>NC_137794.1:48915599-50115599 GCF_963383645.1 Muscardinus avellanarius
CTTTCCTTGTATTTTTTCATAAGGTAGAAAACATTCTTTTATTCTTCAGTAGGCCTGGAATTTTAATCTCCCCCACTCTACACACACACACACACACACACACACACACACACACACACACATTAAGAACACATCACTTGGGTTTGTATGTACTGGACATATCCTACAATTAGGTTCCTTTTATTTTGGAAACCTGGGAAAATCCTTGAAAGTGTATTTCTCATTATCAATAGTTAATTGAAATAGTATCATTATAAAGTCACGAGTAAGTTAAGTAACAACAATGAGAACAATCCTGTCAATATTTCCTTTCCAATTTTGTTAGATACTTGACTGTAGTCATGCATCGCTTAACAATGATATATAATCTTCAAAATGCATTATTAGATGATTTTGTTGTTGTACAAACATTAACAAAAAAGTGTGCTAACATAGAATGTAGTTATCCAAACCTTGATGGTATAGCTTCCTACGCACCTAGGCTATATATTATACTAATCCAATGCTACAATTCTGTACAGCATTTTACTGAAGTGAATACTGGAGGAAATTGGAACATGGCGGTAAGTATTTCAACACTTAAGAATGTCTAAATATAAGAAGAAGCACAATAAAATATGGTATAAAAGATAAAAATGTAAACGTGTAGAGGACACTTGCTAAGCCAGGAGCCTGCACATGGCTAAACATTGCTCTCAATAGGTCAGGGAGTATGTGAATGTGTAGACCTGAGATAATATCATGTGCTGATCTAGATTTATAGACACTGTACACTCAGAACACTAAAATTATGAAATGCATTTCTTTCTTCAGAATAAATTAGCCTTAAATTATCATTTTTTTCTTTATGAACATTTATAACAGCTTTTTAACTCTTTGGTAAGTGAAACCTAGTACAAAACACAAACATATAGCTCACCTGCACAAAAATATTTTCTTTTCTTATATTCATATTCTATGAGTTTTTTATTTTGAATTTTTCTATTTTGCTTTTTACTATTTAAGCATTTTTTTGTTTAAAATTAAAATACAAACACTCATATTAAGCGAGAACTACCTAAGATCATGATCTCCAGTATTCCTCTTTCATCTCTGCTTCTTGCCCCATTGGAAGGCCTTCACGGAAAATCATTCACATGGATCTCTTATCTCCTGTGATAACAATGCTTTTTTCCAGAACACCTCCTGAAGGAGATTCTTCTTGAGGAGGCACCAATATTCTCATAAATATATCCATGGTGGCTTCCTTAATTTATTTCTATTTTCATTAATTACTTGCATGTGAGAAGATAATGCACCATACATATTCTCAATTAGTGAAAGTCTTTTGATGTTGGGAGATTCCAGTTTTCCACCTTTTAAGGAGCTCATTAAACGATGCAAATCTTCTGCTAAAGCCTTCACTGTAAATTTCTCTAGAGCTTTTTCTCCTCCTCTTCCTCCTCCTCCTCCTCTTCCTCCTTCTTCTGCTATAGTTTCCTATTTCAGTACAGCTGCTCATTGTCAGTCTTTAGAAATCACGTTCTCAAAAGTATCCTAATCCACACCCAGCTTACAGGTGTTGACCATCTCAATCACTCACATCCTTGTTGAGTTTTGCACCCTCTTCATTAATTGCAAACCCTTTGAATTCGTGGATAAAAACTTTTGAGAAACTTCTTCATAATGTCATTCATACATGACATAACCATACATGGTGGCATAACTTCCAGGCCAATCGAGGCTCTTGGCATAATCATGAATGTCGTAATCCTTCCGTATTTGAGTTAGTCTCTTCTTCAGTTGCAGAAATAGCAGAGGTAAAGTCCTCCTTAGATAGTCTTCGGCTTTCAAAGCATTTGCTGATACACTGACTACATAAAAATAGCAGTGTTTGGAAGGTGAAACTCCCCTTTGATGCTGAGATGAAGGTTATATGGGAGCATTATCAACAGTTAGTAAAATTATTAAAGGTGTATTGTTGTCCAAACCTCCTGTTCACATTTTGCTGATATAATAATTCAGGAGAACTTCTTGGAGGAGAAACTGAATCCTTCAAGATTTCTTATTCTGCAAAGCAATGGCAGTGTGTGCTCATTTATTTGGCAGAAAACCCTGGGATTCTGACTGTGCCGGGTCACAAAAGATTTCAATTTTTAGCCTGCAATACTGTCCCTAAGCAAGACCATGATCCTGACCTCAAAAGCCTGAAATCTGGCATTTATGTGGTCTCATGATTGACAGACCTCTAAGGTTTCAATTTCCAGAATGGAGGGGCTTCATTCATATTGAATATTTTTTTATTCTGGCAAGTAATTTTTCTCCACAAACAGCTTACCCACAATTTCCAAAAGTTCTTCAGGTGTCTTCATTTTAGTAGCTACAAACTCACTACTTGCTTTTGCGTAAGAAAATGAGTAAAGTTTCAGGAATCATTAAAACCACACAGGCCTAAAAGTAATTTGACAGAGTTGATCTGCCATTTCTTTGAACATCATAAGTAAATTATTTGCTTTTGTTATGATTATCATGATGTTGAAGGAGATACATTTTTATCTGTTCTTAAGTCAAGGTCTTAGAAGTTTCCTCATGTCTGATATAGGCCCATCTGCAATTTTTGTTAGTCTCGTTGCTTTTAATGAAGCAGATCCTCTAATAGCTTATGTGGCTTTGTTCCTGCTTTTCAAGATCATAGCTATGGTAGAGTGAGACATGCCTGATTGGCAAGCAATAACAATCAGTGATGTTCTACCCTCGTGTTCCCTAATCATGTTTTCATTGCATTTTTCAGGTCAATCACTCATGTAGCCTCTTACTGGCAACATTAGCAGTGGACTTTCTGTGCTTAGGGGCCATGATTAACAAAAACACACCAGACTAAATCAAGAACAGAGAGAATTATGCAATTAATAGATGTAGTAAACAGGAGGATTCTGCTAGCATAATACAGCATACTATTTTATAGCAAAATTTATTTTTCTAAGAATGTGGAATACACTCTGAAACAATAATAAAATGTACTGTACAGTAAGTCCACAAACCAGTAACATATTGTTTAGTACCATTTTAAGGTATTATGAAGTGTGCATAATTCTATGTGCATATTCTTTTTAACACTCGACAGTGTACTGTTTGTACCAGCATCACCACAGACATGTGAGTAACGCGTAGACTGCAGTGCCATGACGCCTAGGAGGTCAGAGTCGTGAAAATGTCACTAGGAGTTAGAAATATTTTAACTCTATTATCATTTTATGGGGCTACTAGGTTATATGTGATCTTTGGTTGATTGAAACATCTTCATGTCAACAAAGTGTATATATTTGGATTTTACTTTCATGATGTGCACATTAACATTAAAAGTTTTACTAAAATGAGATAGGAGGCACCATTAATCATTTTTGTGCTCTATAAATCACCCATAAGTCATATCACTTGAATGTTCATTACCTGAGATGTAATTTATTTAAGACTGATTTGTGTCTACTTTAAGTGAAAGATGATTGTTTAAATACAGTGGGATTACATATAGATATGTGTGCATGTGTATATATATATATATATATTCCTTTATATGCTAAATATTAAAATTTAATTAAACATAATCATATTAATTTTCCATTTAAAATCTAAAACTGAGCCGAGCATGGTGACACACACTTATAATCCCAGCATTTGGGAGGCTGAGACAGGAGGTTCACAGTTTGAGGACAGCCTCAGCTACTACTTAGTGAGACCCTTTGCAACTCAATGAGACCCTGTTTCAAAATAAAGAATAATATATATATATATATATATATATATATATATATATATATATATATATATGGATGGGGTATAGTTTGGAGGTAGAATGCCTCTGGGTTCCATCCCCAGCACTGCAAAAGAAATTCTAAAACTGTCAGTAAAAATTAAAAAGTGCTAGATATTATTCTGTATTGAGGAGTTTTAATGACGCTGTGAGGTTGAATCTTACAGCCTATGAAAAAATATTTAATTATTTTTTTGGGTTTTTTTGGGGGTGAGGGGGTCTGGGGATAGAACCCGGTGGCATTTGAGCTCTGAGCTACATACCCTGTCCTATTTTTTATTCTTTATTTTGAAATAGAGCCTCACGTGGTGGAGGGCATAAGTAGCTGAAGCTATCTGCGAACTGATATCCTCCTGTCTCAGCCTCCCAAATGCTGGGATTACAATCATGTGCCCCCATGCCCGGCTCAATTATTTTAAAACTTTTAAAGTAACATTTTCCAAAATAGGCAGACATTTGAAACCTCAAAAGCAAATCTAAAATACCAGAAAATAAAATAAAAAATACTGGTCTTCTAACAACTTTCATATAGCTAGTTAAAACTTTAAGAGTAAGCACATCTGTTTCATTAACTAGATGATATAGGTGTTAACGCATATTTTAAAAGAACATTACTTTTTAAAGGCAGTTTATGCTCACAGCAAAATTAAGAGAAAGAGACATAGATTTCTTATATATACCCTGCCCTCACACATGCACAGCCTCTGCCCTTACACAACCCCTTCCATGACAGTGATACATTTGTTAAAACTGATAAACCTCCACTGATTTATCATAATCACTAAAAGTCCATGCTTAATATTAAGGTTTACACTTAGTGTGCTATACATTCTGTTTTGACAAATTATTATGGAATGTATCTACAATTCTAGTATAAAACAGTATTTTCACTCACCTAAACATTTGTAATATACTTACTCATCATTCACTTCCAAGCCTGGCAATGACTGATCTTTTTAGTGTCTTCATAGTTTTAACATTTCCAAAGCAACATTTAATTGGAATCATACAGTATTAGCATTTTGAGTCTGGCCTCTTTTACTTAGAAATATGCATTTATGTCTCCTCTGCATAAGTTCATGGCTTGATTGCTCATTTCATTTTAGCATTGAGTAATATTCCCTTATCTGGATGTACCACAGTTTATGCACTTACCTACTGAAGAATATTTTCAGTTACTTCTAAGTTTTGGCAAGTATAAATAAAGCTTCTATAAACATCCATATGTAGGTTTTCATGTAGACAAAGGTTCTGGGTAAATACCAAGGAGCACACTTGCTAGATTTTATGGTAAGGGTGTTTAGTTTTGTAAGAAATGACCAAACAAAGTCCCAAAGTGACAGTGAGATTTTGTATTCTCACCAGTAATGTGCGTTTCTGCTGATCCTCATTATTATTAGAATTTGGTGTTGTCAGTACTCCAGATTTTGGTCGTTCTAATAGGTGTCTATTATTTTGCCTTGTTAGCAGTGCAATAACAAAATATGAACACCACTCTGGTGTCCTGGGGTAGAAGATCTTGGAGCCAGCAGGTTTAAAAACTGGTGAGGACTTATTCTCTGCCTCATAGATAATGCATTCTGACTGAATCTTCACACTGTAGAAGGAACAAATAAGTTCCTGAGCATACACATTGTAAGAGCATTAAACTCAGTTCGTAAGAATTGCCTGCATGACTAAATCACTTCCCAAAGCCTTCATCTTCTGACAGTTTCACACTAGAGATTAAGTTTTTATTTTTAGTCTGCCTGATATATGTGATATATAACAAAATATCATGGGCTAGGTAATCAATAAAGAACATAAATTTATTTTGTCACATTTCTGGAGGCCAGGAGTCCAAATCAAGGTGTCTACAGGTTGAGTTGTCTGGTAGGGCTGTTCTTGACATTAATAGTGCCCATGGATGATACATCTCTGGAGTAAAGGAACACTGTTTCCTTTCATGGGAGATTATGGGCAAAAGAGAAAGTAGAACATTGGAAAGCTGTGTGTGTGTGTGTGTGTGTGTGTGTGTGTGTGTGTGTGTGTGTTACTGGGGATGGAAGCCCCAGGGGCATTTTACCTCTGAGCTATTTCCCAGCCCTATTTTTTATGCTTTTATTTTTGAAGTAGGGTCTCTCTGAGTTGCAAAGGGCCTCACTAAGTAGCTAATGCTATCTATGAACAGGGATCCTCCAGTCTCAGCCTCCCAAATGCTGGAATTACAAGCATGTGCCACCACACGGGGCTGGAAAGCCTCTTTTATGTAATTCTTCATCCCAATCACATGAGCAGACCACATGATCAAATCAGCTCTTAAAGCCCCACCTCTCAACACCAGCATGTGAGCATTTCAACAACCGAATTTGAGAGGAAATACATGAAAATCATAGCAGGTTCTAAATTTAGTTTATGGCCTGGTTCTTTTGCTTTCAAATCATATTTACAATATATGACCATGATATAAAACCCATTTATAAATAAAATACCTTTGTCATAGATTATTGTTCTAAGTAGTTGTCCTACAGCAAATTTTTACCCCACATTTTGTGCCCTTTTATATAAATCAGAAGCCAGGGGTTACTATATAAATGTATTTCATGTTGTTTATTCATTATAAACTAAAAAATGTAGAGCCAAAGAATATAGCAAAAAAAAATGCAATAGAGCCATTCAGAAGCTTGCACAAAGTTCACCAATAGAAAACATTGTTTTTTTAACTTTTAGGATAATAAATGTAATTTATTGACTTTTAAGAAACAATTATTTGTTCTTAAGTGTCCTTTTATTGGTCATTGCCAATGCTTTTTTTTTTTAAACATAAACATGATTTGAGGGGAAAAAAAAAAAAACAAAGGTAACCATGTGTCTAAAGCTTTACTTCTAAGGACGGTCATAGACAAAGTTTTCTGATAGACCCTTCAACTATAATAAAAATGGATTAACATTAAGCATAATGGCAAAATATCCCCTCTTTTGAGCTTACAATGGTTAAAAAATAAAACAGGAAAAGGCTCTTTATAAAAGCATGAACACAGTTTTAAAAAAACCTTCCTACTTTCTACTGCAGAAAACATAAATTATATACTTTGCAACCAGCTGTAATGGTAGGCATAGGCAGCTGGTCCAATTTACTGTATAGTACTATTGTACACATTGTTTGATGCACAAATTACTTATAATTTCTAGAAGTGCATCTTTGCAGTTTGATATTTTTAAGCAGCACTCCAACAACTTGAAAAGTTGTAGACTTTTGGAGAGGTTAATTCTGAAAATGCTTTACCACTGCTGAGTGTGTTTTTTCACACCATGGTTTACATTAGCCTATTTTATATGTTCAAAGAAGTAAACAGAAATGTATGATGCTTTCCACAGACTTCAGGAAAGAACTCAGTGAAGTACTGATGATTTTAATGTTCTAATTTTTGAAGTTAAATCTTTCAGTTGTGTCCAATGGAAAGTATATCTTCACCTCAAAAATCTGCCATCAACACAAATAAAAGGAGTACATATCTCTAGAAACCATTGCTTTGAGATCATTTATATTGGAAAATAATTTAGGAATTTGAGCATAAAGTTATTAAAAATGATTTGATTTTTTTCAAGCCAAAGGAAGAAAGTAAGCAAATAGAATTAAATCAAAAGTTCACTTTACCCGCTCTCATAAGGGGGTTCTGAATCAAACATTTTTCCATGTACATGAGTTTGTCTTTCATATGTGTCAATGGGAAAGTCAAGAAGAGAAATTATTAAAATCCTTAGTCTCCTTTTAGTCCACTGCTACTGAAAGTAAGTTGTTCTAGAAAGGCTTGTTGTGAGATAAGGAAAGACATACTGTTTTCTGAGTTGTACAACTCTATGTCCATCCTACACACCACTACCATAGTGCACTACTCAGACTTGTGGTCCCCTGAAGATAAGGACTCCACTCTGCTGACATTCTGGCTTCTCTGGTTTAATTCCTTTTGCTCTCCTACAATAGTAATCATAGATTTTCTGTCAAAAGTGGAATTATAAATGTTCTGAAAACTAACATTGAAAGGACTCTATAGAGTTATCAATGTATTTTTTCTCTAAATGCATCCTTTAGTTTTAAATACTTTCTGCATTTTCCTTTAAGCAAAACAGTGTCTGCTCAAATGAGGATTATTTGCAACACTTGAATGCCACCTACACTGACAATGACCTTGTGTTCTAAACATATTATATTTACCCCTTCTCTATTTTTAGTCTATAAATATTTATTTCTGTTTCAAATATAATAAAACATGTTATTATACATGTTATGTATATAACATACATGCTAGGGTTTCACCATTATTGAAATCAAAATATCCTTCATATATTCTGCATGCAAGAAACTCTTTAAGCACTGACACAAGTTTTATCTTTCCTGTTTTATAGGAAGCTCCAAATTGCATCATTCGGGGAAAGAATTATGAAGATACAAGTCTACACAACTAAGTATAAAGTATGTGAGTATGAATGATTCCCACTTATTCAAAAGGTATCAATGACATTTGAATATTACTTAATAAGTCATAAATTTCTTTCTAGATAGACTTCTCTTTGAGCCTCAGATTCAGATTGAATTTTTCATGTAGCTTCTTAATTTGAATGCAAAAGAGTGTATCAAATTCAATAGAGCACATAATTTCTGTTCTCCATCCCTCCTATCTTTCATATATCAGGAAGTATAATTACAAAACATCTACTTTCTTAAATAAAAATAAATGGATATCACCTGGTTTTAGTTTGCTACAATTAGCATAAAAAATGCCACAGAGTGGGTGACTTCACCAACAAAAGTTTATTTTCTCACAATTCTGAAGGCTTGAAGTTCAAGTTCAAGGTGTGGTGTTTACAGATACAGTTTTATCTGAAGCATCTGTCCTTGTCTTATAAATGGCCATCTTTTCCTGTTTTTCAGATTGTCCTCTGTCTTTACCTGTCTGTGTACCAATTTTTTTTATTAAAAGAAAACCAATCATATTTAGTTAGGAACAACTCTAATGATCTCATTTTAATTTAGTTACCACGTTCAAATGCCATTTCCCAGTATGGACATATGATGAGGTAAGAGAAGTTGAAACATCAGCATATGAATTATGGTGGAAGCAGGAAATAATGCACCCTTGATCTTCCCCTCATTCTTACCCAGTGGTATATGCTATTTTTTCTACCTACTAAACATGTCTATATTTCTCCATCCCATTACACTAAATTAGTCTATGACAACAACTGTCACTTAGACTTCTGCAAAGATTGCCAGTCTCTGCTCCAATCACTTCTCCTGATGATAATTTTTTCCCATTCCAAGTTTGATTATATCACAATAGTTACTGTAGCAAGTAGTACTGGGAGCTAAGCAAGCTGTGAGAGAGAGGCAAGCTGTTGGCGTCAAGAGGAGTACACTGAACAACAAGCCAAAAGTCAAAGTTAAGCCTTTAATCACCTACTGCCATAGCATAAAACACAAAAAATGGCAATTTTTCCTGTTTCATTTTTGCTATAAAATATCAGCACAGATGTGGGGATTGTTTTACTATTGATAGAGACCTAAGAGAAGGCTGGAGAAATTTTGAGCCCTACACCAGGTACATGAGGAGAGTAGGAAATGAACATGGAGGGCAGAGAAGAAAAACAAAGTGTAAAAGAACTGGACATTGAGTCAGGGTGGGGAAAACATCTGCTCCTTGGTATAAAGAGGAGTAAAAAAGAAGACTCACCCCCAAGGCTGCAAAGAGACTTAGCAATGGAGGTAAAAGACTATAATAAATACATTTAAGAGCATGACTAGCCAGATGTCTTTGATTTTTTTTTTTTTTTTTTTACTGAGACTTCCTTGAGAGACTGTAGTATATTAGCAGTGCACCAAATCTGGTGTATGTAGCTTGGGTTGGGGGCAGCTTTTCCCAGTGAGGCCTACTACATAACCCTTTACAGATGCCTATGGCCAGACTTGAAAAATCATGCGAAATATTTTAACCAGAAGCTAGTGATACACATTAGGATAGACTTTTTGCTTTCAAATCCTGACTCTGAACTGCATGATCTTGGGAAAGTATCTTAGGCTTTCAATAATTTACTTTGCCCTAGTTCAATTTAATATAGTAATAATATAAACATGTTGAAGTTTTCGTAAATATTAATTAATGAAAATAAAATTTCTAGAACATAATCATATATATAGCAATTGATTAACAAATATTAGTAGTTATTTTATTGGTGATCAATAATTTTATGATTTTTAAGGAGAAATGAACTTAAAAATGTATATTAAAATCAATTTAATCACCTTATAGTTTCAGCTTAGAAATAAAGGCACTTCCCATAAGCAATTTAGAATGAAAATGAAAAGAATAAATGATCATGAGGCAGTGAAAATTATTCTTCGTAAGTCCATATTAATGATAAGTAATTTAGGGTTAATACATAAAAAAATTGAGTGCACATATTAATATTGACTAGTAAATAGTAACTTGTGCTAAAATACATACTTTCCTATCTCATAATTGAAATATGTAAAGGTCTTTTCTTTTTTCTAAAAAAGTTCAGAGGGTCATCGGTCAACATTCCAGTATCTTGAATCAAAATGTACTGGTATACAAAATATAATAATAAATTTGTCAAAACAATTACACTGCCTGTCTCTGAGTTCAAATGTTCTGGAGAATAAATAAAAAGCAATGTAATATCTTTTATTATAAAGAATAGTATTAGTTCAATACTTGTCTGGAATAATATATCTGAAAGAGTTCCTCTATTTCTTGAATTTTGATCATCATTGTGTTTTGTTTTGTTTTTGTGTGGTACTGGGGTTGGAACCCAGGGGTCTTCTACCTCCGGGCTACACTCCCAGACCTATTTTATATTTTATTTGGAAACAGAGTCTCTTAAGCCAGCTGAGGCTTGCTTCGAACCTGCACGATCCTCCTATCTCAGCCTCCCAAGCACAGAGATTACAAGCATGTGCCACCACGCCCGGCCATCATTGTATTTTAAAGCTCTACTCTCAATGTTTATGGTCTTTCTCAATTAAAACAACTATTTAGGAAATATCCTACAGAATAATATTTTTAATTTAGGAGAAAACATAAAACAGCCCAATAAATACATATTCGAATAATATAACCCCTTGAAACTTCTTACAATTTCATATGCAAAAAATCAGGATGGAATTAGTATCACTAGCATAGACCAATATTTATTTAATATGAGATGTAGGAAGTCTAAAATTATTTTAAAATTCTCATTAGCAGATAGCTAGAGAATTTTGATAAACATAAGGTTTTATAAAAGGTAGTAATCCTGAATGTTAAATAAATATTTTTGCAGTGATTTTGCTCAGATAACTCTTATAAAGGTGTTTTGTATGCTTAAACAATGAATGCTAGACTATTTATTTTATAATTTGAACCAAATAAGACCTTCCTTCTTCCCTCCCTTTCACTCTCCCTCCCTTTCTCCCTCCTTTTTTCTCTCTTCTTTCTTTTTTCTTTCTTCCTTTCCCTCCCTCTCTCCCTCCCTCCCTCTCTTTCTTTCTTTCGTTCTTTCGTTCTTTCTTTCTTTCTTTTTCTGGGGATGAAAACCAAAGCCTCACACATGATTGATAAGTCCATATCACTGAGATACATCCTCAGCTAAAACTAAATTTAAAAGAGCAAATTGTACTTCACTGTTGACAATCTTCATAATTAGGTGCTATAATCGCTTTCATTAAGCATATCTGAAAAACTCATTCCCAGTATGTATGCCTTCTCTATTGTCTATTATCCATTATTGTCATCAGTTCATCATCACCTTTGTTTCATTTCTTTTCATGTGAAAATTTGTGTGCAAAGATACTTATGTTACACTAACAATAATTTGCCTGTAATCTTGGCATTTCCACTTAAAGGCAAGGCTAAGCGGCCAAGCCAATTGGCTAAATGTATAAGCAGGTAGTGACAGAACAGAGATAAAATATTGAACACTGAGACTCAATTTGTAATGAATGTATATCCCACATGCCAAAATCATTTGGCTACCCATAGTTTAAGTGACCCAAGTGAACACTTCAAAGAAATAGATACAAGGAACGATGAGTCTTTGAACTGGGAGGTTTCTTTAGAGTGGAAATACGAATCGCCAAAAACCCACAGATGTTCACCACATGAACAGGTGAAAAAATACTACTCTTTTCAAATGTATTTATCAAAGTCTTTCTGCCTTTCTGTAATTTCATTTAAAATGAGTGTTGCTTTTCAGCTCTACTCAGCTTAAAAAATCCTAATAAGTAAAGACAGATTGTATGACTTCATTAACAATGGTGAGCCAGAATCTCAAGGCCCTTGCTGGGCCTCTTTTCTTGGCATATGTAATTTTCTAATTGCTGCTCTCTAAAGCAAGAACTGCAATTAGAAAAGTGTTATCTGAGGACACAACTCAACAGAACATTATTTGGCATTTCCATTTGTTTTCTAGCATTAAATTACTGTACTGGAAATTCTACTTTAAAATTGATTTGTCATAATCACCTGCAAATGAGCCTATGGCTTATCTACATATATGCATTTCTCTTATTCAAATCTGATTTGAATGATAGGCATACAAAGTAGTCTGCATCCAAAGCTTGTTGGGAATATCCTAACTAGGAATTAGAGCAAGAAAGCAGAACAGCAAGTTGCATTTTTGAAATATTCATTTAAAGATATAGTAGTTGTACTACTTATTTATTGAGATAGAATTCAGTATTTTAAAAAGGACCACAAGTTACTGGCTCCCTCTCCAAACCGTTAAAATCGAATTCCTTTTTCTTTGAATTTGGCCTGGATTCTGTAACTTGTTTGTTCAATAGAATGTCACAGAAAACTCTTGGGATTTCTAAGACTACATTATAAGCATTACTAACTCAATTAAGGCCCCTGGGAACACTTAACAATTTAAATCAGTTGTCAGTTTGTAAGGATGCACATGAAGACACATGAAGAGAAACACAGGGGAAGAAACCGAGGCATAGTCTTGATTCCCTTTATGAGCTTCCTGTTGACCGTCAGTAGTAACTTGTTCACCGTGTGAACAAGCTCCTTAGAAGTAAATCTTCCACTCTCAGTTAATTCATCAGCTGATTTACATCAAGCAAAGAAAAGCCACTCCCATTAGGCTTTGAACAAATTGCAGATTGTGCAAAATCTTTATACTATTATTTTAAGATACCAAATTTTGAGTTAGTTAGTAATACAGCAATAGAAGATCAAAAAAAGGACTATGAGCCGGGTGTGGTGGCGCACGCTTATAATCCCCGTGCTTGGGAGGCAGAGACAGGAGGATCGCGCAGGTTTGAAAACAGCTGCGCGCGCTGGTTTAGGAGACCCTGTTTCCAAATAAAAATGTAAAAATAGGTCTGGGAGTGTAGCCCGGAGGTAGAAGGGCTTCCAGGAACCCCAGTACTACCGGAAAAAAAAAAAAAAAAAAAAAGGACTATGTCTGGGTAAGAAGGGATTTTTATTTTTCTATTACTTATTTGAATTTAGTTCTTATTCTTTTCGAGTTCAGTTATTAATGCAAAATTGTGCTACCTATCAACTGTAGCTCATTGATGGCTATAAAAATTTCCTTAAGCTAGGTTTCACTGATTGTTTTGGCTTTAAGAGATCACTCAAGGCCAGCTTTTTTGAATAAAACTCAAAGCTTTCTTATAAGTTTATCTTTTTGTTGGAAAATTCACTAAGAAGATATTTTTAGTACTCAGAGACTAAAGATGTATTGTTATGGTTTAGATTTAAAATGCCTCTCCAGACTTCTCAGAGACAAAGCAGCCATGTTGGAGGCAGGAATTAGGTGCAGAGAAGGGGCCAGAACACTTGTTATTGTTCTCTCTCTCTCTCTCCTCTTTCTCTCTCTCTCTCCCTCACTCTCTCTCTCCCTCACTCTCTCTCTCCCTCACTCTCTCTCTCCCCTCTCTCTCTCTCTCCCTCTCTCCCTCTCTCCCTCCCTCCCTCACTCTCCCTCTCCCCTCTCTCTCTTCTCTCTCTCTTCTCTCTCCCTCTCTCCCTACCTCTCTCTCTCTCTCCCTCCCTCCTTCCCTCTCCCCCCTCTCTTTCCTCTCTCTCTCTCCTCCACAGGCTATGCCCTTAGCTCCACAGACTTCACTTCACCTAACATGGACTAAATCCTGGAAACCTCTAGAATGTAGCAAATTTCATCTAAGTTGGGTGGCCGGGTGCTTTAAAGTAAAGCAATAAGAATGTTGACTGAAATGCATATGATAATCCGGTCAAAACAATATCACACAGCAGACTAGAAAATAAATGTGAAGTGAAGACTGTAATGATAAGAGCACTATTGGAATGATTAGCAGAGCACTAGCTCTCCTGAATTCCCCCTCTCTACTGCCACGACAGACAGCCTCCTCCACTCAGTTGCCCATAACCAGAAAGTAGGAGTCCTATTTGTTTCTTCTGAATCTCTTGGATTTTGACTCTAAATTTAGCACAGTTGCTATTCAAATTACATCTCATACTTGTTTACTAATCTCTGTCTCCATTTTAACCTCGACAGATATTCACTATCCTTTCTCTACTTTAGGGCCAATATAAACAAATGATTCCCCCTCCAGTATAAGCCATTTTTAACTGAGAAGCTAGTATGATCTTTACAAATGGAAAATAATACCAGGTATAAACTACTGAAACTTTACAATGCAAAGCCTTCAGGCTTGTGAAAGACATGATTCCCAACTGTTTCTCTAGATGTCTGTTTTGTCCACATAAACCTCTAACCACGCTGACACCACAAGTACCTTCTTGTGCTTTTCTACCAGAGAGGCTCTTCCTTATGCCTTAGGTACATTAACCTGAATCTTCAAGTAGTGAGTTCCTCTTGATTCTCAGATCTCAGAACTCCATCAAAGTATTTCTCTCCTTCAATTTCATTCAATGTTAGCTTCTTCGTAAAGCAAACTTCTATCTGAAATTACTTTGTTAATTTATTTACTGGTTTCTGATTGAATATTTTCCTAACCTCACCCAATACTCAAGAGCAGAGAATATGTTTATTTCTGCCTCAAGCTGGGAAATAGCTTATGGTAAGTTATGAATAAATACTTTTTAGCTAAACAAATAACTGTTTGTTTCTTATATTTATCTAAGAACTTTGAAGCATGTAGTAAGCATAATTCTATACTTCCTCATTTGAATTCTAAGGAAATATGATTATAAAAATAACTTTACTTATCTCTCGTACATACTGCAGATACACCAAATAATTATTTACAGTGTTCAGGTTGAGACAAAGGAGAGGACAGAAAATGAAAGCATTAATTTATACATTAATTTAAAACAAATTTTTGCTGTACTAAGGATTGAACCCAAGAGTGTTCTATCTCTGGATTACACTACCCCAGTCCTGCTATATGTATTTTTAGTTTGAAATAGGGTCTCACTAAGCTACTGTACTTATCTCAAACCAGTGATCCTCCTGTCTCAGCTTCCCAAGTACTAAGTTTACAGGCATGAGTAATCACACATAGCCCAATTTTAAATGTTCTTAAGAAATTGCACTCATTATAAGTTTCTTTTGTTTTTGCTCAGTAACTTTTTTGAATTTAAAAATTTGCAAATGGTCTTTAAAAATCATCTCAAGAAACTAAAATATAAATAAACTATAATGAAAAAGAAAGGAACTTGACACAGTGTCACACATCTGTGATCTCAGTATTTGGAAGGCTGAAACAGGAGGATCACAGGTTTGAAGCCAACCTCACAAATTAGCAAGACCTTCAGCAATTTAGTGAGACCAAGAGGTAAAATGCCCCTGGGTTTAATTCCCAGTATAAATAAATAAATAAATAAATAAATAAATAAATAAATAAATAAATCCTATACATGAGAAATTATTCTCTTTTTATGGCAATCCTGTGCATTTTATTGTCATAAAAGAAGTGAATTTCCGGGTTTGGTGGCACATGTTCGTAATCCCAATATTTGGGAGGCTGAGACAGGAGGATTGAGGTTTGCCAACAGCCACAGCTACTTAGGACCTTTGCAACTCAGTGAAACAGTGTTTCAAAATAAAGAATAAAAAAAAGGACTGGGGGTGTAGCTCAGAGATAAAATCCCCATGGGTTCCATTCCTAGTACCACAAAAGAAGGGAATTAGTTTTGAAGTGATTATGAAGTTGTAAATATTTGTTCTACAAAGGAACTTAAAATATTTATGCAATTTTCTCTAATGAAAGGCATGATTATTTTCTCAAAAATATAAAAAATTCTAAGATTATTTTGGAATCTCAAACAATTTTGAAAGAAATTGAAGATGGAGTACTAAATCACACAGATTTCAGAATATTTTGCAAGGCCTCAGTGATCACAATTGTGTGACACTGGCATAAAGAAAGACAAACTAATGGAATAGAACAGAGAAAATAGAAATGAAACTTGTGTAAATGGTAGATAATAAAGTGACCATCAGGGTTTCAAGACCACTCAATAAAAAAAGTATGGTCTCTGCAATAAATAGTTGTAAGAAAACTCAATGTTCCAATGAAAAAAGACTAAAGTGGACCCTTGTTTTGATATTTAATTTTATGTGTCAATTTGATTGGGTCACAAATAACCCAGATTAAACATCATCTCTGATTGGTCCGTGAGAGTGTTTATGGGTAATATTAAAATTTGAATTGGTGGACCCAACAGATTGTCTTTTCTAATGTGAGTAGGCATCATGTCATCACAATCTCAAAACATCTTTCTGCCTTTCTGCTTGAGCAGGACATTGATATTTTTTCTGGCCCTTTGGTAAATCATATATATATTTTTTTTCAAGAACTGTGCTATTTATACATCACTATGTAACTAATTGTGCTTCCTTTTCTTAAATTTTTGCATTGGAATCATACATACTGATGAACTTCAGAGTGACAGAGGTATGCACGCACACAGTGTTGGTAAGACTCTCCCTAAATGTTAAATTTATTTCCTTGTCTCCAACTTTTCCTACTCTTTTGTCCAGAAGTATTTTAGTAATACATACATACATATATATATATATATATATATATATATATATATATATATATATATATATATGTAATACATATATATAAATAATAAATTTATTGTTATTACCATCTGACATTCTTTGCTTGCAGCAATAAAATTAATAATTATCTACATGTATAAGAATTTAATAAACCTCTACACCCTCTCAAAAAGACACGTATAAAAAGAGCCATAAAATTCTTGAAGAAAAATTTCAAGCAGTAGTTTGTAGCCATTTTTCTAGTTATTGATAGACAATATTTCAATAGTTAATTCAATGTGTTTCTCGAATTTCCTGTCTTTAAAGTACATCATATAATAATATTATCTCCTTTTAATATAAATCAGCATACCACTTATGTTGAAAATGAAAATGTAATAATTATAAAAAAGAACAATTAAGCAAAACTCAGTTATATCTAACACTTTAAATATCACGTTATGCACTACTAAATTTTTATCATTAAATTTCAATAACTAAATGTGTTCCCATAATAACTAGTAAAAATGAAAACTATTTTTATACCCAGACTAAGAGATGCTAAGAGATGTTAAAGAACTTTCTTTACCTCAGCCATATAACCAGAAGGTGTTAAAATTGCATTCAGACTAAGGCAGACAGTCTGACTCTTGACCACAAAGCCTAATTATTATGCTGTACTGCCTCCCAATGGAACTCTTAGGTTCCCAACATGTACAGGGTCATTCATTATGGCAAAGACTATGATCTTTGAAGTTAAGCATGAAAGTTCAAATACCAGTTTTGTCATTTGTTATTTTTTGTTTTTCAGGGTTTTTTTTAACTTTTCTGAACTCCATTTTTCTGCCTCCTATAAAAATGATCTTCCCCACCTCTCAAGATGTGGGAATGAAACATTTTTATATAATGAGAACTTTCCAGCATTATATTTGACAGATTCTTCATGATAAATGTTCATTTCCATTGTCTAGCTTTTCATATGACAAGGAAAATGTATAGAAGTTAGAGTGCATAGCATCATATCATATGTGATTTTAAGAGTATGAACGGTCAATAATGTCATCTATTTAAAAAGAGCTAATTTTCTAAATAGCTTGGAAGTTTCTTTGTCTGAGAGTGAGAAACTGTCACCAATTAAATAAATGTACTCAAGTTTGTCTAATAGGTTGTTCTCTCAGATATCATTCATAGAGGTTTGAAAAAATGTTTAATCTATATTTGGAAGTAAATTTAAGATTATAATAAATTATGATTGATTGCAGATCTGTGTTAGTGACAATGATGGCTTTTCAGAAAATGAAAATTACACCAGAAAAATCATACAGGGGACCTTCACAGGAATACAGAAGTAACCAGATTACTGAAAATAGCTTGTGGCTTCTGCCCAGCAGAACACCCAGTATATGGAGCGAATAGAGGCTAAAATCTAGCCCAGCTACTATGTGCCAAAGCCTCCAGTTATGCACTAAGAATATAGAACCACAAAGCCATGAAGAGCAAGATTAATAAATATTGAAGTATCCTTTGCACAAACAATTTCAAAGGTGCTTGGGGATCAGGAACTTATGATTTTATGTGCATATTCACAAATATGTCCCTTGGCTAAAATCATCCTCTGTTTAATATACTAGTTAATATTGACCATGGAAATCATTCAGAGCCATTTAGAACTTTGTTAACAGTTCTTTTACAATATGGAGTATGCAGATATGTACATAAGAGATTTTTCCTTTACTTATTATGTCAATTAGTAATGATTTTTATTACTTTGGGGGCTATAAATATTATTTCCAACTTTTTTAGTGTTTGGAGAACATGAAATATATAGTTATATCATAATTTATTATTATACATATCATTGAATTTTTCTCTTTCATAGATCCTGTGCTTACATAATTGTTGATTATCTAAGTACATCTATGGGTAAAAAGATAGGTTTACATAATTAGGTAAAAAGTAATGATCGATTTTTATTTTTATGTTTTTTGAAAAACCCCCAAATTTATCTTTAGAAATTGTTCTCTTTAGTATAAAAAAGTTTTAGTATAATACATTCCACCACAATCTTAAAAATTCTGAAATTGTATTATTTTTATCTTCAAATATCTGAGAAACAGTATCTTATTCTGCTATTATATACTAATAAAACAATAAATTATTTTCATCAAAAAATTTGCTAATTAAAAAAAAATTTACCTAATTATAAATGTTCTACTACTAGGCTGTTCATATTAACCTCATAAAATCATTCCTTAATTATTTATTTGGAAAATAATATTGAAATGAAGAACAAAAATTATATCTACCCCTCAACATATTTTCATAAATTGATCATATTCATATCCACACAACCCAAATGAAAAAATGGAATATTGTTAACACTTTAGAAAACTCTTTCCCTGAATTTATGCTGCTAGAGGTAGCCACTCTTCTGAGTTTTATCACTACAAAAGGCATTTGTTAATCTTTAAATTTTAAATAATAGGAATCACTCATTGTTTTTGGTTCCATTTTTTATGTGATAGATCTATGATTCTTGTAGAAGTAGAAATTTGTGTATTTTATCACCATACATTAAAACATTAATTTATTATTTTATTTTATTTTGTGAACAGACTATGCTTATGTATTACAATTTACAATGTATTTAAGTTCTTTACAGTTTTTCCTGTTCTCAACTAAAATAGCCATAAATATTCTTATACATACCTGTTGGAGCTACTATTCACCTATATATTTTGTCTATATACACAGGACAATTATTGCTTTTTAGGATTTCTATTTATTCTTATCTAAAAACATTAACAGTGTTTCTATGTAGCTGTACATTTTTAGTAACAGTGTATGAAAATTCAGTTGTATTAACACCTTACCAACACTTAGTATTTCCCGACTTTAAATTTACTCATTTGATGTATATTTGTAATTGATTGTAGTTTAACTGGATAGTTTTCTGATGACTAATTATATTGAACATTGTACACGTTCATTGTCTCTCAGAATATATTCTTTACAAAGATATTACTGAAATATTTTGGCTTGGTGCAGTGACCCATGATAATAATCCCAGTACTTGAGAAGCAAAGACAGGAGAGGCAGTGTGGATGGGTATCTTGGTAAAACCTTGTTTCAAAATAAAATATAAAATATGTGAAAAAGATCTGAGAATATATGTAGTTTAGTGGTAGAATATTCATGTTCAATCCTCATACGACATAAAAAATACAAGACTAATTGCACATATTTTATTAGATTTTCAAACTTTGCCATGTAGATTTATTATCTGTAAAATCTTAATAACCTCAATACACATTGCAGATATCTTCACCTGTTCTGTGCTTATCTGTAGTCATATAGATTAAATATTGATGAATCAATGAGTTTTGATGCTATACTTACAAGGCAATATGGATAATATAATTGCTTTAGATTCTCTTATTTTCCTTCGAAAAGTACCAGCTTCTGTTCTAGCAGCAATCTAAGTTAGATTCAGATTCTGGTTTCTTTCCTCATTTCATTAGTAGCTATTAACCTCTGCTCAGTTCTCTTAGATTTCCAGTGATTGCTTTTCACTGTGAATTTAGGAATTTTCCCTCATGTTTGTGCAATTCAGGGGTCAGTCAAGGATATAGATAGGTAGGGTTTGAAGATTTTGTATTTCTTATTCTGTGGCTTTCTCATTGTTTGCATTTTCCTTCTTATGCACCGCTTTCATAGGTATGAATTCAGGCTCCTCTAGAATAAATCAAGATACTAACTTTCTGCTTGAATTCAAGCCCCAAATCCTCAAAGTGGACCAGCAAAGGTCTCTGGGGAAAGCTGATAAATGATGAGATGTGTACAATTGTGTTTTTTTCTTTAATGAACTGATTTGTTTTCAGTTTCTGAATGTTTTCATCACTCCTCTGAGTTTCAAATATTTAGAGCTCTCCCATGCATACACGTACAGAGATTATATTATACCTTGAGGACCTTCACATACAATATTCTGATATGAGTTCCTGATCCATTACTAAATGCAAATCTTTGGTGGATACATATTTTTTAAACTGGGGTAAAATGTGCATGGCACAGAACTAATATTTCAACCATTTTAAGTGTATGACCCAATATTGATGAGTAATCTTATATTTTTGTGAAAATATCATCATTAACTCTCTCCAGATAGTTTACCATCATCACAAAAAGAAACTATTAATTGATGAAGAAGTTTTCTTATCCACCTCATACTCTAATAACTATTATACTTTCTATTTCTGTGAATTTTAACTATTTTATATAACACACATAAGTGGAATAATACAGTATTTGGACTCTTTCACCTGGCTTATTTCACTCAGTAAAATTGTTTTAAAGTTCATTCATGTTGTAGAATCTATTAGAATTCCTTTTTTTTTGAAGGCTCATTAATATTGTATTGCATGTATACATCAAACATAGATGCATTAAAATCCTTTGTTTCTTTTCTATTTCATTATTTGTATAACCTATTGAGATGACTTTAACATTTATTTTTTATTTATTTATTTACTTTTTTGTGGAACTGGGATGGAACCCAGGGGCATTCGACTTCCAAGCTACACCCCCAGCCTGATTTTTTATTCTTTTTTTTTTTTTTGAAACAGGGTCTCCATGAGTTGCAAAGGACCTTACTAAGTAGCTGAGGCTGTCTTCAAACTGTGATTCTTCTGTCTCAGCCTCACAAATACTGGAATTACAAGCATGTGCCACCCTGCCAGCTGACCTTAACATTTATAAGTCTTCATTCTAGCCAAAATGTCTTTTGACTTATTCAAATTTTATAAACATGATTTTGTATTTTATTTTATTCTTAGCCATTACAATATTGGTATAATGGTTTAAAATATTTCTATTATATTTTGAAATTTACTTTAGTTTTTATGTAACAAAAGTATTAATTTTTTCATTTTAATGTAACAAAAATAATATTGCTTTATTTTACTTATACATATTTTCAGGTCATCATCTTGTGTTTTTCAAATTAATCATCTTATATAAACAAGAATTTTTACTCTGTCCTTCAAAATGCATTCAGTTTTCTCTTACATAATTGTCTTGACTTGCAATGCTTAATATTATTTTGAGATCAATAAGTATTTTTTCAGCATAGATCTGATATGCATAACGATGATGTATGGTTTGAAATACAATATTTTCTCAAGTAGATATGAATGTGCAATTTTTTAAGTTTAAAAAATTGTGGAATAACTATAACTTATTATCACAAGTTTTAGCATCTATGAAAATGTTACCATGATTTTTATATGTAAATAAATAATTCTTAATATAATATAAAGATATTTCCTAACATTCTATCATATTTAAATTAATATGTGCCTGCTTTTGTTTAGTATCATTGCATTTAGTCATTCTTGACATTTGAGTTTGTGATTACTCCTTGCTTCATTAAAAATGACTATTTTTTGGCATGGACTTCCGTTTTATTGCTTCATCAGTTTTCTATAAGGTTACAACTAAGAACTTAGATAGAAAAACATTTCTAAGACTATTTTTAACTGGAAATTATATTGTCCATTTTAATAAATACTTACGATGAGACTCTTAGTTTGGTTCCAAATGAATCACTGACTTAACATTGACTATAGAACACAGCTTTGCCAATCAGGTGGCCACAGTCAATGGCCACTGTCTTAATTAAGAAAAAACAACAGAAAAGCCAGTTTTGAATCATGAACTGACAAACACATATGTTATTTAACCCATCAGTTATAAATAATTGAGGAACATAAATAAAACCATAGATGTAGAAGAACTTACAAATATAACAGGTCATCTGTAATTATTCTGAGTGATCATTTTGCCTAATTTCCTTGCCTGTAGGCCAAAGTTTTCAGAGTCAAAGGAATGTTTTAGACAGTAAATTTTAGTCCAAATTCTGCCTTTTATTAACTTTGTAATTGTAACTGAAATGCTTTTCTATGCCTTGGCTGACTTATTAGTAACATTGAATATTAATGACATTGTTATTGTAAGTTTTGTGGGTAATTTTGGAAGGTATTTATTAAGTTTTATTCAAACAAGTTGTGGTGCTATTATTGGAATTAATTTAACTTCTGGAAAAATTCTGACAAGAAAGCTAATATTCAATATTATAAGAAACCAAGTTTATATTCTTATAGTTAATAATGCAGGAAAGTTAATAAAAATACCCATGGCATCTAATTCAAGTGGGTGTGTTCCAGTGGACTGCTGGCAGTCACTCTTAACTTGCATTCTAATGACCTCATCTCCTCCCACTTGGATGCATTTTTAGTTCACCTGCTAAACTGTTGCGTAAATTTGTTCTAGGTTGTTAATCAGTTTAACTAATCTGTAAAGAAGATGAGAAATATTCAGCTATGATTAACCTCACTCCTCTATAGGTAATATCAAGGGCATTTTGCTCATTATTATGCTTTTTTCATTTCTAATTTTAAATGTATTATTAATCCTTCTTTTCTCCAGATGACAAAAGAAAATCTGGGTGATTATTTAACAACCAAGCACCACCAGCTGGTACTCCAGGCTGCTGGAAGTCACCATGTGTTACCACTTCATCCTACCATAAATCCTTAAAAATGAAAATGCAAAAGGCACATTAAGTTCATAACTGCCTTTGGATATGAACCATAAAGAAACATCAATATTTTAACACTATAACCAACCATCAAAGAGATGGGGTGGGAAATGAAGGATTTCAAGAAAATTTGTTATCCATTAATTAGTTTAGCTAAATGATGTGACTTTCATTAAGTCTTCTGAAAATGGTAAGATGCCACACTTAGAATTTAAATGCCATCAATGGCTGCTATTAATGTCAAAAACAATTATTCTAACAAGAAAATACAGGAACAATGAAAAATGCTCACCAGTGAGTGATCTGTGCATATTAATTTTATTTTATAGTTATATCACTGTGTTATTGATTACTTAGGACAATTCTGCTCAGTAGGACCAGTTATAGTTTATTTTTTCTCATTAGTTCTGAAATGTGGGTTCTATTGTTAACTCATGAGTGACCCTGTTGATTCACCTCTTCTCCATAGGCACTCCGTGCAAAGCTTGGTTAATTTTAGATTTAATGCTCTACTTTGAGCTGTGCTTACAGAATTTTTTAAATGCCTGTATATAGAGCAATAATATAATAAAATGTTTTAGATAGACTTTAATTCATAAAATAATAAAAATACAGATTTTTTTCCATGAGAAGATAGTTATTTTGAGTGATAGAGGAAAGATAGCTTCCAGTTTTCTGGCAACATTAAATGAGGTAAAGTCTGAGACAAGAGTGAAGGGCTAATAAAATAGTGGTTAACCTTCTTACCTCTTCATTTCCCTTCTTCTCCCTCCTCCACTGAACTGTATTTGTGCTCTTAGCTCTGACTTAGGGAGATGATCCCTTCCAGGAATCTCTTTTGGATTCATATGGCCTTTATACTGCTCTGAGACACAAGAAAAAGGGAATAACAACTCTAACTATGTGTGACTACTCTCATGTTTCCTCTTGATTTTTGCTCCTCCGAGCTATTGTGAATTGGGGTGGCAATGGCACGGAGCATACCGAGGCTCTCCCTTCATCCTTCCTGCCCTTCGTGGGCAGGTCACACTCCCTTTGAGGACTCTCTGACAGGGTTGTGAGCACAGACACATAGGTTTAACACTCAGCAGGCTCCTTGCACTTAACTTTATATTATAATATTTTATTTTTATGGTCATAATTAGAAAGAAATAGGAAATGTTCTATCATGATGTGATAGCCTCTAACTGAGAGAGAAGGGATGAGGGCAAAGTTGATCCAGAGTAATGTCACAAAGAAATAGAAAACTGAAGGCTTTTATGGCCAGTTTGACCTCATGTAGATAGTCTGAGTAGTGTGAAACACTGACTATCATAAATGAATAATTTAAATTTTCAGTCCTCTTTAGCAATGTAAATTATCATCTAAACATTTCAGTTCTGAAGAAGCTTATTTTGTTTCTAAAAGATAAAAACATAAAGTAGATAAGGTTATCATGCTAAATGAAAAGTAGATAGCTCTAAGATAGGATTTCTTTTGTTAACATTCACTTATTAATTGTTTGCAATTCAGAGCATCATTTTCCCCATATGAGTAAGTTTATAAAGTCTGACTTATTTTCAGGTCATCTTTATAGGCCATTGTTAGGGCCCTGTCATTTCATCTCTCCAGTCTTCATTCCCAGTGCCATTTGACAATATTTTCTTCATCATCTCCCTCGATGTCATCATTATCCTGCCCAGATTGAGTCCAGGTGTAGCATCTGGGATTTTTGATCCAGCTTTGTAAATTTATTTCTTCTGAATGAGTGTGCACTTTGCTGCTTTTTCTGAGATACAGTTTGATTACATTATTCCAATTCCTCATGATTTTAAAATAGGTCTCTAAAGATGCCTTTCTCTCAATAATTAGTTATATAATACCACTCAAAGTAATATATATATACATAATCTCTTATGAGCATATCACCATCCTTTAAGGCTGGCATATTCAAAGAAAGTGAAATATAGTATTGTAAAATAGCTTTTCCAAGATTATAGAACTATGCATTAAGCTCAGAGATTTTAATCTAAGGAACCCAGGTCTCCAGTCTGGGCTGAAGGGCACTCTGCTAATCCACCAAGATCTTTTATTGATCTTATAGCAGTTATTTCTGATACCCTCCCTGTCTGAACCCTACTGGGACAACTACATGCTAGTTTATTTAGAACTTGTTGAGATGCCATTGTGGTGTGAAAACTCAGGGTGTGACCCTCATCATTCACCAGTAGCAAGTCAGTCCACTTTTCTTTAATTTGGCCCAGGAATAGTCCTTTAAATAAATAAAGCAATTACCTTGTTGTCCATATGCTTACTAGTGGTACAAATGCCGGAGTCACAGATAAATGGCAGAATGCAATAAGAGTAAGAAAAGGACTAAAAACGATATTTTTTCATTGACTAGAACAACTGAAACAGGACCCTTGGTCCCGTGCTTGAGTAAGAAGTAGTTAATAAGATAATGCAATTTATTTCTCTTCTTTGTACTTCCCCAAATTTCAACTGTGAAATTTATCATTTTAAAATAACACTAAAAGGACATATAAAAGTGCTGATTGTTTAAAGAAAGAGCATTAAGGAAAATATAAGAGCAGTTTAAATACCTGAGCTCCACACTCAAGTAGGGATAGCTCATAAAGTAATGTACAAAATGAAGGAATATGATGTTTACTCTACTTTGAGAAATAAGCTGATGATTCAAATTCTGGTGGGTTCTATAAGATAAGTAAAATTAGAGCAGTTGTGCACACTGGTAGTGAGCATTCCAGTCAAAGGCATGTACAAAACTACCAGAATGATGAGTTTGCGATTTAAATTTATTTGTAATAAAATCCTCATTGTTTTATTTATTTATTATTATCTTAGAATTCTAAAAAAAACCTGAGTAATTACCAATATTTATATTTCTTATTATATTTATATTTATAATAACCACAAATTTTTTTGGTGGTACTGTGGGTGGAATCCAGGTGCTTTTCTACCTCCGGGCTACACTCCCAGACCTATTTTATACTTTATTTGGAAACAGGGTCTCACTAAGTTGCTGAGAGCCTCCCTCAGTAGCTGAGGCTGGCTTCGAACCTGTGTGATCCTCCTGTCTCAGCGCCCAAGAACTGAGATTACAAGCGTGTTGACATCACGCCCAGCAACCACAAATTATTTTAATGTTTGTTAGTACCACTATTTTATATCTGATATAACTGAATTTCAGAGAAAAATCATCATTTTATATAATGATGTTTTATTTTTGTGTCCACAGATATTTACCTCCTAAGTCTATTTACATTTCTCTAAGCCAGTGAATATATTCTAGCTACGGCTGAAATAAGCCAAGATGAGAAGAGATGGTGATAGGGTGAAAGAATTGGACAGGGGTCAGATTATAAAGTGACAAGAACATGTCATGTGCGTGAGTGTAAAGTATCTTTAATACAATTGTATAAGCATAGAAAACAAGACAGTTTTATTGAAGAAGAGCAAAGTGGCTCAACAGTTGGGGTCAAGAAGAATATGTATTTGGAGGTAGAATTTACAGGATTTAGTGATCAGTATTTTTGGGGATTTTAATTTCCTAATTTTAGCAGAGTTTGAATGTTAGAGTGGAAATGCAGTGCTCTCATTTCAAAGGTGTCTCTCCTTATTAAATAGATTATCAATAAACCGGCCTCACTTTCTCACCTCTTTCATTTTTTTTTGGAAATGGCAACAAGGACTACCCAGTTGGGGTGGTGAAAATGCTTCTATGGTAGGTTTGACAGTGCCCAGGGGAGTAAAGTGAAAAGAAAAAGAAATGGTTCTTGCTACAGGACTGCTTTTACATCCATAAGTTACCTTATATGTAGTGAATGGCTGCATTAGCTCTTTTCTTTAGAGAATGTTCTAAATGGAAGAGAAAATAAAAGTAGCTTGAAGATACTGGACTGTTTTTGAGAGGATGTATTACTCTGTGGTGATGAATAAATAATTGTGAATGTAAATAGAAGAGACCAGAAATAAAATGAGAATGATTTTGCCTTTTTTAAAAATAATGCAATCATTGTCTGCGATAGAGAATAACAACTTCAAAAATTTCACAGGGCTAGCCCAAGTTCTGACATATTTTGACAAACTTTATATTCTTAATTATTTGTCCAGAGAATTAAGTATTAGGCATTGTGCGTAAGACCTAATATTGAAGAAAATTAAAAACAGGTAGAAGTAAATTAATGTTTTAAATGCCTTTAAACAGGATCTAACTTTCTATCTTTAAAGAAAATATCATATAAAATATAAATCCTTGGTTCATTAAAATATTTAAATAATTCAAGACAAGTCTATATAACATAAATTATAGAAAGCATTTTTTCAAGTAAATCAAAGTATTCAGTCACGATGCCATGAAAAATTAAAGTGGGATTAAGAAATTAAGGAAAGATGCATTTTAAATACCAATGCTAAAAGACTTAATTTGCAATGTATTAACTATATCTGCTGTATTTCCCTTATCTGAGCAAAATCAAAGATTCTACCTTTCTTAGAGACATTCTTTGCAACTTGATATCATGAAAGGAGAGGGATTTAATGAAAGAAAAATTAGTCCTATAAGGTAGGTGACTAGGTTATGTTAGCAATTTGTAGAGCACAACTTCAGTAGCACTGACATCTCACACCACCCAAAATGTGTTTGTTTTTCTTTTATTTTTTGTGGTACTGGGGGATAAACCCAGGGGTGTTCTACCTCTGAGTTATGCCACCATTCTTATTTATTTATTTATTTATTTATTTATTTATTTATTTATTTGGCAGTACTGGGGATTGAACCAGGAATATTCTATTTCTGAACTACACCCCCAACCCTATTTTTTATTTTTCATTTTGAAACAGGGTCTCACTGAGTTGCAAAGGGCCTCACTAAGTGCTGAAGCTGTCCCTGACCCGCATTCCTCCTGTCTCAGCCTCCCAAATTCTGGGATTGCGAGCTTGCGCCACCACAGCAGTCTTGATGTTTTATTTTGAAACAGGGTTTCACTAAATTTCTGAGAGCTTTCTAAATTTCCAAGGCTGGCCTCAAACCTGCAAGTTTCCTGTCTCAGCCTCCCAAGTACTGGAATTACAAGCATGTACCACCAAACCTGGCTTTTTAAAAAGTGTTTTATGATATAAAATGATCAGTATGTGCATATACTGCTTTCAAGTTACCCTTTAACTCCCACCCATAACTCCCAGGTTTAAATTGATTTATTAGCTAGTTAACTCCTCATAATCAAAATAAATAAAATAAAGGGAATGAGATTTTCTTTTATTTTATAATGAAGGGAGGAAATAGCGCAATTAGAAAATTGCCTGAAATCAATGGAATTAGGAACTCGGGCTTGGGAATGAGCAACAAGGATCTAGAAGTTGTCATGAGCATGCATTTATGAACTGAATGCCGTGTCATCACAGATTCATAAAGGACGCCCTAACCTACGATGCAATGGTGTTAGGAAAAGATTTGTGAGGTGGTACTAGACTTAAATAAGGTCATGAGGATAGAGTTCACATATTGGAATTAATGACTTTACAAAAAGATGAAGAGACACCAGTGCATTGTTTCTCTCTATGTGTCACATGAGGAAACAGCCAGAAAAGAGCTATGAGCAAGTCAAGAAGTAGGTTCTTACCAGAAGCTAACCATGCTGGCATACTGATCTCAGACTTCTCAGGTGCCAGAACAGTTAGAAGTAAATGTCTGATGTTTATTCTCCGAATCGATAGAATTTTGTTATAGTAACCTGAGCTGCCTAAAGCGAGTATCTGTAAAGGTTATTTTCCTAAAGAGAAGGGGAGAGTATAAATGGTGAGGTTTTCCTGCAGCAAGCATAATGAGTCATCCTCTTGGTGAGAGCTGACCTGCTCTAAAAGATGATGTTGGAATCCCTGCAAGTTCTCCCCGGTAGCAGTTTTAGTAGTGCCTTTCAGGGATTCATTCTTGTACCTTAATTAATAAAATAGACTACCCATGAAGATGACATAAAAAACTAAGCTCATTCTTATTCCATGGAAACTATCAAATGTTTGGAAGATGGAAGACATAGAAAAGTAATTGTATATTTATTATAATATTACTTCATTATTTTTAAAAATTATTATATAGTTTACTGCAATTATAAATCATAGTGAAGTTCAATGTGCTAAAAATATATGCACACAGCTTTTTGTGCATTTTCCTCCACACCCCTCAGCCCACTCCTCCAACAAGTCCTTTTCTTCCCCTTCCAAACTCTCCCTTAACCCCTCTACAGATCTCCCTATGCATTATTCAACATCTCTTATGTTTCCTTCTCTCTCTTTGTCTTCCACATATGAAGGAAACACACCACCCTTGACTTTCTGAAACTAATCTCATGAACACAACATTTTCTAGTTCCATCCATTTTCCTACAGATAATATAATTTTATTCTTCATTATGGATGAGCAAAATTCTATTGTGTACATGTGTGGGTGTTTGTGTGGGTGTCACATTTTCTTTATTCATCTGTTGAGGGACACCTAGGTTAATTCCATAATTTGGCTATTGTGAATTGTGTTGCCATAAACATCGGTATACATGAATCTCATAGTATTCTGACTGTAGTTTTTTAGAAGGTGTATCATGCAGTGGTATTATGGGTCATATTATGGTTCCATTTTTAGTTTTTTAAATTATTACCTTTAAAATATTCTTTCAATGCTAAAAAAAATATTGTAAAATCATTCTAAAACTTAACTATGACCAAATCCATCTCTTATGAAAACTAGGGTATTTCTACAAGGACTTGAACAAATATCTTTTCTTTTAGTTTTGAGCAGTGTTAAACATTTCCCCTAAGGAATTTTAGAAGCAGTAGAACATTATTTTTAAATTAACTTTTTCATTAAATGCTTGTTTCCCTTGAAAAGGGAGCAGATGTTAATGCTGGCAGATCCCCGCCCCCCAATCTATGAGTGCAAATCAAAAACAATTTGTTTGGTGAATAATCTACAGTATGACAATTTGTCTACAAATATGTCACTGCCTGTTTACTTCAGTATGTGTCAATTGGATTTAGCCCCTTATTTGCAGAAAAGGGAGTAAGGCAATCTTGACAGCATCCCTGCCTGCAGGGCTGGCAATACAGCCTCTCCCTCAACTTCCTGTTGCCACTGAGAACCACAGGGAGTGAGAAGCCACACACTGTGCAGAGTGTGGGCTTAGCAGGGCTAGGCTAGCTACAAAATTAGAGGTCTGGGCTCTCACCGAGAGAAGAGAGAGCTGTTCACACAGGGGCAGATCTTTTTGTACAGCACTTTGATTAGGTCTAGGAAGAACCTTAATAGACTGCCATTTACTAGAAAGGAACCTTTTAGAGACAAGTGTTGGGGGGATGGGTTGGATTTTTTCCCCCTCTGTCAGCTCCCTCAATACTGAACAGCTGATGCTTGCATTAAAGGAAGATCAAATAAAAGGCTTCTTCAGCATTTACCAGATTTCCAGGAAGGAAAAAAAATGTCAGCTTTAGCTTACTTATATGTAAGTATATCCTTCTTTATGTCAGTTTCTATCACCCAGTTTGCTATATGCTTCACCCCTGGTACTAAGTAATATCATGATCGAAGATTCTTTTCATAGCCAGCAGTGTTCTTCCTGGTCATAGGCACTTGCAAGGCTTTCACATATTCACAGGATTGACCTGAGCTAGTGAACCCAAGAACCTCACTAGATACTTCCATGGTTTGTGGATTGCTCAGACAGATCCTAACATTGTTATTTAGTGACAAATGATAAATGTACCCTTTCATAGCACTCAGCAGCAGCATTAGTGTTATAATAACTGAATTACTAATCCCTATCCCTTTTCCAAATGTTTGCTCTTTTCTATACATAATTTTTCTCCAGCATTGAGATGTAGAAGGAAATGGTGAACCCAATATAAGTCTTATAAAGGGAAAAAATCTAGTGAGGATATGAATTCACTTGTTACATGAATGCATATTATAGATCCTTAATCAATAGCTTTAAATATGCTTTGAAAATAAAATTTCAAGCCAAGAGAAAACCAAGGATATTTATATCAAACCTTAAGTATGCAAAGAGGAAATATATTCAAGAAGGTAAAATTCTGAGTAAAAGGCAAATGTCATTAATTTTAAAGGAGACATTGTACATGTAAATTGTGATTTAATACAAAGAAAATGGGAGAATGTTAATTCAACATGGTTTTTTATAATGTATTGAAGAGGAATGTCATAATAAATAAACACCCTGCACATAATCTCAACCCAATCTTAGAGCTTCCTTCTATGACTTTTAATAATAACTCCTTCTAATCTCCAAAGAAGACTGGTAATGTATTTTTAGTAGCCCATAAAATAGAAACTTCCCTAGAAGAGGAAACTTGAAGGAGAGTCGGGTCCAGGAGTACCATGCTTAGTAAAAATTAGGATAAGCAACCATTTATAAACTAAGACAGAGACACAAGTCTTCTTCCTAAGATTAACTATTGGCTATTTAGGAAAAGATTCTCTGGAGTAACTGAAAAGCCTAAGAGAAAAGATAACACAACTATATTAAATTATCCATCTAGAATACCTTACAGTGATTCTGAGAGGTAAACCACCAATGTAAGCAAAGAGCTTACACTAACTTATTTTGAAGATAACCAAAATAGATAAACAAGCAAGCAATCAACTAAAGCAAGAAACTAAAGACTATTAAGGAATAATAGAATCACTAATATTTCTGAGAAAGATAAGACATGTTATATTCATGAAACAAGAACAAAATGCTATAAAAATGTTAATCTAAAACTCAGAAGGTTAGGAAGATATAATTGAGATCACTTTTATGAAAGTATATGAAAAAGATTAAGATTTAGAAAGAAATAACTTATAAGAGAAACAAGAAGAGTTACTCTAGTAGTCTGAATATACAAGATTAGAAAATTTCCACAAAATAGATAGAGAAAAGAGAGGGAATCATCAAAAAAATAAAATCAAGAAAATCTCTGCTGGTTTCCAAATTTTAAAGGATTTACAAAGTGACTAAAAAAATAGATTAAAATAGATCCAAATCAATGTATATCATTTTTAAAGTAAAAAAAAAAGGGAATTCCCTAATGCCCTTGAAATGGATAGAAAATAAAATAAAATGTTTACTTTGAATTTTGCAGAGGAATCCTAGGACCTAGAAGATAATGGACTAATAGAACATGATAATGTCTATATGATTTAATCATCAAAATTCTACCAGATAAAGAACTGTCAGATAGCAAAAGAATTTAAGCGATATTAACAAAATGTAATATATATACTATATATCTGATCTATATTATATACATATATTACATATCTCTATATATAGGCATAAGAGAGAGAGACTAAGTATGGCCTAGTGATTATATTCAAGTATTTGTGCACTTGCAACTGTAGTTCTGGCTTTGTTTATTAGTTTTTAATAGTTCTTCAATGGTATAGGTACATACTAAAATACTTACAACTGATATTATATAATTTTAAAAAATTTGTTTCAAAATTTTTATTTTTTTCTATACTAAAAGAAAGTATAGAGGAGAGTGAGTACCATATGAAACATCTATAGCAGAAAATTAATTGGTACTGAATCTACATAATGAACATTGGGGAAAAAATAAAATTTTCTCTAGTATTTTACATATGTTTGCTAATATTTTTTTTAAATCAGACTGCTTAATTATAAAGAGATATCCAGTTAAAAATCAACTGAGTGAGAAAAACATAAAATAAGACTATTTTAATAAAAATAATACCTATTTTCTATTGCTATAACTAAACAGTTTTTAAAGAAAAGAGGCTTATTTTGCTCTTGGGTTTTCAAGATTCAAGAGCATGGTGCTAGGATCTTTTCAGCTTTGATTATAGCCATAATAGCCTTGTGGCTACATAAGTACCTAACAGATAGCAGCATGGTAGAAGGATGTGGAAGAGAGAAAGATTACATGCAGAAAAATAACACTAATGTCTATTTTTATATAATTCTAGAAATTTCTTTATTTTTTCCCTTCTTTCTGATCTTACCCACTCATTAAATAGTGTATCATTTAATGTCCATGTATTTAAATTGTTTCTTTTGGTCTTCATGTTGTTGATTTCTACTTTCAATTCATTGTGGTCTGAAAGGATGCAGGAAATTATATTACATCTTTTGAATTTGCTGGTGTTTGCTTTGTGGCCTAGGATGTGATCTATTTTGGAGAAGGTTCCACGGGCTGCTGAGAATAATTTGTATTCTGCTGTTCCTGTTTGAAATATTCTGTATATTTCTATTAGACCTTTTTTTTATTGTTTTCTTTAGTTCTAAAGAGCCTTTACTCATCTTTTTCCCTGACAATTAATCTAGTGGTGTGAGAGGTGTGTTGAAGTTCCCCAATATTATTATATTTGGGCCTATTTTAGATCTTATGTCCTGGAGGGTTTGTTTTACAAATGTGGGTGCACCCACATTTGGGGCATAAACATTTACTATCATTATATCTTCTTGGTAGATTGTTCTATTGCTGTCTTCATTTTATTTATTGACTCTTTCATTTCATTACAGACCTCTTTATGACTCTTTCTTAATTTCACCATTTACTCTTTCGTTTTCTGTACACTTGCTTTGAGACCTTTAATCTTATTGAAGATCAGAATTTGAAATTCTCCTTCTTGCATTTCTTGTAGGTCCATATTCGTGATTTCCATTATTTCTTCACTCTCCCTAGTTCTTGTATTTTCAGAGTTCTCGGGCTTGTTTTTCTGATGTCTTGGCATCTTTTCTTTTGTGGATATTATGTCTGATCCAATCTGAGTAGTAGAAATTTAGAGGTGTCAGTAGGTAAGCAGAGGTGTCTCTGTTATCCACAGCTTGGGCTGGTCTGGTCTGATTTCTCCCAATTCGCCATGATTGGAAGGTCTGTAGTGATACCAGAGATTCTACTAGTTGGATCTAGTGATAACCGTAGGTCTCCCCTCACACTTTCCATGGATCAGAACCTGAATCTGCTATGTCCAACAATAGACTCTACTCCCACCTTTCAGGATTGTAATGCAAAATCTCAGATGTAGGAAGTTTTATCAAGGCTGTGGATGTCCCTGTGGGCACCGGCCTGGTTGATTTCTTCTGGAACTGCAACTTCTCTTGTGGAATCACTGATCACTACTCTGGATCTCTGGAGGGTGTGGTCATCTCAGCTACCACTACTCCTTCACTGGGTTGAACCACAAAATCTCAGACCAAGGGATTTTATTGCAACTGCAGGAGTCCCTGGGGGCTCAGTGCTGGGAGTTTTCCTGCAGGAACCACAATTTCACTTATGATATTATTGAGCACTGCTTTGGATCTCTGGAGGGTGTGGTAATCTCAGCCACCACTACTCCTTCACTGGGTTGGACCACAAAATTCTCAGATCCAGGGAGTTTTTTACAGCTGCAGGAGTCCCTGGGTGCCCCAGGCTGGGCATTTTACCATGGGAACCTTGACTTCACTTACAGTGTTATTAAGAGCCACTTTGGATCTTCAGGGTGTGGTAGTCTCAGCCACCACTACTCCTTCACCGGGTTGAATGGTAAAATCTCAGCCCCAGGGAGTTTATCATGGCTGAGTAAGTTCCTGCAGGCGCTAGGCTGAGCATTTATTTACCTGTGGGAATCATGACTTCTCTCATGGTGTTTTTCAGAGCAGCTATGGATCTCTAGATGGTGTAGTAATCTCAGCCATCACTGGTCAGGGTTGAACTCCAAAATCTCAGACCCAGGGAGCTTATCGCGGCTGCACAAGTCCCTGGGAGTACAGCCCTGGGAGTTCTTCTGCTGGGACCCCAGTTTCACTTAGGATATTGTTGTGCTGGTCTGGATCTCTGGCAGGCAGGTGAAAATGACTGCTGCTGGCAAGATGGAGCCACCGTGGCACGCTTGGCTGCAAGGGATGTGGGTTTCTTTTCTGGTGTTGAGTTGAGCTTTGAATCCCTGGAGGGTGTGGTGAGCTCAGCTGCTGGAAGTTGTGGCAGCTCTGTGCAGGAAAAAAATGAGGACTAACAATATGTGGATCTGCAGCTGCTCATTTCAGGTCCTTGTCTTCCTTTTTGTCTCTGGAGTCCGGAGCTGTGAGGCAAGGTGTCGTGGGTTTCTTTTCTGCTCTCTGGTCGATCTTCTAATCTTATTCTCTGTCCCTTGTATTGATCATTTTTATTCCTTTACTGATAGTATTTTCTGGCTTTGTAAAATTCTTTTTTGAGGTAATGGAGATCAGGTGTCAGAAGGATTCATAATAGCTGCTTCTCTCCGTTGCCATCTTCTCTTCTCCCAGAATCATTTTTTAAAAAGGTATATTCTAGGGGATTCTGTGTATATTTTATTTTCACATTGCTAAGTTTATGTCAAAACTAGAGGAAGTTGAATAAGTAAGGTCTTTCTAGTAACATTCTCATGATTCCAAGCACAGTGAGTATTTTCTTCCTCAGTGATAAGATAACTTGCTTTAGAAATTCTGTAGGCTAAGTAGTGAACCAAAGGTCAAAAGAGAAGTATAATACAGTATGTGTGCTCAGTTAAATACTAAATCAACCGAGAACTGTACATGATGTCATATTCTACAGGGTGATCTGCAATTTAGGAACCAGAAGTTTCTTTCTGGCTTCTGCTCCATTAGTACTAGGTCCTTTAGGTAAGAAACATAGGTGTCTGAGTTACAGATTTCACAACCGCCCAAAACTTAGATTTATAAAAAATACACATAACTAATTAAGAGATTCAGATGATAAAACTTGAAAAAAGTGATGAAGATTTTATATAGCCAGGTGTCCAGGCTACTTCAGTATGTAAGCACCAATTTTATAATTTTATCCATTGTAATTGATTCCTGAATTTTATTCTTAGAATAGGAGACATCAAGTGATTTTAAAATTTTCTATCTTTCAGGTTGTGGCTTAAATATTTACTGGTTATTAGATATGAATTGTTCTGCCTAACCTTAAGGAAACAATGCTATGTTCAAAAGATAAACAATTATCAGTACTCTATGTAGTAAAAACTGTTTTAACACAATACTTCAGAGCAATGTAGATAGGAACCTATTCTACAACTCTAATTCAGTAATTACATATTTGAAGTATGAACTGGAATTAAAAGTAAAACATAATTTTTGAAATATGTGACTATTTTGGAAATTCTTTAAGTAATAGACAAATTGAATAGAATTCTATGAAAGCCATTTTAATAACTTAGCCATTTCATATGTTATATTGGACCTGATCTTTCTTATTTTAGGTGACTAAATCATTAGTAAGTTGTAGTCTATTTTTCAGCTTTTGATTTCTATTAGTTTGTAAAAGGATTTTGCATTTGCATTTAAATAGGAAGGAAATGTGATAAAGATTTCAATTAAAAGGCTGTCTGTTTGGGTTAATTCATTTTTAATAGGAACAGTAAATATTTTTCAGTTGATATAGCTCTTACTGCAAGATCAGTTCACTGTTCTCTTTTTATCTAGTTATGTCAGGTGGTGCTCAATAAAGAATACTATAATGTCAGCCCTTGCACTTTAAAGAACATTTCTCATTTCTTCATTGATTTTTTTGAAAAACCAAAGCAAATTTCGGAATAGTACTTGAGAAAACTGATGATAGCAGGTCACTACAAAAGTACGAAAATTTTTTGTGTGTGTGTGGTACTGGGGTTCCTGGAAACCCTTCTACCTCCGGTCTATACTCCCAGACCATTTTTATATTTTTATTTGGAAACAGGGTCTCTTAAGCCAGCGAGGCTGGCTTTGAACCAGTGCAATCCTCCTGTCTCTGCCTTCTAAACGCGGGGATTACAAGCATGTGCCACCACACCTGGCCAAGAGAATTTTTTTATATACATAAAATATAAAATACATATTATGTGTATATATACAAATATATAATTTATTGGTATATGTGTGGTCAAACAAGTGCATAAATGAGCACATGTAAAATACATTTTCATTCTGAGGTCACTAATGCTTTTTTATGGTATTCACTACTATTGTAAACTATGGTAGAAAGGAAAAAAGAAAAACTATTATATCTTGAAAATTTGGCAGAGACTTTAGTCCCCTGTTCTTTATGGGGATAGGTTTGTGTTCTCTATAGAAGAATGATGATCCTTTTCGCTAGTCTTCACATGGATGCATGCTTTAAAGTGAAGGAAAATAGGTTCTGTAATGGCAATAGGAATCTTAACCTGAAACTCCATAAAGTTGTTTGTAACTTCCAAAGCCAGCTCTTTGAAGTTACTTCATGAATCTACTGTTTGGTTTGTCAAAATGTTCTTATATGCTAAACACGTTTAGTTAATTATATGAGATCTACTTGAAATGTTTTATATTAACAATAATTTGTACATATTTACCATGTTTCATAGATGCTTATTTTTGTTTATCTACAAGTATCTAGATTGTATTATATTCTTCTTTTACTTTCTAAGAAAATCAATCATTTTCTTCTCTCTGACTTTCTTTTAAAAACTATAAAATACTTTTTACTGGACAACCTTTTTTGAAGGTGAAGGAATTTAAGCATTAAATCAAGAATTGAAGCATTTAATTAATATGTTCTGGCTTCCTGCTAGCAGTGCATCACACTAGTGCATAAATGGATTAAGTTTCCTGTAATGCCATCCAGAAGATAGCTTGACAGTTGGTTTTTCATTCTCAGGTGTCTAGTTAAAGAAAACACAGGGGTCCAATTCAACCTTTAAAACTGTTATCTTTTGACTAGAAAGATTACTGCTTTGAGATGCAATGGGATTTTCCACAGCAAACTTAGCAAAGGATTATGCTTTTCATTACTTTGAATGAAGAACTGAGTGAATAGGTGGTGCAAACAGAAGCTATTTTAGAGAAAATTTCCATAGAAATTGTGATTTATCTTTTTTGTATGTCCTAAAAAATCATAAGATGTCTGTTAAATTAGGAAAAGTCCCTATTATCTTAAAAAACTACTTCTTACAAGTTAATGCATACACTTTATATATATATATATATACATATGTATGTATACAGATGGATACACATATATGGAGAGAAAGAATTTCAAGTGTTAGAAATTTTATTGCATTTCACTTTATTTTCAATTTGTTGTTATCATTAGAATCTTCTTTCCCCATAGTATGTATGCATTTTCAGGTAGTCTCTAAATTGACTGCTTCATGGCTGATTTTTCTCCAACCACATTTAGCCACCGATCATAGCTGAATTGATTAGAGGGACTGTGGAATAATTCAAATCAGAGAAAATGGCTGAGCTCACCAACAAACCAGGCCATGGTCCAGCAGTTTTATTCATATAACTACACCCTAAACCACTGCAATAAGGTAGACATGTTTGGAACACAAACGTAGGAGCTGTCACACAGTTTTAAACTTTAGCTTATTAGCACTTATATTCTTAGATATTTTTGTCTTTAATTAAGCAATGTGGATATCAAGCATTTTTAACTGATATATAAAACATTTTATATACTTATCGAGTACCATGTGATGTTTTCAATACATATACACATCGTATAATGTTCAATATATTTATCTCCTCAAACATTTGTCATAAATATAGTTGATATCCTTTTTATGTGGTGTGTGTGTGTGTGTGTGTGTTTGTGTGTGTGTATGTGTATGTGTGTGTGTGTTTTGTATGTGTGTATTTCTGGTATCTGGGATTGAACTTTGGGGCAATCTTCCTCTGAGCTAAATTCCCTGCTTTTTTTTTTTTTTTTTTTAAGCAAGGTCTCACTAAATTCTGAAGTTGGCCTTGAAACTGAAATCTTCTTGTCTTTCCCTTCCAAGTATCGGTATTATAGGAATGCAACGTGGTACCCAGTTTCATTGTTTTTTTGTTAATTTTCAATATGGAGTACATTATTGTTATCTGTAATTACTATATTACTTGTAGCATACTGGAACATCTCTCCTAAGTACAACTTAGTATCTGTTGATAAACTATTTTATTTCTTGCCCTACCTTCTCATCCCCCCTGGCTCAAGTAACACCCATTAAATCCCCTTATTTTGAGATCAGTGTTTTAAATTTGACATATTAGTGTGATCATGTAGTACTTATTTTACTGTGCTTAGCTTATTTCAGTTAACATAATGATTTCCAATTCCAACCATGTTCCTGCAAATGAAATGACTTCATTCTTTCTTGTGGCTGAGAATTATTTCATACCTGTACTGAATGTTCTCTGTTTACATTTCTTGGCTACTGTGAACTCTGGCGTGAGAAACATGGTAGTGTAGATGTGTCTTTGACATGGTTTATTCTTTCCTTCTGGACATACACTTTGTAAATAAATTGAAAAATAATATGGTAATACCGTTCTTTTCTAATTTTGAGAAACCTCCAGCGTGTCTTATTAATGACTGCACCAACTTACAGTCCCACCAATGATGAATTGGTGGCCTTTTCTCCAAAATCATGCTAGCACTTGTTACCTTTAGTCTGTTTGGGTGCAGTGATATGGTTTCTCATTGTGGTTTGATTTGCATTTTTAATGGTCAATGAATATTAGCACTTTTTTATATACCTGTTCACCATTCATATGTCTTTCTCTGAAAAATATCTATTCAAATCTATTATGTATTTTTAAATCAGAATTTTATGTTGATATTTGGGCTCTTTTATATACTGGATATTAACTGCTTTTCAGATGTCTTGCTTGCCAACATTTTTTTTTCTGTTCCATAGGTTGTAATGCTTCCTTTGCTCTAATAAAGAATTCTTATTGGATGATAGGTAGCTTTTCTAATTTTTTTTTTTGTTTTCTATGTTTCTGGATCTAACCTAAAAATATGCATGAACTTCATTTTCTTCTGGCACTTCCATATTAAATGTAATGCCAAAATATCTCTAACTAATGTACATATCATGATTTTAATGAAATACTAACAATGTTATAAAATTATGCTAATAGCCATAATGATTCTGGTGTTTAGTATTTCAATTGAATCCTTGGCTCATCTTTATTTAGAATAAATCAAAGTACATTAGTAACTGGTTTCATCTTACTCTAACTTTCTCATAATAGTTTTTGTTAGATTTCTAAACACTTATTAATAATTTTTAAAAATACATATCGTACAAATAAGAGTATGAGACATTACATTCTTGGTGTTTTTTAAGTATAGATAATTGTGGCATCTGGCTTTGGGACTAATATACATGTAGCAAAAAGAACTGCTGATCAATCTTATTTTTACAGAAATCTCAAGATTGATAAGTGTAGAAAAGTTATATTTAATGCTTATAAGCATAAAACAACAAGGATACAGGTATACAGTTTCATGACTCTTGATTATTCAAAAAATAGTATTTTCATTTATAAGTATCTGTGTTTATTCTATTAAGTTTAAATATTAAAGATAGAATTTGGGTAGATATTCATAAGGTACATACTTAAGGCAATGGATAACTTTAGTTTAGCATCTTCTTTAGTATTTATAGCAGTTAGTTAGCAGAGGTAAAGATGAACGTTTCTTAAAGCTACTCAATTTGTACCTGAAACTGACAGCTAGGATAGAAACATAGAAAAAAGTAAATTGAAGACTGCTATATTGAGTTATTATATAATAAAAATATATAAGCATCTAGTGAAGATAATAGAAGCTAAAGTAACTTGAAAAATATCTTCCATGTGTTTAAAATTGAATATACTCTACTCACTGAAGATCAATATGTCATCTTGGCTATAAAATATTATTTGCTTACAGGAATGATGGCCTTTTGATATTTTACTATAAAAATTATGAATCCAAATTATTTGTACCATTAATATCTATCGGCTTCTAAATGTTATATCGTAAATATGTTCTAAAATCTACATTTTGGCATGCAATAAGACTATCAAAATATTGATTTTTTTACTAAATAACAAATATTTGTAAATTTATTCTCACATACATACTAGGTTTACAGATTCATCAATGTATGAAGAAATGCTCAAAGATAATCATCCTGGAGTTTCTTGCTTTTTCTACTCCGAAAGACTACACGTGTGTGTGTGTGTGTGTGTGTGTGTGTGTGTGTGTGTGTGTGCGCGTGTGTGTGTGCGCGCGGTAATGGGAATTGAATTCAGGGGCTTTCTAATTCTCAGCTACATGCAAAGCCCTACTTTTTATTTTTATTTTGTAAAACCGTCTCACTAAATTGATGAGAGTCTCGCTACTTGTTTCGGCTGTCCTCCAACCTATGATCCCCCGTCTCAGCCTTTTAGCCTCTCAGGTATTAGGATTACAAGCATATACCACCACACCTGGCATGACTCTGGTTTTTTTTGTTTTGTTTTGTTTTGTTTGTTTGTTTGTTGGTTGGTTGGTTGTTTTTGTTTTGTTTTGTTTTGTTTTTTAGGTACTGGGGATGGAACCCAGGGAGATTGTACCTCTGAGCTTACACCCCCAGCCCTCCTTTTTATTCTTTATTTTTAATGTATTCTATTTAAGTAAAGAAAGAAAGGCAAATCTTCATCCTTAATACCTAAAAATGTATTAAATTTTGCCAGGTGTGGTGGTGTACGATCGTAATCCTAGCATTTGGTAAGCTGAGAGAGGAGGATTGTGGTTTGTGGACAGCCTCAGCTACTTAGTGATGCCCTTTGCACTCAGTCAGACCCTGTTTCAAAAAAAAAAAAAAAAAAGGTCTGGGGCTTTATCTCAGACGTAGAATGCCCCTGGGATACATCCCCGGTACCACAAAAAAATTGCATTATATTTTAATTTTGGTCTGAATGCATGCTTTTATATAAACTAGTATTATAAAAAGAGAAAAATAAATATAAGGCAAGAGGCTAATTAGAAACAAAAATTTAATACTGTTATTTAGTATTTAGTTTCCTATAAATCAGCTAACACCTAATGGGAGGTACACAGTCACCTGTTCTGGGAAACTCTGGTCTATGGTGAAAGTGAGTCTCCTAACATCAAGGAAATGTTATTTTGTTGACTATTCAAGGTAATACAATTAGCTCTGTGATATCTTGTAAATGTAGTATCCACCCTCCATTAAAGTTTCTTTCTTTCTTTCTTTCTTTTTTTTTTTTTTTTGCAGTATAGGGGATGGAACCCAGGGCCATTCTACCTCCAAGCTACACCCCCTAGCCCTATATTTTATTCTTTATTTTGAAACAGGGTCTCACTGATTTAGAAAGGGCTTCACTAAGTAGCTGAGGCTGTCCAGCCTCCCAAATGCTGAGATTACAAGTATGCACCACCATGTCCGGCCTCCATTTAAGTTTCTTAATTTCATTATTAATGCTCTTTCATTGGGCAATTGAGAATTATGGACCCATTCTGCTTAAATTGTTAACATAAAAATACTAAAACTTAAGCGAATGTGTCATATAATATTTACATAAGCACAGTGATTCCTTTAATACAACATTAAGAGTCAACAGATAGAAAGTACAAATTTTTCAATTGCATATTTAGATTTTCTTCCCTAAAAAACATTTTTCCAAGTTGACTGGTTTACCAGTTTGATAGATTAGAGGACAGACTAAGCAAGTAGTGAGACTTTATTGTTAGTTGTTGGGGTACCACAAGGTAAATTCCTAATTAAAATTAACACTATAAGATCATAATATCATCTCAGATTCCTCAGAAGATATTTTCTGTGCTGTTTTACAGAGTGATTCTTGAACTTTAGTACACATATAATTCTGTTTCAGTGTCCTGCTTTCCTAATGAGATCCAAGGTGATTAAAGTGATGCAGGTGCATGGTTTATAGTTTGAGTAGCGAGGTTTTAAGCATTGTTCCCAGCAGTTGGTGAAACTCTTCATCAAGTGAGTGTGTACACATATGCATATGCTAAGGCATTTGTTAACCAGTAAAGTTAGAAATGGCAGGATTTGTATAAGGATTAATATCTTATTATAAAGTTGAGAAAATGATAAAGTATAAATCAGTCTCAATGAAATCTTCAAAGTTGATCAAGTCAAAAGAGTAGGTATCAAAGCAAATGAGGTTAACTTAATAAGCATTCATTTTTGAATAATATAACATATCTCTGGCTTTTATTTATATTCTTATTTAATATGTATTACCAACATAAAAACAAGTTCAGTCTCCTATTCAAAAGTCGTTAACAAGAAAAAGAACATATTTTTTGGCAGTTTTCTTTTTGTTAAATTTTAGCTTTTCTTGCCAGAATATAATCCTATTTGAATACTTTAATTAGATTTGGGTTAATAATTTTACTTAACTGATTATATGTATTGTTTTATTTTCATTTTGAATGATCTGAGGATTCCTGTAGTTTTTATAAACATGTGCATATTTATAATTAAAAATATTCTAGTTGGGCGTGGTGGCACATGCTTGTAATCTCCTCACTTGGGAGGCTGAGACAGGAGGATTCCACAGGTTCAAGGCTATCCTCAGCTACTTAGTGAGGGTCTCAGCAACTTAGTGAGACCCTGTTTCCAAATAAAATATAAAATAGGTCTGGGAGTGTAGCCCGGAGGTAGAAAGCCCCTGGGTTCCACCCCCAGTACCACACACACAAAAAATAATAAATGAATAAATAAATATTCTAAAATTTGGGAGCATTCATTAACTATTCTTTATAACAGAGATTGGAAATATATGGCTTCTGGGTCAAATCTAGTCAGCAGCTAATTTTATAAATAAAGTTTAATTGAGACTCAGCCATGACCATTTGTATCTGTATAGTTGTTTTTCCATTATAATATCTGAGGTGAATAGTTGTAAGAAAGCCAAACTGGTCTACAAGATCTAAAATGCTTTAGATTTGGCCCTTTATAAAAATGTTTGCTAGCATCTGCTGTATCATTATACAAAATATTATCCAAAATAAAACTACAGTCTCTGTATATAATTCTAATATTATTTTAGTAATATATATTATGCATGACAAAATTTAATGCTAGGAAAAATAAGTATAATTGTAATATTTTAGTTTGACATGATTTTAAGATGATGTTCTATTTTAAGTGTCTGTGCCAATTTGTGGTCTTTGAGGAATGTGGATCATACCTTGGTGTTATATATTATATTACATTTTTGTCCTCTTAAAGGTTTGCTGAAAAGGACATAAACAGTCCCAACCACTTGTCACTTTAGAGATACAGCACATTAAATACAAAAGAACAGGACTCAAGAGGACCGTAATAGGTAACACCCCAAAGAGAATTTATTTAGCAGTAACTTCAGCATATGTCACTATCTCACCTAGTCCAACAAACCTATAAACGGTAACCCAGAATAGAATTTATGGGCTGACACTATGTTGTTGAGATAACCTAAGAAGATAAAACTTTAGACTCTTATAGTTGCTTTGTTTGGGTTTGTTTTATAATTCACTCAGTTCTAGAAGGCAGACCCACAATGTCTGGGACTTATCCCTAGACTGAGATGAACCCATTAAGAAGCCATATACTCATCCTCACCCTTAGCTTCAGGACCATTGTGGAATGAACATATAATGGCTAATCCTCAAGTCTCCAATATCCTTATTTGTAAAAATGAGAGTTACTGGCAACTCTGTTTAATAAAATTTTCTAGAAAACTCTTAAATAAACATGATATCCTGAATCTTCTTTCAATTAATAAAATAAAGAAGAAACTTGCATAGTTTTAATATGAGACAGTGTTCATAATTATGAGGCTAACTTATCATGTCTGAATTTGCATAGGTCATATCCAATGCCTGCTAACATTGTTTCTCTGATTTCTGTCTGGAATGCTGAGGGAAAACAGTGGCAGAAATTAAGCACCCCAAAGGAAAACAAAGCAACATAAAATGCCAGGGGCTCCTTGCTGACATTTGCCTTTGGTAGTAATGTAAGTAGACAAGACAGGAGTGAGCACATTTATGGTTGCACCAAATACAACAATAGTACCGAGGTCATATGGACAGCCCTACAGACATGTTTGTTCAGCAGAATGAGTAATAGGCTGGGTTTTTTTTGTCTGTTTCACTCTTCCATTCTTCTTGAAAAAAATATGCTAATATCAGGTCCTACATCTCAGTAAGAGTTTTCAAGATCTGGGTAACAGGTGCTTGTATAGAAAGGACAAAAATCCTCAGAATTAATAGGGTTACCCTTATTATCGCTGATATTTCTGATATCATAGTGGAGTGTCAATTGTCATTTATTAATGTCCTGATTCTACTGCTTTTCTGAGAGCAGAGAAGTATTGGCAGTACTATGTCTCTGTTACAGGTGGAAAGACAAAAACCATAAGACTGAAGTTTAAAAAAAAAAGGGAGAAAAACATACTTCTTTGTTTCCATCTCACGTCTTTAATATGTAAGTATACAATAGGTACTTGAATTTGTGAGTCAGTCTAGGAAAAAAAATATTCTTCCTCTTTATCTCTTCCTGAGTCATTTCCCAATATTTCTTTGCTGATATGAGAGTTTTTCCTGATGACAAACTAAAAGCAGATATACTTCCCAAATATTTAGGATGAAAAAATATAGATTTTTAAAAATTCTGTGAGTATGCACACTTACTTGTTTGTTAATTATTTGAAATCACTATCAGAAGGGCTGTTGTGTAGATTAGTGGGTAAATGTTTGTCTAGCACATATGAGGCCCTGGATTTGATCCGGCCCTATACAAAAAGAAAACTAATTAATAGAGATTATTGCCAATCTTTTTCCATCAATTTGAATTATTCAATTTGAATTATTCAATTTGAATTATTAACCATCCTTTTAGTGAAATGTAAAATTAGGCTCCAAAAAAAAGGAAAAAGATAAAGAAAGAGAAAAAGGAAGATAGGAAAAAAGGAAAAACAAAACAAAAGTGGAAAAAAAATTATTTCAATGTCACACAATTAATACATAAGTAACTTGAAATACTATTGGTCTTTATGGCACTACACTTAATCTCAAATTTTGTTCGGAGCTGTCTCCAGAACTTGACAGGCAAAGTTATTTCACCAAGGTTGAGTATAGCATTTATTCTGTCTACAGATATTCTCAAATGTGCTGTGCTATGATTTGGTATCAGTATGTTAAAATTATAACTTACTTTGTTTAACTCTATGCACCTATATATTTATTGTTTTCTAAGTATTTTTCTAGTCACTGTAGGAAGCTGGGATCAGTTCTGAGAATTTGCAAGTCATAGTCTGCCTTTGAACCTCAATTATTCTCTTTTGAAATATTTAATATACAGAAATACAATATCTTCCCACCCATTTTATTCTTCCTTCCACAATATTAAAAGTAAGATCCTTGAGGACTTATTTTTATTATTTTTAGGTCTGCTGAGCCTTTCACATATCTTTAAATGTACTTAATTTAATTGAATATTGGATCTGCTTAACAATCAAAGTTAATGGAGAGAAAGTGTTTGAACTCTCTGAAGACTATTAAGTAGAAAAATAAATAAATAAATAAAAAGTCTTGCTTTTGAGTTGGTGGTAAGAGGACCCTGATTTATAAACTGGCAGGAATAAGAATCTCTTAGCTTTAATGTGGCTGCAATACATCTTTCCTACCTAGAAATCATATTGCTTGGACTACTCAGATAAACAGCATGAGTAGCTTTAAGGGTACAATGTAAATTTTTCAGGCATGAATTTCTAACTTAGGTTTGAGCTCCAAAGAGGAATGAGAAGAAAGTTCTAACTATTGAAAATATTTCTGATGGAGCTCACCATGTTTGTTTACATTTAGCAGTGAGTAGCTGTGGAATTTAAAATTCAGTTACAAATAATTCTTTGATAGATTTCTGACTTGATTCCTGAGCCTACCGCATTATATATTTTTTTAATTTTTTTGTGACAGCTTATTAGTTGGCTATGGTCTTCGAATGGCAAGAAAACAAATGAAAGTTTCTAATTCAAGTCTTAAAACCAGACATAAATAGCCAAATATCTGGGACATTTATCTCCATGTGAGGGATTTACCTTGCCCTGCAGTTATAGAAATAGCATCTAAATGCTACTCAAAAGATCCTTACCAAGTTTAAAGGGAAACAATTATTTGATGGGGGTCAAAGTAGGAGAAGATATTATTTGAATTATCCTCTCATCTCAGGGTCATATCGAGACTTGAAATTTTGGCTGCAGAAAGTGTACACAGCATGGCTTTGTGCTATGATCTCTCACAAGCTTTTGAACACTTGTAATCTGTCCATGAGAATCTTTTCCTGAGGCTCAGCATTAAGAACTTCTCATAAAGAGAAATAGTTGTGAGGTGGTGCCACTCTTATTTGCCTCACTCCTAAACACTTGGTATTGTAGCAGATAGGAGTCTAGCATCTGTAGAGCATGCATTCGGGGCTTGCTTTTGTAATCTGAGTTTACATCCTTCAGGCACTCAGCATGTTGGCAATCCCTTGTAAGAAGGTATCAGCAGGGGACAAAGAGAAGTAAAGCGGATTGTATCTGACAGAACTCCTTAAGTAAGTTGTTCAATTGACGGGAGAGGTAGGGAGCCTTCCCTGGGTGATTAATTCCAATGACCTAAACTAGTGGATGTGTACTTTTAAATAATTCTTGTCGGATTTTGTCGAATGCTTTTTCAGCATCTATTGCTATGATGATGTGGTTTTTGTTCTTGGTTCTATTTATGTGGTGAATAACATGTTGATTTGCGTATGTTGAACCAGCCTTGTTTTTCTGGGATGAAACCGACTTGGTCATGATGTATTATTTTCTTGATATAGTTTTGAATGCGTATAGCTAGTATTTTGTTTAGAATTTTTGCATCTATGTTCATTAAGGATATTGGTCTGTAGTTTTCCTTTCTTGAGGTATCTTTATTTGGTTTAAAAAACACTGCAAAAAATTGGGATAGAAGGAAAGTACTTCAACATCATTAAGGCAATATACTGCAAACCCAAAGCCAACATTATATTGAATGGGGAAAAACTGCAAGAATTTCCGCTACAGTCAGGAACAAGACAAGGATGCCCACTATCACCACTCCTTTTCAATATAGTCCTTGAGACTCTTGCTGCAGCAATCAGACAAGAGAAGGAAATCAAAGGAATTCACATAGGAAGAGAGGAATTAAAATTATCCTTATTCGCAGATGACATGATCCTTTATCTGGAAGACCCAAAGAACTCAACCAAAAGACTTCTGGAGCTGATTGACAAATTCAGCAAAGTCGCAGGTTACAAAATCAACCTAAAGAAATCAGTGGCTTTTCTTTATGCCAACAACGAATCCACAATGAAAGAAATAAAAACAACAATTCCATTCACTATAACCTCAAAACCAATAAAATACCTAGGAATAAAACTAACCCAAGATGTAAAAGACCTCTACAACAAAAACTATAAAACATTAAAGAAAGAAATTGAAGAAGACCTTGGAAGATGGAAAGATCTCCCGTGCTCATGGATAGGCAGAATAAATATCATCAAAATGGCCATTCTGCCAAAACTGATCTATAGGTTCAATGCAATTCCCATTAAAATACCAGTGACATTCTTCAGAGACCTAGAAAAATCAATCATGAATTTCATATGGAGAAAGAAAAGACCTAGAATAGCCAAAGCAATTCTCAATAACAAGAAACACGCAGGAGGCATTACAATCCCAGACTTCAAACTATACTATAGAGCAATAGTAGTAAAAACAGCATGGTACTGGCACAAAAACAGATATACTGACCAGTGGATTAGAATAGAAGATACAGAAACAAACCCACACATCTTTAGTCAATTAATCTTTGACAAAGGGGCCAAACACATACGCTGGAGAAAAGACAGCCTTTTCAACAAGTGGTGCTGGGAGAACTGGCTAACCATTTGTAAAAAGATGAATCTAAACCCCTATATCTCACCAAACACAGGAATCAACTCAAGATGGATCAAAGACTTAGAAATTAGACCTGAGACTGTGAAGCTAGTAGAGGAAAGCATAGGTTCAACACTACAACATATTGGCACAGGCAGTAACTTTCTCAACAAAACCTCCAAAGCTCAGGAAATTAAAGCAAGAATAAACAAGTGGGATAACATCAAACTAAAAAGTTTCTTCTCATCAAAGGAAACTATCAATAACCTAAAGAGGAAGCCTACAGAATGGGAAAGGATCTTTACCAGCCACCATTCTGATAGGGGGCTAATATCCAGAGTATACAAAGAGCTCAAAAGACTCTACACTAGCAAAACAAACAACCCAATCGAGAAATGGGCAAATGAACTAAATAGACACTTCACAAAAGAAGAGATACAAAGGGCTAATAGATACATGAAAAGATGTTCTTCATCACTGGCCATCAGGGAGATGCAAATCAAAACTACACTGAGATTCCATCTAACCCCAGTCAGAGTAGCAAGCATAAAGAAATCAAATAACAACAAATGCTGGCGAGCATGTGGGGAAAGAGGAACTCTTTTACACTGTTGGTGGGAATGCAAACTAGTTCAACCACTATGGAGATCTGTGTGGAGATTCCTAAGAAAGGTGGGAATAGATCCACCATATGATCCAGCTATACCACTCCTGGGTATCTTTCCAAAGGAGTTGAATTCAGAGAACTACAGCAACATATGCATACCTATGTTCATAGCAGCACAATTTGTAATAGCCAAAATATGGAACCAACCCAGATCACCATCAACAGATGAATGGATAGCAAAACTATGGGAAATACACACAATGGGATTCTATTCAGCCATAAAGAAGAACAAAATTATATCATTTGAAAGAAGATGGAAAGCCCTGGAGAACATTATGTTAAGTGAGATCAGCCAAGCACAGAAGAAGAAGATACATATGTTTCCTCTAATATTCCCAAACTAGGAAACACAAAGAATACCAGAGGGACTCCAGATATTGAAGGGGAAATACTAGCTAAGTTTGGATGGTAGGAGAGGAGGAAGGCCGGTCTCGATTAATAAGGGTCTACACTTGAACATGTGTAAAATTATGAATAAGACATGGTTAACCTGGACAACCATTGGTGTGTGTGTGTGTGGGGAAATGTGGGCGGGGGGGGGAGGGCACCAAATATAGTGTAAATGTATACTATTTATGTTCAATAAAAAAATTGTTATAAAAAATAAAAAATAAATGATTCTTGTCTCTTATTATTTTCCTGAAGAGTAGTCAAAAGCGCATTCCAGAAGAAGCAGTGTCTTTATAAAACTTTAAACACGTGAAGCTTTGTGTTATGGAATAATATCACTGAAAGGCAGGTCTCAAAATTAAGTGCATGTATTAACCAAAGTCCCTTCAGTGTGATTCTGATTCTATGGTTTCTGAGTTGAAGTCTGAAAATTTGTGTTTTTAATAATCAATTCAGGTATTTGTGAAGGAAGTAATTCAGTGCTAGGAGATATGAAAAGGACACCTCAAAAATGATCAAGATGAGGTCTCCAATTGAACCTTTCTCCTATTTACCTTTAGAGAATGAACTTTGGTCATGTAATTAAGCAAATAGTAGTTTGGGTAAAAAAGCAGAAGAATGTCAGTTAAAGTTCTTAGTAGAAAAAGAAGAAAACTAGAATTTCCTAGTTGGAAGTTGTCTCCTAGAAAGTAACCTTTAAAGCCATAAAGTACTTGGCTGTTACTGTCCATGATTTATCTAAACATTTTACTTTCAATTATAAACATTTTTAACAACTCCTTTTAAGAAGTATCTATTAAAATGCCTAAAATGCCTTCTCAGTCACATTTTAGCAGTCATGTAAATTTATTTTAATAAAATATCTGATTATATAAAACTGCAAATCATGCTCAGATTTAGACCTAGTGGGAAATTAATGGCATATATGTATTTTTTTCTAAATTTTATATTTCTATTCCCATCCAAGTTTGTTATAAAAGTGTAGTATTCTCACAAAAATTTTGTTAGAATAAAGTTTGTACACAAAAGTTTAATTTATAAAGAAACAACTTCTAATACTTTTGTATTTACCATATAGATTTCCAAGTAATTTATATTATTTAAATTTTCAGATTCAGTAACTAATACTTTCTAGCCTTAAATTTTGATAATTGTCTTGATCCTATTTTGAAGCCATCATTTTTCATTTTAATTCTTGGTCACTTATATATTTAACATGTGGTTTCTATAACCAATACACACCACCCAATTAGCCCTTACCCACTTCCCACCTCATTCCTTACCTCCTCCCTCCTTCTCATGTTTGGCTTAGTGATTGACTTTGATATGTTTGTTAATGTAACTCATGTACATTAGAGAATGTCCTTCTTTACCTCTATAAAGTTAAAAAACATTGTAAGAGAAGGGAAGGTAGAACTAGAATCAAATCTAATGGTTGTAAAGTTTCTTTTTAAAATTTTATTTTAGTCATTGACTTTGATATATTTGTTTAAGTACATCATGTCCTGTAGAGATGGGAAGGAAGGATGGGGATAGAATGGGGCTGGAATTGGGTAAGGGCTAATTGGGTGATGTGTGCATGTACGTCTCTAGCATCTTTTATCCTATTAAAATGTACGACTACAGCCGGCGTGGTGGCACACACTTATAAACCCAGCATTTGGGAAGCTGAGACTGGAGGATTGCAGTTCGCAGACAGCCTCAGCTACTCAGTGAGGCCCTCCGCAACTTAGTGAGAAATAAAGAACAAAATAAAGAACAAAAAAGAGAACAGCGGGTTTATCTTGGAGGTCAGATGCCTCTGGGTTCCATCTCCAGACCCGCAAAAAAAAAAAAAAAGTATGACTACAATGCACCAATAAAACTTAAAAAAAAATAAATGGTGCACACCTGTAATCCCCACGTTGGGAGGCAGAGACAGGGGGATCGCACAGGTTCGAAGCCAGCCATGCTGGCTTAAGAGACGCTGTTTCCAAATAAAAAGTATAAAATAGATTTGAGAGTGTAGCCCGGATGTAGAAGGGCTTCCAGGAACACCAGTACCACAAAAAAAAATATACACACACACACACACACACACACACACACATATATATATATATATATATATATATATCGTATACAAATAATTCATTATTTTAGACTCATTAATACCATAACTGCAAATAGGGAGTTCTAACATTTTACTAAATATAAGAATAATTCATAATACGGTTTTTTCATGAAAATTAATCTCTATAATGATGCACAAATATTACTTCAAAATTGATATTATTCAGCAACCAGATTTTTTGTGAAAAGAAAAACTATTAAACTTGGCTAAGATTTTAAAAGGGATGGTGCTAGAAAAAATAATTGTGCATAGGAGATAATGACCTCAGCTTCAGAGAATGACATATTTTCCGTAATGTATAATCTTGCTGATGACTTAACATCAAAGGATGTAACTGATAATACTATTTAGCCTAAAGTGATTCATCAAGAAACATATTGCTCTGATTAGACTAACAGCAGTTTTTCTCTAATATTTCAAGGTGTATTTTTACTACAATAGCTCTCCAATACCTGAGAAATATCTTTATAAAAATGTACCAACATTTCTCATGTTAAGCCCCACTGATTTTGTATATTTATGTAGTAGTAATATTAAAACATAAATAGGCACATTATGAAAAGAGAGTTTACCATCAAATATGGTTTTCTACACTATTTGGGGGATTTAAAACTTTCATACTTGCTAGTAATATCTAAAATGGTCTTATAATCACTTAACACTGATGTACTCATCAAAGTGCAGATATTCCAAGAGGATTCAAAGACAATGTTTTTCAACTCTAATGTAGCATACGAAATATTATTATCACCATAACAATCATGGCAAATGAAAGTATTGCTTTAATACAAGCTCAGCAAAAGAGGCTTAAGCTGTTCTCTGCAATGTTGCTAAACAATAAAATTGTTTTCGTTTATTTACTTGCTGAACAATGTAGCATTTGCTTTCCAGCCAATGCCTTTAGCTGCATTTGGGTAAATTCTTCACAAGTCAGAAACAGGCCTAATGTTTTATAGGTACATAATATAAGAAAATGAATTTTAAAAAGAATAAATACAAAAATAACAACCATGATGACAAAAAAAAAGGATGAGAACATGTGAATAGGACAGAGGGACAAATAACCATTTGTTACTTGAACTGAAATTGCTCCCAGTAGTCCAAACATGAATAACATGGACAAAAAAATAAATAATGAGAGGTTATGACCCAAAGAATGACAGATGTTATTGTACAACTTGACACACACTTTACAAGCACAAAAGTCATAAAAGAAAAGATGAAGACATTGTCACAAAATGGAAAAGGCCGAGGAGGTATAACAACCAAATGCAATGTGGCCTTCTAGGTTTTACTTTGGAACATGAAAGATAAATTATTAGAAAAATCTGTGAAATCTAGAGCTTGTAGATTAGTATATACATATGTGCCAGTGCTGCTATCACTTTTTGTAAATCAAGTATCGTTATGCTCGGTAAGTGTATTAGAGAAAGCTTAATAAAGAACACATGGTATTTCTCTCTACTATGTCTATTAACTATGATTTTATATATATATATATATATATATACGATTATTTTAACTTTATGTCTACATTTGATTGGAACATGGGATACCCAGATAGCTAAGTGGACATTCTTTCTGTATGTGTGTATGAGGAGCCTGATAGGAGAGATTAGAGTTTAAACTGGTGGACTGAGAAAGCTGATGCCCCTCCCCACCGCAGGTCTGAGCCTTCTTCATGATGTCCCTTGAGGGTTTAAATAAAACAGAAAGGCAGAAGAAGGTTGATTTTTCTGCCTGGCTATGTAACTGAGATAGCCATCTTCTCTTTCCCTTGCCACTTAGTTCTTAGGCCTTTGGAATCAGACTTTAATCTATACCTTTGCTTCCCTGGTTTTCAGGCCTTTGAACAGTCCCCAGTGGTTTTCCTGGATCTCCAGCCTGCAGTCAGCCAATTGTAGCAGACTGTGGGACTTCTCAGGCTTGTAAGCCAATATCTTATAACAAATTATGTTATATGTATTTTTCCTGGCTCTATTTCTCTAAAATACTCAAGTACATCGAGTCTTCTAAAAGTCTACAAATAAGTGGCTAAAAGCAACAACAAAAAACCGACCAATTGTCTGATAAAGGTGTGACAAATAAGTCCATGACTTATTTAGGAGGGAAAATTTACCAATAATAATTATATTTGTTTTAGTGTTCTGATTATTTCTCTTGTTGAGTACATCATTGACAGTGTTTTCATTAATTTTCAAAACCATATATGCTAAAATTTTAGTAAACCTATGGCTATGATACCATCTGCTTGAGCTACCTTGGAGATATTATTTTATGTGGCTTATATATATATTAATATAAATTATCAAATTAAAGATGAAATCCCCTCACTTACAGAATAGGGATTCTCCAGTATGTTCCTGAAAATGTACTTTCTTCAAATTTATCAAGTGTTAAGTAACATTAAAGCTTTGTTGACTTAATAAGATTAGGAAATGCTAGGTTTGACCAATTGTAATAGCTTTATTTACTAAATAATTCCTTTAGTTATGATTGTAATCATCTTCGTGACTTTCTAAAAGGGAAAAACATAAACTCTACTTCTGAATAATTTTTTCACTTCAGAATTCTCACACTTTTTTTTGTGCTAATCTTGCAGGAAGAGGTATTTGGAGATGGTCATGGTGGCACAGGCCTGTAATCCCAGTATATGGGAGACTGAGAAAGGATTATCACAGGTTCTAGACCAGCCTCAACAACCTAGCAAGACTCTGTTTCAAAAAATAAATAAATAAATAAAACAAATTGAGCATGAGGTAGAGTGTCCCTAAGTTCAGTCCCCAGTACCCCCCCACACACACACTTGGAAATACGATGAATTATATGATTATATCACAAACTTATTTAGAATTTCAATGCATTGAAAAAAGCTAATTGCTCAACTATAAATGCCATAAGAAAAACCTGCCATCACGCAAAGATACAACACCCCAGTCCCCAAGCTTTTGATTTATTATTGTCATTTTCAACACAAATGTTCCATCAGTATCTCTATTTACCTTTAGTGCAACTGTTCTTGTCTCAGTGGGACAGCCAGACTCCTATGAGGAAGGGATATTTGTGGTATTTATGGCTCATACTTAAACTGTGTTTTTCTTTCCAGTCAGCTCTCTAAATGCATTCTTCTCTGTCCACCAGGAAATTCATGGGCGATTCCTGTTTTCTTTGTTGGCTATCCCTCATTTTATATAATGAGAACATAAAATTAAAAAGTCACTATTTAGGCCAGATTCAATAATTCATGCCTGTTTTTCCAGGTATTTAGGGAGCTAAAACAGAAAAAAAATTGAGCCCAAGAGTTCAAGGACAACGTGAATATTATAGCAAGACCCTGTCTCAAATCCAGGTTTGTGGAACATGCCTGTAATCCCAGAGCTTGGGAGGATAAAACAGGAAGATTGCAAACAGGTTCTTACACAGCCTCAGGAACTTAGTGAGGTCCTCCACAACTTATAAAAAATCATATGTGTGTTTTCTGGCTCTGTTTCTCTGAAATGCTGAATAGTACATTTCATCTTCTAAAAATCTACAAATACGTGGTTAAAGGCAACAAGAAAATGACCAATTGTCTGATAAAGCTGTGACAAATAAACCCATGACTGGTTTAGGAAGGAAAATTTACCTATAATAATTATACTCTTCATAGCTCTGAGGCAGAACACACCTAGCTTCAATCTACTGTATCATTAGAACTATTATAAAGGATATGAAAGCTGCCATTATAAGAATGTTTTGAAGAATAAGGTGAACCCTCTTGAACTTGGAGATTTGAAGAAGAAAACAGTTCAAATAATCCTATGTTTATATGTAAAGTTTTCAATACCAATTTTAAAATTGTATATGGGGAGGGAGAAAGTGTAAGGCAAGGCAGGGGGAACAGACAACAAATGCTGTGTGTACTCACCTTTCTATCACTCTGAGCCTCACTCTGATGCAAAATTCCAATGTACCAATAAAAACTGGGAAGGAATCAAAGACACATATAATGTCAAAGTTTAAAAATGGGGATTTTTGAAATATAATTGTATTTATAAGAAGAAAATTTTATGGATGAACTCAACAGCAAAATATACAGAATGTAAATTGGTGAATTAAAATTTACTCACAAAATTTCAGGCCTAGATGCTTCACTAATGATTTCTATCAAAGATTTAAAGAAGAAATAGCAATGCTATATAAAACATTTCAGAAAAATAAATGAGAAGGCCCTTCCAAATTTATTCTATAAGGCCGATATTAATTGAGCAAATCAGACAAATGAAAATAGGTTGATATCTTAATGAACACATGCACAACAAATTTTAATGAAATATTAGTAGTCTGAATTCTGAACCATATACACTCAATTATATGCGATGGCCAAATCGTTTTATAAAATATGTAAACAGCTAAAACAAACATATTTAAAATATCATTCATGGATATCTAAAAAACAGACCAGTGAGACCTGAGATAAAAATGAGAGCATCAGTTGACTGAAACTTGGTTTGAGGGCACTTTCCAAACTAATGAAAACGTACCGTAGCCTCTCTCCTAGTGACAATTTCACAATTTATTTTCATTGAGCAGTACAGTTAAAATAGATGGAGTTTATGAATGTCCATTTCTTATGCATCAATGCTGTAACAAAAATGGACAAATAATTTAAACAAACATTTCAACAAAGAATATAGAAAAACCATAATTGGTATTTAACATAGTCATTAGAATAAAGCAAATGAAAATCTTATTGAACACCTTTTTTTGAAATTCAGAACATATTTTTTGATGTCCAGTTTAGCAAATCAATCATTTGAGATAATAGCCATGTAATTTCAGGAAAAGTAATGCATAAATGGGGAAACTATGGATTTTACTATCTGTCCAAAAATCAATTTCAGGAATTCTCTCTAGTCAAAAAACCAAAAGCTCCCAGTTATACAAAATTAGATGCTTCAAAGATTTTTGTACTTAAAATATACTGAACTCATTGTTCAGTTTTCTTCTGAAATTAGGCCTCAATAAAGCGCTTTTGGTGGTGTTATCAGTTCCGTGTGTAATTTACCAATGAGCTGATTTCAGAGGTGTCTATAGTATGTGGAGGTCATCATGCTCAGTAAGAATGGAATGATAATGATTGCATTCCAGAGAGAGAGTCTGATAAACCATAGGCTTAAGTTCTGTAGGCTCTTTGACCCTCTTAATAATAATGGCTCACATTTAGTGAACACTTAATATGTACAATATATTCTTATTAAATCTTCTCTACAAGCTCTTGAGGTTTGCACTATAAATATCCTCACTTTACATATAAGGACAAAGAAGTTTAAAGAGGTTAAGCTGCTTGCTCAAGGGAACAAGTAAGGAGTAGAATTTCCAACACAGGTGTCTAAGTGCAGAGCTGAGTTCTATCGTTTTCTCTCTCTCTCTCTCTCTCTCTCTCTCTCTCTCTCTCTCTCTCTCTCTCTCTCTCTCTATATATATATATATATATATATATATATATATACACATACACATATATATGTATAATATAAAAGATATATATTTCTGTTCTCTCTATATATAGAGAGAACAGAAATATATATCTTATATATATTATATATAATATGTATTATATTTCTTATATACATTAAGAAGAAATATATATATATATAAGTATACATATAACATATACACAACATATATTATAATATATTACATTTATATATAATATAATATTTTATATATAATATATTATATTTCTTATGTATATTAAGAAGAAATATATATTTATTTATGTTATATATAAAACATTATATATATATGTGTGTTCTTCTTAATCAGAGTGAAATAAGTTGTAGACATCAATGTAAAAAATAAACTTTATGTTAGTTTATATTTATAAATATTTTATGTAGAACATTCATGGATCATATTCATTGATTTCATCTGATCATTTATTTTTGCATAATTACTGTAAACAAGCTATGATTTCATAAATTTATATTATCTGATTGATGCTATGCAATGTAGGGGATTGTGAAGCCCTAATTGTAATCTCTGTAATTTATAAGATAACTAATCTTTTTCTCCCTTTTCCTTTTGGTGCCATGACAAAAGGGAAAAACTTTTATGATATGAAGATAAAAATATATAGCTGTGTATAGAACCAGCTATCATTTTAAAATTTAAATTTATTTTAATGAATACATAAAATGAATACTACAAATTAATGATGCACTGTATGTTTTGACACATTTGTACAGCATATGATGTTTAAATAAAGTTAAACATATTTATCCTTATACATTTATCATTTCATTTACTTTATTTATTTTATGCTACTGCAGATTGAGCCGAAGGTGTTCCATCTATGAGCTACAACCCCAACCTTATTTTATTTTTTTATTTTTTATTTTTCGGGTCTGGGGATGGAACGCAGGGGCATTCAACCTCCGAGCTACACCCCCTGCCCTATTTTTTACTCTTTATTTTGAAACAGGGTCTCACTATGTTGCAGAGGGCCTCACTAAGTAGCGGAGGCTGTCCCTGAACTGCTATCCTCTGGTCTCAGCCTTCCAAATGTAGGACTACAAGCATGCACCACCACGCCTGGCTTGGTTTTTTTTTTTTTTTTTTTTTTTTAGAGTAGGTTTCATTAAATTGCTGAGGGCCTTGCTAAGTTGCTGAGGTTGGCCTAGAACTTGATAATCTTTCTACTTCAAATTCTCTAGTACTGAGATTGCAGGTGTGCACCACTAGGCCCAACTTCATTTATCATTTCTTTATGGTGAATACTTTCAAAATCTTCAAGCTTTTGTAAATGTACCATTTTTTTAAGATAATGGCAAGTGACAACCCTCTGAGGTCTACTATTTCTGTATAACAAGGGCAGGAGTCTTTACATGTAACTGACAATTTATTGTTTCATCTTCATGCTTCAATCTAGCTTTCCATTTTTCATGGTTTTTCAGTTTCTGTTTTTGATCAAGTATGGTTCTCTTTCTCTTTGAGTCTCTGTTGGTATGGGTCTGATATGAGATACAAACTTTGAAAATAGCTCTGGTCAAGTTAGTTTCTGGATAGAAAAATTAAACTGAACCTCCCTGGTTTTTCTGTCATTTTCCAAATTGGTACCTAATTTACCCCTGTAGGTACCTGAGTGGGGTCCTGTCCACACTGCTAGGGACATCTCGCACTTGTGCTACTGGCCATCTCTGTGGTCTGAGTCCTGTAATCTCAAAGAGGCATTACTTTCTATCACACCTCTACCTCACAGACAATAGCACTGACTTTGTTATTACATCATTTTTTTCCAATATGAAAAATATTTAATTATACCTTAGGCTTTCCCTATGAATTTCTTCAATATTTATATCCTATCTCTGCTACATCCCTATTTTACCATTTTTTCTATTTTTTTGTTCTAACATATATTAAAATAATTTTGAATATTTAATTTTTGTTCATAATATTTTCCCTACTCTTAGTATAGTAATGAGCATAATATTGTAATAATTATGGAATAGACTATGTAGCTTATTTCATAGATCATATGGTGATACATTATGATTCCAAAGATATATATTTCATAAATAACTTTTACAACTAAAATGATCTCGTTAATATCTTTGATTTCATCCAAACATTCAAATCCAAGATTTAGTCTCTACAATGTACTTGAGTTTCTATAAAACAATTGTGACTCAGAAGAAATTAAACAGGCTCTTTGAACCATCTTCTTAGGGGTTATAGACTGGTGTTATATAGTAGGTAGAAAATTACCTTGGAGGAAACTACAGGATAGTTTCTCTAATCTTAATTTCATTCTCCCAGGCTATATAGCTATATGAAAAATATAGACCTCTGTTAGCATTACTTTCTCCATCTTGAGAATGGGAAGATGGCAATTGTGTTGTGAAATAAATAGCTATAGACAGCTCAGACTTTAGCATGCAGAAAAGTTCTAAAAGTCAGTTTAAACAAATATTCTCCTCAACCATTCCTACAAGACTTTGATGCAACAGTTCTTAGAAACACTTTAGGTGACTCTGACAAAGATGGAAGTTGAATTTATAGTAGTACTTCAACTCTTCTGAAGAATTAATAAACAAAAATCATGACAATTCTTAAATATGAAATTTATAAAAATACAATAAAATATCAAGTCAGAGGAATCCTGAAGATATATTACCCAATACTTGCTATGAAAATTACAAGAAAAAAAATTTTCACACTTTTATAGACAAAGTTTCACAGAACAGTCACTAAGTATTATGCTTTATTTATTTATTTATTTGTTTATTTTTTGGTGGTACTGGGGTTCCTTCTACCTCCGGGCTACACTCCCAGACCTATTTTATATTTTTGAAACAGGGTCTCTTACGCCAGCGCGGCTGGCTTCGAACCTGCACAATCCTCCTGTCCCCGCCTCCCAAGCGCGGGGATTACAAGCGTGCGCCACCACGCCCAGCATTATGTTTTTATTTAAAATTTTAATTAGGATGATATGTAATTTGAAATATATTAATATTATTCCATAAGTTACAAATAAGAAGTAACACAACTATTAGCACAGGAACATATTTATAAAAATTAAAGAAATATAAAAAAATCAACAAAGTAACAATTAATAGGAATATATGTATAAAACTATTTGGCTTAATTAAATATAATCATACAAATATAGCACTATATATTTGTATGTATACCTTCAGGATTCCTTTGACTTGATATTTTATTGTATTTTTATAAATTCCATAGTTAAGAATTGCCATTATTTTTGTTTATTAATTCTTCAGAAGAGTTGAAGTACTACTAAAATTCAACTTCATACAAAAAGGAGAACATATGGCATGGTTGCTTTGCAAATCAGTAAATATAACTAAAGATAAATTATTTTAGACAAATTGTTGGAGGAGACAAAATAATGTCAGATATTAAAATACAGATACTTAGAGAAAAAATTTCATTAATACAGTCATTTATATTAACAAGAGTTAAAATGATTTAATGATTGACTTTTCATATGTTAACTTAATAAAAATTACCAACTCTGTTTTGCCAGGCTATGGGAGATTTGTCAGTAGCTCTCTAATTATTTAATTACAGATATGAAATTTATATTTTATGAAAATTGTGTGAAAATGAGTTTATGAAATACTCATTGGAAGAAAGACACAGGACATTTTTTGTTTGTTAGTTTGTTTTTGCAGGTCTGGGGATGGAACGCAGAGGCATTTGACCTCCAAGCTACACCCCCTTCCCTATTTTTAATTATTTTGAAACAGGGTCTCACTAAGTTGCAGGTAGTCTCACCAAATAGCTGTGGATGTCCGCAGACCATGATCCTCCAGTCTCAGCCTCCCGAATGCTGGGATTACAAGCGTGTGCCACCACTCCTGGCCGGCACAAAACTTTTTTATTCTACATTTTGAAATATATCCTCATAAAACAAATATCCTATAGATAGAGATCTGTCATAGGAATGAATATTATTGAAACAGTTAAACACTTCTAGGAGGTTACTTGCTATACAACTTAGTGGACAAAATTCTGGTAAAAAGAAAACTTTTGCTGAAATAATGAACTAAATTGATAGAATGGCAAATAGGTACTAGAAAATCAAATCTATTTTTGGAAAAATATTATCAAGAAATGATATACTGATATAATATTTCAAAAAGAAATCACAGCTACTATATATCAATATTAAAAAGTCTATGCTTTTTCACTATTAATATTTAAAATATCTATAAAATAATTTAGTATGATTGAAATTGTTTTAAACAGCCGGGGCCCAGGGCCAGACTGTGCGTAGCACGCCAGACCCCTGGAGACCCCGAGTCCCTGGCAGGGGTTGTGCGGGGCACGCCGAAACCAAAACAGCCAGGGACCAGGTCACGGGACTCTGGACCCCGTGCCGGACCGCGCGTAGCATGCCAGACCCCTGGAGAAACCAGGACCAGTAAGACCCTGGGTCCCGGGCAGGGGTCGTGTGGGGCACGCTGGAACCCCGGGAACAGCTGGGGCCCAGGTCGCGGGACTCTGGACCCCAGGTGAAGTGGCACGGAGCACGCTGGACCCATGGGGAAACCGGGCCGGGTCACAGTGCTACTGAGTACCTAATCCCACTACCTCCTCAAACCACACATACTGAAGAAAAAGAAAAAAAAATATCGGAGAGGGGTTAAGAAGGCCATGGAGGATGCCAGGATACTGGAGATAAAGACAAAATTTATCCAAATGCACTGGGACTTATGGAAAAATTCCCCGTGAAGGAGGAATGCTGTTTCTCTATATTGTTAAGAATCTTGGACATCACCTGTAAGGAAAGAGTTTAGTGGAGACCAAGGAGAAATGTGGTGTTGAAAGCAGTCTCCGCGATGGCAGAGGAGACTTGTATTCAGGAGAAGCAGAAATCGGATCCTACCAACCTTATTTTTTTTTAAGAAATTACACCAAATGTTGAATGCTACCGTCATGCATGCTTAGGAACACTGGACAATATTCAGAGTGGAAAAGGAGCTTGGGAAAGATTTGAAATGGTGGAGGCAGTGGCAATGGCAGTAGCCAGTACTCAGGAAAGGCAGAGATCTGATGCATTACCCCTGGAACCTTTGGAATAATAACCCCAGAGGCAAAATGCTACCACCACGCACCCTCGAGAATGTGGGACAATTGGTTGGGCAATGAGGGTGCTCGGATTGGAGCCTGCCAAGGGGTGAGGCCGGCGACGGACAAGGCCGGTGCTGGAGCCTCCGAGGCCGGGATCGGAGCCTGCCGAGGGGGTAGGCCAGTGCTGGGCCAGTGAGGCCGAGATCGGAGGCTGCTGTGAGGCAAGGCCGGTGGTGGGGCCTTCAAAGCCAGGTTTGGAGCCTACTGAGGGGTTAGGCTGGTGCCGGGGCCAGCAAGGCCGGGATCGGAGTCTGCTGTGAGGCAAGGCCAGTGCTGGGGCCTTTGAGGCAGCGACTGAAGCCTGCTGAGGGGTTAGGCCGGTGCTGGGGCTGATGGCCGACATCGGAGCCAGCCGTGAGGTAAGGCCACTACTAGGGCCTCCGAGGCTGAGATCAGAGCCTGCCGAGGGGTTAGGCTGATGCTGAGGACAGTGTGGCTGGGATCTGAGCCTGCCATGAGGCAAGGCCGGTGCTGGGGCCTTCAAGGCCTGGATCGGAGCCTGTTGAGGGATTAGGCTGGTGCCGGGGCCAGCAAGGCCGGGATCGGAGCTCACCATGAGGCAAGGCTGGTGCTGGGGCCTCCAAGGCCAGGATTGGAACCTGTCAAGGGGTTAGGCTGGTGCCGGGGCCAGCGGCCTGCATCGGAGCCTTCAGTGAGGCAAGGCCAGTGCTGGGGCTTCTGAGGCTGGGATCAGAGCCTGCTGAGGGGTTAGGCCGGTGCCGGGGCTGATGGCCAGCATCGGAGAATTCCATGAGGCAAGGCCAGTACTGAGGCCTCTGAGGCCATGATTGGAGACTGCCAAGGTGTTAGACCGGTGCTGGGGCCAGCGAGGCCGGGATCAGAGCCTGTAGAATGGTTAGGCTGGTGTCAGGGCCAGCGTGGCCGGGATCGGAGCCTGCTGTGAGGCAAGGCCGCTACTGAGGCCTCAGAAGCCGGGATTGGAGCCTGCCGAGGGTTTGGGCCGGTGCTGGGGCCAGCGAGGCCAGCATCAGAGCCTTCCATGAGGCAAGGCCGGTGCTGGGGCCTCTGAGGCCAGGATGAGAGCCTGCCAAGGATTTAGGCCAGTGCCGGGGCCAAAGGCCGGCATCGGAGCCTGCTGTGAGGCAAGGCGAGTGCTGGCACCTCTGAGGCCAGGATCGGAGCCTGCTCAGGGGTTAGGCCAGTGCCAGGGCCAGCGTGGCCAGGATCAGTGCCTGCTGTGAGGCAAGGCCGCTACTGAGGCCTCCGAGGCTGGATCGGAACCTGCCGAGGGGTTAGGCTGGTGTGGGGGCCAGAGAGACCAGAATCGGGGCCTCCCATGAGGCAAGGCCGCTGCTTGAGCCAGCGAGGTCTGGATCAGTCCACCGCGTAGCCAGGCCACCACTGGGGCTATTTGCAATGCGGCATGCACAGACAAATATCACAGAAAATAAAAATCAGATGCTTCCCCTAATCCGCAAAAACCAGGAGGAAAGGGGCAACAGGAAGTGGTTGATCTATAGAAAGGTCCCTATAGTGAAGCAACTAAGGTGACCAATCAGAGGGTATGGAATAGGGGAGGATGGAGCCTCTTTAAAACGGAGGAGGTACATAAACATACATATCAAAGTTAATCACCAAACAAGCATGGGATTGAGGGAGGGGGAGGGAATGGGATGGGGGCTGGATGAGGGCTAATTGGATGATGTGTGCTTGTATATCCTCTTAAGTCTTGTATTCCAATGTGATGTATGATTACAATGCACCAATAAAAATAATAATTGTGATATTTAACAGCCAAAACAGACAAAAATGATGTCTTCTTTTTTATTCCAATAGTAACTAATGTCTTCACTTGTTAGGATGGATTCCCTATATCCTCAGAGAATGTTGGTATGACTTTTGAGTCAAAATAGGTTTTGTGTCTTTTGAGTCAAAGCAGGAATCGAGAAAAGAAAAATTGCAGCTCAACTGTTGCAGCTACAAGCGAAAATGTGAGAATATTCAATTTTGACTTGCTTGATACTGTCACAGTCTATAAGAGGAAAAACATAGCAAGGGAGAGTAACTGAAGTCCTTTCAAATTATTCTTGAACTTTGGTACTTTTTGAAGAAGAGATTTGATTCTAATTTTAACCAAAATGAACTAAATAGAGCTGGGTAGACATGATGGGAAATAGGACTTTATTTGAGAACAAAGTAACTATGTGAAATTTCCAGTTTTCCTTCTCTGTGTAAGTATTTATTTAAAAAAAATTAAAGAGACTATTTTGCAGATAATCCTCATGAGATATTTATATTTTATTTTTTTATGGTTTTTGTTTTGTGCTTACCAGACAAGCTTTCTACCAATGACCTACATCCCTAGTCCATTCAATGTATTTTATTTACTTAAGTATATAGAACTGTAAATGCTTCTGGGATTGCTTTTAGTGACAGTGCCTTTATTAACATACATGTAGAATGATTTTTTATTTTCATGTACAAATGTTTTGGTAGGCATAACTTTTGCACTAACTCTGATGCTCACGGGTTAAAAAGTATTGCACCAGATCTTTAGTAAGAATTTTTTTTGTGTGTGTGGTAGTAGCGGTTGATTCTGATTGCATTCTTTTTTTAAGCTATACCCCCCCCCTTTTTTAAATTTTGAAACAGGGTCTCCCTAGGTTAATGAATGTCTCACTATTTGCTGAGGCTGTCCTCAAATCTGTGATCCTGATGGGCGTGGTGGCGCATGTTTGTAATCCCCGTGCTTGGGAGACTGAAACAGGAGGATCACACGGTTCGAAGCCAGCCTCAGACACTTAGTGAGGCTCTCAGCAACTTAGTGAGACCCTGTTTCCAAATAAAATATAAAAAAGTTCTGGGAGTATAGCCAGGAGGGAGAAAGCCTCTGGGTTCCACCCCCAGTACCACCAAAAAAAAAAAAAAAAAAAAAAATCTGTGATCCTCCTGTTTCAGCTTCCCAAGTTCTGCTATTACAGGTGTGTGCCACCACACACTGCAGAAAATACTTTTTAAAACAAATTTTATTTGCAGCTGGATACAGTGGCCCATGCCTATAATCCCATTAGTTGGGAGGCTGAGATATGAGGATCACCAGGATTATATGGAAACTTAGTGAAACCTTGTTTCAAAATAAAAAATGAAAAGGGCTGACTGTATAGCTCAGTGGTAGGCTGCCTCTGGATTCAATCCAAAGTATCACAAAAAATAAATAATTGTAGCCATTTGGTGGAGCACACCTCCTGAATGCTTATAATCTCAGCCTTCAGGAGGCTGAGATCAAGAATCACAGTTCACAGCCAGCCTCAGCTACTTAGTGAGGTCCTTTGCAACTCAGTGAGACCCTGCTTCAAAATAAAGAATAAAAAGTATAGGGCTGCAGGGTGTAGTTTGAAGGTAGAATGCTTCTGGGTTCCATCCCTAACAGAGCAATAAATAAATAAATTAATAAATAAATAAATAAAAGAAAAAAGAAGAAGGGAGAAATGAAGTAAGGAAAGAAATAAAACTATTATGTACTGTTCATTCATCACAAATTGTCCTCTCAAGAGGCATTTGAAAATTGTATTTTTTGTCGCCGGGCATGGTGGCGCATACTTGTAATCCCTGCACTTGGGAGGTGAAGACAGGATGACTGCGCAGGTTTGAAGTCAGCCACACTGGCTTAAAAGACCCTCTTTCCAAATAAAATATAAAATAGGTCTGGGACTGTAGCCCGAGAAGGATTCCATTCCCAGTAGCACCAAAAATACATACATACATACATACATACATACATACATACATACAGAGAGAAAGAAAGAAAATTGTATCTTCTTAGCACAAATGAAATCATCAAGTCTGAAGATCTTATTAAAAATGAACTAAAGATTTTATTCATGGGAAGGGTAGAAGCTTGGGGATAGAAGTAGAGCTCTGCATCACAACTGGATGAGAAAATGACAGCCTGGGATGTAATTGAAAAGTCAGAGTGTAAAACTAGAAAGACTTCAGCCTTCATCACAACATAGGTACTGGGAAAGCTTATTATTTTGAAACAAAACATTACACTTTTGGAAGGAATGGCTCCAATAATAATTAACTATGCTTTAGCAGATACCTTTCTAAATTTGCTTAGAGTTTTTTCTTTTTTTAGTTGATGAGGATTATAAAATAATGAGTGTTCTGATTTGGTATGAGCAAAAGGTGAGGCTTTCTCTAGGAACATCCATTCTAGGAATAGTGCCAGATATGAATGAGTGGAGGCTTTTCATATCCTCCTTTCTTACTAACTGGCTCTGGGGTTTGAGACATTGGTTGATGCTCACCAATTGCATTCTGGCCTGTTACTGCTACTCTCATGAGTCTTTTGCTTTTTTGGGAGGTGGGTCAAGTGAAAGCAAACATTTCATAACCTTTGAGGTTTCAAATGATGGTAAATGTCTTCCTTTCATGAAAGGTGTTTTATAGAAATTCTATATGTTTATGCCAAAAGAAAAAGTAAAGTGGAAGCACATTCAAGATGTATGAGTTTTAATTTAAAGTAAAGCTCCTACTTCAATATATGTATATTAATACAAGAAAATTTTATCTGATATGCATTAAAATATGCATGCATATGCATACAGACCATCACTATTTAGATAAAAATGTATATCATCTTGCACACATTCTTTTATTTTTGGTGCTGGAGTTTGAAATCAAGGGCATTCTACCTTTGAGCTACATCCCCAGCCCAGTTTTTTATTCTTCATTTTTGAAACAGGGTCTCACTACATTCAGGAGGCCTCACTAAGTAGATGAGGCTGGCTGCAAACCTCAGATACTCCTGTCTCAGCCTCCCAAGTGCTGAAATTACAAGTGTAAGCCACTAAGCCCATCTTGCAGACATTCTTGAGCGAGGATGAGCATGCAAATTTTGTGCTATTATTTTATTTTTCAAGAGAAATATATTTTCTTCAAAATAAAGAATTATCTTTTAGATGCAGTGCTATATTAGATTGCATATGCTATCACATTCCTTCAAAGGAAGATTAATGTTTTCTGATAGGTGGTTAAGTATCATCGTGTAATTACAATACAAAGAAGCATATATATATATATATATATATATATATATATATATATATATATATATATATTTTGGGTCTGGGGATGGAACCCAGGGGCATTTTAACTCCGAGCTATACCCCTGTCCTACTTTTTATTCTTTATTTTGAAACCGGTCTCACTGAGTTGCAAAGGGCCTCACCAAGTAGCTGAGGCTGTCTGCGAACCATGATCCTCCAGTATCAACCTCCCAAATGCTGGGATTACAAGCATGAGCCACCATGCCTGGCTCAAAGAAGCTTATATTAATGATAGACATTTTTCTTCAACGGAAGTGTGGATGGGAGCTGGGTATGTTGGCCACACTTGTAATCTCAGCATTTGGGTGGCTGAGATAGGAGGATCTAGGTTTGTGGCCAGCCTCTGCTACTTAGTGAGGCCCTTTGCAATTCAATGAGACCCTGTTTTGAAATAAATAATAAAAAATAGGGATGGGGGTGTTGCTCAGAGGTAAAATGCCCCTGGGTTCCAAACTCAGTACCACACAAAAAAGTAATGTGGATGCGAATTAAAGGCAAACATAAAGAGGATCATAGACTGAAAATTTTCTATATAGAGAGAGGAAATCTGGAAGAAACCCTAATTAATGTCTTATCTAAATAGTCCTGGTGGGAATCATTGGGAAAAGGGCCACATGGATTATTATTTTCCTAATGCAGCATTTCCAGCTGTCCGGTGTTTCTCAAGCAGCAGCATGTGCTAAGAATACCTAGGAGAGCTTTTTATAAAGTTGTTCACCTTCTACCTGAGAGAGGCTGATTCAAAAGGTCCAGGGGAAACAGGCAGAAGGTTGGCAAGATACATAAGAAATACTACTCTAGGCTTCTAGGGCAATCACAACAATGCCATTTCTCCTCAAAATGAAGGATTTTGATTCCACCGCTGGATTTTTCATCAGTAGTCTCCAGAGAGAAAGTGCTAGCTGACTGGCACTTCAATCAAAACTAAAGGAAAGTAATAATTAGAAATAAAGTGTTATAGAAAGCTTGGTTTGGATTGTTGATTTAATATAGGTGCCTACATAATGTGATCTTGATTTTATTTTAAAGGTAAAGAGTCACTCAAATCATACTTTGGGGCCTTGAATGATAGGCTACACCCTTACCTCCTCTCAAACTGCTTCTTCTATAGATGGTACCATTCAGTGTCTGACATACTGAAATCTACAAGCTATTGGATTTTTTGCTTGAATTTAGTTTAAAAAAATCAAATCAATAGCAATACAGAGACAACTGTTTTCATTGAAAATAAAACTCTTTACATCTACCCATGTTATATCAATATCCATGATGTCTTATACACAAAGGCCAAAAGGGTTCCCATGTAGTACAAATCTTGAGGTTCATAATCTTTAATTCTATGGTTCTTAGTGCTCTTGTCTAACAATGTCCATTAAGTCATCTGATATCAATGTGCAGTGATTAGTATTTTTATAGGCATGACAATGGATTTTTCAAACAAAACACAGGGCACAAAAACAAAAACACAAAAATAGATTTTGGTACTATCTTTGTGTTGCTTCTTCATGAGTCTCAAAACTGTTCCAAAAATTTTGATCTTTTCCTTAGTGATTTAGAAATTTTATATTCTATTATTTAAAATTTTATAATTTATAATTTCAGAATTTTAAGATATATGACCTACCTCGAAATAATTTGATAATTTCAAAAAGTAATGTAAAGGAAAATATTTTAATTATATACTCATATATTTATATTGATTAATAAGAAAATAGAAATGTATGGACTTAGTTTATAAGTTATAGTACACTAAGAATTTTTATATTCTTTTATTTTTATTAAGCATTATTAATATTGCTGTAGTATTCCTTGTTCAAGAAAATAAAATTATGAATTAAATTGTTGTATTTCAATTCCTTGTTCCCATAACATTTTATGTATCCTAGAAGACATAGCTATAAGGTGTTTCCTGCCTCATGCATTAGTAAGGATCCCTATGCTTGTGTTTGGTTTTATTCATCATGAAAACAATTTTTTATTTGCAGCATTTCAATTCTTTTCCATGAGTTTCACTGAAATGGGTATAGTCACATGTTTTTCTTTTTTTTTTTTTTTATTGTCCTAGGGATGGAATGCAGGGGCCTCTATCTCCGGGCCACACCCCATCCAATTTTATATTTTCTTTTGAACAAGGGTCTCACTAAGTTGCTGAGAACCTCACTAAGTAGTTGAGCCTGGCTTTGAACCTGTGCGATCCTCCTGTCTCGGCCTCCCAAGAACTAGGATTACAAGTGTGCACCACCACACCCGGCTTTAGGTTTCCCATTTTACACACAAAGAAACAAATTCAGAAAGGTTGGTGAACCCAAGGCTAAAGATAGTAAAGATTGAATCAAATGTTTTCTGAACTTTAATCAAATGTGTTTACCCTTAAATTTCATTTTATTTTATTTTATATGATATTGTTATAGTTTGTATTTAAAATGTTCCGCCCAAAAGCTCACACATTGAGGGCATATCCTTGGTTCAGCAAGGTTCAGAGATGGGGTAAGTTTGCAGGAGGCAGCAATTGGGAGTGTGGCTTTGGGGACTGCAGAGGTTTACTGGCCCTTCTCTTTCCCATGAGGCAGGAAACACCTTATAGCTAGATCTTCTAGGATTGATAAAATGTTATGGAAACAAGGAATTGAAATGTAACCATTTACATTGATCATGATTTTCTTTTCTTGAACAAGGAATACTACAGCAATATTAATAATGCTTTGGACCCTATGATGTGAGATTTAAATTCATTTTAGTAATCAAATTCTTTGAAACTTTTGCATATTCCCTAGACAAAGTTAGTAGTATACATGGCACTGTGTTAATAGGAAATTTTTATAATTTTTTATTTTTTGGTTTTCAAAACTCTTTTACATACATATTTGCCAGAATGCATATTATGTGCAAAATTGGGACCAGATAATTTAAGAAAAATGTCCTCCTTATATTTATGTGTATAGATACTTTATGTATCATATATATAAATTTGTATTTTAAAAATTATGCTAGAATTTTGTGTATAGAAAAACATAGTACTCTAAAAACATAGTACTCTAAAATTGGAAATAGATTTTGTAAAATGTGGTACTTATAAGTAATAACAAGAGACTTTTAACATTATTTGTTATGAATAATTATTTCTCTTTAGAAAGACTAACTTGCTCCAACAACCAAGTCCAATTCCCTCAAGGGGTTTGGCCTCACTCTTTTGAGCACTCATCTTAAGTATATAATATCTTAAGTACCTATTATATGCCAGCTACAAGACTAAGGGGGATAAGCCAGTGAAAAATATGCAGTGCATATCCCAAACAATTTATATAATAGGCAGGAACAGACAATTTAATGCATGCCAAAGAGTAAGTGCTCTGATACAAGAAAGTAAAGGGTACTCAAGGGGACTTACAGAAAGAGCATGGCTGCGGCAGAATCACAGAGACACAGAAATACTGCCGAAAGGAAGGATATTTAAGCTAAGATCTAAAGAATATATAAGATAAAGCAGAAAAGAGAAAAATGTTTCCAGTTAGAAAATAACAGGTATAAAAGAATGGGAGAAGGTAAGAAATAATGGCTCGTTTTAGGCAACTGCACATTGCTAAGATTCTAAGAACCAGAAGAATTACAGAGCGCTAGAAAGTGAATTGCAAAGAAGATAGAATCAGGTCATAAGATACCTGAAAGGCAACGTAAGTAATTTAGATTTCATTCTGAAGACAATGAAAGATTAACAAAGGATGCTGTTGAGGAAGGAATCATGTTAAATTAACATGATGAAGCCTTTACCTTTGATGTGATTATATTTGGAGATATGACCTTTAAAAAAATAACATTAAATGAGATTACAAAGATGGGGCCCTAATCTATTAGGGTTGGTACTTTAAGAAATAAAGAAAATATCAGACAGTATTTCACTTCTCTCCTTGTCCACACAAAAAACAAACTCCTCTGAAGACACTGCATGAAGCAAATGGAAAAGGCTATAAACCAGTGTTACTCAGACCCTGATCTTGGGCTTCCAGTTTCCAGAAATTTGAGAAAATAATTTTTTGTTGTTTAAGTTATACAGTCTGTGTTTTTATTTTTATTTATTTATTTGTGTGTGTGTGTGTGTGTGTGTGTGTGTGTGTGTGTGTGGTACTGGGGTTCCTGGAAGTCCTTCTACCTCCGGGCTACACTCCCAGACCATATATATATATATATATATATATATATATATATATATATATATATATATATCATATTTACTTTATTTATTTTTTTTAAATAGGGTCTCTTAAGCCAGCACGGCTGGCTTCAAACCTATGCGATCCTCCTGTCTCCGCCTCCCAAGCGTGGGGATTACAAGTGTGCGCCACCATGCCTGGCGAGTCTGTGGTGTTTTATCATGGCAGGCTAATCATACTAATAAAGATTACATAAAAGCTGTGTCTTTAAAAATCACTCCAAGAAAATAAGTTGATGTAGGACTAGAACATGAAGATCAGTGTGTGAGAAGAGACTTGTAATGGTTTGACAAAAATTAATAGATTTTAAGGATTACAATTGTCAGGGTTTATTATCTGGATTATGGCATGAAGCAATAGGAGCAGAGTTTGTATCAAAATATGTGTATATGTGAAAGAAACGAGAAGAAGGAATAAATGAGAATGTGCAGGGTGAGGGTCATATGAATTCAAGCTGAAGGAGGTATTGCTTTCTGACGGCTGCAATTCCAGAAACTGAGTGGACTGAACAACAGAAGTTAGCCTGGCAGCCTGAAGGGTAGAGGTCTGATATTCAAGTGTGAACAGCGTTGGTTCCTTCTGAGGCTGTGAAGAATCTGCTCCATGCCTCTCTGGTTCTTTCATTTGCTCCATTATCATCCCTTTGCACACAGAAACCTCACCCTGATCTCATATTGATGCAACATCACATTTTTTATTTCTTTTGCGTGTCTGTTTCAAAATATCACATTTTAGAATGACAACAGTCATGCTGGATTAGAAACCCATCCTGCTCCAGTATGACCTCATTTTGTGTAAAAATGTCTGTAACAGTCCTACTTCCAGATAAGGTCACATTCTGAAGTACTGTAGCTCAGGACTTTCACATATGAACTTAATGAGGTTCCTATTTCAAACTACAGAAAGAGGGTTTTTCCATATCTTTTTTTTTTTGTAGTACTAGATATTGAACCCAAGGGAAGATGTTCTACCTCTGAGATACATCCTCTGCCTTATTATATATTTACTTTGTGGAGGGCCTCACTGAGGATTGCCTTGAACCTACAATCATCCTGTTTCTGTCTCTCAAGTACTAAAATTATAAGTGTGTGTCAACACACCTAACTCCCTTATCTTTTTTACTGAAATGTTTCTTCTGAACTGCCCTTTTACATGATCACAGAGAATAGGTATATGGTTCATTACCAATAGAATTTGACAGAAAATAAGGAAGTCAGTAGGTGGGCCTTTTTATGGGATCTGGGCAGAGAAGTACAAACTAATTTTTCTGAATCTGGGGGACCCATAATTGTTTTAAAACTTTTAATTAATAGTAATTTTATGACCATGGAAGTACTAAAACTATTTCTCTGATACAGAATATATTAAAAATTCAGTTTCTCATAATTTGTAACCAAGAAAAACACTAAGATCGACTCATTTAACATGTTTATTTCCTGGCTTCTAGTCTTCCTAACTCTAATCCTTCTCATTTCTTTCTTCCTATTGTTACAATTAATTTTCCTCGTAATTAGCATTATGCTATTTATATCATGTGTTTTCTCATATACCTTTCATCTTGAGCAGTTACTGATGGCAAACTGAATTTCTGGAATTTGTTTCTGGCTCCATATACCAATAGTAACAGCAAAAGTCCATCCAATCCAGTTTAGAATGTTAATAGAGCAGAGTGCCACACATCCATAATCCCAGTACTTGGGAGGCTGAGTCAAGAATATAGCAGGTTCAAAGCCAGCCTCAACAACTTAGTAAGGTTTTCAGCAATATAGTAAGACTCTGTTTCCAAATAAAAACTGAAAGAGGGTTGGGGATGCAGCTCATAGGTAGAATTCCCCTGGGTTGGATCCTCAGAACCCCCCCTCACTCCCCCTGGAGGGAAAAAAAAAAACAATTGAAATGTTTTTCTAATTGGAAGAAGTTAGTTTTCAGGCCAGATCTCCTGCTTCCTAGTGTCAGGGTTCAGATTCCTTCTGTCTTGTTCTCTATAGGAAGCTCATTTCCAAGGTCACCTTCTAGTTCTAAGTGGCTGCTGGATCCCTAAATAGTTTATTTACCTCTGACTAGTGTGTGTTAACGTAAGAGTTGCCCTCCCTTTGCACATGTAAAGTTTCACTCACTAAACTCTGTTCAAAAATACACACCTCTCCCTATTCATTTAAACATCTTGCCTAAGTACAGGCCTAAGATGCTGTCTTATTTTGTAAGCAACCCTATGTAGCATTGCATGAACTTAGACTGGAAATTAAAAATACAACTATAGAAGATTCTTCTATTAGTAAATGTAGGCTTGTAACAGTAAAATAGTAAAAAAAAAAAAAAAAAAGAAAAAAACCTCTCATATTTAAATATGGAGAGAAATATATGCTTCTAAGTATTAGAGTTTAGGCATCAAAATTTGTGTGAATTTTAAAAATGTATGTTTTTTATATTGAAATATGATGACTACTTTTATAAAGCACACTTTTGAAAAATAATATTAGAACAGTTAGCTTTATTAAAGAAAAACCATTTTAATTGGTTCAACTTAAATCTGTCAAATTTTACTTATTTTGAAAAACTAATATTCCTATGGTGGAGAATTTATTGTTAAAATAACTAAAGCTTGTAGCTAATTTATTTCTCAAGGAAAAATTGTATCTCCAACTAAACACTTTATTTGCCATAAACAATTTACAATATATAACCATTGACAATATATAACTGGTGCCCAAAACAATGAAGGAGAACGCATAATAAAATTAAAAAATGGTGTTAAAACATAGATCTCATGTCACTCCTATATATCAATAATAAAGAAAATAAATATTTACACATAATTTACAAAGTACAAAAAATAAAATAACAAAATGGTTTAAAACTAGATACTGTGCCTTTAAATATTTTTCCTTGAAGTCCATTTCTAGTGTGAATCCATGTGATATAAAGTTAAATACTGTAATAGCATATTACTACTGTTTTTCTGCCTTATTAGACGAGATAAATTGTGTAATCTTCTTTCATAGCTCTAAGTGAGGTAGAGTCATTTAATTACCTGTGAATCATAACAATTTATACAAGTCTTTCTGATTATTATCACAGAGAATCAAGAAACCAACATGCTTAATAATCAATAACAATGTCAATCTCAAAACAAAGTTATGCCTTTGTGATTTCAGTGGCATCATTTGGCGATGAAGTCTACTTCTGTGGACTACAGATTCCGGCAGGAGTTTCTTCCTTAAACTCAACTCATTACTCTCCGGGACAGTGCCCTGTTCCCGCTTCTCCTCTGGCACTTATCCCTACTTATATTTTTAGCTATCAGTAGTACATTCTAGACAGCAAGTTTTAATAGCAGAAGTATGATTTTATTTATTTATTTATTTATTTATTTATTTATTTTTATTTTAAGGTGCTGGGGATTGGACCAATGGGCATTTTATTTCCAAGCTTCCCCCATAGCCTATTTATTTATTTATTTATTTATTTACTTACTTTTGAAACAGTGTCTTGCTAGGTTAATGAGCATTTCCCTGCTTGCCAAGGCTATTCTTGAACCTATGATCCTCCCATCTTGGCCTCCCAAGCAATGGGATTACAAGTGTGTACCACCATGCCCTGCTTGGTTTACTAATATATTAATAATAATTAATTTACTCTAATTCTTAGAACTACTTCTGCCACATTCTAGGCATCATAATATGTTTATTGGGCAAATAAGCTTAAAAATTACTTATAATTCTTCTACAGATCTACTGTAGAACATGAAGTAGTTGTGGCCATTTCTTTATGACTGGGTTTCTAAGTACAAGACTATGTGAACTTATTTAGTTTTATGCAAATTATACTTTGTATATTCCAATTATATAAGTAATAATAGACTTTTTCTCTAAAACAACAATAAACACAAAACTCGCCTGTCAATAGCAAGAGTCATGTTGAAAATAGAAAAGGCGAGAAAAACCATTTAACTCATAAAGGCATTTAGCTGTCCTGCACTTAAGATGTATTTTTTTGTCATGTACAACCAAATTTTTCATGTTTATTTGTTATTAAAAGACAGAATATATTTAATACATATAACTACAATGCACCAATCAAAAAAACAGAATACTTTCTTGTAGTCACTCCATTGATTGTAAGACCTATAAAAACTGACTTGGCTAAATCACATGGCATGCAGAGATTTTGTTTCCCATTTATTCTTGCAAGCATTTATCTACAACAAACTATGTTTCAGAAGATGCAGATAAATAAGAGCTCCTGTCTTTACATAGTTATATAACAAGAAGACATATTTGAAGTAGAAATAAAAAATGAGGTAGAGGAATGCAGAGGTCCTATACAGGCTTCAGAACACTTGGTTATTTGAATGTTCTCCATGCTTGAAGGGCAGTTTCTTATCCTTCTTCCCTAAATTCAGATTGTATTAAAGCATTAATTATTCATTGAACTATAACTATAGCCATTTCAATGAAGTCTATCCAAAAAATACTTAGAAACTCTAAATGGTTCTGAATCAGTAATTCTTTAACTGTTAGAGGATATTTGGACATCTTTAAGAAAAATTTATAAAATTTTAAAGAATATACAATTCCTATAGGTATACCCATAATACAATATTGGGTTGTAAACTTCTAGTTAAGATCCTTTATTTAGTGAAAATATTGCTTTATCTATTTTTCAGACAGCAAAGTAAGGTTCAGAAATCAGCTAAGTGGAAGAGTTAGAATTCAAGTTCAAGTCCTTTAAGCCTTGGTTTAATGTTCTTTTCACTAAGCCGTAGCTATATGTTTACTACAGTGCCCCAAATGAGATAATTAAACTTTTCCTTTTTTATGTAGAAGCAAATTTTGCAGTGCTTTCTAAAGTTAATTAAGCAAATCATAATTTAGATAATTTTATTGAAATGGTATATGATGATTTATATAAACAGAATGCCCAAGGAATCGAATGCTTTTAGAAATCACTAATTTAAATGCTTTTTTCAACAGTTTCATTTAAAGATATCATTTTGTTTCTATTGAATATTTATCCAATAATTCACACCTTGAAGCCCTTAGGTAATCAGTCAAATTGAATGGATAGCACAGGTTACTATCAATATGTTATAGTACTGGCTAATAAAATTTGCCAACTTTGCCATGCTTTTAACATATCACATTCATCACCAAGTAGTGTCTGATTTACTTTAACTGAGGCCTAAAGGAGGAACAAGAATATCTTAGTTTTAGATTGTCTACTGGTCATATGGACATTCTTAGTTTCACCTTTTTATTGTGTATGTGAGATGATAGGCTTAGAATAAAGATGATTCCTATTATGAGATCGATGTAATAAGTCTTTGTGAATATATACATTATGTTACATTTTATGTATCTAAATGGAAAAGGCCATAGATATACAGAGTGGAATCCCAATTCTATTTCTGTAAAATACATGTGCTTGTGAACACTGTCTAGGTTCCTCTTATCCCTCCCATTTTATCTGTGTAAACTTACCAATGCCTTTTTAAAGAATTTCAGTGAGGACAGATACACATGTAATAATGGTTATAGTTTTTATTTTCTTTTCTTTAATTCATGTTTTTACTTTATGTGGAACATTTTGAAAATGGCATACACTCAGACTATGCTTGGTACCTCCCCCCGACACTTCCCCTTCCGCACCTCCCAACAGTGAGTGTCCAGGTTAACTGTGCTATATTTATATTTTTACATAAATTTGGATGTAGCTACTTCATTAATCAACCTCAGTCTTTTCCCTCTCTTATCCTTCCATCTTGCTTTGGTGAGTTTTCTCCTCTATTGTCTGGAGTCTCTCTGGTATCCCTAATACTCCCTAGTTTGAACATATTAGTCAATTAATCTTTGACAAAAGGGGCCAACTTGTATGTGAAGAAAAGACAGCTTTTTCAATAAATGGTGCTGGGAGAACTGGCTACCCATTTGTGGAAAGATGGAACTAAATCCTGATCTCTCACCGTACACAGGAATCAATTCGAGATGAACTAAAGACTTAGCAATTAGACCAGAGACTGTGAAGTTTTTAGAGGAGGGCTTAGGCTCAGCACTCCAACTTAAAGGCATAGGCAGTAACTCTCTCAACAAGATATCCCAAACACAGGAAATTAAAGAGAAAATTAAGAAGTGGTTGTCATCAAACTAAAATGTTTCTTCTCATCAAAGGAAACTAACAAGAACCTAAAGAGAAAGCCTAGCGAATGGGAGAAGATCTTTACCAGCCACCCCTCAGATAGAGGGATAATATTCAGAATATACAAAGACCTCAAACGACTCTACACTAGCAAAACAAACAACCCAATAAAGAAATGGGCAATTGAACTGAATAGACACTTTATAAAAGAAGAGATACTAATGGCCAAAAGATACATGAAAAGATGTTCTACATCATTAACCATCAGGAAGATGGTTATAGTTTGTAAATGTAGCTTCAGCATTGCACATTTAAATTATACTCAATAAACCTTTATTTCAACAAATATTTTAAACTTATTTTCTCTCATTTTTTAATAATACCTGTGGCATAAAATCTTTACCAAAACCTTCCAAGTGGATTAGTTGGCTGTATCTCTTGAAAACTCAAATATGTTGTCAGTTTAAGAATATATCTACTTTATTTGATATAATCCCTAAATAGTAGCAAATGTGTCTATACAGAAATGGCTGAAAGGAGGGTTTTGCTTTAAAATCCACAGGTACACACACACACACACACACACACACACGTGCACACACATCCCATTTTTACTATGGGGAGAAATATATGTTATGTTGGGTTAGATTGGATAGGTGTTTTATGGTTGTTTATTTGTTTGTTTTGTTTTTGTTTTATGTGTTATTAAGTATTGACTCTAAGGGCATTCTACCTCTGAGATGCATTCTCTGAGTAGACAATCTTATAAAGTTTTTATTTTTTAGATTTTGAAAAAGGGTCTTGCTAAGTTGCTGAGGATCTTGCTAAATTGTGGATACTTACCTTGAACCGGGGATCCTCCTATGTCTACTTTGTCAGCCCCTTGAGTATTGGGATTACAGGGCATGTACCACCACACTGGGCTTGCTTGTTTGTTTTTCTTAATGTGACTGCTAATTTGTGTTTGCCAACATTGTTGATAACACAGTAAATTGATTTTTAGAAATTCAGAAATACAAGTAAATAATACATTGTTTTTGTTTCTTTATTAAATGAACTCATTTCAAATAGTTTTTATTTTTGTCTAGAGTTATAAAGTATTTATAAACTCTTATTTTTAACTTTTAATCTATCCACAGTGCTTGACATAGAAAAATATAGAAGTCATTAAGTTATTAATTCATTCCTTCATCAGAGTTTTAAGTTCTTGTGATAATCGAGACATAAGTCTAAGTTCTTAGATGCAAAGATAATTGTGAACTTCTGTAAAATCTGGGTCTACCAGGACATGAACATGTACATGCTTCCCTTTCCTCTTCCCTCAATTAAAAAACAAACAAACAAACAAACAAAAAAAAACACTCACTTTTGAGAAGTGAGTTGCCTACCCAGGCTTGCCTTGTTTGTAAGAAACTTGCCCTCATTTTCTAGACTTTTGTCTCATTCCAGCTTCCTACCCAATTTATTCCAAATTTAAAATTTTGTAGCAAAACTCTTTTTTTCTTTTTTCTTCTTTGTTTAGTTTTATTTGCCATTCATTTTTATCTCTGTATGATAAAATTCATTTTTGGGGGTAATATTACTTTGAAGTCTTTAACCACAATCATCCTGGAATATTAATCAAGCTACTTTGCTTGAGCATGAAGTTGGGAAAAAACTGGTCTAGACAGACTGGTCGTCCTTTCTTCCAGGAATCCACATCTTGAGGAGAAAAAGCTAAGCCAGATAATTTTTGCAGTTTACCTACTTAATAATTCTTATTGCGTTGTGTTGAAATAGTATGTTAAGTTTTTTGTTCTTTTTTTGTTTGTTTGTTTTAGCATAACCTAGAGTGGCTATAATTACTGATCTTTACCAATCTGGGTTTTCTAGACTTTTGCTAATTTTTTAGAGTCCTACTAAATCTTTTCCATTGATTTCTTTCTGTTTCATTACTTGGAGTTGATGTTTGTTGTTTGAAAACAAGTGATCTTAATGAACCTATTACATCCAGATTTGCTATCTGCTCTGTCTTTTCATTCCTTCTTGAGATGTTAATTTTTATTTTTTTCCTGATGTCTTACAAGTAAACTATCAATGCTACTCTAAAGATATTTAACTTGTTATCTCCTCTGATCATTTGAGTCAGAGCTCTTTCTTCATAAGTTGTACAGACTTTAATTTATGGCATTAAATACAAAATTTGTAAGGCTCATGATTTTTTTTTTTTTTTTTTTTTTTTTTTTTTTTTTTTTTTTTGGTGGTACTGGGGATGAAACTCAGGGACTACCTTCCAGGCTACACTCCCATATCTAGTTAATATTTTATTTTTAAACAGGGTCTCACTAAGTTGCTGAGAGCCTCACTAAGCTGAGGCTGGCTTCAAACCTGTGTGATCCTCCTGTCTCAGCCTCCCAAGTGCTGGGACTACAAGCGTGTGCCACCATGCCCGGCAGGCTCATGATTTTATTCCTAGTATTTGGAGACTTAGACAGGAGGATTTCAGGTTTGCAGCCAGACTCAGTAATTTCGTCCCTCAGCAACCCTGTTTTTTTAAAAAAATAGGGCAAGGTGTGTGTCTCAGAGATAAATTGCACCTCAATTTAATGACACACACGCACACACACACACACACACACACACACACACACACACAAACACACACATACACATACACACACACACACATGTGGCGAGCCGCCATTAGAAGATGGCGCTGGCTTCCTGCCTCTGAACTAGAAGATGGCGCCGGCTTCCTGCCTCTGAGCTTGATTGACACATGGCTGTGCAGGAAGCAACTCCATATTTGGAGGCTAAAGTTATGTAATGCATTACGTGGTGGTGGCCTGACGAGCATGAGCCAATGAGTGAGTGAGACGTGGCAGGGAGTGATTGGGAGGGTTAATGTTTATAATGCCCTGTGAGAGGCAGATCGCCACCATTCTGCCATTCCGCCATTCCGCCATTCCGCCATTCCGCCATTCCGCCATTCCGCCATTCCGCCATTTTCTTCGACTTGTATCCTGAATAAACGGCTTGCAAGAAGAGCTTCGTGTTGCGTCTTAATCGCTGGTCGAGGGACGCGACACACACACACACACACACACACACACACATCTGCACCTAGGTCAAAACAACAAATAGCTTGTTCAAGACATAATATTAATATGTGTAACATAATTTCATAAGTGCATGCGTAATATTAAGCTATTCAAAATCTAACTATATGAGTACTTCATAAGAGCTGAGATGAATGTTGGTATCGTCTTCTTCTCATTGATCTTGCCTTCAGAATTCTGGTCAGACCAGACATGGTCTCCAAGAAAAATTGTTTCATTGATGACTTCATACAACTTACAATAGCATTCCCTCAGCCAGAATATCCTGCCTATGACCTCTATACCATATGTACATCACAACTGAAAGTTTGTAACAATATATGGAATTCTTTACTCTATTCCAGGCACCATGCTAGCAATGCATGGATTATCACATTTCAAGCTCATAAAAATACTATGAAGAAAAATTATAAAGCTAACTTTAAAAAAGAGGAAACTGGCTTTGTGATACTCTGCAGTAGGAAAGTAGAAGAAATTGGATTTTGAGTCAAAGGAGATGTGGCCTATAGATTGTACTCCTAATAACTACAGTAAACAGATTTTCCATGATGTCAGTGGGTTATATATTTATGTGACCACTTCAACACATTATAATTTTGTAAATACTACATTCAATAGTATATACAGTGTTTTTATTAAAGATTTTTATTAAACAAATACCTTCTTCTTCAGCAAGTCTTATTTGACATTGCTAATTTTTTAAACCATTTCTCACTAGCAAAGTAAATGGATCATACCTTTCTGAGTTATTCATTTCTGTTTCATCATACTTATCACTTTATTTCTCTGCATTTAATGCTAAACTTTAAGCTTCCTAAAAGTAGAAAGTAAGCTATGACAGGGAAAGATGTAGGATACGTAGTAAAGACTTTAAACACCCAAGCCAGATATGATTGAATAAATTTTACATTTCTGTTTACCAGTGGTGTGGGCTGTAACTGAAAGCTTCTCTCTGAGATTTAGTTTTCTCACCCGTAAAATGAGGATTACAATATTTACTTTGCAAGGTGTTAAAGAGTGTCTTGCCCATAGCAAACACTGGGTAATTATTTGCTAAATCAGTGATAGGGCTTCAACATAGGCGAATAAATTGGAATTTTTAATGAGCAAGAATAATTGTATTTTTACAATTGTATTTTTACGTTTTTATAACTTACTGGTGCATGATAGTCTCACATCACATTGTAGTTAATAATGATAGTAACATACATGCACACAGCACTTGGTAAGTTTTCTGCCAGCTCCCTCTCCACTCCCCCTTCCCCATAAAAGATATTGAAATAGTCATTAGTATTCTCACATATGTACTTAATGTCTAGAAATGATTCTTCATTAATTTTCTCCTCTTCCCTTTCCCCCAAACCACCTTCCTTTGTTTTCTAGAGTTTCTTCTCGAATATCTAATATTCCGCTTAAATTTCAATTACTCCCTAAGCTTTGCATATGAGGAAAACATAATACCCTTTACTCTCTGTAACTGGCTAATTTCACCTAATATAATGTTTTACATGTCCATCCATTTTCCTGGAAATGACACAATTTTGTTCTTCTTTATTGCTGAGTAAAATGTCCTTGTATGTATAATCCACAATTGTGTGATCCATTCTTCTATTAATGGACACCTGGGTTGGTTCCACAATTTGGCTGTTATGAATAGTGCCACTATAAACATAGAAATGCATATATTACTATATTAGCATGATTTTATTCCCTTTGAAAAGATACCCAGGAGTGATATAGCTAAACCATTTTAACTTCCACTCATGTCTTTTAGATATTCAATAATGTTTCTTTTACCTTATCTCTTTAAAATCTTATAGAACAAACCATGATATATGTTATTGTACAAACTAATGACAATATGATGTCTAATATTTTCATATATAAATCTCAAAAAATGATGTTATAGCAAAGTAATATGTAAAAGTCTGTAATGAAGACATGTGAAATAATTGAAAGGAATGGACAAATGCTCAATACGAACCTTAATGTAGTCAGAAATCAAAATGTTGCTACGATCTTAAGGACACTACCTTTAAGAAAAATTTGAGTCCTGTCATCTTTAAGAATATTTTAGGCTGTGGAACATAGCTTTATATTTTTTAACTGTAGAGTTGTAAACAAAATTTTAATCTTTCTGTGCTACACTCCTGTACCTTTCCACTTACTTGCCCTTCTTCCAGATAGAACTCTCCTGCATCATCTTGTGCAGTTAAAGTGTGACCAAATGTAATTTAGTAAGGAGAGAGGTGAAGGGATATGAAGCATGGAATTTAAAAATGAGTGTCACGCCACTTTTCATCTTGAATACTTAGTATTAATTCACATCGCAAGCAACTTGGTGCAAATATTTTGTTGCAAAAGAGAAGAAAATAAAGAACTTTCTCACAGTCATTGGATTTGTGGGGAAGTTTTCAAATTGCCATTAAAAATTAGACACAGGCACTTAGCTATTTACTGAGATTCAATGACTGGCAATACTAATATATATCTCCAAGCCAATTACATCCATGCTGTCAACTTTGTCCACTGACAAATATCTGGCAATAAGTAGATGCATGTATTGAGTCAGGCCAATTTCTAATGGGATCTTCTAAAGCTACACTTTGGATCCTTAATTCTGCCTCTATCTTGCATATTTCTCACCAGCATAGTCTCTGCTTTTTTTTTTTCCAGTTATATCCTCACTATTTCAATAGAAAGTAAATCAATCAAAACTAATCAAAGACAGAAAAATGATGTAGAAAATAAAAGTACCAATGGATATTAGAATATGTTTCTAACATCTCAGTCATTCTGGAGATACTTCTACAAGAAATATTTACAACAATTACCACATATTGGCATATGAGTTTAGTAGTTCCAAGTATACACAGGCTCTCTGTTCCAGTCTTAACTGTGCCGTTGCTTCTAAGCTGCCTGGTTTGTGCAGTGAAATCCTATCTTCCCTCCCACACTTTTCATTTAATTTGACTTCTCATAAGCAAAACATGGTGTATATGTCAGTTTGCACATTACCTTTAGCTGAAGCAAGAACATTTTAGATAACTGCTTGCAATTTGAGATTTCAGTGAATTATAACTACAACCTACCTTTTAGATAATATAACTCTTGTAGGATTTATGAATGTTACAACATAGAGTGATTTTGCTAAGGCTCCATTGGTGAAATTCTACACTGGGAAGAATTCTTCTCCGTGGGTCATATAGCTTAGGCATAGCCATTTAATGAAAAAGTTCAACAAGGGCAGGAGGTACTGAAGGCGAGTCTTTGAAGGAACATATGCAACTGTGTGTTTAAATTCTTCTTTACTTGTTAACATCCAGACTCCCTCAAAGTCATAAATCAAGTCCTCAAATGTCCTTCAAAATGTTGGATGAAAGGAATAAAAGCGGTACTTTAGTTCCCACTGCAATTCACAGTTAGATGGTAAAATATAGGATTCGTGGTCAGGCAAACTTTTGATTTTATGGATTTCAGATCAAACTCAGTGCTTTCTGCTTTACGTTTGGGCACTATTCACACCAAAGCTTTGAGGCTTTTAGACCTTGTAAAGCACCAGGAAAAAAAAAATCAAAGGCTAAAAAATTCAGTGCAAATAAGTTTGGTATGATCATTTAAAGACATATACACGTACCTACCACCAGAACGCAATGTAAGGTTGCATGTTATTTTTATCTACAATAGAAAGAAGTTTTCTTAAAAATTTTTAATAGTTTAATATTTGCTTGCTAAGATTTATCCTTGATACAAAAGAATTTGCAGTGATAAAATATTAAAATTGACCAGAAAATTTATTTACAGAAATTTTCTGTAAAGAGCAATAGGATCATAATCAAAAAGTTCCTTCCGTATTATATGTATCGGTTTAATTTTTCTTAGATTTAAATAATTATGAAATCAATATAAAATTATAATTTAAACTACATAAAATGCATCTGAGGCTTTGTTCATGTTTTTCTCTTTAGATCAATTAATTACCACAGCCTATTTAATATACAAATATAAATTTTAAAAAAATTTATATTAAAATGTTATGTATTGAACTCTTCAAAATAATCTCCTTTAATTGTGTTCCAATATGTAATCATATTGAACCTATTTTATTTCCTAATAAACCAACGTTTCTAGAAAGTATGCACTTATAAATACAGCTTTTACTTACCTTATTATGAAGTAGGAAAATATTCTAATCTCACTGCCTGGGTAGATTATTCATTATTATTTAATCACATTTAATTTATCTTATACCATCTATAAAACAAATTAAGTATTCATACAAAGGTAGAATAAAAGTTCAACTTTCACTTCAGAAGGTTTGAAATTTACAGAGCAGTTCTGTAGTTTCGGAGACTAATTCATATAACCTGAGATGGTGGATTTAATTCAAATAAAAATAAGTAATATTTAAAATATAAAGCCATTATATATTTGCCCCAAAACAACACTCTTCTATTTGGGTTCTGTTGTTTAAAGGAAGTAAAAGATATATTTCTAGCCTGTAATTTGCTTCAAGATTATTAAGGTGGGTATAATGTATTCATGTCAGTGAATGTTGGGTATAAACAGACAGATAAAATCCTAGTCCTTTGCAGTTTCATGGATAGTGAAAGAATTTTGGCACAGAGGCAAGAAAAAATATTATTCATAGCAAAAGCAGTAAGATGAATGTCTGTGTTATTCACACTGTTTCTTCATATCTCCTGAGTTCCATGGGGTTCAAAGAGTGCTTATGATGACCACGTACCGGTACAACATCATATTGTTGCAGAGGAATACCAAACTTGCAAAATTCACCACTTTATGGTAAATGAAATTATGCCTAAATTTTCAGTGGGAAAAGATGTTCCCTCCTCCCTTGTGGTTGCTCAATGAAATAACAACACAAATGCTCCAGGTAAAGAGCTTTATGTCTTATATTTTGGGCATAGAAACTGATACTCTATTTTAGAATACCGGTCTGCAGGATGAGTTCAATCTATTGTCTTTATAATTGCTAAACAATCATTACAAAATTCAAATATCTTTAACTGGGATATTCATTCTATATGCTATGTTCCTCATAAATAATCAACAAATAGCTAGAAAAAAGTTTATAAAAAGACAAATATAAAATTAATCTCTTAGACAAGGTGTAGCCAGTGCTAGTTTTTTTTTTTTTTTTTGTTTTGTTTTGTTTTGTTTTGTTTGTTTGTTTGTTTTGCGGGTCTGGGGATGGAACTCAGGGGCATTTGACCTCCAAGCTACACCCTACACCTCCTGCTTGCTTGCTTTCTTTCTTTCTTTCTTTCTTTCTTTCTTTCTTTCTTTCTTTCTTTCTTTCTTGGTGGTACTGGGGTTCCTGGAAGCCCTTCTACCTTCGGGCTACACTCCCACGGGCTACACTCCCAGACCTATTTTATACTTTTTTATGTGGAAACAGGGTCTCTTAAACCAGCGCGCCTGGCTTCGAACCTGCACGATCCTCCTATCTCTGCCTCCTAAGCACGGGGATTACAAGCGTGCTCCACCATGCCCGGCTTTATTCTTTATTTTGAAACAGGGTCTCGCCGATTTGCGGAGGACCTCACTAAGTAGCTGAGGCTGTCCGCAATCCGTGATTCTCCTGTCTCAGCCTCCGGAATGCTGGGATTACAAGCGTGCACCACCACGCTGGGCTCCAGTGCTAGTTTTTTAAACAGCAATAATTCAGAGGTCAAGAGCCATTTCTCTGTTTTTCTATATTTAATGTCTAATACAGTGCAAGAATATTGACAGGCGTTTTATAAGTATTCATTGCATAGTTACATGGATAAAAGAATGACAAGTGAATTAGTTAATATTTAATAGAGTTTGATATTTTGGATTTGTATTAAAAATAAGATTGGTCAGAGTGTAAACAAGATCTTCACATAAAAATAATCATAATTCTCATTGTAGATGTCTTTTATTTCCTTGGTTAGATTTAACTAAGTATTTTATTCTTTTTGGAGCTATTGAGAATGAAAATTTTTTCTACACTTTCTTTCAATGGATTCATGGTTGGTTTATAGAAAGACTATTGATTTGTATAAATTAATTTTTATCCAATGACTTTACTGAATTTGTTTACCAGGTCTAGAAGGATCCAGAGGAAAATACACGAAATGCTATATGCTCCATGCTTCTATCACAGTGAATTTTATTATGATATATAATTACAGTGCATCAATAAAATATAATTGCTGTATGTGAAGCAGAAACAAATATAATATCTTAAAATTTGAGAATATTCTCTCACAGATTATCACATGATTGCTACTTTTGAATAAATGTAAATTTATTTTATGTTTATATTTTATGTTTAAAATAATGTTGCAAAATTCTATGTTTTGCATATTTAGTAGCTGTCGAGATGGTGACCATGTGCAGCCTAACAAAGTACATCATCAAATCCCTCATCTGTAAAATGAGGAAGATGGGCTATACAGTCTCAGAGGTCCCTTCTAGCTCCATCATTTATAAATCCCCTTAATTTATATCATATGTTTTACTAGTGTGCAGCATGTTTTCTTTTAGTTCCAGAGTAATTTCTTTTCTTTTTTTTTTTTTTACTAAGTCTATAGAACAGTGCTAATTGTCATGCCTAATCTATAGGCCAATTTGTAAGGGAGAGAAATCCATTGGGGACATAGCAAAGCATCCATAATCTGAAGAGGGTGGGATGGGAGGACTGCTGTGCCTGCACCAAAACAGCTGTTTTAAAAACGTTAAGCATCTGGGGAAGTCATCCAGGGAAAGGCTATCGCTGCGCTTTTGATCTCTTCTCTCCAGCACCACACACTGCCTGCCCATATGCTTGGAGAGAGCCATTCTGCTAGACCCAAGCCTGGGGCTGGCTTTTGCCTTATTTCTGCCCAGGAAATAGCATCAGAAGGTTTCTAGTGTATAAGTGAAATTATGGGAGAGTTCCAGATGAAAATGAGGTATATATTACATTTAATTAGGCTGAATAAGTCAGCATCATGCTTTATAAGTTAACAAAAGGGAAAGTAACATAGAAGTAAAGGGTAAAATTTAAAAACATGTGTGGAGAATTGGATGGCTTTTTAATGCTTCTCCAATATTTTCTGCTTCATTCCCTGAGAGTCCTATGAGCATACTCATAATTGCTTCTATTTTGTAGAGGAAGAAACTGCTGATCAAATAGTTGGTTCCGAGCCCATAATTAGTAAATATAAAATAAGGACAAAAATTCAAGTCCCTTAGTACAAATTCTTTACTCTTTTTCTATATTGCAAACCATCTCAACATACCTCATGAGAATACTTAAAACATTTAACTTTCCGAAATACATAATATACATATATCAAAGAAAAATATTTTTGATAGAATAAAAATACTTTGTCATGGCCGGGCATTGATGACACATGCTTGCAATCCCAGAATTTGGGAGGCTGAGACAGGAGGATCACGATTTGTGGACAGCCTCAACTACTACTTAGTAAGGCCCTTTGCAACTCAGTGAGACCCTGTTTCAAAATAAAGAATAAAAGCCGGACGTGGTGGCACATGTTTGTAATCTCCATGCTTGGGAGGAGGAGACAGGAGGATCGTACAGGTTCGAAGCCAGCCACGCTGGATTAAGAGACCCTGTTTCCAAATAAAAATATAAGAAAATAGGTCTGGGAGTATAGCCCAGAAGTAGAAGGGTTTCCAAGACCCCCAGTACCACCAAAATCAGAATAAAAAATTAGGACTGAGGGTGTAGCTAGGAGGTAGAATGCCCCTGGGTTCCTTCCTCAGTTCCTTCCTCAGTAATCTTTGTTATTTAAAAGACCATTTTATTTTATGTAGCTTGTTTTTTAAGAACACACTTATTCTCACAGAAAACTCAATTTTTTGTCTATCTAGCAATGAAAACAGTTAAAAATATTTTTATCATTGAGGATGGATACTGATCAAGTATTATTTGATTAACACAAAATATCATGTAATATATATTCTACTATTCAGTGCCTGTTGCAATTTTATTGCAATTAAAACTGGAGATAAGAGTTGTGTACACTGAAAATCACATCACTCCTCTGATAATTAGGATAATTGATCTAAGGCACTCCACCATTTGGAGATCTCTAGAATTTTCTTTTCTTTCCTTTTTTTTTTTTTTTTTGGTGGTACTGGGCCTCCTGAAAACCCTTCTACCTCCGGGCTACACTCCCAGACACCTATTTTTTATATATTTTTATTTGGAAACAGGGTCTCAAGTCAGCGAGGCTGGCTTCGAACCTGTGTTATCCTCCTGTCTCCTTGTTATACTCTTTTATGGATAAATTATTTAAACATGATGTATATTTACAAACCTATCAAAGTCAAACACAAAGCCAAACATGAAAAGGCGGGACGGGGAGGGAATGGGGTGGGAATTGAGGAAGGACTAAATGAGTGATGTGCGCATGTGTGCCTCTACCATCTCGTATCCATTAAGATGTATGACTACAATGCACCAATAAAATTTAAAAAAAAATACAAAGAGAACCATTAGTAAAAATGAAATGTTTTGACTATTTTTATAACCCTTAATATAGTACTCTAATTGATTTCATATCTATTTTGTTTTAAATTTCTACAACAGTACATAAAAACACTCATTCAAAATAGACTTGCCATTGACAAATACATATGTGGATCTTGTATGATAAGGGGTGAGTGAGATGGAACCAGGGGAAAGCTCAACAAGAGCTAGGTGCATGTCTGTTGATATCACTGTGAGACTATAAAACATCAATAAATGTATAAAAAAGCAAAGTACACTTGCCATCATTGCCACCATTTATTTTTGTCATACTTTGCTAGTTGTATACACCAAATATCTCATATTTTATTTGTTATTTGTTTAATTTAAACCAACATTTAAGATTTATTTTTGTGAACAGTTTCTTTCTTTCTTTCATTTTTGTAGTTTGGGGATGAAACCAAGGGGCATTCGACCTCTGAGCTACAACCCCTGCCCTATTTTGAAACATGGTCTCACTAAGTTCCAGAGGGCCTCACTGAGTAGCTGAGGCTATCCACGAACAATGATCCTCCAGTCTCAGCCTCCCAAATCCTGGGATTACAAGCAGGCGGCACCATGCCCAGCTACCATGAGCTCTTTCCACAAACTATTATAGTATTTTATTTATTTATTTAGGTGGTACTGGGGTTCGTGGAAACCCTTCTACCTCCAGGCTAAAAACCCAGATCAATTTTTATACTTTTTTATTTGGAAACAGGGTCTCTTATGCCAGCGTGGTTGGCTTCGGAACCTGCGCAATCCTGTCCTTGCCTCGCAAGCGCAGGAATTCCAAGTGTGCGCCACCGCCCGGCTATAGTAGTTTAAATTGTAGGACTTTAGATGGGTACAGTGTTGTGTGCCTGAATCTTGGGAGGCTGAGACAGGAAGAACATAGGTTCCAGGCAAGCCTCAGCAATTTGCTGATATTTTCAGCAACTTAGAGAGAACCTGTTTCAAAATAAAAAATGAAAATATATGGTATGATCTGGTGGTGTAGCTCAGAGGTAGAATGTTCCTATTCAATACCCAGTACAAAAATAAAATAAAATGTATCAGACAAAAACCAAAACCAGTTGCAGAATTTTGAGGTTCAGTATAGTATAGCTTAGTATAATCTAAGCTTGTGAAGTACATTTTATGATTTTGCATATTATATATGCATATGTGCTATATATATTTCTATTTCTATTTGGTATATCTTAGTGATGTTGGAATTCATATAAAAAACATGTACACATGTCTTGGTGTGTTTTCCTTCGGGCTGAACTTCTCCCTATGCATGGCCATATTTTTATATTTAATGAGGATAAATCTATTAAATCTATTTTCTTCCACAAAAAATCTTTTTAAAAAGTAATCCTTTTATGGTTTTGTTTATCATTTTTATGAAAACTTGTTTTACTTTGATTAATTACTTTTCTAATTTTATTAATTTTTCAATTGCTTTGAGTTGATAATATTTTGCTACTAATTTTAGTGGGATTCTTATCAATTTTTCCCTTTACTATTTTCTACAACACATCCTTAAGAACATAAATTTCCCTCTAAGATTTGGCTCCATAGAATTTTGCACAGCATGCTGCTATTCAATCATAATTAATTTATAAAAGTTTATAAAGTATTTTTCTCATTTTGTTTTCATAAACTCAATTGTTATGTTTCAGATCTAGAGTTTGAGAGCACGCGTGCATTATTGCATTACTAATGTTATATTGTGGTTGAAAAATGTTCTTCTACCTAGAATTTTTAGTTCATGATTGAGTGAAACTTTTTTGTAATCCAAAAGCAATAAATGTTTGTAAATGCCCTATGCATCTTTGAAAAGAATGTGTATTTTCAATGACTTTTGGGGAGCAGAGAAGTGTTTATGTTTATTTGATCAGTTCATAAATTGTGCTTTTCAAACTTTGTAAAGCAAAATGGTCTTTATTATGTCTATTGCTTCTAAGATTAAAACTTTCCCTTATAATTTTAGAGCTAACAAAAAATATTAATGATAATTTTCTATCATGACACCCTAACTGGCAATGTCTTTCTCCCAGAAGGGATGGAGAAGATAACATGCTAATTTTTGTTAAAGTGAACTGGTTTTACTTTTCTCCCAAAACTATGCTTACATAAAACTATGCTTACACAACTCTTAGATAATATAGTACATGCTGCCCCAAATACAAAATCGAGCAAACAAAAAACAAAACCTTACACCAGTATCATTAAAGTCCTTAAAAAAGCTAGGCTTGGTTATGCATGCTTATATTCCAGTACTTGGGATGCTGAAACAGGAAGATTGAAGGTTTGATACCAGACTTGAGAATTTAGCAAAACCCTCAGCAACTTAGCAAGACCCTATTTCAAAAGTAAAAGGGGAGGTTGAAAGTGTAGCTCAGAGGTAGATCAACACTGGGCTCAATCTTCAGTACAAAGCAAAACAAAAATTCATTTCTGACACTTTTACAAATGTATGCTCTTTCATTTGTACAACTTCCTTATTGATAGCAAAAGTAGAAAATGTATTCTGATGTATAAATCTTATGTAGATGATTATAAAATCATATCATCCTAAGCATGTTTATTATTTAATAAATAAAACTACATGTTCCTTAATATCGGTTTAGTATTTTTGAGTGCAGGGATTTATTTAGCTTAGATTAACCCCCAAATATGTGCTAATAAAATCTTATTTTTTTTAATTTTCAAATTAATTTTGTGTATGCTAATCAGACACATAGGCCAATTTTCAATGACAAACATATGGGAGACTCATATTTAAGCCAATCTGCAATTTATAACTTTTAACATAAGGATTGTGGCATTGCTTTCTGGTGGACTGGGAGGCTCATGTTCCTCACCCCTGGCATCCCAGCCTGGTGTAAATGTGTTACAGTCTGCACTCAAATCAAAATGTTTCTGAGCAGTAACTGAAAGTGATTAGGTGACTACTTTTCTAAGTTTAATGATTGCTTTTTCCCCCAAAAAAATACTCTGTCATATTGATTGTATTTAAGTATTATTTACAGATTATCCCTTAGGATGAGATATTTTCAAGATGGCTATTCTCAGCCAGTATAATCTTGAATTTTCTTTTCCTTTTTCTTTTCTTTTTTTTTTTTTTTTTGTGGTACTGGGGTTCCTGGAAGCCCTTCTCCCTCCGGGCTACACTCCCAGACCTTTTTTTATTATTTATTTGGAAACAGGGTCTCTTAAGCCAGCTAGGCTGACTATGAACCTGCGATCCTCCTGTCTCCACCTCCCAAGAGTGGGGATTACAAGCGTGCGCCACCACGCTCAGCTTTTTTTTTTTTTCTTTCTTTCTTTCTTTTTATGCTGTACTGGGGATTGAACCCAGGAGCATTCTGCCATCGCGCTATACTCCCAGCCCTATTTTTTATTCTTTATTTTGAAACAGGTTTTCATTAAGTTGCTAGGGCTTCACTAAGTAGTTGAGGCTAGCCACGAACTTGTGATCCTCCTGTGTCTCAGCCTGACAGGTACTGAGATTACAAGTGTGCACCACCACATACGACTGTCCTTTGATAAAATAGACAGTTGTACTAAAATATATAGATGTTTACAATTACATTATGACAAAGTGAGGCATTACCGATTAAATGTAAGCTGCAAATAACATATTTAACAGGATTTTTAATTCTTAATGATAAAAATATTTACTCTGTACTATAATTTTGTATATAACATTCTAGAATTCTGTGTATGTGACACTATAATTTTAGAATCCTAAGCAGTAGCCCTGTGAATCTATACAAATTTTAATATTTTATATATACTAACATGTTTTATCTTTATATTATTTGAAAGTAAAGAAGCAAGTCAGAGAAATAAAATGACTTAAGAAGGCCACAAAAGTAGTAAGGAAAATATCAAAGATTTAAATCTGAATGACCTCATTCCAGAATCCTCTCCTGGCAACAAGTCATAAGAAATAGTAAACTCAGCCACATATATTACCCTGAAAGAGGAGGACATATTTATGATATGAGTGCAGAAATTCAAGAAAAAAATACATCACACAGTCTTAGTAGTAGAATGGCAACATACTGGGCAGCAGTATTTTTGGCAAGATATATGTAAATTTTTCTATTGCTTATTAGTAGAGCATAGCCTTTCCATTTTTAACCCAGCATGTTTTTCATTTGTAAAAATGCCCCAAATCTCTCCTGTCATAACATATTTATTCAGCAAATTTTAGTTTATAATTAAAAAACTAATAAAAGAGATATACATTTGAAATAAACAAGGGATATATTACTATTATTTACAAAATTAAGTAAATTCTTAAAATATATCTCCAAGGAAATTCAATTAAACACTGTTAAAATCTAAAAGAATCATAACTCTTTTGAAAAAATGGTCATAGCTTTACTTGAAATAGTAGTAGGAAATATAAAATGCCTATTAATGGATGACATATGCTGAATATAAAAGTATGTGGTATAAATGTTTCTTATAAAGAAAATGAAGCAAATAATTGCACATATATGAATATGTAATATATGTATAAGCATATAAACATATGTAAACACACATATACATAATACATTGTTATTTGCTTCATATTTCTTTATAGAGTGAATAATTGCATTTGTATATACACCTGTACACACACACACACACACACATACACACAATTATTTGCTTCATTTTCCTTACAAGAAAATGCACATATTATATACCTCTCATAATAGATGATATGTTTCTATTAATTCATTGAGTGCACATTTATTTAGAGACCAGTATATTTTGAACCTAAACACTGCCTTCGCACAACTTAGAATTGAATTTTAGGAAAAGATTAGTCTTATGCCACTGTAAAAGTTATTTTCTAAAATAGAATGTAGCCAAGTCAAGAAGATAATAGAAATTACCTCAGGAAAGAGACAATACCCCTAACATGTAAGGTTTGTTGAAAAAGTTCCTGAGTGCAGAGGGTGGGAGTGGGTAGGGACCCATGCAGAGGCTAGATGAAAGAAACACCATGACTCCAAGTACAGTGAACACATGGAATTATGTCCTGTTGGGGTGTGTGCATACAGCGCCTAAAGAGATGCAGCTTCCCTAGGCCTGAGCAGCCTGCAGGCTAAGGCAAAGCTTTAGATAAAGTTTAAGAACTTCTGCAGTAAAATGATTCAGCAAAAAAGGGGCTAAGATGGCGCCTGGAAGAAGGTACGCAGGCGTGGTTTCCCCATTCGTTATGGGTGGGGAGACTGAGCGGTTCTTCCCTTTTTACCTTTAAAGGAGCTTCCACACACATGAATGGCTCCTGTACTGGCCTGGGATTGGCTGTGAACTACAAGCTGGTGATCTTTATCCTGATAGGCTAAGCTATCTCCTCATTAGAAATTACCTTCATGGGTTTGTGCTATATATATATATATATATATGTTGCTTGGAGAGGAATAAATGAGATCTTGCTTGACTTGACTCCCGGCTCGTGTGTGTGTGTGTGTGTGTGTGTGTGTGTGTGTGTGTTGGAGCCATAGGCACTCAACCTTCCTGATCAGCCCCGCCACTGATGGGCAGGACCCCCCGTCAATGTCGCATCATAAAACTGATAGCAGGTGCATTTCAGATGACAGATGTCAGACCTGGTCAGTTATGAAATCAGCTTATTATTGAAAATAAAAGGATGCCATTCTAATATTTTCAGTGAGGTGACATGATCCAGTCAGTGTGTTTAAAATTTTCTCTGGCTATAGAGTGAAGACAAATTAAAATGAGATAAGAACTGAGGAAGAACAGAAAAAAAGAGAGAGAGAGAGAAGCACCAGGGGTTCAGTTAGAGATGGCACTCAGGTTTCCAGCAGGAAGAAAAACTCAATGAAAATCTTTGGGAATATCAGAAAATAAAACAATAAAGTCAATAAACACAATCTTTTTGCCTGCTTCCCCCCACACTTTCTCTTAATTATCTTTAATCTATCTACCATCTTTAAAATTTAGTGAATGATAAATACATATTCAATGGGTAGAAATAGGACAAATGGTGAACCATAGAAAAACCTCATAAATAAAACAAAACTTCAAAACTTTTAAGAGTATATATTAAAATATATTGAAATTTCAAAATAATATTTAAAAACATAAATTTGTTAAGAAAGCTATGAGAAGCTTGCAAAGAAAATATAGCTTACAATATTCTCAGTGTAGAGACTATGCTAATTATTAAGAAACTATGTATCTTCTCTTTGTTTTTTTTTTTTTTTGTTTGTTTGTTTTGGTGTTACTGGGGTTCCTGGAAACCCCTTCTACCTCCGGGCTACACTCACAGACCTATTTTTATATATGTTTTTTATTTGGAAACAGGGTCTCTTAAGCCAGCACAACTGGCTTCGAACCTGCTTGATCCTCCTATCTCCGCCTCCCAAGTGCGGGGATTACAAGCGTGCGCCACCATGCCTGCCTTATGTATCTTCTCTTTGAACTGACCCTATGTGCTTTACTTTGTGAGGCTGCCCTGGATCTGTGGGAGCCACTTTTTCTCTAGTAAATTGATGCCTATTTTGTTCAGCCAGGAGGAGAGACTAAAAGGAGGCTGCAGGAGGAAGAAGGACATTCGATTTCAGTCTGCTTATTCTTTCTGTCATGATTGGCAAGATGCTTCTTTGCCCTTAGAGCAATAGAGTGGATTCTAGTAGCAGCTGCTGGTTCCTGTTTACAGGTTTTCCACATTCTGAGAAGCCACTTTGTCACATCGTAACTGTGGCTCCACTGAGTACCACCCATCCTCAGGACTGAATCCCCTCTACAGGATTCCTCCTCCAAGTTTCTCAATTTTAAATTCATCCTGGTCTCTGCTTCCCATTCACAGGAAGCAGTTGCTTCCTCTGCAACACCTCAGTGCCTCCTTTTTGTCTTTATAGTTCTCTAACACCCAGTTTAAAATTATTTAAAATCAAAACTGTTAAATTATCTGGTAAAATTTCTCATTCTTGACCAAACCAATGAAGAACCATTATTTGACTACAGTACTCATTAAAGAAAGCATAAAGTTAAAAATTGTAAGCCGGGCATGGTGGCTAATGCTTGTAGTCTCAGCATTTGGAAGGCTGAGACAGGATGATCATGCTTCATGGCCAGCCTCAACTCCTGAGCGAGGGTCTTTGAAACGCAGGGAGAGCCTGTTTAAAAAAAAAAATAGGGTGGGGGTGTAGCTTGGAGGTACAATGCCCCTGGATCCCACCCCCAGTACTATAATAAATAAATAAATAAATAAATAAATAAATAAATAAATATAGATTTGTTGGTGCTGGTACTTATTGAAAAGTCACTATTCTTTGGGAACAAGATATTTCTTAAACACTTCTACAAGGGTTGGGGCCACAAAGTTAAAAGACAGACTGAATCCTTGACCTTAAAAAGTTTATCTGACAGTGGGTAGTAGAGTAAGTAAAGATCTAACTAAACACATGGGCATGTCCAAGTGTTAGTTAGTGCTGTCCTAAAGATAAAAATTAGTGTTATGCCGGATTTGCATCTAGCAACTGGAGTAGAATGGAAAATTGACTTCACACTTAAAAATTTATAAGCAGCTGGGAGTGGTGAGCACCTGTAGTCTCAGTACTTGGGGCACTGAGACAAGAGAATCACAGGTTTGAGGCCAGCCTCAGCAACTAAATGAGGCCCTCCACAACTTAGTAAGAACCTGTTTCAAAATGAAAATAAAATCGGGCTGGAGGTGTAGCTAAGAGGTAAAATTCTCCTAGACTCAATCTCCAGTATTACAAAAACAAAGAAATAAAAGATTATGAACAAACTTGAAAAGATATGAAGAAGGGTTTTTTAAGCCTTGGCAAAGCATGTGAAATCTTCAGAGTTATATGAAGAATTTCTTCTAGTAACAGAAAAGATGTCTTATGTTCCTGCAGAAAAAATAAATAAGTTACAATAAAATAAGAGTAGAAAGAAATAAAATTAGAGAAAGATGCTAAAATCAGATTATGAGGGTATTTTAGGTTATGGAAAGATGTTTATATTTTACTTTAGTTATACTGAGATCAATTTGGAGTTTAACCTACAAATTATTTGATCTTACTTATGTATTTAAAAGGTCATTCTAGCAGCAGAGTGGTATATGAGTCATGATGGGCAGCCACAGGGTTCTTCTAGAGAGAAGAACAGAGGTAGAAGGAATAGTTAGAATACGACAATTGCTCAGGCACAGATGATGGTTACATTTTTTAAAGGAACATATAGTTATTCATTGAAAATATGTGTTCAGGAATCAAAGCCAGGTGTGGTAGCACATGCTTGTAATCCAAGTACTTTTAAGGTTGACACAACAGGATCTCAGGTACCCATTCAGCCTTACCAACTTAATGAGGCCCTCCCCAACTTAGTGAGACCTTGTTTCAAACTAAAAATAAAATAAAATAAAATAAAATAAAATAAAATAAAATAAAATAGGTCTGGGGGTATAGCTCACAGGTATATGAACACATATATATAGTATATATATATATACTATAGTATATATATATATTTCTTTGCTTATTTTCCAAAATAGATAATCTTACTTTATTTACTAGTCTATATATGGGTTAATGTGAGTACTCGCTGATCATTCATATATCTAGTACTTTTTTTCTTTATCAAGATTAATTACAAATACATTTTTAGGATGGATTTGTATTTATTTTTAACTGACAAATAATAATTAATATTTATTTCTTTTTGTGGGTTTGAGGATGGAACCCAAAGGCATTCGACCTCTGAGCTACACTCCCTGCCCTTTTTATATTCTTTATTTTGAAACCAGGTCTCACTGAGTTGCAGAGGGCCTCACTAAATAGCTGAGGCTGTCCTTGAACTGCGATCCTCCAGGTCTCAGCCTCTCGAATGCTGGGATTACAAGTGTGCGCCACCACGCCCAGCAATAATTAATATTTAAAGTGTGAAGTTTTATGAACATATGCATATGATCTAGGAAATAATCATTATAATTATTATGACTTTAATTATCACCATAAAAATAACCTTATGATTCTTTGTGATTGATTATAATAATTTTTATCCCTTGATAGCCACCAATCTACTTTCTTTTACTACATATTAAATTTTGCATTTTCTAGAATTTTATACAAAAATAATTATATGTAGCATACACTATTTAGTCAAGCTTCTAAAGTCAGCATAATTATTATTAGTAATAGCTACTATATACTACTGGGGATTGAACCCATTGTGTAACCCATGCTGTGAAAGCATTCTACCACTGATCCACATCCCCAACCTCAGAAAAATTATTTTGAGTCACCTGTATTGTGACATTTGTATGTCAATAGCTCATTTATTTCCATTGATGCCTCATATTGCTCAGTACAGATGTACCACAATATGTTTACCATTCATGTATTAATAGTACTTTGGAATTTTTCAGATTAAAGATAGCACAAATAAAGCTCCACTGATCATTTGTGAATAACTCTTACATAATGTCCTCAAGATCCATCCATTTCCCTGTAAATGCTACAATTGTGGGGGTTTTTATGGCTAAGTAAAATTCCATTGTGTACATATCCCACAGTTTTGTAATCCATTCATCTTTTGATGAACATCTTGGCTAATTCCATAGTTTGGCTATGGGGAATTGTGCAGCTATGAACACAGATACACATGCATTAATTTGGTAGTTTGGTTTTCTTTCTTTTGAGTAGATACCCAGAAGTGGTATGCTAGATTGAATGGTAAATTTGTTCCCTTTCTTCTGAGGATTCTACATAATGTTTTCCAAAGTGGTTGCACTAATTTGCAGTCCCATCACCAATGTTTTAGAGTTCCCACTTCTCCACATCCTTACTAGCATATGTTTATATTTATTTTTATTAAATAGGAGTAGATAGCTGTAGAATATGAAAAGCTTTTTCTTAAGTTTTTAGTAACATCTAATTGTTTTTTCAAAGTGGTTTTATCACTTTATATTCCCACCAGCCTAGTAGGAAAGTTCCAGTTTCACTACACCTTTGTCAACACTTTACATGTTCAGTCTTTTTATTTTAGAATCTCAATATATATATTGGTATCTCATTATAACTTTAATTTGCATTTCCCTAATGACAAATGATATTACATAAAATACTGAGCAGTTAATCTTTCCACTTCAAAATAACTAAAAACTTAGCAGATATTTTAGTTTCTATTTCAGTCATTCATTTTTACACTGTATTGTATTTTCATTTATAACTATAGATCATAATTTTATGGGTATTTTTATCTCAACATTTAAAAGTTATTTTCCTCAGATCTAAATACCTGCAAAATTTTTACATATTGTAATTGAATTTTTATTATTATTAGCTCTAAATATATCTTCTCTATCATTCTGTCTTTTCCAACCATCCATCCTATGACAAACATAGGAATGTTTCTCATTTTTCTTTTCTTTTTTGCAGAACTGCAGATCGAACCCAAGGATACTGTATTTCTGAGCTACGCCCCCAGCCCTACTTTTATTCTATAATTTGAAACAGGGTCTCAGTAAATTGCAGAGGGTTTCACTAAGTAGCAGATGCTGTCTTCGAACCCTTGATTCTCCTGTCTCAGCTTCCCAAGTACTGGGAAGTACAAGAATATGCCACCACTCCTGGCTTGCTTCTTATCATTCTAATCCATACATCGTGTGTAAATCCATGAAAACTAAATTGCCTATGTTATTTTTTTGCCTACCAACAACTTTGAAAAGTTACATTTATCTTCCAACATAAGGATGATAACCAGTGATCACATAATTTTTCAGAGGTCACATAGCTGTTAAGAGATGGAGTCTTTCTACTTCATATTGCTTTGCTCTCAAAATTAACATGAACTTGATTTCACTTACAATTTGAATGGAAAGCACTGAAGAGAAAGGCCTTGAGAGTTTTAAGTAAGTAACAATTTTTCCCAAAATCTTTTAAGACAATATTTCTTTACTGTAAGAAAAATAAACAAATATAGCATTGAAAAAGTAACTCAACAGTAATAAAGTATTTGTGGTGCCTTTTAAGGCCATAACCTTAAGATATCAAGCCATATTTAAAAACCAAATTTACAGATGTTCCATAGTAAGGATTTGTCATATTAGTCTTCTTCTCTAACACATTTTTCTGTGAATTAGTTTATTGGAAATTAATAAATCAAGACCACAGAAACAATTATCATTAGGAAGTCAAAAGTCATATTAAAGTTTTCAAGCATGTCACTGCATGGCTCATAAAAAAAGAATAGCTATGAATGAACAGGCATTTTTACCATAATTTTATCTCTACTTCTTGAATTTTCAGTAATTATTTTAGCACATCCTTTTCATGCAACAATTTTAGTATTTGAGTACCTCCTGTATGCTTTGCAGTTCTGCATATATTGCTTCCATGATAAAAAATAATCACAGTTGATCCTTTAAAAATTAGGTGTCTGATATTTTCATATAACTTCTATGAGGATAGAAGTTATAACACATACACAAACACACACACACACACACACACACACACACACACACACACACACACCAGAACCTATTAAAACATTTGAGGTACTCTGCACAAGATATCATCAATCAATAAATAAAAATTAATGTAGATTCAGGACATGGTGGCTCTGCTGGGTGGTATGCTCTCCAGCCAGATGCCTGGGCCTCCCCCACCCCAGCAGGGGCTACTGGGCCAGGCCTCGCTTCTTCAGGCAGCACCTGACACCCTGAAACCTTCTATCAGTACGATGGTGGACTAATTGGAGTCATCATTCGAGGCTTGCTTTGCTTTTTTGTGAGTCAGGATTATTTTAATGGTACTGATCAAGAAGAAATTTGGTTTTGATCTGTGTATTCAGAAATTTCTGGATATTGCAAGACAGAAATTTTTCCTGCAGAAAAGGTTGCAGTTATCTGTGCAGAAACCAGAGCAAGGTATCAAAGAGGATGTCTCATAATTGATGAACACATTGCAGCAGAAGGATGCACTGGTCTAGAAGCACTTGACAAAGCTGAGGCACTGGCAGCAGGTGCTGGAGGACATCAATGTGCAGCCCTAAAAGCCTGCCGATATCCCTTAGGGCTCCTTGCCTACCTCTAGCAGGTATCTGCCAACATCCTTGCACCTCTAAAGCAGACCTTACTGGTCCCACTGTGTGGAGCCCCAGACAGACAGATTTGCTGATTGTCCTTCCACACGGACTTGGCATTTTGGAAGAACTCTACTGGAGAACGAACTAATATCAGTTTTATGTTTGCACCTAAAATATTCCCCTATTTTATAAGCCGTTCATTTCTTCAGTACTTTATAAAATACCTATAGCTTTGGTAAACAAAGTTGAATTTGTTTTTAGCAAAGTGTTTGATGGCAGAGTCTTGTGTTTTTTATTTGCATAATTTTTTAAGTTTTTATATGACTATCTCTGTGTTTGGAGTTCTTACATTATTTATCTGAGGCAAAAATGATAATGGTCTGCGAATTGGGGTAATAGAATTTGGTTATAGGCTTTTTATTATAACTACCCACCCATGGTAGTATAGAAAATTATGTAAAGTTTCTGTTTCAAGACTTTTGAACTATCTCAAGAAGAAAAATCTAATGCAACAATTATAATGCTTCCAGAGCATTGCAGGGTACTGATATGTGTAGCTGTATCAAAAGGGGCTTAAAATATGCTAAGTTAGCATAGTAATATAGTAGATCAGGTTGATGCTGGCTTTTATCTGGGGTAAGTTTATTTTGTGTGGTGTTTACTGTCTTGAGGGGGATGTATCAGGAGCATGATATGCTAAGTGCTGGGTTCTGCAGTAGGCTTGGTGTAGGTAACAGGAGACCCTGTCTCAGTAGCTTGGCATCTGGGATGTGAGTTAAGCTGAGGGGCTCAGATCTTGCTATGAGGTCTCATTTACTTTTGAGTTGCGTTTGCTTGTGTTATTTCTTTTTTACTCTTTGGACAGTTCCCTTTAGGGAAGATTCTTGCTCATGGATTTGATTCCCAAGGACCAGGGCTTTGGGGTCCAGAGTGACCTACAGCCTGATCCTCAACTGCTTCACCTACACAGAAAGCATGTGGAACCTCTGCATTAGGAGGTATTTACCCTCCTGATAGATTAGGTTTCTCTCTGTTTCTTGCAGTTTTTAACTGATCACATCCCTTTACCTAGTACCCACACTAAATTATCTTCTCAAGAGTTCGCGGTCCGTGGCTCATGTCTTGGCTCATTTTGTTCTGTCCACCCACACAGATGGCTCCTGCCTGCACTGATACCACCCGTGGTCCTGTCAGGCCCAGCTGCCACCTGGTCCAAGAAGCCTCCATGTGCCCCTCTTCTCCATCCACAGGCACTGTTCTTGTTCTTTTCTTCTGGTAGGTTAGTGGTTTGTATCTCTTTCTGTGTCCCTTTCTGCACCATATGCTCGTGAGAATTGGGGGTATTACCCAGGAGTGTTATGAAATCATAAATTTTATATGATGTTTTTACTCATTTTCATATATAATACTTATTACTCATTTTTGTTGGTGTGCTTCTTTGTATTATGTTTAGTGTGTGGACTTATGATTACCAGACTGAGACCAATGAATCTCCTCATTGAGTATAGGCTAAATAAAGCTTTTAAAAGTTGTTATTACTCACACACACAATTAAAATAAAATAAATAAAAATTAAAATTAATGCATTTTAACATAAGGAATCTTTTAGAAAGTTTTTTTTAAATTCATCACATTAATAATTTAGCAATGCTGGGCCTGGTGACATACACTTATAATCCCAGCATTCGGAAGGCTGAGACTGGAGGATCATGGTTCATGGACATCCTCAGCTACCTATCTAGGCACTTGGCAATTCACTGAGACCCTGTTTCAAAAATAAAAGGACTGAAATATAGGGCTGGGTGTGTAGCTCAGAGGTAGAATGCCCCTGGGTTCCATCCCCAGTACTGAAAAAAAAAAGTTCAACAATATATTTCCATGCTCAAATATTGATTTCGAACTTCTAAGAAGTGTGTCGCTAAAAATTATTTTCTTGCTGGGCGTGGTGGCACAAGCTTGTAGTCCCAGTATTTGGGAGGCTGAGACAGAAAGATCATGGTTCATGGACAGCCTCAGCTACTTAGGGAGGACCTTTGCAACTCAGTGAGACCCTATTTCAAACTAAAGAATATAAATAGGGCTGGAGAAGCTCAGAGGTAGAGTGCCCCTGGGTTCTATGCCCAGTAACACACACACAAAAAAAAAAAAAAAAAAAAAAAAAAAACTTGATCAAATCCTCTAATTACAGACTTGCAATATAAAATGAACCACCTTCCAATTCAGTTACTCTAGTATTCTATTTTTTAAATATTCCAACCTGAATATCAATTTCAAATTATTTATTCTATGTTATTCAGGGAGAGGGAAGGTCTATTGTAATTCTAGTTGAGTATCACAGTAAGTATACATAAGCTATCCTTTCCATACCTTTTTATTTGTTATTTTTTATTTTTTGGTGGTACTGAAGGTGGAACCCAGGGGTCTTCTACCTCCGGGCTACACTCCGAGACCTATTTTATATTTTATTTGGAAACAGGGTCTCACTAAGTTGCTGAGAGCCTCACTAAGTAGCTGAGGCTGGCTTCGAACCTGTGCGATCCTCCTGTCTCAGCCTCCCAAGCGTGGGGATTACAAACGTGCGCCACCACGCCCGGCTTTTTCCATACTTTTAAAAATGTTTTTATTCTATAAGTTGCATCCAAATTATTCGGTTATTCTACACAATTTAAAAATAAGTGCAATGACTAGAAAGGGGTATGCATTTCATTGTCTGGTTGTTCTTTGAATTGATGGCCATAAATTCAATATGAGCCTTTAGTTTTACCTGAAAGTGCTACTGGATGTCTCTTCATCTCTAAGGATCCATTCTCTACAATTCTTTTTTTTTTTTTTGGTGATTGAAATCAAATTTCATGTTTCATACATGGCAAACACTCAACTACTCTCAGCCCATTCTCTATACTTCTAATTTATCTTTCTTTGAAGATAGAATTATAGGAAATCTAGATTTTGTGAATTTCTGGCTTAATTAGGAGAGGAGTAAGGACTAAAGATTTGTTTTTCTTTGTATTATTTGGATCACTAAAATTATCCAGAATTTATGTTATTTACTCTCATTAGGTCAAAAACTTGGACTTGGATGTACCTGTTATTCTTAGCAAATTGATTCTATTATCTAGCAAATTAATATATTTATTTTTTCTTCTATCCGTCACCTCCCCCAAAAATATAACACCCTTGAATTTCTCTCTGCCTTTTTTTTTCTCTAAGAGCAGATAATAATGATCTGGTCTTCTGGGAGAAGTAACACTTTACATTGCTAAAGCTATTGCTATGACCTGAGGTCTTTACTACGACACACTACTAAAAGCTAAACTCTAAATTTTATTGATAGAACATATTTTTTACTTGCATTCTGTTGTACAACTTCAACACAGCAGGCCAACCTGATTGAATGGAAGAAAGCATGATGATATCATGGAATAATAAGGAATATTAAGGAATAATGTTAAATTTCAAATACACATAGACACACATAAGCTGCTGAAGTTTTACAAATTAGCCCAGGAACACATTAACTGCCTGTAAATTGAAGAGGCTTCCTTAACTGGTAATGAGTTCTCATTATTGGAGGCATTAAGGTGAATTAGAGCAATTATCTCTCTAGTATATTGTCCAGTAAATTAGTGCATCATAAGAAGATTTGAGAGGATGGTCTTCTAGGAAAGATGAATTTTATGGTTCATTCAAACTCTGAATTTTTATGCTTCTAGTTATGAGATTCAGGATTTAGAAACCTTTTAGATCTTTTTCTAAGATCTGTATTTCCTTGATGTCCTATAATTACTAAGAATTCAAGCATGTTCTGGATTATTTTAGGTATCTGCATTGAATAAAAAGTTGTTTTGATATCCTGGTAAACATTTTGCCAAACTTCAGAAAGCTCATTATATTGTTTTCAGATTCCAAATGACCTTGAAATTTTAGAAAAGGATTGTACAAAACACTTGGGGAAAAGATAGATAGTACTTGTAAAAAGGTATTAATGATCATTATTTGCTATTATCCCATATTTCTTAGACTTAGTAATAGAAGCTGCATTAGAGGAATTAAATCATAGAAGATATCACCGAAAAAAACTTTCTCTGTATATTCACAATATATACTAGATGTTACCTATATAGTATGTGTGTATAGCATAATATGAATATATGTATATTATGAAGGTTATAAACTCATTAGTGGGTTAATTAATTGATGGATTAAAAATTTGAATGGATTCACTGGATGGTAATTCTAGGTAGGCAGGGCTTGGCTGGAGAAAGTAGATCACTGAGTGCACAGCGTGGAAGACTGTATCTGTTTATGGTGTTCTCTTGTTTTTCTCTATCTCTATCTCTATCTCTATCTCTATCTCTCTTTGTCTCTGTCTCTTTCCTTCCTGTCTGCCATATACTTAGCAGCCTTCTTTTATCCATGCCCTTCTTCTACCATTTTCTTTCTCAGGACCAGAGCAATGGAGTGTGCCAAATATGGACCTGTGAAGTCATGAGCCAAAACAGCCTTTTTTTTTTTCCCTCTTAAGCTGTTCTTGTCAGGTATTTTCCACAGTGATTCAAAACTAACAAGAACAACTTAGAGAAAATGGCATGTATCACCATACCCTACCCTTTATATTTTGTTGTGAGACAGAATCTCACCAAGTTTCTCAGGCTGACCTCAAAATTGTGATCCTCCTGCCTTACCTCCTTTATAGCTGGGATTATAGACATTCATCATTGTGCCCAGCTTGTTTTAACTTTTAACTTTATCAGAACCATGAGCTTCTATAAAGTAATTTCATATCTAGTTTTTACTGAAGACAATTTTTGGCAACAGATAACTATGAGAGTTTCTAATTTCTGTCACAAAATGTTCCCTGACAGCAAGGAAAAATAAAATATGTGGTCTGTCATGAGAAGTCCCAGTTTAAGCCTGTCATCCAGGAATAATGACTAGTTCTTCATTATGTTATGATAAAAGTAGTGAATAATGAGTCATATGGTTACTCCAAAAGTAATGCAAAAATAGTTAAATTTATTTCTACCCATGCAGTTTGGTCATATTTTATGTACCCTGTAAATTATAATTACTCAAATTCATTTATTTACATGTAAAATATAATTAATTAAGTATATACTTTATATTTTTATTTGGTATATAATGGAGAGTTCAAACCTAAGATCCAATGAATACAAAATAACAAGGGTACATTATTACTCACTGAGTATCATGACAGTCATAGTATTTTCCATAACTTGCAGGTATAAAATTGATATGGTATAAATTAAATCATACCAAAACTGGGTGTGGTGATGCACACCTGTAATCCCAACACATAGGAGGCTGAGACAGGAGGATTTCATGTTAGAAGCCAGTCTCAGCAACTTAGTGAGGCTCCCCAAAATTTAACAGTATCCTCTCTTCAAATAAAAATTAAAAGGACTTGGGGTGTAGTTCAAAGGTAGAATGTCTCTGGAAAATATCCAAATATCATTAATAAGTTAATATTAATTAATAACAATTAGTGTAATATTATAGGATATTCTTAAATGCTTAAAATTATTTTTCATTAATTTAGAATTGTAACAACTTCTAGATTTAGTGTGTTTAAATAGGTAGGTATATTTTAGTAATTTTAGAAGTTCATCTCAAGTACACATTATAGTGAGGTTCAATGAGATATTTTAAATTTCAAAATACTTAATTTCATGCCAGGTGTGGTGGCACACGCTTGTAATCCTAGCGCTTGGGAGGCTGAGACAGGAGGATCGCACGAGTTTGAAGCCAACCTCAGCTACTTAGTGAGGCTCTCAGCAGCTTAGTGAGATCCTGTTTCCAAATAAAATATAAAATAGGTCTGGGAGTATAGCCTGGAGGTAGAAAGCCTCTAGGTTCCACTCCCAGCATGACACACACAAAAAAACTTAAATTCATTAGAAGAATGATATAAAAGTATTACAGGGATGCTATAAATTACTCTTAAAAAGAGTAAGTAGAAAGTTTTTGTAGGATAAATCACATATATAAGAGGATTTTATAGTTTGCAAAGTCTGAATTTGCAATAAATGACTTCCAATATATACAGTTCATATTACACTTCAAAGACTGTCCAAAAAAAATTGAAGGATGACTACATATATCTCAGGAGTTTATATCAAAGGTATTTTTCAAAATATTAAATCATATAATACCTTTTTTTTTTTTGCGGGTCTGGGGATGGAACCCAGTGGCATTTGACCTCCGAGCTACACCCCTGCCCTATTTTCATTATTTATTTTGAAACAGGGTCTCACTTAAATTCATTAGAAGAGTTGCAGAGGGCCTCACTAAGTTGTAGCTGAGGCTGTCTGCAAACCGCGATCCTCTGGTCTCAGCCTCCCAAATGCTGGGATTACAAGCATGCGCCACCACGCCCGGCTATATAATACCTTATTAAGACACTAATTTTTGGCTTTACATGGAATTGTTAAAATTATCTAACATTTTTGGTATACTAGTTAAAGTTGTAAGTATTCTGGTACAAAGGTATGTGAATAAATTAAAATATTAATAAAATCACAGATGTTACACTTTACTCAGAGGTATTATAAAATAAAAAATATTCACCATAGAGAATAATGATTTAAGGAAAATAGTTTGATGATAAATATATTTTGATTCCTTGTGCCTTTGTTATTGGATTGGTGTGGTGAGAGCCAGTTAATTTTGTTCATTGGGGTTAATTTTAAACCTCTGGGAGAAAAAAATGGTTCACAAAGATCTTTTGGACAAAACATTGCTAGTTGGAATAATAGAATTTGCAGCTATTTTAAGTCAAAATGAGTTCCTTAATTCTCTATTTAGTGCAGGTAGAATTAATTCATTACTAACCTCACAACAAATTTCAATGAAACCAGGTCTGCTGTAACTGTTAAATTGTGGTAGAAATTAGGAAATGCTGCAATGGCCTCATCAAGAAACTGCATAATCTCGCTTAGTGCATTAACAGAATCCCCCAAATCTCGCTCAAAAGTGTCTTTTTCTATCTTCATTCCATCACTGTGTGGCTCATTAGAAACAGCCAGAATGTCTGAAGCAGTTTGTAACTGTGGCTGGTGAAACCATTCAGCACACCTCGTTAACTAGCAATTTTACCTCAAGACTGTCCTGCACATTTGATTCCTCCTGGTTTATTTTATTAAATGGGAAAAACAGGGAAAGTTATACATATGTTTCTTGACTGCGGGCAGTTTCTTGATGAGTCAACTGACGTTCATTTAGAGTTTTTGGCTAAAAATAGTTACTTTGTGCATGTCTATGAATTTCCAGGGTAGCATCAAAATTATCTTAACAATAGTAGTTTGGAAGCTTAATGTTCTGTCTTTGTTGTTAATTCCTTTCTTCTTCCCCTGGAATTGGATGAAGTGAAGATGGTCAAGTAATTTGGGTTCTAGTCCCTGCTGTATAGTTTGCTTGCTCTCCTTGAGTAAACACCAAGAGAATGCAGATTCCTATTCACAGGAGTGTCATTACAGGTGGGTGGGTAATGATGACTGTCTCTCTCTCTCTCTCTCTCTCTCTCTCTCTCTCTCTGTTACTCTCTGTCTTGTGTGCACCCACATACACACTGTCTTTCCTCAGTTTTTCTTTTCTAAGAAGACAGTATTATTTTCAATGTTTCTGGTAATTATCTCTGTAATTTTAAATAATGTGTTTATATGCCAATTTGATTAATCACCCTATGACAGTGTCTGGTGAGTCCCTTCTGTGAAGAGTAAAGATATCAAATCATCCTTACCCTCCATAGTTACTATTTATTTATTTAATTTTTTGTGGCACTGGGAATTGATCCTGGGGACACTCTACCTTTGAGTCACACCCCAGCCCTATTTTATTTTTATTTTGAATCTAGTCTTTCTAGATTAATGAGAGAGTATCATTATTTGTTAAAGCTGTCCTCAAACCTTTATACAAATGAATAGTGTTCAGTATATTATGATCAAATCTCTTAAAACTCTGTCTTAATCCACTAGCTTATAGGAATTTTTTCTATCATGTTCAGCATTGCTTCTATGAGACTAGGAGGAACCAAAACCATGTATTTTGGGTTTAATGTGTAACAGTTCCTTTGGTGGGGAGCTCACAGCTTGGTGCTTCAACTGGAGGTACCTTAAACTCCTAAGTACAGGGTAAATCCTACTATATTAAGCATTCACCTTGCCTTGACAGTGACAGTCTTAGCTATTAAAGTAGGCTGAAGCCAGAGCCTGCTATAACCAGAAAGTATGCTTGTGCCCCTGCCCATATTCTCCTTACACTGACAGTGTGTCCACTGGAGAAATCTTACCAGTTAATAAACACAAAGGTACCCAAATTGGCCATTTTAGCACATAGCTCATTTCCTTTATTAAACCTACATATACTTTCCAAAGTCAAGCATACTTACTCACTCAATTCCTTATTTTTATTCTTTTCATTCTTTACAAGACGCAAAATTACAAGTATATTAGAAGGATACTATTTTTATCTGTTATGATAGATATAATTAAATCTAATGAGTTTGTATTATACTTTGTTTTTGTCTCCTTGTTAATTCATCTTTCATACTTGATTTTATATTTAATAATGTTCTTTCTGCATTTATTTCTAATTTTGATAGCTAATGTGTATAATATAGTAATATATATTCACCATATTGCAGAGACACTGGTGCTTATGGGAAAATTATAGAACATCAATCACACTCAAAGCTAAATTTTTACTACTTCACACATATTAATTCATTGAATCATTATACCAAACTTATAAGGTTAATATAATATTGCTTATTTGACAAATGATAAAACTCAGGTGTAGAGGCAAAATGACTCAGCAGAGATGATGGAATTAATAAATGGTAATAGGGGAATAGGAACACAAAAGCTAAAGCTCTCAGGCACTTCAACATTTGCCAGCATTCTTTTTTATAACACACATTCAAATAATTATCAATTCCAATATATGAAATAATTGGATTACAATTTAAAATAGTCTTTTTTGTTTTCATATTTCACCTAAGATATGAAAAAATTAATGGAATTTAAATCTTTGAACTTCTGCATATTTTAATATGTGTTATTGTTTGTAATTGATACTTTTCCATTTTGAGTATGTATATAGAATCTTTTCTTAGGAACAGTGAAATCATTGTTCCATTTTTTTTTAACATCCAGTATTGCTGATATAAAGTCAGGTGATTTTCTTATTTTTTTATTTTTTTATTTTTATTTTGCAGATCTGGGGTGGACATTTGACCTCCGAACTACATCCCCTGCCCATGCCACCACACCCGGCTTTATTTTTAAACCTTTATAGAATAGTCTGATTTTCTTCCCTCTTAAAAATTTGTTTTTCTTAAATTTCTCTAGTTTTCCACAATTTCATAAGCAACATGTCAGAATAAAACTGTTTGATTTACATTTTTGGTTTAGTATTTATAGCCCTCAACTCTGAAAATATGTTTAAGTTCAGCTCATAACTTTTCTCTTTTTTATATCTTATTATTTTGCCTGCTTTGTTTCTGCTTATCTTTATGTTCTAATTATTCAATAATTTTGATGGTCATATATTTACTTTTTTAGAACTCTTCTTACTCTTAAATATTTTTATTATAATATCCCTAGAAATGTTAATTGCAATTTAATATATGCAAATCTTTTCTTCCTTTGGGATAAATTCTCTTTCTTCAACTTGACCATTTGCTCTATTACTCTTATACAAATACCTGCTAGTATGTGTGCATATGGTGAATTAAGCATTAGAATTAGGATAGGTAGTGTGTGTGTGTGTGTGTGTGTGTGTGTGTGTGTGTGTGTGTGACATTGTATTTCCACAAAAAGCATTTGTTCACTATTGGAAGGTTCCCAGCATTACCTGCCTAGGCATGAAGGTTGTCCTGTTAGTAAAACTCATTTTTAGATTTGGTGATGACAGACATTGTGTGGTTCATAATTTTCTTAGCTCTTTTTGTTTTACTCTAACAGAATTCCATAGCCTTGGCAATGTATAAAGAAAAGAAATTTATTTTTCATAGTTTTGGAGGCTGAAAATAATCTGAAGCATGCTACTGATATTTAATATGAAAAGAAACAAGTGTGAGAAGAAAGAAAGGTACCTGATTCACATTATTACTTGATACCTACAACTCTTATTACTGCCCTCTCCTAGAAAATGACGATAATCCTTTCACGAATTCAGAGTCCTCATGATTTAGTTACCTCTTAAATGTCCTTTCTTATCATTGTTACAATGAAGATTGATTTATTAATACACAAACTTTGGGGGACACATTCAAGCCACAGCAATACTAATGCAGATATGCTTCGGTTTTGGAACCCAACAGTCACATGAGATGCCCTCATTCTCCTCAGATTTATTCATATTTTAGAGTAGAAAGTAGATATATTCTCATGTTCAGTGTATCTGTGGACAGATGGGGGAGATATAATCAACATGACCTTGCCATACTGTAATGTGGAAAGTCAAATATGTGTACAGGTAAGAGATTTTTATCACTCTTGTGTAAGTACCCTCACCCCAGACTACTATCATTCTAAGTATCAACTAAGCTGGGAAACTTTCAACCACCTTGCACTCTAATGAGTATGATGTATCCTGTGTCTTTATTCACACCTTTGCTCCTTAATAGATATCATATGATAATGAATAATACACTGTCTTTCTTATTCTCAGATTTATATCATTTAAAAAGATTCACATCACTTATATGAGATTTTTGGAGGTATTATATAAAAATTATATATTGAGTTAGAAATATTGGAATAAAGGCTCTAAACAAGTGTTTTCTCAGTGTTTGAGGATTTACTGGGTGAACTGTCTATGCAGGAAGTTATTCCTAATGGCAAAACTCATTCAAATTTAGTGATGAGAAACAGATGAAGATTCTAGGGCTTCTAACTGCCTTTATGCTTTTTGTTTCTTTATAGAAGAATAACAGACTGGGTAATATCCCTTAGACTTCTTCTTCTTCTTCTTCTTCTTCTTCTTCTTATTATTATTATTATTATTATTATTATTATTATTTTATTATTATTACTGGCAATTAAACCAGGGGCATCCTACCCATGAGCTACACCTCAAGACTTCTTAATTTTTTATTTTGAAACAAGGTCATTCTAGGTTGCTGAGAGTTTCCCTACCTTGAAGAGGCTGTTTTTGAATCTGCAACCTCCTGTCTCAACCTCCCAAGTAGTGGAATTATAGGCATATGTCACCATGCCTAGATAGGCTAATAATTGATGTCAATTAGACTTAGACAATCTAGAGGCTGATATGTTAGTGACCGCAAAGGGGATATAAAGCATCAAATTCACTTAAAACTCTAATTCAATTGACTTCATCTCTGTATCATCTTCTCAGTATCCCCATTTTATTTCATTTTATTTTATTTTATTTTACTGTGGGTCTGGTGATGAAACCCAGGGGCATTTGACCTCTGAGATATACCCCCTGCCCTATTTTTTATTCTTTATTTGAAACAGGGTCTCACTGAATTACAGAGGGCCTCACTAAGTAGTTAAGGCTGTTTGTGAACCGCTATCCTCTGATCTCAGCCTCATGAATGCTGAGATTACAAGTGTGTGCCACCATGCCTGGCAGTATTCCCATTTTACTAATCCTTGTTATGATTAAGCTTAGATAAAGAACCATCTATACTCCTGCTTCCAATTTCTCCCCTCTCATTCTGATCTGAGATGACACTAAGGCTTTCTCCTCATCTTTCCCTGAAGACATCCTTTATAAAGACTTCCATAATACCAAACTAGTGGATATTCATGGTGTCCATATTACTTATATCATCATTTGCCCACCTAATAGCTCCATTCTGCTAAAAATCACTTTCTTTCCACCTGACTTCCAAGATACCACATAACTCCAAAGTTATTTCTTCCGGTCTGTTTTAATGAGGAGTGGTAGTTATTTTTTGATACTAGACTATTGAGATATTTTTAGTTTCTTCATCATTATATTCAGCTACAAATCTGCGCAAACTGATAAGAAATACCAAGAGTTCTTTTTTGTGGTGGGAGATCTAAACCACAGAAGCCCCTGGAAGAGTCATCACACTCACCCCATTCTGGCACCACAGTGAAAACTCCGAGTAGGTGCCCCTTCTTTCATCTCTCATCTCATTTCAGACTAGATTGGGAAGATTGCTCTTCCATCCTTATAAAACTTTATAACTTTATAAACATTCCAGCCAAACATGTCCACATCCTCTAGATTCAAAGACTTTAGAATCATTTCTGACTTTTTTTCAGTTACCCTTCATATCCATCATGTAAGCAAATCTGCTCTACTGTGAAATGTATACAAAAATCATATCATATGACACCATTACTACTATCAAGAGAAATGTACAAGCCAATATCATTTTGAACCAGGGTTAGTGACATGACCTATCAGCTGATATTCTTTTTCAGTCCTTTTCCCACACTATCCAGGCTCTTCTAAACACAGCAGTCAAGGTAACGTAATTAAAATGTAAATAAGCCCATATCAATCAAACCATCGGGTGTCTTCCTGGTTCACTAGGAGATATTTTTTTAATTGCATTCAGAAATCAATATAATCTGGCATCAAGAGTTCTCTGGCTTTATACTCTCTATTTTTCCACTTACTTGCTCTGTATCAGTCACAGTAGCCACAGTTTGTTCTTTGAGCACACAGAACTTTCCTCTATCACACATTCATTCTTTCTTTATTTTCTTTGGTTGAAAAGAAATTTTTCTATGTATTTTTATTGCTCACTCTTACTCTTTTATGTACTTCAAGTCTTCATTCAATTATCACTTTTTCAGTAAAATAATTTCTTTCAACAATATTTCCTGCCTCCCTTTTTTCTCTCCATTGCACTTATTGGATCAACATCTCTATACTGTTTTATATCTTAACTAAAGGTTTAGCTAGTAGTCTATTCTTCATCATTAGAATGTAAGCTTCATGAATGCATGGAACTTTTTTCTGTTTCTTTTTTAACTCTTATTAAAATATTAGGAATATATGAGGTCTTTAATACATATTGAAATATTAACTGAACAATAATTATTAGCTTTACACAATATAGCTGTATACAATTTCTTTAAAACTTCTTTAGTGTAATACAGTTTTGGTAAGTGCAATATATAGTCTTAAGTAATTGACTCACATTCTCCATTTTTATTGTAAGGACTATAATATGTACAGTCATGTTACTAGGTGTGATAATAAGAATAGCTAATATCACTTCTCTAATCAAAGGTTGGATGCATAGGGTATTGTGGTGTTGAACTGGTTGTATATGTGAAATAGTCTCTCTGTGTGTATGTTGTTGTTTTAAATTTCCACTATTCATTTTATTTTATTTTTGTTTTACTGGGGGTGGAACCCATGGGCTTTTCTAACTCCAGGCTATTCTCTCAGACCTATTTTATATTTTATTTGGAAGCAGGGTCTCACTAAGTTACTGAGAGCCTCACTAAGTAGCTGAGGCTGGCTTCGAACCTGTGGAATTCTTTGGCCTCAGCCTCCCAAACCTTGGGATTACAAGCAAGTACTGCCATGCCCAGTCTCCACTAATTAAAAGTGTTTTCTTAAGAGGGCTGGGAATATCTCTCATTGGTAGAACACTTTTACAGCATGTACGAGGTCCTGGTTCAATCTCCAGTGCTGAAAGACAATAAATGAATAATAAATTTGAAATAAGAGTTAAAATGTTTCCTTAAAAGCAAAGATCAATCATTACTGTTATTAAGAGTACCAGTTTTGGCCAGGCGTGGTGGCGCACACTTGTAATCCCCATGCTTGGGAGGCAGAGACAGATGGATTGCGCAGGTTCGAAGCCAGCCATGCTGGTTTAAGAGACCCTGTTTCCAAATAAAAAAGTATATATAAAAAATAGGTCTGGGAGTGTAGCCCAGAAGTAGAAGGGCTTTCAGGAACCCCAGTACCACCAAAAAAAGAAAAAAAAAAGAGTATCAGTTTCTGATAACCCAGATTCTTTCTCATAGTCTGGATTAAGAGTCTGAGGAAAGAAATCTCATTATATAGGTTATGGAAGATACAAGAAAAAAATATGACACTTATTAAAACCAAAAGCCAATAATCAAAATAGAATAGTAACCACAACAAGGCAGCTTAAAGTGAAGATTAAGGTGAATGTAGATTGCAAGGATCATTAAACTCAAGTTAAAAAACAAAAACAAAAACAACATTAGTGGGTCAAGGGGAGATGATGAACTAGTATTACATGGGAAATTTCTTATTTCCTGTGGTTATGCTATTTGGTAGGACAAACAGATATTCTTGCCTTAAGAAGATTAAAATATAATGAAGAAAGAAAATGAAAATTAAACTATAAACAATACAAAACCACACAAAATTGTAAGTGCTGACAGGTGTTACATGAGTTCAAATTACACATAGAATAACATTTTAAGTATCTTAATAAAAATAAGAATGACAAGATTTCTTTAAACAGCTTAATTATATATTATACTTATACCAACTTCAGTATATTTCTTATTTTAAAATAAATTAAAGTCATAGAACAGTTATCTTTTGTTCTGCTCTATACTATAAACCTGGCTGTTAAAAGAATAAAAACAATTAATTATCAACAAGGAATCCTTTACCAAGAAATATTTATTACAAAAGATTTCTTAGACCTGGATGGTCTACCCAAATTTTATAGCATTAAATTTTTTTACTGAAATCGTTCCAAATATAAAATAAATGATTTATCTTAATTTGAAAAAAATCAAACTTGATTCTAAAGATTATACAATTTAAAAAGTATCCTGGAGAGCTGGGCGTGGTGGTGATGCTTGTAATCCCAGCATTCAGGAGGATGAAACTGGAGGATCTCAGTTTATAGACAGCCTCAACTAGTTAGTGAGGCCCTCTGCAACTTAGTAAGGCCCTGTTTCAAAATAAAGAATAAAACATAGGGCAGGGGATGTAGCTTGGAGGTTGAATGCCCCTGGATTCCATCCCCAGACCCACACACACACATAAAAAAGTTTCCTGGAAAGAGACATTAGTTTACATTTGATTCATTCAGATGCTTCTATCCAAGGTGACAAAATCTTCTCTTTTGAAAAAATAGTTAAGTGTATTAATAGTTGGAGTCAAGTACATCACATAATATTGTTCACTAACATTTACTGATTCTTAAAAAAGACTTGTTAGTAAAGCCCCATTCCTGCACTGCTAAGATTAGGTTTATCCTGCATTAATGCTTTAGTTTGATCATTTAAATGTCTTCCAAGTTCAAGTTTAACATTTTAATTTATTCTTAGGCCTGTGACAATGCAACTAAATCTCCAAGACTTTGCACACTGGAATGATTTAGCCTTGATTTTAATAAGCTTGGGCAAATTGGAAGCTTTAAATAACACAAGCAAAGCAGTATTTTTCAAGATTTTTGCACATAACCACACATGATTATAAATGTTATGAACAATAGGATATGATTGTCCATAGAAAAAGAAAGTTTCCTTTTATAAATTACAATGCATTTATTCTTTCCAAGTAAAAGACTTCACAATAGTTTTGAAATGATTTTTAAATAGCCAGCAGAAAAATAAAAGTATAAAATGAATCAATCAAATTAAAAGATAACTAAAATTTTCTTATTTTAATATTGTCCCTAGATTTACCCAGGAGAGAGAGAGAAAGGCACTCAAACCGGAGTATCTAGTATTGTTAAAGATGTCGGCAGTTACTCAAAACTGAATAATTTATTTCACAGAACTTTGGTTTTACAGTTTAATTTTCATAAATTTAGTAGTCTCTGATTTCAGGTGGTCATTTGAAATGCCTCTAAATGTTTGATGTTCTTTTGTTTCATTTTTTGTGTTTTTCTTTTTCATTTTAATACTGGTGCTTGAATCCAGGGACATTTTACCTCTGAGCTACATCCTCAGTTATTTTTCTTTCTTTCTCACTCTTTTATTTTTTTGGAACAGGGTCTTGCTAAGATGCCGAGGCTAAAATTGAACCTGTGATCCTCTTGTCTCAGCTTCCCAAGTTACTGGGATTACAGGAATGTAGCACCATACCAAATTCCAATATGAATTTTTCTCAAATTTCTTGTGAAATGTTTACATTTCTCTAGACACATTTGACCTAAAAGTACCCACACAAATGTACTCAATATATCTGACATCTCTACCTATTTGTACTTACAGGAAAGCCAAGATGAAATAATTCCTGAATGCTCACATTTTGTGTTCTGGGTTAACTATGTAGCTGACGCTGCTGAATTGAATGCATAGGAAAATGTAAGGGCTAATTGGGTGATGTGTGCATGTATTCTCTACCATCTTGTATCCCATTAAAATGTATGACTACAATACACTGATAAAAAAATTAAAAATAGAAAATGAAATAAATAAATAAGTCACTGCTTTCATTGGTGGGTCATACAGCCTATCTTAACCTAGTATAAAAGTATTTAAATGAAAAATTTCCATACATCAAAAAATGTGCTGCATCAAATTAAACATAGGGTAGGTTGATAAAGGGTAAACCCTGAGATGGCAGTGGTTGCTTTCAGTAGCATGTTTAGAAAACTTTATTGTTTTATTAGGTGATGTAAGAACAGAATGATGACAAGGATGATATAAACAAAGACATGAGTGCAGCAAGATCATACAATCTTGAACATATCAGGAAAAGATGTAATAGAGAAAGTGCAGGAGATGAGACTGAAGAGAAAGGCAGATGTGTACATAGATTGCTGCCAGAATGAGGCTATTGGAAAGGTGTTGGAGAACTGTTGGAAATCTTAGAGATAACATCATGATCCACTAAGTGGTTAATTATCACAATTTTTTTTCCAGTACTGTCCTCTTCTGTGTAACTTGGACACAAGAAACTGCTTTGACACCATTTAAATCTCCATCCAAACTGCCATTCTCATTCATGAGAATGTTCCTTGGCAGAATTTTGTGTGTGTGTGGAATTGGGGATTGAACCCATGACATTCTACCTCCGAACTACAACTCCAGCCCCATTTTTATTCTTTATTTTGAAACAGGGTCTAAGTTGTGGAGGGACTCACAAATTGCTGAGGCTAACCGCAAACCTGTGATTCTCATCTCTCAGCCTCCCAAGTACTGGAATTTCAGGTGGAGGCTACCACACGCAGCTCAGCAGGAGGATTTTGTTTTTTCTATTTTTGTTCTGTGCAAGGATTTTCTATTCTTGGTTCTCAAGTTACACCAGGACCATTTGAAAAATTATCGAAGATATACATTCTCTTCTCAGTTCTACATTGAGTTTTGTCCTCCAGTTTTATAGGTAGCCTATTTATGCTGAAATTAACAATTCCCAAATCAAACATAAGATTCTGCATGCACACATCTTCTGAGATCCAGGATAATGTCTCCATGTTCTGTATCTTTGAACTGTATTTGCCACCCAAGCCGACTTTCCTACTCATCCTGCTAAACCAAGAAGGAAGCAAATAAACCCAACTTACACCATGAGCATATCCACTCATGCAGACACATCTGATGCCAAGCGCCACTAGGCCAATAACCACTTGGGTTCTCCTGAGACAATGTCTCCCAGAGCCATTTATAAAACATTTGCATACATTAGACTAAAAGCAATAATGTGATTTCTATAGATTAAAGGGACTGAAAGTCATAAATGAAATAATTATATGCATTTATTTGATATTTTATCTATCTTTAAAACTATTTTATTAAAATGCAGTGATTATAAAATAAACATGCATTTTAAGTAGGGAGATATGCAAAACTATAAAAAGAAAGTAGTAAATGCTAGTGAACCTATCATTCAAAGAAAATGGCTGCTAACACTTTGTAAGTAGTGTGTGTGTGTGTGTGTGTGCGTGTGTGTGTGTGTGTGTGCTTGTTTTTGTGCATATTTGGTTATTTGAAGTTCCTTATGTATCTTTTGAAAATATCCAAGAGATATATTTATTACTACTAACCTTCAAATGTATCATTTAAAAATATAAAAACTCCTCTCAAACTTAATCTCCATCAGTTTTAAAGGTCTTTTGGTTGAGTATATGGAGTCTTTGTCATCTGTAAACAGAAATATTTTAGTTCCTCTTTTTCTATTTGTATTCCTTTGATTTCATTCTTTTGTTTTATTGCGCAGTCTAGAAAAGGAATAGTGATAGTGGACATCCTTGTCTTATTCCTGATTTTAAAGTGAATCCTTATAGTTTTTCCCCATTAAATAGAATATTGGCAGTGGGCATATTGTATACTGCCTTTATGATGTTTAAGTAAGTACCTTCTATTCTAATCCTCTGCAGTGTTTTTAGTAGGAATGGTGTTGAATTTTGTCAAATATTTCTTTAGCATCTGTTGAAATGATTATGTGATTTTTAATCTTAGTTCTGTTTATTTTTTAATTATATAGGTTGTTTTTCATACATTCAACCAGCCTTGCATCCTTGGGATGAACCCAACTTGATTGTGGTATGTAATTTTCTTGATGTGGTTTTGAATGAACTTTGCCACTATTTTGTTTAGAAGTTTTGCATCTAAGTTCATCAACAATATTGTTCTGCAGTTTTCTTAAGCTGACTTTATTCATTTTTGATATTAATATAATGCTGGATTCATAGAATGTGTTTGGGATAATCCCATCTCTACTTCATAAAATATATTCAGAATACAGGATTAGATTTTCTATAAAGGTTTTATAAAATTTGCCTGTAAAAGTATCTGAACTTGGGACTTTCTTGGATAGTTTTCTCTTTATCACTGTTTCAATCTCTTGGATTGCTATTAGTCAGTTAAATATTCTACATTTTCTTGAATCAATTTAGGAAGATTTTATGTGTCAAAAATTTGTCAATATTTTCTAGGTTTTCCATTTTGGTGGAGCATAGTTTTTCAAAGTAGTTTCTGATCATCATCTGGATTTCCACACTGTCTGTGGTTATATCATATTTTTCATCTCTTATTTTAGTAATTTGGGCTGATTCTTTTGGTTAGAATGGCTACTGTTTTATCTCGATTATCTTTTTGAGAAACCAGTTTTGTATTTTTTCTCTAATTTTAATGATTTCCTATCTTCTACTGGTTTTGGGATTAGACTTCCTGCTTTTCAATGGCTTTAAGGTATAAGTTTTTTTTTTTAATGATTTTCTGTTCTTTTTGCGTAAGTATTTGGAATTACAAATTTTCCTCTTAGTATGCCTTCAAAGTATCTCAGAAATTTAGATATGTTGTGTCTCTATTTTCATTTGTTATGGATGCAAAATCAAGATAAAAAAATCAGAATCTTTACTATACGCCAACCATAATTCTACTACACGACAAGAGAAATTCCAAAACCATTTTGATTCACAATAACCTCAAAACAATAAAATTATTGGGAATAAATCAAAGGAGGTAAAAACCTCTACAATGAAATTTATAAAACGTTAAAGGAATAAATTAAAGAAGATGTTAGCAGGAAAGGATCTCCTATACTCTTGAATAAGCGAAATAAATACCATCAAAATGGCCATTTTTTATGGCTGAGTAAGATTACATTGTGTATATATCTCATAGTTTTGTAATCCCTTTATCTGTTGATGGACATATTGGCTGGCTCCATAGTTTGGCAACTGTGAATTGTGAGACTATTTTGTTTTCTTTGTGGTACTGGGGATGGAACCCAGAGGCATTCTACCTCTGAGCTATACCTCCAGCCCTATTTTTTATTTTTTATTTTGAAACAGAATCTCACTGAATTGAAAAGAGTCTCACTAAGTAGCAGAGGCTGTCTTCGAACGTGATACTCCTGTCTCAGTCTCTAAAATGCTGGAATTACAAGAATGAGCCACCATCCCCGGTTTGTGTAGCTATTAACATAGATATGCATACATTAGTTTGGTAGCTTGGTTTTCATGCTTTTGGGTAGATATCCAGAAGTGGTATTGCTGGATGAAGAACACAATTATTTCATTTACAGGAAAATGGATGGACCTGGAAAACATTATGCTAAGTGAGATTAGTCAGTGAAAAAATTAAGAAATTGAATGCTCCTTCTAATATGTGGAAGCTAGGGAGAAAGTCATGGGAGGAACTAGATGAAGGAGAAACTATAGAAAAGCAAATAAGGTGAGTTAACTGAGGGGGATGGGAAGGGGCAAGAAAAAAATTCTGTAATGTACATTCACAAACATTTCAAAGTAAATCAGTAAGCCAAACATGAGGAGAGAGGGAAGATGGAATGGTGTGGGAATTGGGTAAGGGCTAATTGAGTGATGTGTGCATGTATGCCTCTAACATTTTGTACTTCATGAAGATGTGTTACTATAGTAGGATGTGGTGGTGTACTCTTGTAATCCCAACATATGGGAGGCTAAGAAAGAAGGATCATGCTTTGTGGCCAGCCTCAGGCTACTTAGTGAGGGCCTTTGCAACTCAGTAAGACCCAGTTTTAAAGTAAAGAATAAAAAAATAGTGGTAGAGGTGTAGCTCAGAGGTAGAATGCCTCTAGGTTCCATCCTCACAGTATCGCAAAAAAAAAAAAAAAAGTTGTATGACTACAATGTACCAATAAAAACGGCCAATCTTCCAAAAATGATCTACAGATACAATTCAATACCCATTAAATTACCAAGGTAATTCCTCACAGACACAGAACAATAAGTCCTTAAATTCATGTGGAATAGCAAAAAAAAACAGAATAGCCAAAGTACTTCTCAGCAATAAGAACCATGCAAGTGATATCATAGTACCTGACTTCAAACTATACTACAAAGGCATAGTAATAAAAAAACAGCATGGTATTGGCAAAAAAAAAAGAACAGACATACATGTTACAGTTTTGAAAGAGATGTAATAGTTTGGGAAACTGTCCCCAGGGACCTTTGTTAGACCCCTGGGAATAGTTTGCCAAAAAAAAAAAAAAACCCACAAAAAAAAAAAAAACAAACAAAAAAACCATGAGTTCTTGTCCTGAGCTAAGGATAGATATGCAATAGCCCGGACTCTTGCTGAATATTTAAAGAAGTTTATTAAAAAGATAGAAATATAGAAGACAGTTACAGCCTCATGTTACCCAGGGATAACATGAGCAGGTGCTTCGAACGAAATCACTGAAATACAAAATACGGAACAGACTTTTTATACACATGACCTCCATCTTGTTCATGTAATTCTGACATAGTAAAAACTCCCTTTAAGCCCCTCCCCTCACTTGCCAAGGTGTCTCCTTTCAGGAAGATCGACCCCCTCCTCCCATCCTAGCTCGATTATCCAATTATTATATAAACATGTCTTTAGAAAGAGGAAGTCCTAGCTCCCCTCTCATATCACCTTGCTAATTACTTTTAGCTAAGTCAATTTAAGTTTCAATAGCTGTTTGCTTCCTGACCGAAACCGAACCCAAGTCTTTCCCTAGGTCTGCCATTTTTATTTATTAATAACCAGAGCTTTCTCAAATCTTCCTAGGCCATTCTCAATACTGGTACAACATGGACCAATGCAGCAGAATAGAAGACTCAGAAACAAATCCATACTTAGAGCCAATAGATTTTTGACAAAAGGGCCAAAAAATTTACTGAAACAAAGATAGCCTCTTTCACAAATGATGTTGTCAAACCTGGTTATCCCTATGCAGAAAAATGAAAATAAGTCCCAATTTTTCACCCTGCACAAAAGTAAATTCAAGCTGAACCAAAGACCTGGAAATCAGATTAGAAACCTTGCAGTTAGTTACTTGAAGGGGGCATGGGATCAACACACCAACATATAGGCACAGGTAATAACTTTGGCCTGAAGGCCAAAGACCCTGAAGGCATAAGAAATTAAACAGAGGATTAATACATGGGATTATATTAAACTGAAGAGCTTCTGTGCATCAAGGATACTATCAAGAACTTTAAGAGGAAACCAACAGACTGGAAGAAAATCTTTGTCAGCTACTTCTCTGATAGAGAACTAATATCTAGAATATACAAAGAACTAAAAAACTCACCACCAAAAATAAACCAAATAACTCAATAAAAGATGAGCATGTGAACTAAATAAAATTGTCTGAAAAGAATACCAGTGACTGATAAATAAATAAAAACTGTTCAACAATTATTTGAAAAATGTTCATTATCATTAGCAATTAGAGAGATGCAAATCAAAACTACCCTGATATTTCACTTAACCTTAATTAGAATAGTAATAATTAAAAACACAAACAATAATAAATGCTGTCAAGGATGTGGAGAAGTAGAAACTCAAATACACTGTTGGTGGGATTGAACATTAGTGCAACCACTTTGGAAGTCAGTTTGTAGAATACTTGGAAGACTGGGAATGAAACTACCATATGAACCAGCTATACCACTCCTGGGTATCTACCCAATAGAATTGAAACCAGACTACCATAGTAATGCATGAATATCTATGTTCATAGCCACACAATTCATAGTTGCCAAACTATGGAATCAGCAGAAATGTTCATCAACAGATAAATTGGCTACAAAACCATGGGATATATACATAGTGGAATTTTACTCAGCCATAAAGAACAACATAATTATGTCATTTTCAGGGAAATAGATGGAGCTGGAGAATATTTTGCTAAGTGAAATTAGTTAGTCACAAAAAGTGAAAAGTTATATGTTCAACCTCATATGCATAAGCTAGGGAGAAATTGGGACACAGGAGTAACTACAGACAAAGGAAAAGAAACCTCAGTGGAGTGAAAGGGGGACCTGAGGGAGATGAGAGAGAGGAAGAAGATTTAAAGAAGGAAACAACTCAATGCTTCTGATGTTCATACCCAAACTTATCAAAGCTAATCAATGTGTTGGGCACTGGAATGTTGTGAGGAGGAGAAAGTGGAATAGAAACAAGGGGAGGGCTGAGAAAAGTACTGTGCACATCTATGCCTCTATCAGCCCAAACTTCATCAGGATGTATGATTGCAGTGCATCAATAAAATATACTCTTGCCCTTGTCCACTAAATGTTGGCATTTCTGTTAGTAAATCCACATTCTATCCTTATAAAAATAATTGAATTATTTTCTTTCAAAATTTATAAGGTGGTTATTTCTTACATGGCTCTTTGGTTGGTATGCTCATGTTTCTATGGTTGTGTGGGTGTGATAGTAACTACTAAAATGATGGACATGCACACCCTATTTTTCAGGAGTATGAACCCTCACTGTAGAATAAGACAAATGATTAAGGGCAAAATAATTGGAAATGTTCTAAGTAATAAGGAACCTTCATTAAAAAGGTTCTCAAAAGAGTATATACACAAAAGGCAGTCAAATTTTAACTGGAATTTGAAATAAGGATATGGTTTCAGCTAATGTGAGTTGCAGGTAATTAAGAGAAAGGAATGAAATTCAGAATATAAGTGCTGGAGAAATTTAATGTGTTGTTATATTGTCTGCTTATTTGAATAGTTCATCATGATTTCTCCAAAATCTTTTGCATGCTTGCAGCTGAATTCTGAGTTATTGCTTTTTAGAGCGATTTATATATTTGAATAAATAACTATCTCTTGAATCATTCTTCTGTACTGTGTTTATGATGAAATCACAATTTCAATAGCTTGAATTGGAGGTTTTGCAGATATTGGCTTACACTGCTTTTATTAAAAACGTTTCTCTTCTCCCACTATTTTACGAAAGACAGGGCTTGAGCAAACAGAAAATAGTAAGTTGATCTCAGTGAACTTTTGTTAGCAAAGTTGCACCTACATTTGCACTCTATACAAAATTGGATGTGAACATAATCTACGAATCTGAATAACTTTAACCAAAATATTGTTCTTGTTTGCACTGATAGCTTGTTTCCGCAGCATTGCACTAGTGTATTGAAAAAAAAAACATCTTATTACATGAAAGTCCAATGATGTGTAAATGCATTGAGCAGCATCAACAACTGACCCTATTTTAATATTTAATTTTTTCTGCTATCAACAATGTTATTTTTTCTTCCTGCTTAGAATTACAAAAGGTAGAAAAGTATTTTATTCAAAAATATTTATGAGATACTCTTTTTATTTGTTTAAACATAATCAGGAAATTGTGACATCTTGAAAAGATTTAGGGAAAAATTTGGAATCACATTGTTTTATTGAGTACTAGAATATATTCAGGACTGGACTGACACATACATAGCCGAATTGTGCATATCCAAGAATAGTTTGTCATCAGAATATAATACTTACTCCGGGTAGAGTAATCAGAAGAAGCCTTATTTTTTATCACATGTTATACTTACATGTATGTTTGTGATTTTAGTTTAAATAAAATCATTTGTTCAAAATAAACTGGAAATTTTCTTTTTGTATATTTAAACATTGCTTAAACTTAAAAAGTATATATAAAGCATTGTATTTAAATATCAGACAAATATATGACTAAATTTGAGTTAAGATAGTGACAAGTTATATAATCTTGGGTAAATTACTTAAATTCACTTGACCTCGGTTTTCTTATGAGTAAATATGAAATGGCAAACATTCAAAACACAAACAACAACAAAGGCTGGGGAGGATGTGAAAACGTAGGAACTCTAATACCTTGTTGGTGGGATTGCAAATTAGTACAACCACTTTGGAAAACAGTATGGAGGATCCTCAGAAAAATAAGAATGAATCTACATATGGTCCAGCAATACCAATTCTGGGTAACTACCCAAAAAAAGAAAACCAAACTACCAAACTAATGCATTTGTGTCTATGTTCATCACCGCACAATTCACAATTGCCAAACTATGGAACCAGCCAAGCTGTCCATCAACAGATGAATAGATTACAAAACCATGAGATATGTACACAATAGAATTTTACTCAGTCATAAAGAAGAACAAAATTATGACATTTACAGGGAAATGGATAAAAATAGAGAACATAATGTTAAATGAGATTAGTCAGCCACAAAAAAGTAAGAAATTGTATGCTGTTCCTAATACGTAGAAGGCAGGAAGAAAATAAGAGGAACTCTAGATGGAGAAGGAGAACTATTAAAGAGCAAATAAGGCAAATTACTGAGAAGGGTGGAGGAAGGGAAGAGGGAAACTTCCTATTTTACATGATGTACATTCACAAACATATCAAAGTCAATCAGTAAGCCAAACATGAGAAGGAGAGTGGGGGAGGTACTGGGGAAGAAATTGAAGGACTAAATGAGTGATGTGTTTATGTATAACTCTATCATTATGTACCCCATTAAGATGTATGACTACAATGCACCATCAAAAAAATTAAAAAAAAGAAAATATTAAAATAATTGTTAACTAAAAATTAGTGTTTATTGAGAATTTATATTTTGGCATTCTGCAAATATGCTATATTACTTATGTCAAATTTATATTTTTTCTCTAATGTTGATTCTATACATATATATATGTTAATTTTTTGAAAAATGAAAATAAGAAATTCCCATAGGTCACACAACCAAAATGAGGCAGAATACAGCATATATATAGATATTTATGTATAAATTATGCAATACATATACATATATATTATAAATATTACTTATTAATACAAATATTACATATTATGCATATAATTGTGTACATACTATTATAAATATATATACAATATATATGTACATAATTCTTATATTACTTTATTTTATGATATAATAAATTTTTAGAATAATTAGAACAATTTTCTGTTCATTTGTCTATATACTTTTATCATTATTTTTATTTAAATCAGCCAACAATGATATTTATATCATCTTGATTTCATTAATGATTTCACTGCAGAGTGTATACATATATAATGATAATTGTTTTATTATTAAAACATTGTTTTCTGTTTTCTAATTTTTATTGTATATTGTGAAATTCCACATTCATATATATTTATGTATAATATAGATATATTTGTATATAGGAATATATATAGGTTATTTATAATTTTTTTTACTTTTTAATTGGTGCTACAATTGTAGTCATAGATCTTATGGGATACAAGATAGCGGAGACATAAGTGCACACATATACATACACATGTATTTTTTTTCAAACTGTGCATAGCCAAGACATTTTTGAGTTTTCTGATTTTTTCTACAAAGGCCTCAGTTCTGGAACTATTAGTTCTGCTGTGTCAATCTGGTTTACTACCCAAATGTACAATGCTGCCAAGTTTCTATTTATACATTGAATCCACTGAATCCATTGAATGAATGAATACATTGAATCCATTAGGCTTTCTTCTTTCTTGGCATATGCTCATGTCATTTGGAGGACTTCAAGGAAACCCTGAATAGAATATATGTGAGAGCCAGGTGTGGTGGGGCACGCTTGTAATCCCTGCACTTGGGAGGCAGAGACAGGAGGATCATGCAGGTTCGAAGTCAACTCCGCTGGCTTAAGAGAACCTGTTTCCAAATAAAAATATAAAAATAGGTCTGGGAGTTTGGCCTGGAGGTAGAAGGGCTTCCAGGAACCCCAGTACCACCAAAAAAAAAAAAAAAAAAAAAGAATGTGTGAGAAAGATTTTACAAGTCTTTATATTTCTTAAGTATCGCAATTGTCCCTTTATTCTTAATTGATTTCTTGGCTTATCCACAATTCTATGTGATTGGGAGTCTTTTTTTTTTTCTACTCACTTAGGAGCTATGCCTTGTTCTTTTATAAAATTCTCTTTTACAAATTCCTTGTTATTGTTTACTGTATACTTTTATCTATTTGTTTACTATTTACTGTTTACTATTCCTTGTTATCGTTTACTGTTTACTGTTTATGTTCTTATTGTTTACTGTTCTTTATCCAATCTCTAATTAACCAGCACTTATTTATTGAACACTTAATTTCCTGGATTTATATTATAATATTTACTTCTTTCTCCTCCTCTTCCCCTCCTCCTCCTTTTCCTCCTCATCTCCTCCTCCTCTTCCTCCTTCAGCTTTTAGCTCTACTTTCAGGCAAAAATTTTTTCTTTAAATTTTTTTAAATGGAATAATTTCATTTTATTTAGAAGCACTTTATTATTCTGTTGTTAATTTTTATCTTTACATTTTTAAAACTTTTTTATTGGGGCATTGTAGTCATACATCCTAATGGAATAAAAGACGTGTGGAGACATACATGCACTTATCCAATTAGCCCATATCCGATCTCTACCCCATTTCCTTCCCATCCCTCCCCCCATGCTTGGTTTGTCATTGACTTTGATATGTTTGTTAAGTACATCATGTACTATAGAGAGTTTCCCTCTTTCCCCCTCCCATCTCCTCAGTTAGGTCACCTTATTTGCTCCTCTATAGGATCTCCTTCTTCATCTAGAGTTCCTCCTGCTACATTTCTTCCTAGCTTTCACATATTAGGGAAAGCATCCAATTTCTTCTTTTTTGTGACTGACTAATCTTACTTAGCATAATGTCCTCCAGTTCCATCCATTTTCCTATAAATGATGTAATTGTGATTTTCTTTATGGCTGAGTAAAATTCCATTGTGTACATATCCCACAGTTTTGTAATCCATTCATCTGTTGATGGACATCTTGGCTGGTTCTATAGTTTGGCAATGGTGAATTGTGCAGCTATGAAAATAGATACACATGCATTAGTTTGGTAGTTTGGTTTCCTTTCTTTTGGGAAGATACTCAGAAGTGGTATTGCTAGATAAAATCGTAACTTTTTTTCCCATTTTTCTGAAGATCCTCCATACTGTTTTTCAAGGTGGTTGCACAAATTTGCAATCCCACCAACAATGTCTTAGAGTTCCCACTTCTCCACATCCTCTCCAGCATCTATTGTTGTTTGTGTTTTGAATTATTGCCATTCTAGTTGGAGTTAGGTGAAATCTCAAGGTAGTTTTGATTTGCATATTTCTGATTGCCAATGATGTTGAACATGTTTTCATGTATTTATTGGTCATTTAAATTTCTTCTTTTGTGAAGTTTATAAATTCACTTGCTCATTTTTTATTGGTTTATTTGTTTTCTTAGTTCTCAGTTTCTTGAGTTCTCTGAATATTCTAGATATTAGTCCTCTGTTAGAGGAGTACATAGCAAAAATCTTCTCCCATTCTTTTGGCTTTCAATTGAGGTTTTTGACAATTTTCTTTGCTGAATAGAAGCTCTTCAGTTTCATGCAATCCTGTGTATTGATTTGCCTTTTAGTTTCTTGTGCCTTTGGTGTCTTGTTGAGAAAGTTTTATCTGTGTCTATGAGTTGCAGTGTTGGACCTATGCCCTCTTCAAGGATCCTCAAGGTCTGTGGTCTAATTTCCAAGTCTTTGATCCATCTTGAATTGACTCTTATGCAGGGTGAGAAAGTGGGATTTATTTCCAGTTTTCTGCATATGGTTAACCAGTTTTGCCAACACCATTTGTTGAACAGGCTATCTTTTTTTCCAGTGTATTGTTTTGGTTCCTTTGTAAAATATCAATTGGCTGTAAGTGTGTGGATTTGTTTCCGAGTCTTCTATTCTGCTCCATTTGTCTATGTGTCTGTTTTTGTACCAGTACCATACTGGTTTTTATTACAATGGCTTTGTAGTATAGTTTAAAGTCAGGTATTGTGATTCCTCCTGCATGGTTTTTGTTGCTGAAAACTACTTTAGCTATTCTGGTGTTTTTCTTGTTCCAAATGAACTTACCTGATTTTTCTATGTCTGTAATGATCTTGGTAATTTAATGGGCATTGCATTAAATCTGTAGATCACTTTTGGAAGTATGGTCATTTTGATAATATTTATTCTGCCTATCCATGAACATGGAAGATCTTTCCATCTTCTAAGATCTTCTTTGATTTCTTTATTCAATGTCTTATAATTTTCTTTGTAGAAAGGAAATCAAAGGGGTACAAAGAGAAAAAGAAGAACTTAAACTTTCACTATTTGCAGATGACATTATGCTATACTTAGAAGAACCAACAAACTCAACCAAAAGGCTTATAGAACTGATCAACAAATTCAGCAAAGTGTCTGGATACAAAATAAATCTTAAAAATTCAGAAGCTTTTTTGTACAATAACCATAAATCTACTGAAAAAAAATTCAGAAAACACTTCCACTCAGGATTTCCCACCAAAAAATAAAATACTTAGGAATAATCTGTTGTTAATTTTTTTAAATGCCATTGTTTTTAAGTGTACAATGTTTCCTATCTCAGATTATTGAGGTTTTTTTTTTCTTAGTTTATTGTCTTGGTCCACATTTTATTATCTCTCTGTACTGCAGATAAAACATGGATACCAGTGCTGCTTATTCTTCAGGAAACTAATGGACCGGAGTTGAGTAGTTACTTACCCCCAAAACTTTTAAGTAGCTAGGTGTGGTGATGCATGATTATAATCACAGTACTTGAGAGGCTAAGACAGGAGGATCATAGGTTTGAAGCCAGCCTTAGGAACTAGTAAGGCCCTATTTCAAAATTTTTAAAAAAGCAATAATAAAAATATGGCTGGGGAAAGCTAGGGGTGGTGGCACATCCTTGTAATCCCTGCACTTGGGAGGCAGAGACAGGAGGATTGCACAAAACTAGCCGCGCTGGCTTGAGACACCCTGTTTCTAAATAAAAATATAAAAAATAGGTGTCTGTGAGTGTAGCCCAGAGGTAGAAGGGTTTCCTGGAACCCCAGTACCACCAAAAAAAAAAATAAAAAATTAAAAAAAAAAAAAAAAATATATATATATATATATATATATATATATATATATATATATATATGGGGGGAAAAGAAGTAAGGTGAATAAAAATAGTAATCATGACTATACAATAAAGTTTGGAAACAGAACACATTATTTTAAACTGGCTCATTAACACCTTAATATTTTTCAAAAAGTTACCATCCATGTCCATATAATGTTTTATAAGAAATGTAAATAGGGAATCCAAGAGATAAGTAAGGACAAAATACATCCTGAAATATTCAAAAATAGTTTTCTTAAACAAAACAAATTATACATTGAAAATCAAACAGAAATTAAAAGTCACAATGAATAGAAATAAATAGAAGTAAATTTTAAAAATAACCTTCCCCCAATATAATGTATGAAGATAAAAGAAATGTGAAAAATTAAGAAAAAAAAATCATGATGCTTAAACAGTATACATGTGTGGCATCATTCATCTGTCATTTGATTCCTTGTTTTTACTTCAGGTTCCTGGTATGTGTGGTCTCCTCCAGGCATCATCTGTTCTTCATCCTCCCATAACACCACTCTACTTTCCCTATTTGGAAAATTAACCTCTTTAGCTCCAGATTTTTCTTTACTGACTCTAGACTACAGGGATCTTTTGAAAATTGATTTTTCATAAATATGAACTCTCAGAAAGCTCTAAGGTGACCTCTCTGTCACTAGAAATTGCCCTGAACTTTCCCACATAATATGTTTCTGAAGAATACCCATAGGAAAGCACCATGATTTTTTTTATCAATTTATTTGCTTATAAATATTTGGAATCAAAGCAACTGATTTTTTTCAGGCCAAATAATTCTTGATACACATAAATAAACCTGAAGGAAAAACACAGGTTGCAGCATTAAGGTTCATATTTTTTCATCTTTATAAAGGATTTCCAATGAAAATCGGTGTCCTATTGGCACAAAAATTAGGTCACAAGATTTTTATGCCATTTTTAAGCATTAAAACAATTAACATTAATTAAAAACATTAATTACATAAAGCATAAGCATTTATCATTATAGATTAATAACATTTTTATTTTCATTTTAAACTATAGAAGTTATAATTATTCTTATATTTGTTCTAAGGTAATATAATTTTTATTGCAATATTCAAAAATATATAGAATGAATAAACAAAGTAGAAAAACCAATACCATTAATGCAATGATTTCTATATATGATGAATTTATATCAATGTAATAATTTATTTTCAAATAAAATTGAGTACTATCAAGACAGTTGATGTCTGAAAGCTAATTTCCAACAGTTCTTGGCATTTTATAAACAATAAAAATACATTTAACCTGAGAATAAAATTTGCTATTCTTTTGCTGAAATCAATGTTTTCATTGTTGAACCCAAACGACTCAATCCTGAGATTTGATGCCTCCCTCACCAGTCACTTAATACTTCATCAGCAGACTTGATTTCCAGCTTCATTTTGAAAAAGAGCTATTTTCTATGATGGAGAGAGAGGGAAAAGAGTGTCCTTTCCAATTTCACTTCCCCCTTCAGCGTTGCACAGGCAATTCCACTGTGCATGGTTTAGTCATGTATTTGCCTTGGAAAAGGAATATTGTTTCAATATTTTTCACATTACATGCGCTTTTTAGAATTTGAGAAAACACAACATTGAAGGATTTTGTTACTAGGAGGCATGCACAATCTGCACTCCTATTCAGTTTTACCTTTGATTTTTATTTTATTTTCTACTTTAGGGACATCATGTTTTAGTATCTTCTATACATAAGCACTATTTTAGGGAATTTACTTATATTTATCTTCTAATTTCAACATTGAACTTATTTGGTAGCTATTAGTTTTTTTTTTTCTCATTTAAGGGGGTTAGAAATGAGGATAAATATGCTTAAGCAATTTGCTTATTTTCATATATCTAAATCAGCATCCTAGTCGGGTGTGGAGGCACAGACTTGTAATCCCAATGCTTGGGAGGCTGAGACGGGAGGATCACAAAGGTTCGAAGCCAGCATCAGCTACTTAGTGAGGCTCTCAGCAACTTAGTGAGACCTGGTTTCCAAATAAAATATTAAAAAATAGCCCGGAGGTAGGAAGCCTATGGGTTCCACCCCCAGTACCACCAAAATAAATAAAGAAATAAATCAGCATCCTGAATCCTTTCTGACTTTTTATTATATGCTAATGATTAATACTTCTAGCCATTTTCTACAGGTGGCCTGGAAATTATATAGAACATGCCTCATGAGATTGTTGGTTGAGATCAGCTTAATTTAGAAAATTCAAGCCAGGTATGATGGTATATGCCTGTAGTCCCAGGACTTGAGAAGCTGAGATAGGAGGATGGCAAATTCAACACCAGTCTCCATAACTTAGGGAAACTCTGGGCAACTTATTGAGACCTTGTTTCTAAACAAAAAAGATTGGGGTATAGCTTAAAGGTAGAATATTCCTGGTTTCCTTCCCCAGTACCACACAAAAAATGCAACATTTTGAAATTACATATTTCTTATTCTGAAAATAAAGTTATTTCCAGGAGAACAATGGGGTTTTGATTATGGTAGTAGTATATATTTTCCTTCTTCCCCTGTAACTTCTGCTGTTTATTATTGGTCTAATTTTAGCTTTTGCATTTTTATTAATAATAATTTCTAAATTAAAGAATTCTAAATTTGTACTTGTAGAGCTGACTCAACAATAATTTTAATCACTGCTAAGAAAATATCTATTCTTGTTCTAATATTTGTATTTCCCTCTATCATATCTGCTATATCTCTTATTTCAGTTTCAAACTTTCTTAAATTTTAGTTACCCATTTTCGTTAAAGAATTATTTACAAATATATTAGCACATTAATCTTTGTTAACTTTCATTTTCTAAAATACATAAGTTATAAACATCATTGGAAGTTAAAAATTTTTTTGTGGGGATACTGGGAATGGAACCCCACACATTCTACTTCCAAGCTACAACCTCAGAACTTTTAATCTTTATTTCAAAACAGTTTTGCTATGTTTTAAGAGTTTCACTACGTTGCTGAGGCTGACCTTGAACCTGAGATCTTCTTTTTTTAGTTTCCCAAGTATTGGCATTGTAAGTATGTGCCACCATGCCAAACACAGCAGGATATTTTTAAAAAAATAAATATGCTAATTCTTAAAAAATCTTTCTACTGGTCTTTTCTTACTGTGATTCCTATTACCTTCAAAATTTTGGAATAAGAGAAAAATAATTATTCCCTTTAATCTTTCAATTATTTTCATGTGTTCCCCTGCAATCCCCATAATCCATTGAAATCAAGTATAAATAAGTTTTTTTAGTTCCTATCTGAGAACATTAAGAAATGTGAGCTGTCCACCAATCTACTGTCAAGCCACAGTAATGTGAGAAAGCATTTGCTACCAATAATGCAACTATAAGGTAAAAGAGTGCCATGAGAATTTCTTTTTTGAATGGGTAATAAACCTTTATAGCATTAAATTACTGATGTTTGGGGACTAATATGTCACAGTTGCATGGCATACCCTATTCTGCATAATGCACCAAAGTGCTCTCCAAGTACTTGGTAGTGCCTACCTCCTTGCTATAAGATACTGACTATAAACCTTTTTGTTCATAGATATTTTAAATTCTTATTCATTTGCAGGCTCAATTTTTCTCAAGATATGAAAATTAGCTTGAACTCAAATTTAAAACAACAATGTAAAGTATAAATTAAATATCCTTCTACATATTTATAATGATGCCATAACAAGAAAAACTATGTTTGAAAAATAAAAGCATAGCAAAGCTAAGAAAAAGAAATACCCCCTCACAAAAAAATGCACAATTGTCCTATCCAGCTATCATTATATACATTTCTTAGCTAATGCCCATGATAGAAAAGTAATAAGGTTCATATATCAATGCTATATAATAAAAGAGTACAGTATAATAAAAAAAACCACTGCTTTCAGTCTGGCTTCATGAAATTATGGAGACTAATATATTACCTTCATTTTCAATTAAGTGCTATTAATTTTTAGAAAATAAATGAACACCTGTGTCTGTATATAGGAAATGATTTGAGATCTTACATTACATATAATTTCATAAGTCAAAAATTCATGAAATTCTCAAGTTAAAGAACAATTAGGTATGTTCCAAATTCTTCCTTATTGGAACCAGCTCTGTTTCATAAAATACCTAGCTTCATTCATAAGCATTCCCAGGAATAGAGAGGCCATCCCATGAATGTCCACTCACACACTGTTTTGGCACCAGCCTCACAGATGGAATCCTAGGCACACAGAGTTAGATTGCTCGGGTTTTATTTAACCTCACAACCCATTAGTGGAGGCCAAGGCCACAGGCACCTCCTCTGTAAAATGAAGATATTAGTAGTACCAACTTCATACCATTGTTGCTAAGAATAAATGCATTAAAGAAGTTCATGAAGCACTACCTATAATGTTTACATGAGGGGATCTTCAAATTTTATTAATCCTTACAGACATATTATGTTTCTTTTATTAAATGAGCCCTTTATACAAATTAGTTTCTGACAAGCAACTATATCTATTTTAGTCACAATATGATCTTTCAGTCCACAAGAAAAGGGATTCAATTTCCTTGAAACTTCTCCCCCCAATTAAAATCAAAATGCATGCTATTTCTAAAGGCTTCACTTGGGAGCCACAGTACCATTGAGGAAATTCTCAGATTCTTGCTGGGCTGCTCACTCCTGAACTTGTGGCCATTAGTCTTTGAATTTGGAGCCTAAATGTGACCAACTGTAAAAATGTTGGCAATTGTTTTAGATTTTAGAATTCTTTTATTTAAAAAAAAAGCCTCTCTTCTTGGAAAAAAATAAATAAAATGTGTCATTGTTTTCTTGTCCAAAACAGACGCCTAAATTCTTATGTTATTTTGTCATTTATATCTTTTAGTTTGTTGGCTCTAGTTAGCCTTGCTATCACTTACCCTTGATATCACTTAGTCTAGTTTTTTTATTTTATTTTTTATTTTATTTTATTTTTTGGTGGTACTGGGGTTCCTGGAAGCCCTTCTACCTTAGGGCTTCACTCCCAGACCTATTTTATATATAGGTATTTTTTATTTGGAAACAGGGTCTCTTAAGCCAGCATGGCTGGCTTCAAACCTGCACCATCCTCCTGTCTCCGCCTCCCAAGGGCTGGGATTACAAGTGTGCACCACCACACCAGGCTTGATTTTAAATACAACTATCCACCTTGCCTTTGAGGTTCCTAACTGTTATATACCACTAGTTTTTGCTGAGCATCATCAGCCTCAAAATGACTCTGACCATGGAGGTCAGGAAGACTCTCATCACAGAAAGCATTTCATTGTCCCTTATTTCTTTACTTTTTGAGAAAAACATTACCAATAGCAATGTAAAGCCCGGTATTCTTCTGAGTGCCCATACTGGATTTCATCCAAAGGTTCACATCTCTACATGGTGCTGCTGTGGTTGCATCTTCCATTGCTCTCACTGTGGCTTTCTGTCTCCCATCTGATGGAGGGTGAACCCAGATGAACAGCTACTTGCTCTGCAGAAACCCTCATGACACTCCATTTTACTGATTCATAGCTTGTGTTGGCTTCAAACAAAGCTAAGTAGGTCCAGAATTCTCTTTCACAGCTATAGTTTCTTCAGACTGAAAATCACAATAAAATGAATGACAGAAAGAATAATATTTAAATTAAAATAATTATTTTTATTTCTCTGTAGAGTGATTGGATTTGTTTGCAGTGATAGTTGTATTATAGCATAATATAGGAGTAGGTGGGAATTTAGTACATGAAACCAAAATAGAAAAATAAGCAGAAGCCAATAAATTTTTTATGCAGCAAATGCATGTAGAGATCAAACACAGAGGCAATTTTAATTTTTGCCTGTCGATACTATGATGATAATGTCATTGCTTACATGAGCTGTGACTGTCATAAAAATAAAATAAATAGGTGAGAGAAGCTGAAATAATGTAAGAAATATTCTTTCCTGGAGGGAACACATACACATATTCACAAGAAGACACTTTTACACACATGCCAATGCTCACACTTACTGTCTTAGTTTGGTTGCTAAGTGTAGGTCCAGTAGCTATAGAAAAGTACTATAAACTGGTTAGCTTGCAAACTAAAGAAATCTATTTCTTGTACTTGTTGTAGCTGAGAATTCTATTTCTAACAAAATGCTTAAAATAATTAGTTTATAAAGAGTGATATTTGCCTCACTGTTTTGGAGGTTTCAGTACATGATTTGTTGATCCAGTTGCTGTTGTCCTGTAGTAAAACAGGACCTCAGGCAAGAGCACACACCAGGGTAGAACTACTCACTCCACTGCTAGGAGGTGAAAGAAAGGAAGAGGAAGGGGATGAAGTTTCACTAGGCCCCTCCTTTAGGTTCCATCACTTCCCCATAACTCCAGGCTGAGGAGAACTTTACCACATGTACTCCTGGGACACACTTAGAATGCATACTGTAGCAGGTACTTACCCCATTCACAAGGCTCTGCCCTCATTACTTAGTCACGTCACAAAGCCCTCATCTAATACTATCACACCTGTATTTGGGTCTCAACATATAAATATTGGGGGGGCATAACCATCCAGACAATAGCACATATCTGTATCCTTATATATCAAGTATATAATACTGTCAAATGTTGTATTTATTCAAGTTATAATTTTGAGCTTCTTATATCTATGACAGAAGAGTTAAAAGTCCAGGAGGTTAACAGTGAGATCCTCCTACAAGGCCACAAAGTGCAAAAGATCCAAATAGCCATCTTATATTTCTCAAGAGAGTAAACATTCAAAGCTCTTAACGACTCTGCGTCTTTGGCTTTTGTAAACCACTTAATGGGTGTGAGGCAGGATGGAGGTGGCCTGGGCTCAAAATCCCCATCCCAATTTTCTTATTGTCATCCACAAACTTCTGTTTCTTTTACACTTCTTGGCTGCAATCTCTAACTGCAGGACTTACGCAGGAGGCACTTTACCATACAAGAAAAATCAGTGCCACTCTCAGGAACAAATGAAACTGAGAATACAGTAGGAAATCTACTTTACTTGGTCTATCGCAATTTAATCTTCAGCTCTAATAGTTTATTTGCTAATCCTACTTGACTAAATTTTGCAGGGGTCTTTAATCTGTAATGATATTTATATCAATGCCTGCAAGCAGTGCTACAGTTAATGGCGTGTTGTCATTTCCATTATGAACTCCCTATTGCACGAGTAGCAGGAGAACCAAGAACCTGTGACTTCCCTAGCTGAGGGCACATTTCAGTGCTCTTCTAAATTACAGTATTAGCCAGAGTGCTTTTGTCAGGCAGTGTTTTCAGGCAATTTAAGAAATAGCATTAAAAGAGAGAGAGAAAGAGAAAAGAAAGAAAAACTCTCCTCACTACCTTAAAAATCAAATGTTTCTCTGGGTAAATTTTTTTTGTTGTTTTATACATTTTAAACAGCATTTACAATAATATTTGTAAATAATTTAAAACTATTTTATGTATTGCATTGCTGAGATGTTTTCTTTAGCATTTGCCTTCAATCAAATACAAAATAAAATTATAAGTTAAAGGAAACTTTTAGATTTCTGTTTTACTTAAATATTTAAACAACCTCCTACAATATCTGGATAGTTCTGGATGAGAAGTATTAACATGTATTTTCTGAAAGGAAATTTTGTAACATAAACATAGAAGAAGCTGATAATGATAATTATAATGCTTCTAAAATGGATAAGAATAATCATAATACTTTTTATAAATTATATAGTTGAACTTTCATTGTGTGACACTTTTTTCTTGCTTAATGGCAGAGAATATAGATAAAATGGTTCCATTTCTTCTTTGCTAAGCTGCTATGGTGTATATGAGATGATAGAAAATACTCTTACCTTAGAAAACTTGGGTTAGTTTACAGTGAAACAGTGACAGATTAAAAAAAAAACCCTCAGAAAATATAGCATAAAAACCTTTATTTAAGCCAGGCGTGGTGGTGCATGCTTGTAATCCCTGTGCTTGGGAGGAGGAGGCAGGAGGATTGCGCAAGTTCGAAGCCAGCTTCCGCTGGCTTAAGAAACCCTGTTTCCAAATTAAAAAACAAAATTATATATATTTTAAATAAAGACTATATATATAAATAAAGACTATATATATATAGTCTTTATTTAAAATAAGTAAAAGAAAAAAAAAACATTATTCAGCCTGGACCATGAATATTCAGTTTTTATAAAATGTAGGACAGGAAGAATGTGTGCTATTTTCAAAGGGGAATTTATTTTCTTATACAATTTTAGATTAAAGAGGACAAGATGCTTAGCCTCTCCGTTCATTGTAACAACTGTCCTGCTCAACTCTTTTAGAAAAAAAAAATGTGAACCTTCTGCGAATTAATTACCTGGAATAATTTGCTTTATTTGAATCTAATTCTAAAAACAACAGCACCTACAATAAAAATATTGGCGTGTTTCTTTCCTTTTGGGAATTAATTACATCGCTTCCTGTACATAAAAATAATATGTTCAATATGATTTAAGTTGACACTCACAAGTCAATCAGCATTTTATTATTCTGTAATCTAATGCAGCAATGCCAACAAGACATATTATATTGTTAATGATTACTATTATAATAAATGACCTTACACTGTGTTGTGTTTGTAGTTCTTATGTTCTGGTTTTTTAGCATTTCTAATACTTTACTCTGATGCCTAGTTTTGGGCTAACATATTTTATTGTTCTCATTGAAACTGTTACTCTTTATTTTCATTTATTTTACTTCAATTTAGCTTTACAATACTTTATTTAAAAATACATTTTATTCTCCCTCTATTCTATTAACAATTCAGTAAACACTGTTACAAATTTATGTCATACAAGATCCCAGAGCTGTGAGTGAGAACCTTAGTGGGTTCGGTGGTTAAGCATGACTCTGTACACTGTGAGACATGAGTTATGTCTTTTCAAGTATGCTTTTGCTTTTTATTTCAGAATTTATTATTTCTAAAATACATGTTTGAAAAATTATTGAATGTTAGGGATAAAATTGGACTCTATATTAAAATATTAATGGAACCTTATGAAAAAAATTTAATTCTATTATATACAAACCTCAAATTAATTCTGTTACATGCAAAACTCAAATACAATGTCTAAGACAATACCTAAAATATGTCAGTGAAATATTTTTATGATGGTATTACATTGGTAGTCTTGGAAAAATATCATTGGACATACACATATATTTTCATGAGGCATTCTAGCTTGAAAGCATTGAAGACTTCTATAAACATTTATGGCAACACAAATCAAAAGAGCCAAATTATATGAGCAACCTAGTTGTCCATCAGCACATGAATGGGTAAAGAAAATTTGGTATAAACACAAAATGGAATTTTACACAGCCATAAAGTAAAAATAAAATGTTGCCCTTTGCAGAAAAATCGATGGAAATAAAGAATATTATGTTAAGTGAGATTGGCCAGTCTCAGTAACAACTCAAGGGCCCTATATTTTCTTTCATATGGGAAAGCTAAAAAGAAAATAAGAAAACCAAAGAACTTAGATAAATGAGGAAAGAGACTATATCACTAGACAACCATCCAGAAGAATATTTATTTTGATTACATGAAAATAAGTTATGACAAAAAATAAGAAAGTCATATATTTCATTATTATATCTTGATTATATCTTTCTTTTTTTTTTTTTGCGGTACTGGGGATGGAACCCAGTGGCATTCTACCTCTGAGCTACACCCCTATACCTATTTCTTTTTACTTTATTTTGAAACAGGGTCTCACTGAGTTGCAAAGAGCTTCACTAAGTAGCTGAGACTGTCCTTGAACTGTGATCCTCCATGCTGGGATTACAAGCATTCTCTACCACGCTTGGCTTGATTATATCTTTTTAAAACATTTACCAAAGTAAATGTTGAAACACAAATAAAATGACACATATAGACAATTTATATATATTTATAATTTTTATATCTAAATGGACATATATAAGTAAAATAAACATAAATATAAATTTTTATATATTTTAAGTGGATAGCAAAATTGAGAAAAAATCAATAAAATTTTAATCAGCAAAAAAACTTAAAAATGCTTATATAGTTGTCAAGCAATTGAATTTGCCAGGAATATGATCGATGTATAAAAGGTATACCCAAATGTTTGTGATATATATTAAAGAGATTCATTTCTGGGTAAGCATTAGCTTAAAAAGTCAAGAGGGTCAGAAATTGAGTTGGGCTCGGTATACAGTACCTTAGATTCTTGTGATAATAAGCTTATGCAGAGTGTTGACCTTTTCAAAATAATGCCATCAACTGGATGCATTTTTTAATAACAACTGGTGATATAAATACTTGATTAGAAATGAAGACCAAGGGTAAAGCCCTATGTAAATGCTCCTGAGAGAGCTCCCCATGTGCACAGTAGCATTTTTAACATTCTAGGGCCATAATTCACTCACTTTGTGGAAAATTCTAGTTAGATAACTCATTTTCTGTTCTTTCCCATTTTCACTACTCACCCCTCTCTTTATGTCCATAATCTTGAGTTTTTAATAGCCTAGTAAAATATTATCTCACTCAGTAACCCCACGAATAAAAAAAATGCATGGAATTTTTCTCAGCTGGAGAATAAAAGCAGGTAATAAAATATTGAAATCCTGATAGGAATCCATATAATCTTCCATCCATGCTCAAAAACTCAAGTATTATCCATCACAAATGGTGTAACCAAATTCTTTCTTTTCTGCCCAAAACTAATTCAAGTTTTTCAATTACTTGCTTTTTGTCGACAAAAAGAAGAGTTAACAGACTATATGGAAGAATGAGTATAAAGGATAAATATTTATTTCAAGTCAAGGAAAGATAGGATATAGAAGACAGAAGCAGCTCCCCCACACAAAATGGGGAAGGGTCCCTGACAGAAAGTAACTCTTGGAGTTCTTGAGAGGTAAGATTTTAATTCTTTTTGTAATCTCCCATTTGCTCTTTTGTGATTGGTCAGAATTGAGTCTTGAGAACCCACTGTCATTTGCCCGGTTTCAATCCTTAATTTGAATCTCTATTCCAAAAGCCAATGGGCCCTTCCATCTGCTCCCTCATCCTTTTTCTTTGACCACTCTTGGGGATGAAGTTTTATATTAACTTACACGGGTAAACCTGAACATCTATTTACCTTTCCTATTTCTGTTCTCTATGAAAATTTCCTATTTAACCCTTATTTTTTATTTATTTATTTTTTTGTGTGGGTCTGGGGATGAAACCCAGAGGCATTTGACCTCCGAGCTACACCCCCTGCCCTATTTTTTATTCTTTATTTTGAAACAGGGTTTCACTAAGTTGCAGAGAGCCTCACTAAGTAGCTGAGGTTGTCTGTGAACCGCAATCCTCCAGTCTCAGCCTCCCGAATGCTGGGATTACAAGCATGTTCCCGGCTTCTTTTTAACACTTCTTGTTACCAAGTCCTCTGTCCTGCCTCAATGATTCATAGAAACATCCATAGTTGTATCAGATAGATCAGTATGATGAGATAATTTATAATATGCAATTAACGAAGCCAGTCATTCTCACAAAGAAAGTTTTAGGAAGAAACATTAATATAGTATGTGCTAATTGCTTGTATTATTCTAATAGACAAATATGTATTCCCACTAAAGTATAAATTGTGTCAATATTCATTTTTATTTAAAATTAACATTTCTTATATTGCTGTTATTAATAATATCTAATAGACATTCCTGGACCCCTTTCATGTGCCACATTCTGGGCTTACTGATTAACATTAATCTTGAACATTGAGATGAGGAATTTTTCTGTAGAGATGTCTTGTGCTTAAAACAACTGCTCCTTTGCTGCATTCAAATGTCTCAACACTTTTATTATACAATCAACCAGTATCCCCAACCAGTAACAACAACAACAAAAGCAAGTTGCCACCATCTTCCCACATTCTCTGTCTAACCTGAAGGCTTTGCTTTAAGAAAGGAATATTTCTAAACTCAACTGCTTCAACACTTTCATCACACAATCAAAGAATACTCTCAACCAACAACAGAAAAGGCAATAGTGAGCAGAGTGTGGTCATGCATGCTTGTAATCCCCACGCTTGGGAGGCTGAGACAGGAGGATCATACAGGTTCGAAGCCAGCCTCAGCTACTTAGTGAGGCTCTAGGCAACTTAGTGAGACCCTGTTTTCAAATAAAATATAAAATAAGTCTAGGACTATAGCCTGGATATAGAAAGCCTCTGAGTTCCATCCCCAGTATATACCATTAAGTTGCTATTCTCTCATCACATTCTCTGCTTAATTTGAAGCCTTTGCTTTAAGGAAGAAGTAACTGTCTTGGTAGAAATAGGAAACTCAAAAATAAAAATCTGCATTCTCTTCTTGAAAAGTTTAAAAGCATTAACCTTTCTGTGAAAGAGAAAATATTTGAAAGGTATTTCTTTATTTTCTTCCTTATCCTCAGATTAAAAAAAAAACAAACCTCAAATGGGGAAGTTGAGGTACATACAGTTGAAGAAGATATAAACTGAGGTTTAAAAGGCCTCTTTATATAAGAAAAGATCTAAAAAGAGGAAGGAGTGGAGACCTGAGAAAAATTCTGAAATACAAGTGCTCAGAAGGGTGATGCCTACTCCTTGCTGCAGAATCAATGGGAGGCAGTTCCTTTACCCTGGCCTGAGTCCCTAGGGTAGGCAAGAAGCCTGTTTACCTCTAGGTTTCTTGTACCCAAAAATTTTAAATTAAAAAATATAACAAAATAAATAAGACCTTGAACAAAGAGGACAAAGGGTCACATGAAGAGTTGAGGTAGAAAAGGAATTACAATGTCTGTTTTCTCATTTTATCCTTGCAGATTTTTTTTTTTTCCTCTCTTTTCCTTAGCAGTTCTGAAAAGGTCTAAGAATTGCCTTAGTTTGATAGATAATTCAGTCAACCGGAATTCTTACCTTTTTTTTCCCAAGACTGAGAACTTTCTCTGTAAATACCAAAAACGAAAGACTAAAACCAAGTACCTCATCTTAAAAAGGCAAGGGAATTCATTAGATGAATGACAGTGTATTAGAACAAAATGCTTTATGTTCTATGTTTCCAGTTGCCAGATTCTGGTGATAGTAAAAAATACTGTCTTTGAAAAGTAAAGGATAAAGGTCTTTAATTTTGCAGCTAATTTAAAATATATTATTTGAAATGGAGGGTAAACAAAGGCCAATACGGGCTGCAATTCCATGTTTGTTTACAAGTGAGAAACTGAGAGGAGAGGTAGGGAAAAATCTGATAAGAATGTGGATGGATGTGTGCTCCATTAAATTGTGGCCTAGCAGATGATAAGGGAAATATCAGAAGACAAAGTTGTTGTTGGACAGCTATCTAAAACAGCAGGACTCCTGGAAATAATTGGTTTCTTAATGCTCCCCATGATTCAAGTCACAAGTCAGTTGTCTTGGTTACACAGGTCTTCCCTTCCACCCACAAAGGACAAATGATCCAAACCTGCCCATGCATAGGGTAGCCACCCAAAAGAAAACAGCCTCTTGTTGGATATTAGCTCTAGCTCCACTCTCTACCCATTGGACTTTAAACATGCAGTAAGAGTTCCTGGGAAGAAAAATGGTAGTATAGAAAAATATCAGCAATCCTGAGGCCACTTTTTAGTTTATATTAATCATAATTTTCAAGATATTTGAGTGGTAGGTGGGAGAAGAACATTGGGAAGAAACAGTCATTGTACCTGTCCCACATTCCTCTCTGATTTCTTGGGAAAGCAGTGCTTGAGAAGCCTGCTTACAAAGCAATCTTACAGGCAAAGATAACTAACTAGTCATGGAAAAGTAGGCTTTACGAGGGAGGGACCAGAGGAAAGATCTCAGCATATCGTACCTAGGCACTTCCCCTGAACTAATGAGGAGAGAAAAATGCCTTAGCTCAGTTGTCTTGCTCTGCCTAGTTCCCCTGCAGCTCATCCTAGTGTTGTCCTAAGCAGCTTATTTTGTTTAATTATCTAGTTCCATTACAACGTGAGATGACTTTGCTCAAAATTGCACTTAAATATTACCTTCAGAAGTGTTATTTACTATCTGCACGAAGGCTCTGCACTGTAGGTTTTATAATATTCATAGCGAATGATATACGCTCGTTTGAATTTAATTTAGACTGAAGGAATAGATAAAAGGGGAGGTTGACAAAACCCACAGGATAGCATTAAGAAAATGAGGCAGAATAATGCAGCTGAAGAAATGCAAATCTTTCAAAGTCCATTAGTACTCTTAATAGAGAAGCAGAAGGAAATGCATCAACTATCTGACTAGGTATTCTTAAGCTTCACAGACTCAGGAAACCATCTTAGACTGTCTTAGTTAGTTCGTAGTGTTATAAGGAAGTTACATAGATTGGAACTTGTGAAAAAAAGAAATTGATTTCTCCCCGTTCTGGAGTTTGGAAGTCACAGATCAGGGTACTGAGGTGAATAAGTTTTAATGAAGACTCTTCCTGCAGGATGACTTGAGGCATCCTCATGTGGCAGAAAGAAAGGCAGAGCTTCTGGGGTATCTTTCATAAGGACTTGACCCTCATAACACATTGTCCCTCCCAAAGGCCCCACTTTCTAATACTTTCACATCTGAAATAAAGATTTCAACATATGAATTTTGGGGGATAACAAACAATGCATGCCAAAGCATTAGCATTCATTAAATAAAACTAACATCTGCCTTTTGCTATGAAAATGACAAATTAGATTCTTTCTTCTGTAACTGAATCATAATGATTGGACATAGCTAGGCACATACTTTGGTGCAAACTATTTGACTGAAGGATCATGTTACAGAGATATTTATAGTGATAGGCTTTTCCTTGTTTCAAGATAATTTTATAATTTACTGATAAATATTCAAAGAAAATTTACATATAACTATTAAAGAAAACTCTTAACAAAAAATAAACAGTATAAATTGTCCACAGTGCTCTCTGGTATAATCTGTGGTAAAATATTTTTCTGTTTGTGAAAGAATGTTTTTCACTCTTAGATTTTCTGTACTGGAGCACTTCCTTAGAAGATAGGTGTCATTGGGAAAAGGCAACAAGTGAGTCTTCTGATGAGCAAAAATGTAATGTCTTATATTTATGCTTAGAGTTTTTTTTTTGTGTGTGTATGTGTGTATGCATATGTGTGTTGCGGTACTGGGTTGGAACTCAGGGGCATTCTAACTTTGAGCGACATCCTCAGCCCTATTTTTTATTCTTTATTTTGAAACAGGGTCTCTTTGAGTTGCAGAGTCTCACGAAGTAGCTGAGGCTGTCCTCATCCTGCAGTCTTCCTGTGTCAGCCTCCCAAATGCTGGGATTACAAGCATGCATCACCATGCCAGGCTCATGCTAAGATTTAAATTAATGTATATATTAAAGTTGGTATGAAAGAAGGCATCCAGACTCCTTCAATTTATTGTGATCCTGTTCTTTAAAAACAGCTGTGCGAGACCGGTTTATCTCATTTGCCTTAAAGTCAAATCTGCCAAATGTATTAAATACCCAAATTTTAAAAAGCAACGTAGCAATGAAAAAGTTCAAAGATAATAAACAGGTAAGCATCATTTAAGTTTATCATTTAATCGGGGACAGGGAGCACATGCACATGGAAATAAACTTCAGCATTATTACATCTTTTTGCTGACACAGAAACTAAGTACATATGTGCTAATGGGATAATTAAGTGGCCTTCTCAAGCTGCTTACAGACTTGCTAACTTCTGAAGAGAGAGTGATTTTGTAAGTGACTTTGACATTATGAACAAACTGGTTCAATAAGAAATTGCTCAACTGGATCCTCTTTTTTTTTTTCTGGCCACCTATTAACACTTTTAGGTAAAATTATTCTGTTACCTGATTAAGTGTTTGCTGTCTTTTGCTCTAAAGACAACTATTACTCTGATCTTGCATTGAAGGTAATGTTGGCATTAATATTTATGTAGTTCTCCTTAGAATCTTTTGGGGAAAAATAAGTAATTTTGCTTATATTTTCAGTACACAGTATGCAAAGACAAAGCATCTTTGTTTCTACCTATTAGTATGTCCATCATCTATACCTGTGAGAGTAGTCAGCTCTAGATTAAACTCCAAATAAAACTTTCTCCTAAACTAGCAATCACATTTGGAAGTTTGTTGACATCAGTAAATTTAACTCTTGCTAAATCATCTTCTTTATATTAATATATAAATACTTGCCAACAAGTTAAAGCTATGTTTCTCAGTCAGATTGTCCAAACATTTATTAGTCATTTAATTAAGTCAAACTCTCGTGGACAGATAAGTTTGAGAAAACTTATTGACTGTTTCTTCCTCTTATAGACTCATAATCCATATTATTAGCATGTTATGGGCACAAAATGATTCTGCCATAAAGATGCTTGTTTGTATTCATTTAGCTTTAGCTTTTTAAATTTTTTAAATCTTCCATTATATTTAGAAATTAATTTATATAGTAGAGAAAATGCTGGAAATTTGTTTATTTTTTAATTTTTGGGGTGCATTGTAGTCTTAACGCAGTACCAAATGGTAGATGCATACATGTGCACATCACTCCTTTAGCTCTCCTTCCCATGTTTGGCTTAGTGAATAACTTTGATATGCTTGTTAATGTACACCATATACATCAGGGAATCCCCCGCCCCGCATCTCTCTTAGTTAGGGCGCCTTATTTGCTCATTTATAGTTTCTCCTTCTTCATCTAGAGTTCCTTCTATGACCTATTTTCTCCCTTGTTTCCGATTAATAGGAAGAGCATCCGATTTCCTTCTTTTTGTGACTAACTAATCTCACTTAGCATAATGTTTTCCAGTTCCATTCCTCTCCCTGTAAATGACATAATTTTGTTCTCCTTTATGGCTGAGTAAAATTCCATTGTGTACAAATTCCATAGTTTTTAATCCACTCATTTGTTGATGGACATCTTAGCTGGTTCCATAGTTTGGCAATGATGAATTGTGTAGCTATGAATATAGCTATTCATGCATTCGTTTGGTAGTTTGGTTTTCATTCTTTTGGGTAGATATTGAGAAGTGGTATTACTGAAACATATGGTAAGCTTGGATTCGTTCTTCTGAGGATCCTCCATACTGTTTTCCAGAGTGATTGCACTAATTTGCAATACCACCAGCAATATAGTAGAGTTTCTACTTTCACATCCGATCACTTACAATTTCTTTCTTCCTTAGAAGTCCTTTTATTTTCAGCACTGATTCCCACTTACTATAATCCTGAAAGCCAGAAGGTGAGTAATTTCGATTAGATGATCTACTCACCACCATTTTTTTTTGTGTGTGTGTGGTACTGGGGGTGGAACCCAAAGGCTTTCTACCTCCGGGCTATACTCCCAGACCTTTTTTATATTTTATTTCAAAACAGGGTCTCACTAAGTTGCTGAGAGCCTCACTAAGTAGCTGAGGCTGGCTTCAAACCTGTGTGATCCTCCTGTCTCAGCCTCCCAAGCGTGGGGATTACAAGCGTGCACCACCACGCCCGGCACCACCAATTTTTTCTTCCTTATGGTTTATTTCTTTAAGAATTTTCTCTAGTGTTGGCTTTGAATTCATGAATTTTTTGAGATTCTGTTTATCCTGAAAGACTTTGGTTTCTCCATTGATCTTGAATAGTAGTTTTGCTGGATAGATTAGTTTGCGCTGGAAGTTATTTTCTTCCAGGGTCTGAAGCATGTTGTACCAGTCTCTCCTAGTATTCATGACCTGGGTTGTATAGTCTGGGGTGATTCTTATTGTTTTGCCTCTATATGTCACCTGTCCTTTTGTTCTCACTGCTTTTAAGATTCCTTCCTTAGCCTCTATATTGGTCATTTTGGTTATTATGTGGCGTGGAGTGGTCTTTCTTTGGTCCTGTCTCAGTGGAGTTCTGTATGCCTCCTGAACATGAAGGTTCAAGTCTCTTTCCATATTTGGAAAATTCTCTGAGATTATTTCCTTGAAGATATTACAGATGCCCTTGGTCTGTACCTTTATCCCTTCTTCAATGCCTATTATCCATAAATTAGGACGCTTCATATTATCCCATATTTGCTGGATGTTTAGGTTTTGTTGCTGTAAAGATTTCTGTATATCTCTGACTGTGTTTTCAGTTTGGGATGTACTGTCTTCTAATATTGATATTCTGTTTTCCATTTCATCTAATCTTCCAGGATTTCTTTCTATTGCTGTCTTCATTTCACTTATTGCCTCTTTCATTTCATTCCAGACCTCTTTCTGATTCTTTTTTAGTGTTTCTAACTCACCTTTAACCTCCTCTATACTTGTTTTAAATCCTTTCATCGTATTGTACATCAAGATTCTGAACTCCCCTTCTTGCATTTCTAGTAGGTCAGTATTCGTGATTTCTGCTGTCTCTTCATAATTCCTGGTTCTCATATTTATAGTGTTCTCTGTCCTGTTTTTCTGATTTCTACCCATTGTTCATGAGTATTATGCTTAGTCCAATCTTAATATTAGGAGTTTATGGGTATCAGCAAGTCAGCAGAGCTTTTCCAGTGATGAGGGTGGGTGATGTGGGAGGAGCTAGGGTGATGGGTAAAGGAGTCGGATTAGGTAGAGGATATGTTTAGGTTGAGAAAGACTTTAAGTATGATAAGGTAATATCTTGCTAAGAATGAGAGGAAGTTAACTAGTAGGACTCATGTTGTTAGTAGAGTAAGTATGGGTATATGAAATACTTTGAGTATTAAGCAAGGAGGTATATTATGGGGATAAGTTTTGGGGGAGAAGAGTAGGTAGGTTAGTGTGGAAAAGTTTGTAAATAGGGGTGATGGAAGGAGCAGACAAACATAAAAAAAAATCCACACAAGATACCAAGACTATTATGTACTCCAAGAAAAAGAAAGGGAAAACCAATCAAAGGAGGAGAATGAAAAAAGGAAGGAAAGAGGAAGAAAGAGGAAAAAGGGACAAGAATAAAATAAAAGGAACTAGCAGCTATGTGAAATCAGAAAATAAGGCAAACTATCAAATATTTATATATAAAAAAACAACAAGTTAAAGTAAAAGAAGGGTGGGTTAAGAAAAAAATATATAAAACAGCAATAACCATACCAAAACAAAAGCACTGTAAAAGCAAAACAAAACAAAACATCCACAATAAAATAAAACAAACAGTCCTACTTATTTACGAATATGGGGTCAGGTCCATATAATATTTGCATATCTGATTGCTTTGGTAGCTTTCAGAATATAATCCAATATCTCTTAGTTTTCTTTGTACTCTATTTTTATCTTCTTAGGTCACTCTGGGTGTTTGGACACCTTTCTTTCCTTTAACTGCTTTGGGTTTGTGTGTCAGAATGTCTGGTTTCACTGTTATTAGATTCTGTACAATTCCCAGGTTCTGCGAAATTCCAACCTGTAGTCAGCACCTCTGCACTCACCACACTAGACTCCCACCTGTGCTTCCCTACAGCAGGGGTGGAGGATGTCCAAAGTATACTTGAAGCCTCCCCCTGAGGTCCTGTGCAGATATTGTGTCTCGATGGATTTTCCTTTGTCTCTGGAAATTCCAACTGGGGTAGCCGGTGTGGTCCCAAGATGTACCCTGAGCAAAGAGATGCCGGTTCCTGGATGCCCACACTTACTGCCAGAGCTCTGCCTATTCTGAGAGTGCAGGCTGGGTGAGCTGCTATTACTGGACCCAGGTGTGAGTGGGTGCAGCTGCCTATTGCTGCTATGCTCTTCCAAGGTGTATTGAGCTGTGTTCTTGATTAGAACTAAGCATCAGGCTACCAGGCGGACGGGAACTCCCAGCGGTGGGCCAGGGGTGCAGGACAGGTGCACAAGGGTCCAGGTGCACAGGCAGTGCGCGGTGCCCAGCAGTGATCTCTGCCTCCCACAGGACATAGAAGCTGGGGGGCGGGGGGGCTAAGGAGATTTCAGGGGCTCACAGAGCTTTCGCTGCCTGGAAGGCAGGCCTCTGGCAAGGTGGATGTCTGGGCTCCCAGTGGGGGGTGGGGGCTAACACACAAGGTAGGCTCCGATTTAGGGGTGGCAGTGGCACAGGCACTGACTACTAGCAGGGGTCTGGGTGCAGACAAGGTGTGCGAGGACAGTGCTGGGTTCTGAGGCGTGGGACAGATGCCCTGGGCCAGTGCTGGGGTTGGGGCTGGGGAACACGCTAGGACCCGCACTTTCCCTGGACGCACTCAGGTACCTGGCTTCCTTGGTTCAGGCTTCCGTGGGAGTCCTCGTGCTGTTGTGATCCAGTTGCTGGTGAGCACACAGAATTCTGATGTGGGTGCTGCTCGCTGCTTAAGATGAGGACCTAAGTCCTTTTTCAGTCCCAGATTATCTTGCTGCGGTGATTTCAGTAGGGCTCGGGAGTGCCGATTGGGCTGGCAGGCAGCCGGGCAGGCGTCCTAATTGTATCTGCAGCAGGTCTGGTGTCTGATCTTTGTTCTTCTTCTTCGAGTTCAGGGTTTTGCCGAGGTACCTGGATCTGTTTTGGTTCCTGCTATGTATTTATTTTTTTGATTAAGACACTGCTTTCTAAGTAGTTAAACTTTATTTGTTTCAGCTACCGAGAAGTGCTGTGTCCCTCAGTTGCCATTTTGAAAAAAAAAAATCACCAATTTTTTTTAATAGAGACCACTTGGATCTGGGAATCTTCTGAGAGATGAGATGAAACAGTGGCAGCTTCAAGTGCTTTCTGACCACATGGTTTCAGGGACCCGCTGGCTCTTTGCTGTGGGGCGACTCAAATCCTAGCCTCGCTGTGGGGCAGGCCCTGGTCCCTGAACCCATGAGCATGACATCTACAGAGGTTGCAATTTTTTTCTTCAGTATACATATATATTGAAGGGAAAAAAAAAAAATATATATATATATATATGGTACTGGGGTTCCTGGAATCCCTTCTACCTCTGGGCTACACTCCCAGACCTATTTCGTGTATTTTTATTTGGAAACAGGGTCTCTTAAGCCAGCACAGCTGGCTTCGAACCTGTGAAATCCTCCTGTCTCCACTTCCCACGCGTGGGGATTACAAGTGTGCGCCACTACACCCGCCGCTTGAATATTTTTTTAATAAAAGAAAACAGTATGTGTCTTTTGTAGAAGCTGGGAGCCTGACTACTTAGCAGCAATGGATTTTATCTCCCCACTGAGAGCAGAGGTCCACAGCTTCACCACGAGAGAAGGATCTGCTGCTCCTAACACACCATGTCCCCTAGCTTGGCGTAGAGGAGTTTGGCAGTCAGGAGTGCGGAGGCCCCCAGGACCACCGCAGTGCGGTGATCCTGGCGTGGCCATGTTGGGCTCCCTCCAATGCACCCAGAACATTTTTCTTACAGAGTATGTTGTCAAGAATTTGTGAGCATGTGCACAGGAGCAGTCTACTTTCTGATCTCTTCTGGGATGTTCTTCTAAAAATCACTCTTCTTTTGGTGCAAATGCCATGCTGCCATCTTGCCTCTAATTCTGCCATTTAGTCCTATTCTGGAAATTTGTTTAAAGAAAAGTATGGTCATTTTTGTATTAGTCAAAAATGCTCTGCAGTAAGAAAACAAAACAGGCAAATCACAAACTTCTTATTCCTGAATGAGGATTTATTTATAGGATCAACTCTTAAGCTAAACATTTCATCAAATTATATGTATAAGATACATAAATTTCACCATTTGTTGGAATTCAGCCAAGGTTCTAGTGTACAGGTAAATAACTATTATGAAAATTAACTTACAAAACAATTTCAACATTGCAATTTACAGATTATATTAAAATATAACTGGAAGCTGGGCATAGTGGTACACATCTGTAATGCTAATACTTGGAAGGCTGAGATAGGAAGATCACAGCTTCAGCAATGTAGTGAGACTTTCAGCAACCTAGAGAGATCCTGTTTCAAAATAGAAAAGTATAAGAAGGAAGTACGTGTGGAGGTAGTTAGGAAAAATCACTACCAGCAAATCACAGGGAAGAGGTATGTTATAGATTTATATTTTATATGTGATGGCTTCTATCAAAATGTCTCACCTACAGTTAAGTTCTTGATATTCACACAAACACACAAATATTCTGTCAACTAAAAAAAAAAAAATAACTAGTGGCCTGCCACTATCAGATCTATTTTTACCTATGATAAAATTAATGGAACCACCTGACCTGGAACAAGTCAATGAATATGCTCTTTAACAGAGAAGATTGCTGAGAGAATCGTAAGCTATTACAGAAAAGAAAAAACTTATATGAATCACTTCCTTTAATACTTAAAAAGAAGGAGGATCATAGAAAAATTAGAGATGGTGCTAAGATTAGAATTTGAATTTCCTGGTTCTCCAATTCTTTTAAAAACAATTGAAAAATTTCAATATTTAACCCAAATCTGCTTTTGTACTTATTTATGATTCTCCTGTATAAAACTTTAATTACAAGTGTTCACTGACTTTTAATTTGCTTGCAAATTCCCTTTGCAGTCCTTCTTTCCCAAAGTACTTGTCATCTCTTTTTTCTGAGCTATATAGAAATGATACTGTTACTAAAGTTAAGACACTTAACATATCTTAAATTTTAAGTGCATTTATATATTCACATTAAAAATTCTGAAACATCTGATTGTCATTTCTTCCCCTTGATTGTGTGTCATTGTATATAAAAATGTTGAGAAAAAATAGATTTTTAGCAAAAAATTAAAATTTGGATTATTTGAAATTATTTAGACTGTATTTTTAAAATGTTTATGTTATATTCTTTTAGTAGCTTCATTTTTTAGGATGAGTTTTATACATCTATGCATAATGTAAAGTGTCAAGCAAATGTCTTATAATATATAAAAACAAGGATTTTTATATGATTGACTCATAACACTAAATAGTAATGGAAATTATTCCTTTATTTATCTTCTTATTTAGATATTTATTCCTATTTTGTAATATTGGAGATTGAACCCGGGGAAGTTTACCTCTGAATAACACCTCCAGCCATATTTCATTTCTTCATTTTGACAAAGGGTCTCACTAAGTTTCTTAGGCTGGCCTCAAGCCTGCAATATTACTATTGCAGCTTCCAAAGTACTGAGGTTATGAAAGTGAGCAATCACAACCAGTGGAACATTTTAAATTTTTTTTAGTTTTTAACATTAGCATTTTTATGTTTTCTCTGTTTATAGAGGTACAGTTTCTTTAATATGTTTTTTTGTATAACACATACACATACACACACTTGCATATATTAAATTTAGAAGTCAAACCAAACAAAAGACATAAGCAATTTTCCTTAATATCTTCAAAGATAAGACAAGACAGAAATCAGAACAATAAAAACAAAGAGCTAGAATAATCGTCTATGTGCCCAAACTAAAAAAAAAAAAAAAAAAGTAATTCTAAACAATGCTACTGTATTCTAGAAGAAATGTGTCTTTTGGGAATCCAGGTGCAAGTAGTTCCACTAAGATTTCTTAGAAACCTACACTAATGTCCATACCTTTTAAAAACCATTCCACAGTGCAGTCTTTTAATTTCCCACCACTGTTGCTGAGATTGTGCAGCTGCAGCTGGAAGCATAACAATAGTACAGCGTACTGGCATCTATTTCCTGATTTAGAATCAACAGGGAAATAATTGTCAGGACTTGAAATGGAATGCATACAATGGTTGTATATTTAACAATTAATATGAAGCTATTTAATTCAAATACCTAGAGATGATTGTTAAGCAAGCAATATTCAGCATTACATTTGGGAATAGATGAATGCAAATTTAAGGATTTCATGATGACTTTTATTTATTGAGAACACTTGTATCTTTTTCAATCTTTAGGATTTTAGAATGAGAATATAATTATGTAGGACATGCACAGACACACATATATGACACACTCACGCATACATATATACATTTATGTAAAAACTTTTATGTCAATAAAACCTAAAAGAACAACAAAACATTGAAAATCATATATTTATTTTATAAAATATTATTTATATTATGCTTGAAAGTCATGCAATGTCACTGCTTTATTAGATATTCTAATAAATATGTGAACAAAATAGCAACAGGGATAACAGAAAGTAATTAAAATAAAAAATTTGACATCATAATCTGCCTAGATTTTATAAAATGATACTGTATCAGGGCTACCTAATGCCAAAATTAAATGGTATAAAGAAAAGAACACAGTAAAATTGATTGCATTAGAGTTAACAAGTAGACCAATTAAATTTAAATATATGTTTACACCGATACCAATTAATGAAAGAAGAGCTGTTTTGTCTTTTTCTTTGTTAAATACTGAGTAATACATGCAAATATTGCCCAATTTTTAATTATGTTAATATGTAGGTAGTTTTTATATATTACATTTTACTTATGCTGAATTGTATTTAGTTGTTCTCCTCGATTATCTTGTTTACTTTTGATGATATTCCTCTACATTCCATTACTCTATTTTACAAGTGAAATAGATGAAAATATAGAGTTACATACAACTAATATGTAACAGAATTTGGTAACTAAGTTTTTTTAATGTTTTCACAAACATTCTTAAAATTAAATCAGTGTGCCGCTCATGGGGGCACACGATTGCAACCCCAGTACTTGGGAGGCTGAGATAGGAGGATAACACAGGTTTGAAGCCAGCCTCAGTTACTTAGTGAAACTCTCGGCAACTTAGCAAGACTGTTTCCAGATAAAATATAAAATAGGTCTAGAGTTAAAAAGCCTCTGGGCTCCATCCCCAGTACCACAAAAAAAATTTAATTAGTTTGAATACAAATAGAAACTAAATTTTGATTGTCATATTATGTGCTTATATTAAAACATGAAAACTTTCTTTAATATATTTTCCCAGTTAAGTTGAAATGACAAGAGATCTTTTTTCATGTTGATTAAGTCAACATGAAAAGTAAAATCAGAAAATTAAGGCTCCAATCTGTACTGTCAGTCCTGGGTTATTTTATTGTAAATCCTGAGTTATTTTATTGTAATTACACGTACAATTGCATAACACATATGAAGTGTTATGTAATATAGGAATGAATATATGTAATGATTCTTCACCATGATGTTGTATGTTATTGTTCATAGAAGTTAAGAAAGTATTATAACTTTGTACTTAATGTTGGAATAAAATTACTCATAAATTAATGTTGATAGTGCAGTGAAAATAATTCATCCTATATAAATAACAGGATTGCTAGCTATGATAAGAATTTGATTTGAAAATTCTTTGACATTTTAGATACCCAGAATTGCACTGGGTGAGGTGGCTTATGCCTATAATATTGGTACTTGGGAGGCTGAGACAGGAGAAACACAGGTTCAAGATTAGTCTGCAATTAGCCAGGCATGGTGACTCACTCTTATAATCCTGGCGTTTGGGAGGTTGAGACAGGAGGATCATGGTTCATGGACAGCCTCAGCTACTACATAGTGAGGCCGTTTGAAACTCAGTAAGACCCTGTTTCAAAATAAAGAATAAAAAATAGGACTGGGGTGTAGCTTGGGGGCAGAATACCCCTGGTTTCCATGCCCTGTGCCCCAAAAAAAAAATAGTTTGCAATTGGTATATTAGCAAGAACCTTTTTAAAATTAAAAATATAATAAGCATGAGGATGTAACTCTACAGATACAACACACTGGGTTTAATCCCAGTAGCAAAAACAGAGTTGGTATTATATAAAATATTATGGTTTATGTTGGCTTCAATTTAAAAGTAATATACTTAAATAGCTAAGGCCAGATTCATCTACAGTAATTTTTTGACTACATTGTGGATTTTTATTATATTCCATATAGTTTTCTTTTCAGGAATTCAGTTACTCTCCAAATCTATTCTGCCTTTCCAAATGTCGGTTCTCATATATCCCAGTAGGGTCTATTGTCTAGAACATTAAACTCAGTACAAATCTATCCTCATTCCTTGCGGTAGAGTGATAATATAATATTCTTCAAAGAAGGATAAGACATTATAGTAATTCTCTCTTTAATTGACTAATAACTTTAAATTTATCATTCATATTCATTTTATCATGTTAAAATTAGGCAAATATATGTAAAATTAAACTTATACACTCAAAAAAGTTAAATTTTAATTCTATAGAGGTTATTTGACTAATTCTCGGAAAGTACTTTAACAAAATTAACTTAATTTTTTTTTCTAAATATCTCTACCATTTGCAGAATCACTGACCTCATATGGCAAGAAAGATTTAATAACGATTCTAGACTACAGGAGAAAACTGCTGAATACTGTTTTTTTTTTTCAAGGCCAAGACAAAGCTTCAGAGAATGAGATCTTAAAGAATAGGTTCCTCTTTGAAAATAAAATTTGCACAATCTCCAACAAACTACAAAGTTTATGCAAAATAAGAATATTGCAAATTCAGCATTAATCAAATTACTCTATAATTAATGTTATCAGTCTTACCCAGAATGTAACCTGCTAACCTTACTTTCAAGATTTATATTTTCAGTTTTTAGTAACTCATATGGCTTTTTGATGTATATTTTAGTTTGAACATAATCCTTGCTATTTAAGTTACCCATACTGATAAAAAAAATTAAAAGGCCTCTATTTCTGCCCTATTTTTTATGATGGAAAATTTGGTAAAGCTTTTTTCTGAGACTGAGAATTTAAATATATAGATGGTATTGTTTTAGTGGAATACTGAAGATTTGATTACTCAAATGCAATTTTATGGAAGTACACATGAACACTTTAAGATGAAAGAAAGAACTATACATACATGCTTTCTGTAAGGAAAATGTTCTTTCTTTAGAATTAACATGGTTTCATGTAAGATACTTTAGAGATAAAAATTAGCCTTGGATATAACTAAATTACCTTTACTTTTGATAGTTCAGTATGAATTAATTAAAATGATTTTCTCTATTTTGAAACAACATTTTAATATGATTAGAATGTTTAAGTGCATTGTATAAGCATTTTATAATGAATTAGAAAAATTATTCTAATGGAAAGCTTAAAATGTTCAGAGACATTAAAACAAGTATATGTTCAAGTATTATAGTGATAAATGCAATTTTGTTTGCTTTCAGGAAGATAATAGTTCTTTTTGATAAATGCTATTATTTTGGTTGCTTTTTTTCTTTTGTTCTAAAAGAAAGGAAACAAACAAAGAAATTGCAGTTCTGAACATACAATCAGAAAAGAAATGGAGACAGAGAATATCCTAGAAAATAGAACTACTTTATTAAAGATTCCATGGGAAGCTAAAAAGTAAGAATGGAGAAATAAATGCTTTTGTTCACAAGGACAGGTTTTCTGAGGCCATGCCAGATTCCATCTCTTCTAATTCAAAACAGTAAGAAAGTTTTGAGTTACAGACAAACATGCAAGGAAACAAATATCACCCTTTCAACAGTTAGAATTATATTTTGGCTCAATAGAAGGCTACGTTGCACATACATCTGTAGTTTTAAAAAAGATCTGTTATCAATTATAATCCAGTGAAAAAACATCTTATGATTTGGATGATTACCTGGGGTGAGATTAAGAAGAGAACATTATTGAAAGAAATATTTTAAACAGCTATACTTATTGTTTTTGAATTTGAACACAATTATGTTAGGCAGCCTGTAATAAACACCACATTTTTTTCAATTTTTTTCATTCATTATTGTTATCTGATTTTTATTTGAAGTTAATTTTAAAATTAATATTATATCTTCATCTCATCTCCTATTTTCTCCTGTTGAAAAAAAAAGTAAATGCTCAGTAATAGTGAATAATTTATGATAAATACCAATCTTAATGATTATTCATTAAAAAAAATTCTACCTTCTCTCCTAATTTAGTTATGTAATTCAAAGTAACATGGTACATTGGTTTTTTTCATTGCTGTCACCAAAATACCTGACACAAACAACCTAAAGGAGAAAAGTCTGAGGTCTCAGAATATCAGAGGTTCAGTCCATGGCTAGCTCTTTCCAAGGCAAAGCCCTCAGTGTGTAAAATCATGAAGGAAAGCTGCTCAGGGCAGCAGGAAAGCAGAGAGAGAGAGAGAGAGAGAGAGAGAGAGAGAGAGAGAGAGAGAGAGAGAGAGAGAGAGAGAGAGAGAGAGAGAGAGAGAGAAGCAGAAACAAATGGAATCTATAAAGATACTACCTCTCCACTGACCCACCTCCTCTAGCCACGTCCCACCTACTTACAGTTAACACCCAGTAAGTCCAATCAAATTATTAATCGCTCAAATGGGCTAATTCACAGATGAGTTTAGAGCTTTTATTTAATTATTTTGCCTGTGAATGGTTCAGCATTGCCAACACATGAACTCTGTTGGGGGAGTCCATCTTTAAACTCTAACACATGGTTTGGCAAAATTTAGAGACCAAAGAGAATGCAAAAAAAAAAAAAAATCCTATGATTTTCTTTGTATAGGGGCCATAAAGATTAAGAATAAAATAACTTTTAATGATATTTTACAAAATGATAGTTTGAGAACAACAACTGCAGCATGATGTTGTCATGATTTGGGTTCATGATGCAGGCTGAATTTTATAAATATGCACTCTCTAGCTGGGCGTGGTGGCACACGCTTGTAATCTTCGCTCTTGGGAGGCAGAGACAGGAGGATTGCGCATGTTCGAATCCCTTCACTGGCTTATGGGACCCTGTTTCCAAATAAAAATATAAAATAGGCCTGGGAGTGTAGCTCAGAGGTAGAAGGGTTCCATCTCCAGTACCACCAATAAATAAATACATAAATAAATAAATAAATAAATAAATAAGTAAATAAATAAATATACACTCTCGATTCCAAACCCACTAAACAGTAAGGAGCACCTCAGGTTTTATCACTACAATTTTTCCCAAGTCATGTGTTAATTAACATAGATAAATTTCTGGGAATTTCCCCTTATTTTGATTGGAAGGATATATTATTACTAATACTGTAAAATGATTAACACTTTGTGATTTTTTGTTTTGTTTTGTTTTTAGGATTTTCAATTGTCACATGCGCCATAGTTAGACTTATAAGTCTTGTTTCTTAAATGAGGCAGCAATATCTTTCACTGCCAATCTTATTTGCTTTTCATTATTCTCATTCAGATTCTGATTCAAGGTCCTCTACAGTTTGCCCCTAGACTTACGCATTATGTGAAACCTTTGAAAACTGGCCTAGCTTTCTCAATATCTACCTTTTGCTTTCCCAGCTTTTTGTCTAGCATAGAAAAAACAAAAAAAAGATGATAATCTAGTGGTTTGACTTCAGTCTTCACTCTCTATGAACCATGAAAGTTTTCACAGAATATGATGCCTGTCATTTCTGAGGCCATTTAACTTTTGAATTTCAATCTGCTGTTTTATTATGGCAGAAGCATTAAGAGAAGTATCTGGCAAAATCACTAATTTCTAGGCAAATTCCTCCTGTGCTTTCCCACTTACTCTGTTGATTTACTCTTGGACTTGATTTCTTGCTCTGGTCTTTTTCAAAGGGGTCTGTGATTTTGTTACAAAATCATATCTTCCCTTATCTCCATCTCTTTAAACTTTGATGTAGGGACTCACTAAGTTGCTGAGGGTCTTGCCTTGAACCTGTGATCTTCCAGTTTCAACCTCCTTAGTATTGGGAATACAAGCATATACCACCACATTTGACTCAGACCAAACCTTTTAAATAACAAAGAGTTTCATTTTGGACTCTCCAGCTTGTGTTTCTTCAGCATGCTGCCTTCCTTTACTTCTTCCTGTTTACGTTTTGCAATTGAGTCTCTTCACTTGCCACTTTCCCAGTTCATGATATTTATCTGACCTGAGGAAAATAGCCCACGGTGTTGTTACAAATCTTAACATCTTGACTTCTGTATTTATTTGCTCACCTTGTTCTTAGGAATTATTTGAAAGCCCTTTTGTTTGCTGAGACTTAGCTTTTCAACTTGGCTTTGTGTTCAGATTGACTTTCAAGTTTTAATGTCTTCTGCTACCTGCAATGACAAACTCCTAGGTTCAATACTAACTCACAGGCAACCCACAAACTTCTCTCCTCTTCTCCCATTCTAAAATGCGTGTTCTCCCTTGGGTTTTTATATTTATTATGTGTAAATTTGTAGAGCTTAAGTAGAAAAGTCCCTCAACTTTGAATCCACATACTATTTTTGTCCTGCATATTCAGTCAAAACTATTGCTATGGCATCTGGTGTGGTACTCAAAGGAAGTTTCTTTCTTAGATATAAATATATATAGAGAGAGAGAGCGCGAAAGGACACATGCTTTAAGACAGGAAGATAAGAAAAGTTTTCAAAATCACAACATCTAAGTTGGAGAAAAATAACAGGAGTAGGAGATATATAGAAGAAAAGTCACACTATTTATTTCTATATTTATTTATTTACTTACTTACTTATTTATTGTCCTAGGAATTGAACCCAGAGACATCCTAATTCTGAGCTGTACTCTAATTCTGATCTACACCCTTCATCCAGTTTTTTAAATTTTTTATTCTAAAATAGGGTCTTGCTAGGTTGATGAGGGTCTTCCTACATTGCTAAGATCATCTTGTGATCATCCTGTATCAGCCTCCCAAGTACTCAAATTACAAGGGTGGATAACGACACCTGACTATATTTTTTTTTAATAAAATTTAGCTGGGTATTGTGGCACATCCCCACACTTTGGAGACAGGGACAGGAGTATGGCAGGTTCAGGACTAGCTTCAGTAACTTAGGCTATTTAAAACTTAATGAGACCCTGTTTCAAAATAAAGAATAAAAATAGTTCTAGGGGCATAGCACAGAGGTAGAATGCCCCTGGGTTCAATCCTCAGTACTTAAAAAAAATTCTACCTCCCAGCTATACCCTAGCCCCTTTTTCATTACTTTAATTTTTTAAAAGTTTTAATTGGTACATTGTAGTCATACATCTTAATGGGGTACATGAGGGCAGAGGCATATATGTACACATAACTTATTCAGCTCTTTCCCAATTTCTACATCATTTCCTTCTCCTCCCTCTTTTTTATATTTGGCTTAGTAATTGACTTGGATATATTTATGAATGTACATTAGATAATTTCTCCCTCCCTCCAATCCCCCTTATTTAGGTCACCTTATTTGCTCATTTATGGTTTCTTCTTCCTTGAACACCAATTTTTTACTTTTTTAACTGACTAGTCTCACTTAGCATAATGTTCTCCATTTCCATCAATTTCCCCCAAATAATATAAATTTGTTCTTATTTATGGCTGAGTAAAGTTCTGTTGTACAAATATCCCATAGTTTTTTAATCAATTTTTCTCTTGATGGACATCTTGGCTAAAATCACCATTTCTTTTCAATATAGTATTTGAGATTCTAGCCAGAGAAATAAGGCAAGAGAAGAAAATCAAGAGTACAAAAAGGAAAAGAAGATCTAAAACTATCCCAATTTGCAGATAATATGATACTATACTTAAGACCCAACAAACTCAACAGAAAGATTTTCAGAACTCATCAACAAATTCAGCAAAGTGTCTGGAAACAAAATCAATCTTTAAAAATCAGAAGCTTGCATGTATGCAAACTATAAATTCAGTGAAAAAGAAATCCAGAAAAAATATCCACTCAGGATATCCCACAAAAACTATAAAACTTAGAAATAAACCTAACCAAGAAGATAAAAGACCTCTATAAAAAATTATAAAACATTGAAAAAAATAAATTGAAGAAGACCTTAGGAGATGAAAAGATCTTCCATGTTCTTGGATAGACAGAATAAATATCAAAATGTCTATTTCTCCTAAGTGATCTACAGATTCAATGCAATACCCATGACAAGGTCATTTCTCACAAACAGAAAAATCAGCCCTTAAATTCATTTGGAACAACAAAAAACCCAGAATAGCCAAAGCAGTTTTCAGCAACAAGACATGGAGGAGGCATTACAATATCTAACTTCAAACTATACTAAAAATCTATAGTAATAAAAAAAAACAGCATGATACTGAAGCAAAAATAGACACATAGACCAATGGAGCAGAATAGAAGACTCAGAAACAAATCTGCACACTTATAGCCAATTGATTTTATACAAAGAGAACAAAAACATACATTGGAAAAAAAGGTAGCCTGTTCAACAAATGGTGTTGGCAAAACTGGTTAACCATATGCATAAAAATAGAAATAAACCCCACTTTTTCACCCTACACAAGAATTAATTCAAGATGGATCAAAGACTTGGAAATCAGACCAGAGACCTTACAGCTCCATGAAGACAGCATAGGTCCAAAACTACAACACATAGGCACAGGTCAAAATTTTCTCAACTAGATCCCAAAGGCACAAAAAATTAAAAAGGGGAACGATACACGCATTAAAATGAAGAACTTCTGTACAGCAAAGGAAACTACCAAGAATCTCAACAGCGAGTTGACAGAATGGGAGAAAACTTTTGCCCACTGCTCCTCTGGTAATATCTAGAATATACAGAGAACTCAAGAAACTCAAAACAAAGAAAACAACCCAATCAAAAAATGGGAATGTGAACTAAATAGACACTTTGCATTAAATAAATTAAAATGTCCAATAAATGCATGAAAAATGCTCAATATCATTAGCAATCAAAGAGATGCAAATTAAAACTCCCCAGAGATTTCACCTAACTCCAACGAGAATGGCAATCATTCAGAACACAAATAACAACAAATGTTGGAAAGGATGTGGAGAAGTGGGAACTCTAATACCTTGTTGGTGGGATTGCAAATTAGTGTAACCAATTTGGAAAACAGTATGAGCATTCTCAGAAGAATGAGAACAAACTTACCCTATGATCCAGCAGTATCACTTCTGGTTATTGACCCAAAATAATAGAAACCAAACTATCAAACTAATCCATGCATATCTATGTTCACAGTCACACAATTTATAATTTCCAAACTATGGGACCATTTCTTTATTGAAATATGGACTCAGTAAGTTGCTGAGTATCTTGCAAAGTTGGTAAATCTGGCCTTGAACCTGTGATCTTCCAGTCTCAACCTCCTTAATCTTAATACTGGGATCACAGATATACACTGCCCGGTCTGGCTAAGATCATGCTTTTTAAATAAACATACAAAGAGAGTCTCAGTTTATTTATTAATGAGGGAAACGTAAATAAATCTAATAGGATGCCATTTTATTTTCCCCATTTTGTCACATGTCAGTGAAACTGATAAAATCAAACAATGGAGAAAATGTGGATTAAGGAATCTGGTGAAATTATATAGACCAGTTGCCCTTATATTAATGTACACATATTCTTAAATTAAGTACTTTATTATCAGTAGCAAGCCAATATATCAATAAAACAACATACCAATAAAAAACCCTTCCACTTTTGTACATGAGATTTAGAAAACAATGTTCATAGCAGTACCTTTCTGTGATAGTAAAAATTTGAAAGCAAAAAAAATAAACATTGAAAAGAAGATGACAATTAACTAGTGGTATGAGCAAAGTTTGGACTGTTATACAGAAGCAAAAAGCTATGAATAAGCTATAACTAGTCAAAAAGAATAAGTATAAAACTTCAATTAGCTTTGACTGAGTAGTACAGTTATATACATTACTAACTAAAATAAGATCTAAAAGATTAGAAGTAGTTTAATATTATGCTAATAAAATGCATATAAATATGATAAAGTTATAAAAACCACAGGTATGATAAATACAAAATACAGAATACTCCTCTTGTTAGAGGTAAAGTGTTATTGGGGAAGACTATGCTGATAGACGGGTAGTTCATAATGTTTTGGGGTTTGTCGAAGTTCTTGTGTTTTTAGAAAATCACTGTACATAGATACTTAATGACATTATATAGATATTGCATAAACTCATGAAATATCAAGTTAAATATACAATAAAAGAATACACTGAATAACTTTTTAAATTAAATGTTCAGTTTCTAAAATACAAAAAAATTTGTTTTCCAGTTTTTATATTATGAGTAATATTTCATTGAATAAAGTATTGGCTGTAAAGTATATGATAAATAAATATTACTAATTGATAGTCTAGATGTATTTATCTAAAGATTTAAATTTTAGCCATCAACTTTTAATCTTTTTCTATTTCTATTTCTGTTGGGTGATAAATATTTGATATTTGACAAAACTTCTGAAGAAAGCACATATAGAAATATTGCTAGTGAAACAGTAGATGTTGCCAGATCAAAATAGACCTGTTGTGAGCTCTTCTTTGGGAAGTCATATATATATGTAACAAGCCAGCTTTCATTTTATGTTTGTTTCAGCATGAGCCCTTTTCTGTCAATATGACAAAATAAAGTAAAGCGCTGGCTAGTGGAGAGCAGAATCATTTATCCTCTACTGTACATCAAAAAACTTTAAAGAATGACACTTGCAACTGACCAATGGGTAGAATATAGAAGCATGAAGCACTGTGTTCAATAGTGTCAAAAGAACTCGAGTGACTGAGCAGTGAGGGGATGCATGATAGGTCAGACCATTTTCACGGCCACATTGTAATAACCTCTTAGAATTTTAGAAAATAATCTATGTGAGCACTTGCCATCGAGTGCATTACAAGAGGATTCATGTCAGACCACAATTGCCACTAGATGTACTTACAAATAAGCCCCATTATGAGCATATCACCCCTCAGGAATATATGTTGTGCAATACATCTGCTTCCTTCTCTTTCATTTCAGATATTTGTGCATAGAAAGCATGAAAAACTGGGGGAAAAACAAATTGTTTAGACATAAAAAATATTAAAAGTCAAAGAAGCATAATACAAATCTCACAAGCCTAGTAGTCCCTAATAAGTTTTAAACCAATATCCAAAAGATGGTATCTCCCTTGTTCTAGTTCTCTTCTAGTAGTTGCTGTAAGCATACTGTGATCTTTTGACACTTCACTTTCTCGTGACTTTTGTGATCAGTTGCTCCATCTTTGCTTTTTTTAGAGGGGTCTTAGGGATAGGGAAGTCCATCTATTTTTTATAATTGCTCCTTAAGCTCGGCACTATGCCCCACTAATTGGACAAATGTGGCACATAAATATAACCTTTCTCCATGAACTTCCACCCTTTCTTTAAAGCAACTTTTCCGGAGGTCAAGGGTAAGTGACTGAAGGCGCCTAGAGGATGCAGCAGTCTTGCCCTGCATCCTTGCCCTGCCACTAATGGACTTTTGCTGTAACGGGAGTGTGACGGATGACCTCTGCTCGGCAGATGGGTTGACACACTCTTATTTTCCTATCCTCATGCAAACACAAATAATCCGCCAGAAAATACATAGTTTTACCTTTTGACTCTTAATTTTCATGAAGTTAAAAATGGGGGAAAAATGAAATTATAAGAGGCGCCAGAATACTCAGTAAATTTTAGAAGCTTCATGTAGACAAAGGCAGGAAGACAAGACTGAATGCTTCCAGGAACTCCACACAGTTCAGCCTGCAACTCTTTCTGATCACTGAGTCACCCAGCTTCCCACACTCCTCATGTCCTCAGTAGCCACCAAAGTTGGCTCTTGGACCACTAAGCCTGATAAGAAAGGCTGTGTTATTTTGCCTTATAATTGGTGTCAGTAAATTTTTCCTGGGCAGGACATATGGTCTCTGTCACAAACAGTTAACTCTGTCATTGTAGTGGGAAGGCAGCCACAAACACTATCTAATGTATAAGTGTGTCTGTGCACAAATATAACTGTACTCATGGGCACAAAAGTAAAGTTCATCTAATTTTAACCTAACATAAAATAAAATTTGTAATGTATTTTTTCAACCATTTTACAATGTAAAATTCTTTTAGCTTTCAGGCATACAAAAATTGTCATTTTCATAGTCTAAACCAAAACAAAGTAAATTCACTCTTTACCTATTTATATTTGCCTATTATTAACTTCCAATAAACATAGATGGACTTTTAAAAATTTATTGTATTTTCTTACAATTGGTCAAATAAACAAAAAAGTAAAACTTAAAAAGCTCTCTTTAGGCAAATAAAATGAAATTGGCAATTTTCTTTCAGATACAAGAGTGATGTGTTTTGCTTTATAAATATCCTTAACGAATGCTCAGCCAGGCATGATGCAAAGGTGTGGTGACTAGCCATAGCTCCCAAGAATTTAAATAATTTTCTATCTACATTATAAATCTGGTCACTTCTTTTAGAAGCACATTCTAAATAGACCTCAGCATTAATGTGCTACACCTACATTCAGAAATCCAATTTCTTAGTGATAACTCTGAATAACTAACTAATGGGAAATGTGGTGGATAATTATGGCACTGCTGGGTGCTGGTAAGGATTCCCCTCGTTAATCTGTAGCTGCCTTCAAGGATATGAATGGATACTAGTAGTTATCTATCTTTTCATAGCTCTGTCTTTACAATACCCCTGTAAATTCTTCTTTTATGTATATATTTTCCTAATTTGTCACAGTTTAAATTTCCATATAGGTATAGTGATTTGAATACCCTTCACTGCCTTCACAGATCATATTTGAATGTTCCCCAGTGCCATATATGATTATCAGTTAAATGTGGGCATCATTTTATAACACTTTCTTGTCACACAATCTGACTACAGTTAGTATGCATTCTCCTCCCTCTAATATCTCTGCCTTAGACACAGTGATTTCTTTTTATCTACAGTTAATTTGCATTCTCACCTGAAAAGGTGCACCATCTCAGTAAGCCATGCTTCCCACTGAACCCAATTACTCCCACTGTGAGAAGCAAAGTGGGCATGAACATCCCTTGTGAAATAGGCAACATATGGTTGCTACCATCAACACAGCTGGAACATCTGTGTATGAACGCATGCTGTGTGTGCATTACTTTAGTGGCACATCCTCATATGACTGTAAGAGGATGCACAGAGGCATAAGGTTTACAGATAATGGAGCAAAGACATAGGGAGTACAGTTGAGAGATATTTTTTCCAGTTATTGCACCAGCTTTCTTCTGTTTTTCTTTTTTTGTAAAGAGGAACTAAACATACTTATTCAATGAAAGTTTTATCAATTTCATACTATAAAAAATTTCCAACATGTGATCCTGGAAAATTGAGAATATAATTTGAACCTTTGGTTTTACATGTATTGATCTTGTAACAGCACATTAATAATAATTAAAGCAATAACAATACAACAGGACCTCTAGCTATCTGGGCCCATCACTATGTTAAAATCTTAAATGAATCACATTATGCAATACTACAAAAACATATTATGCTAAAATCTATTATTACATATTTTTGTAAATAGGGATAAAAATAAAGTTAAGTTTCCAAATTATAAGAGGCAAGACCAGGATTAAACTATCCTCTATTTACTTATGATCATTTACAAGCTGGTGTGGTAGCACACACCAGGAATCCTAGTACTTAGAGGCTGAGACAGGAGAATTGCAGATTTGAGAATAGCCTTAGGAATGTAGCAAGACTCTTCGCAACATAGTGAGACCCTTTTTCCAAACAAAAAATAAAAAGAGCTAAGGAATGTAGCTTGGAAATAGAATGACCCTCGGCTCAATCCTCAGCACCCAAATATACATATGTGTGTGTGTGTGTGTGTGTGTGTGTGTGTGTGCATATATATAGTATATACTATATATATACTATATATATAGTATATATATAGTACATATATATAGTCTCTCTCTCTATATAGACTATATATATAGTTTGTCCTACATGTATACTATATATATATAATATTTATATTTCATTTTCTTCCTGCACCTGAAAAAACACAAAATCAAATGACTATAATTAAGGTTTATAGATTTATATTTTTATAATTCATTTTCAATAGTGATATTAGCTGAAAAGAGTTGGAGGCATACTGAGAATGAATCAGAAATTCTAGGGAGAACATAGAATAGGCATAAAAACTGATAGGCACTATAAATAGAAAAAGATAATAACTTTTTTCTTTCTCTCACTTTAGTAAGTGAAAACTGACCGGGTAAATTTTCTGAATTTTGGCAAAGGAAATATCAGTTTCTACCAAAGGAGGAGTTTGTCTGTAGATATGTGATTGCTTTATAAACAATACATATGGCCAGGTGTGGTGGTGCATACCTATAATCTCAATACTTGAGAAGCTGAGACTGGAGGATCTTAGGTTGGAAGCCAGTCTCAGCTATTCAGCAAGGCTCTCAGCAAATTGGCTAGACCATTTCCAAATTAAAAATAATTAGGGCTGGTGAGGTAGCTTAGAGGTAAAATACTCTTGAGTTCACTCTCCACCAACACAAACAAAAACAAAGCAAAAACAATATAATTATGTAAGAATAAAATAAAGCACTATGAACTGTTCTAAATTTCTTTCCAAATCAGTTCTTAAATATTCCAGACCATATTTTCCTTGAAAATATTAAAAGGTACAAATTCAATTTGGAGTTAGGTTTTACACTTTGCCCTTGTGTTTTTACTATTTCCCAGTAATTGCTTAAAAACAAAGTCAAACAAATGAAAAGCAGAAGAAAATACACAACAATGACTGATTCAAAATGAATGTGGTCTTCACAGAATCCAAGTGTAAATGGAAAGGTCTTAGCAGTAATAATTACATTATACTGAATTTATTAGTACCCACTGTACTGTGACCTAGATATTTTCTAAATCCTGAACAGAATTTTAAAAAAGGAAAGCAGTTATATCCTAAGAAAACTAGAGTGTGTGTTTACATTCAGTTCCTGTGCATCACAGAGAAATGTTGGAGTTTAACTTTAAAACTTTATGTTGAAAGAAGTATATAAAGTTAACCAATGCTGAAGGAATTTAAAATAGCAAAAGATGGCCATGAAATGTAGCATAAAACAGGGTGGACCTGATATTCTCTTAAAGAAATTATGAAATTGCTCTTAAAATAGACAGGGAGCATTTCTGATGAAGGAACTAACAAAAAGTTGGGAATTGGTGTAGCACTGAAGATGGCAAGACTCAAGTAGAGGACATGGATGTAGAGAATCAATAAAAATAACATGACACTACTGAGGGCTTTAAGTAGTACATAAAAATAAAAAATACCCTCTCTAAACTTAATTTTAAATAAATTGAATTGATAAAACACAAAAAGCTGTTGGGGACATCAACCCAGTAGGAACATGCATGCAAGATTAGGAATAAACATTAAGAAGCAAAATAATTGAATGGCAGGTTAATGAGGTAAAAGGCTATGAAGAATTTTAAGTTTAACAAATGGGAGGTATGGCTAATCAAATAAAGAGAAATGGTGGAGTATTTTGAAGGGCAGAAAAAAAGAAAGAATATTATCCACAAGGTGTTTGGGACCATGGAAACTAAATTACTACTAATAAAGAAGATCCAAGATAAGAAGATAATTACCTCATAAGGAAAGGTACATTTTTTAAACATTTTTGGTTTTGTTTGAGATGACATAGTCGTTATTCATAGACACAAGAATTTATAGGTCTTAGATATCACTTTGAAACAGAGGAGACTGAAGGAAAATGTTAAGCTTTCTAAAATAGCAAGTATTCCAAAAGCACAGACATTAAAAGTTGGAACTAGTGAAATAAGTACAAAGAGACTCAATGATCAGAGAAGAAGCCCTAAAGAACATGCCAGCGAGTGACAAGGAAGAAGCAAGCTTCAGCTATAAAGAGGTGATTGACCACTAGGAAAACAAAGGAAAGCTAGAGGAGGGAGAAAATTAAACCACGACTATTTAAATAAGGAAAAGGTTTTGAAAGCCCTTACAAATCATTTATAATCTTCTATTATAATATTCGTTACTTGATTTTTGAATATGCATATACCAGATGTTTTGCTTCAAAATATAGAGCAAATAATATATTGTAAAATTCTTCTTATCAATAATCTCCTACCCATTACTATTACACACACACACACACACACACACACACACACACACACACACACACATATATATATATATATAAAGATAAAATTGGTAAGTAGATCAATTATTTTAGCATAAACAAAGAGTAAGGATGAAAGTTCAATAGACAAAGAATCCTGGACTTACTTTTTTTTGACTGTGAACTTCTGTGCAGATTACTTATCTGTTCCTCATTTACATTATCAATATTATATACAGAATAAAGAAACCATTGTAACCTAATTCATAGAAGCTCAATACCCAAATATGTAAAACAGGATTAGCCACATGTACAAATTGTGAAATGACACTTCTGTATATGCATAGATGGATATTTAAATTATACAAAATGGTTGTATATAATTTATATATATATATAGTTAATATATAAAAATGTATGCATTGCATTCATATATTTTAATTTTAATATATAATCATAATGTATGTGTAGTTCATAATCATGTGTTTGTGCATGTGAACCTGACACAGATGAAGAAACTGTAATTAAATTTACACATCATTGTTCTCCTACAAATGGAAAAGATATTTTTAAATGCACTTTTATAATCAACTCTAAAGTTTCAAAACTGAAAGTAGGTCAAAACTTTAGTTTGGTTATGTGTGTTTCTGGTACAGTGTGAAGGTAGGGAATACTAAGTGTCTTGGCTTTTGCTAAAACCATTGAGTAATAATAATATAATGCGAAGCCAGGCGTGGTGGCGCACGCTTGTAATCCCCGCGCTTGGGAGGCTGAGACAGGAGGATCGTGCAGGTTCGAAGCCAGCCTCAGCTACTAAGTGAGGCTCTCAGCAACTTAGTGAGACCCTGTTTCCAAATAAAATATAAAATGAGTCTGGGAGTATAGCCCGGAGGTAGAAAGCCTCTGGGTTCCACCCTCAGTACCACAAAACAAACAAACAAACAAACAAACAAACAAATAAAATGATACCATTGAACTACATATGGTTCCATAGGCTCAATTATCTCTTGAAGAACAGTCCCTAGAACAGAATTATTTTAGCATTCAGACTAAGTAGTAGCTTAATAAACTGTCAAAGCATCATAGTATTACCATTGTGATTTCTTTATATGGTTCTAGAATACCAGGCTTATTTTTCTTTTTATACAGTAAACTAATCACTCTTATTTACATGGAAGAGAGATCATAGTATATGCATAAATTCTAATAGTATTTATTTTCTTTTTAAAATGGTTTCAAGATTATTCTTCACAGCTAATAACAATGTTAAATTTTAAAATTCCTGATAAATTATAATGAACTATGATTAAATAAATATGTAACAAACTACAGTTAAAATAATAATTGGCATCCTGTGATTTGATATTTAATTTAGAAAATGATTTTAATTTCTTCTAACCTTAAACCTTACTTGTTTTTTAGGTGTAATTCTGTTACTGCCTGATTATAGAGTTTTATTTGCTTCTGTCTTTCATAATGTAATCTATAAGTAGGTATTGTAGAGACCGCATGGGAAGTAGGTCAGGAGAAAAGAAGCTTAACTGTGCATTTTGGTATACATCTGTAATCCCAGTACTTGAGAGGCTTAGAAAGGAGGAACATAGGTTCAAGACCAGTCTCAACAAATTGGTAAGACCCTCAACAACTTAAAAAGACTCTATTTTCAAAATAAAAAATAAAGGCTTGGAGTGCAACTGAGAAGTAGAATTGCCCTGGTTAATCCTTAGTACCATAATAAATAAATAAATAAATAAAATCTTTAAGATTTTTAAAATAGGGCTCAATCTTTCATTTCTTTACTATTTAAATGTACAAATAATTTTAATAACTTTAAATAATGAAATAAGTTTTTTTGTTGTTGTTTGTTTGTTTTTTGGTGGTACTGGGGTTACTGGAAGCCCTTCTACCTCCAGGCTACACTGCCAGACCTATTTTACACTTTTTTATTATTTGGAAACAGGGTCTCTTAAACCAGCGCGACTGGCTTCGAACCTGCGCGATTGTCCTGTCTCTGCCTCCCAAGCATGAGGATTACAAGCGTGTGCCACCACCCCCGGCTGAAATAAGTTTTTTTAAAATGAATATTTTCATGATTCAAAAAGGTAGTCAATTACAAAAAATATAGGTCCCTCATGGGAATATGAATACATTTTGTTTTAAATGATTAGGTAAAATTTTCATATTATTGGTAAGATCATATTTGTAAGGCCAGTTTTCTAAAAAATTATTCAATAGGCAAAGTGTTTTTTTTCTCAGCCTTCTGTTTTTGATGTTCAATTTAGATGTCACTATGACATCCACCTGAGGAAAGAGAAGGGACCCCAAAACTATGAATTGATCGCTGCCTTACCCTCTAGCTACTTCTATTATTCTTAATCCAGCATTCTTTTTATTAATTATTATTATTATTATTATTTTTTTTTGCGGTACTGTGGATGGAACCAAGGGCATTCTACCTTCGAGCTAAACTCCAGCCTGATTTTTTTATTTTTTTACTTTGAAACAGGATCTCACTGAGTTGCAAAAGGCCTCACTAAATAGCTGAGGCTGCATGCGAATTGCGATCCTCCTGTCTCAGCCTCCCAAATGCTGGAATAACAATACACCACCACTCCCCGTAGTCCAACATTCTTAATTAGTACTAGATTAAAAGTAGTCAGACGTTTCAATCCTCTCATTGTATTTACTGATCCTACAAAGCAAGACATGGTTGCTTTGAGAGAACATGCAGAGGTTCTGTGTGGGCAGCCGTTTTCCTCACTCCCTGGAGAGAGACCTCTCTACAGCGAGCACTTGTCATTCTACCTATAATTACCCCAGAAGTCTGTAATTTATGCTCCTAATTCAATAAATATTTCAAACAATTGAATGGTCTTAAGTATTTTAATAGAAAATAAAGACTTAGCAGCATCTATGTTTATTTTCACTATTTATGTTTATTTGAGTTTTGTGCATCATTATTGAAATTCAAACTAGCTAGCAAGGAGAAAGGACTCAGTTCTCATTTTGTGTTGTGTGTTTAGAAACAGGTTTCTGGTAATGCTGAGAGATACCTCATTGGTGATCTGATTTAAATTCAAATAAGTGGCTTAAAAAATGAAAACTCCTATGCTGCATTGCCCTTAGCTAATGTTGTTATGCTAATCCTAAATATGCATTATACAGAAGCTTAAATGATCAGCAGTAACTGCATGCTTTTCTCATGAATTATTTTTCTCAATTTTAAAATTGGCAAGATAAGTTTAATATATACATATACGTACATATATGTGTATAAATATACATATGTGTGTTTATATGCATATGATGCATATATATATATCATGTATATCTATATACATATAAATATATGTGTATATATGTAAATATGTAAATATATATGTATATATAGATATATGATAACCAGAGCGATAACCAGAGCTAATATACCCACTAGAAACATAAAGATGCACAGATGTTTAAAAAGATTCAGAGAAGCAGTTAAACACAACTTTCATAGCTCTACACATGGCATCAAAGACTAAGTGGATTTGAAAGTTAAATTTAGAATAGGGAGACAGTCATTGGAGTATGGCTTATGTTCAAATAACTTTTTTTACTATATGTATACACTATAAAATGTATTCAATTTACCTATAATGACATTTAAAAACATCCTTGAAAGGAGCATGGTGTTGTAGAAAATAAACCAAATACTTTTTTATTGTGATTGGAATTAACCTTATAAGGGAGAGTAAGTTAAAAAAAATAATGTGCCATTGTATTTCAATAAATATTGGCATGAATTATTTTTTCTAAATTGTATTAGCATTTACATATCCCTTTATATACTCATAATAAGTATAAAACATAAAGTATTAAAATCGATCATTTTAAATTAGTACATTAGTTGAAATATTTGTTTTAGAAGCAAAGGCCAAATTCATTTGTGTATAAGGCATTAGTAGTGAACTCATGTAAATATTTCACACCTTAGAGCTTTTATTTAATAATACCAAATATATTACTTTAGTTTTAGATAATATTAATTTACTACCATTCCTGGTAAATCTTTGATAATAGCTAAAGTATGAACACTGGTGCAATACTTTTAACTTTTGATATACAGTTTTAATAGAAATTGTTAACAAAACTTAACCAGGCCCTTTTCTATCTGTTTAAAAACACCATCAGTAGTATGTCTGCCAGAGCAGTCCTTTTCTTTAGAGACTTTATATACAAACGCATAAGTGCTTATGCTCTTCAGTGAGCTTTCTGTGATGTTGTGATTTCCACATGCCAACACAATATGGTGGTGGACATTTAGGTCTTAATACTAAGCACTATACAATACACAAAATTTCAGTGACATGAAGGAATATTTTCTTAAGAATTTTTATTTTTGGAGACCATGAGTAAATTTTAAAAATTACTATATGATTTACAGTTACTCTCATATTGAATGTTATTTTTATTTGTATTTACTTTTGGTGGCTTTAGTAAGTGACAAATATCAATGAGAGAAAGTGATAAAGATTATTTATTTAATTTTTTATTGATGCATTGTAGTCATACATCATAATGGGGTACAAAACGGTAGAGGCATACATGCATACATCACCCAATTAGCCCTTACTCAATTCCCATCCCATTCCCTCCCCCTTCCTCCTTCTCATATTTGGCTTACTGATTAACTTTGATATGTTTGTGAATGTCCATTATGTACATTAAGAAATTTCCCTTTTCTCCTCTCACACCCCCTTCAGTTAGGTCTTCTTATTTGCTCATCTATAGTTTGTCTTCATCTAGAGTTTCTTCTAGGACTCATTTTCTTTCTAGCTTCCACATATTAAGGACAGCATCCAACTTCTTACTTTTTGTGACTTACTAATATCACTTAGTATAATGTTCTCCAGTTCCATCTATTTCCCTTTGAATGAAGTAATTTTGTTCTTCTTTATTGCTGAGTAAAATTCTATTGAATACATATCCCACAGTTTTGTAATCCGGTTATCTGTGGATGGACATCTTGGCTGGTTTCATAGTTTGGCAACTGTGAATTGTGCAGCTATGAACATAGACACACATGCATTAGTTTGATAGTTTGGTTTTCATTCTTTGGGGTAGATACCCAGAAGTGGTAATGCTGGATCATATGATAGATTCATTCTCATTCTTCTGAGGATCTTGCACACTTTTTTTCAAAGTGGTTTCACTAATTTGCGATCCCACCAACAATGTATTAGGGTAACACTTCTCCACATCCTTGCCCAAATTGGTTTGTGTTTTGAAAGATTGCTATTCTAGTTGGAGTTAGGAAAAATCTCAGGATAGTTTTGATTTGCCTCTCTCTAACTGGTAATAATGTTGAGCATTTTTTTATATTTTTACTGGCCATTTGAATTTTTTCTTTTGTGGAGTGTTTATTAGTTCACATGCCCATTTTTTAATTGGGTTATTTGTTTTCTTAGTCTGAGTTTTTTGAGTTCTCTCTATATTCTAGATATTAATACTCTAAAAACAAAGAAGTAGTTGGCTCTGTTGATGTTCTTGATATTTTCCTTTGCTTTACAGAAGCTCTTCAATTCAATGAAATCTCATATATTGATCCACCTTTTAGTTTCTTGTGTTTTGGGGATCTTGTTGAAAATGTTTTTACCTGGGCCTATGTGTTGTTGTGTTGGACTTATGCTGTCTTTAAGGAGCTGCAAGTTCTCTGGTCTGATATCCAAGTCTTTGGTCCATATTGAATTGACTCTTGTGCAGGGTGAGAAAGTGAGGTTTATTTCCATTTTAATGTATATGATTAAACATTTTTGCCAACACTATGTGATGAACAGGCTATCTTTTTGCCCAGTGTATGTTTTTGGCCCTTTGGTCAAAACTCAATTGACTGTAAGTGTGTGGATTTGATTCTGAGTCTTTCATTCTGCTGAATTGGTCTATGTATTTATGTTTTTAAAGTACCATGCTGCTTTTATTACTATGGTTTTGTAGTATAGTTTCAAGTCAGGTATTGTGATTCCTCCTGAATGGTTTTTGTTGCTGCAATGAATTTAAGGACTGATAGTATGTCTGTGAGGAATGACTTTGGTAATTTAATGAGTATTGTTTTATATCTGTACATGATAATCTGTACATGATTTTATAGAACTCTACATTGAGCTGACAAAACCAGTTATAGGTAGTTTGGACTTGATTGTCTGGAATTAATTCTTCTGACACCAGCTGAGTAGAAGAAATAATAGAAATCTTTACCTATCCCCTAAATGTTACCTGTACAGACATGCTGTAGAACCAATCCAGCTACCTGATTAATAATATAAAAATTGAATCAATCAATTTCATCCCATACACAAACATAACACGTAAGTGTATGTATGTATAAATATATATTTATTTATCAAATAATTGAATATAACATAGAAAAATAGCATGTAGACAAAATGAATTTAAGGAGTAGAATTTTACTTTAAATCCAATATACTTTGTATATTGGAAAAAGGACAGAGATTACTATGGTACTGATACCATATTATATTGATATATAGTTACGTGTATAAATGTAGACCTGCTCAAGTGTTTCTAATAGAGAAATTAATTATTGTATTAGGAAACATAATTACAAAATCAATTGGTTCTTAAATCTTTTGCACCAAAAACACTGGATTAAAAAAATACTTTCAATCAACCTGTAATCCCAGTATTTGGCAGACTGGGAAAGGAGGACTGCAGAATGAAGGCCAGGCTCAGTGATTGAGTGAGACCTTCAGCATCTTAGAATTAACCTGTATCATAATAAAGAAATAAAAATAGATGAAATGTAGTTTGCAGGTGGAATGGTCCTTGTTTTAATCCTCGGTAGTAAAAAAATACAACCAAGATCACAGTATTATTATTACATAATAATCATAAGTATTATTGGGTTAAATTTTTTTCAGAGTTTTTTTTTTTCCTCTCATTACTGGAGAATGAAACCCAGGGACATTCTACCTCTGAGCTATACTCCCAGCCCTATTTTTTGTTCTTTATTTTGAAACAAGGTCTCATTTACTGCAAAAGGCCTCACTAAGTAGCTTAGGCTGTTTGCAAACCATGATCCTCCTGTCTCAAGCCCCCAAATACTGAGATTACAAGTGTTTGCAGCCATGCCCAAATTTTCAGTCTTTGAAGTAAGATAACTGTTGTTGAAAAATCAGGAAAGAGAAAATATAAACATTGGTTCTTCACTATAAATTCATAGAAACAATTATAATGGTAACAGTCACTTCACATATATGTTTCTTTCTGATCTAGGAGGAAAAAATATATAATGCTAAGCAAACAACTTGGTGCAATGTACTACGGGAAACCAACCATTGCAATTCTGTTCCTGCTGCTACTGGTGGAGGAGAGGTTTGAAAAATGGGTGTTGTAAATAGTCTGTTCTATGTGGACAGAATCAATATATCTTTGGGACTGGAGAAAGAGACCAGGAACCATTAAAAATATTGTTTCTTACAAACATTTACATGTTTGTGTGTGTGTGTGTGTGTGTGTGTGTGTGTGTGTGTGTGTGAAATATGTTTGTCAATGTCATTTAAAGTGTGTTTTCTCTCTGTCCATGCTACTTGTCCTTTTCTAAGCCTACGTTAAGGATTCAATAAGATCTGTAAAAAAAAAATCTTTACACCAGATCATAATCTACAATTATATTAGTGCCTTATATCTAAGAAACATCAGTCAGAAGTAGGTATTGGTAGGATATAAATCAATCATAGTAAAGCTTCAAAACAAAAATAAATAAGGCCCTAATACTATTTCTTTTGATAAAGGCGACTTTCAGCAGCAAAAATTTCATGTGCTCTAGATTGTGGCCACTTTACCCATTGAATCAAGTAGAGTGTGGAGATATAAAGGAAATACTATTGATTTTAAGCATTATTTGAACCAACAAAAAGATTTAAAATGACCTTCTACTGTGATAACAATATCTATAATTTGAACCGAGTTTGTAGAGAAAAAAATGTTGCAAGGTCTGAAGTAAGATAAATGGCAATTTATGGAGGTCAGCTGGCCAATTTCAGATCAAAATAGTTGATACTGCTGCAGAGCAGTAAATATATCAACACAATTTCTGGAAAACCACAATTTGAGGATACTTTAATTTTGAAGAAATTGTTTTACCAGTCACTTCAGAATTGGTTTATCTATGAATCTAAACTTATAACTTTGCCTTTTGTTGCTTTCAGGTATGTTTGAAGCAACAGAGTGTACTGACTTTTAAAAAATACACACCTAGAAGAATCTATCTATTGACTTCCACCATGCTTAAAGGATTTATAGTGAACTTTTGCTGAGCTCATTATTTTTTTAAAAATATAAATAATGTGCTTTTAAAATGTTAATGTGATCTTTTTGTTTCTATTGGTGTCTGATAATATATAAATAATGAGATGCATTGTGATATATTAGTGTATGCACATACCATAATTTGATCAATTTTATTTCCTACCACCTTTACTTTTTCCTACACATTATTACCCTTGATTCTCTTTCTCTGTTCTACTATTCTACTAGTGTCCTGTCTCAGATACCAAGTAGTGGTATTACAGGTGTGAACCATCATGTCTGACTCATAATTCTGTTCTTTATGGATGAATAGAACACTATTGTGTGTATATACCAAATTTTCTCTATTCACTCATTTGTGGATGGACACCTAGGCTGGTTCTTGTGTTTTGTGAAACAATAAACAGGATATGTATGTATCACTATGGTAAGGTGACTCTACTTCTTTTGGTAATTAGGCCATTTTAACAATATTAATTTGCTTATCCAAGAATATGGGAGGCCCTTCTATCTTCTAGTGTCTTCTATAATTTCCTATTTCAGTGTTAGATAATTTTTGTTGTTGACTTCTCTTGCTTCCTTGGTAAGATTTATTCCTAGTTTTTAAATCTGTTTTTAATGCTATTATGAATAGAATTATTTTCCTGACTTCCTTTACAGCAGATTCACTATTGGTGCACTAAAAAAAAAAAAAAAAAAAAAAAGTACTGATTTTGTATGTTGATAGTTTGCTGAATTTGTTATTCATCTTTAGAGTTCTTCTGATGGAGTCTTTTGGGTCTTCTAAGAATAGGACCATATAATCTACAAAGAGTGACAATTTATCTAATTATTTTCCTATTTTTCCCTTTTATTTCCTTCTTTTTCTTAATTGCCCTGGCTACAATACTATAATACTATATTAAATATTATATTGAAGAAGAGTGGACATCTTTGTCTTGTGTTTTGTATCACCTATTGAGATGATCACATGATTTTTGTCCTTAATTATATTTATGTGATGAGTTACATTTATTGATCTGCATATATTGATTAATTCTTGTATATCTGAAATGAATTAAACTTGGTCATTATTTGCAATCTTCTTGTTCTTTTGCTAATGTTTTATTAAAGGCTTTTGCATCTATCTTCATTTGAGATAATTGGTCTACAGTTTTATTCCCTTGGTATGTGTTGTATTTGGCTTTTGTATAAGGTTGATATAAACTTTTAGATAATTACCTTCCTAAGAATGAATTTGGAAATATTCTTTCACCTCACTTCTATTCATGGAATAATTTGAAGAGCATTGACATTAGTTTTTCTTTTATATTTGATATATATCAGCTGAGAATCCCTATAATGCTGAGCTTTTCTTTGTTGGAGGGTTTTTTTATTACTGCCTTTATATTATAGCTTTTTATTATTCTATTTAAGTTTTCTATGTCCTCTTGGTTCAATTTTTATAGGTCACACAGATTAGAAATTTGTTAATGTCTTTTAGATTTTTTAAGTTATTGGAATATAAATTTTCAAAGTAATCCCCAGTAATCTTGTGGAATTCAAAGATGTCTGTAATAGTATCTTTTTTATCTCTAATTATATTATTTTAAGTAACAAAGTTAACATTTTTCAATTAAACTGGCAATCTAATCAAGGGTTGTTATGTTTTTCTTGTTTTAACTAAAGTAGGATGACTCCCGTGATTGGTCCAGACTCATATTTAATATTCAAAACAAAAGCAGTTTAAAATAATTTTCCATAATTTTCAAATTCTAAATTACTAGCATAAAAATTTAGAAACTATACACTCTCTTCTGTTGTCTTATAATAATACTGAACACTAAAAATAGAAATAAACGGTCTGTTTTTTAAAAACAAAGCAAATTTAGAAGAAATCCAAAGCTGTTCTAAAATTCAAAAAGAAGAGATATTCTTCTAACCCAGCATGTAACCCATCCAGACAACATTTGTCTTTTTAAACAAATTCTATCTGGGTCCCTCAGGAATTATTAACATCTCATTATTTGTTTCAAAAATTTTCAGCCTCTCTCTGCTCAAGACTCCTACACTGCAGTCACAAATTGAAAACTCATTTTCTGGGCTTATTAAATTATTTTGGTGTGCTTTTATTCAACAACTAGCTCAGAGACTGTGGATTCTTGTTTTTGTTAATCTTCTTAAAAGGAAGCCATAATCTAATTTAGAAAGAACTGAACGAACTAGTTTAAGTATTTCCTGTTGATTAAGTACTTTGAGAACTACTTAGAATTTCTTTAGTTGAATCTTTGGAAGCTTTAATTTACAATAGTTTCAGTTATTGGAATTTCTGTCATGGGGATTTGCCTAATGTAAAATTTGGAATTATTTGTAGAAACTGTTGAAAATACTGAGTGAGTCCATTCATTTCTCTACAGGCTGGTTATCATTTTATCCATCCATCAGCTAAGAAGATATTAGTGCTACAAATGCTCTGTGAAAATATCACTATTTTCCATTTTATATGTACCAGAATCTGAGAAGTAAAAGAAGCAGATAAGAGAGCTTTGAAAAAAAATTTTTTTAATAAGAAACTAGCTGGTTGTGGTGGCACATGCTTGTAATCCAAGTACTTGGTAGACTGAGACAGGAGAATTACATGTTTGTGGCCAGCCTCAACTACTTAGTAAGGCCCTCCACAACTTAGTGAGATTCTGTTTCAAAATAAACAATAAGATATAGGATGAGAGGTGTAGCTCAGAGGTAGAATGATCCTGAGTTCAATTTCTAGTACCAAGGAAGGAAGGAAGGAAGGAAGGAAGGAAGGAAGGAAGGCGGGCAGGCTGGCTCTTTCTACACTATTTAACTAGACTTGCCTCATTTGCTTTATCATCCTCTTTACCAATTTTTATATATGTATTAATAACATTTTACCTGAACCCTTTGATAGTAAGATAGAGCAACTACTAACACCAGTCATCATCAATACATGCTTCAGGATGTATCACCTAAGAACAAAGTAATTTTATTTATTACTTCTGTTGAGGAATTTGCCATCCATTCAATATTGTTATTTAATCTGCACTGTATGCCTCAGTATTGCAATTTGTGTAATAAATGACATCCTAGTTCTTTTTTCTGCTCTATGCTATACTCCAAGGCCATGCATTGCATTTCTTTGCCTTGATGCTCTAATTTTCTTCACTTTAGAAAATTATTTTTGCATTTCTTTATCTTTCTGGGACATTTTGGTGGAAGAACCCACAAATTAGGTTACTTTAACATTGCACTGATATGAAAATTATTTAACAGTTACATATTTAGTTGGTTAAGTTGTTTATTTTTTTAATGTGTAGGTGTTTCTCAATTGGAAGCATTTCAAAGAAAAAAATAGTGTAGAAAGGAGCAGAGAAAAATAAATTACCAGAAACATGTTATTTCTAAAATTTACTTATTAATCTATACCACATGTCAGAAACTACAATAAATGCTGGGTGTGGTGGCACATGCTTGTAATCCCAGCATTTGGGAAGCCAAGACAGGAGAATCAGGGTTTCTGGGCAGCCTCAGCTACTTAGTGAGGCCCTTTGTAACCCAGTAAAGACCATGTTTCAAAATAAAGAATAAAAAATAGGGTTGGGGGTGTAGCTCGGAGGTAGAATGCCCCTGGGTTCCATTCCCAGTACTGCAAAAAGAAAAAAAAAAAAAAACAGAAAAGAAACTATAATAAATGCTAGGAACATATTTAAAAGGATGCTTACTGGTTTGTGTAAGTTATTGAAAAGCTATAACTCTCTGGTCAAGTATAGCTTTACAGCCATTCATTTATGAATTGTTTGTGGCTACTAAGGCTACAGTATTAAGGTGGAGTAATGGTGACAGAGATCATACAACCAACAAAATCTGAACTATCTGGCTCTTCAGAGAAAAAAATTGTGCCAACTTATGGCATAATACAGCTAAATTCAGCTAATAAAATATCTAGATAAAAATTATCAATAAACATTTGAGCAAAGAGAAAAATATTCTCATTACAGTTTGCTATTTTTCTTTTTTTTGTGGAGTGAATAAATGTGGGCATTTAGGCCTTGCATCTTGTAAATAGTAGAAAACATATGTAATACCTTAAAATAATCTACTATTCATATTATAGACCTTGTTTAGGAAGAATAAAGGTTGCCACTGAGCCAGAAATCCTTAGTGTTTCAAAGGCTGTATCTCACAAGTTGCTGTCATTCTCGTCCACTTCCTGCTATCGACCGTACTTCAAAGGACTGAGCTCAAGAGGCCTCAGTATTTTCTGTGTCAGCAGAGTTTCTTTTCCTTCCAGCAACTTATTAAAGAAAGAATCAGATTGACTTTAGTGAAATATATTCTGTCTTTCCTGAAGACAGAATTTTGTCCCATATAAGAACTCTTCTGCTTATGTCTGGGGCAGAATCACATTTTCAAACTGGTGTCTGGACACGCGAATAAATCCCATTACCCAGTAATAGGATTTGTCTGCACACCTCCTGTGCTCTCCTTTGGTAACTGAGGAGTCCTTCACAGTGGGCTGGATTTTTTTTTTCATTGGTTTACTATGACATCTGTCCAAATAATTTCACTGTGTGTTGCATTTGTTTTATTTACACCCATCAAGGGGTGAGAGTCTCGTTATTGATAAAATTATTGAATACTGTCAGTATTCTTCAAAATTTCACTGGAGAAGATGCCCTAAAATTAGCCTTTGTTTGATAAAGAATCACATTTCAACCATTTGCAAAGTAACTTGAAAGTGAAACCAATATCTGTGTAGTTAGATTATGTATTATTAGTCACTACCACTTTCAAGTCTCTGTCAGTAAGACTGCCTCAAAAATGTGGCTGAGAACTGGTAAAGAATGTTGTTATCTACAAAAGTAGCCTGCAAAAGAGAAAATGGCCCCTAATAATCTGATTCATAGCAATGTTGTATTTTGGAAATAGTATGGCATACTCTAAGAGTTTAGATTAGAATAGTAAATTACAGTAGCAATATCATATCATGTTTAAGTTATGTCAGTAAGATTAACATATATTGAAGTTCCAGCAGATGTCCACAGTGGACCTTGGCTCTTCCTATACCTTCATTTCTAGTTGCTCTCAGGTACACTCCAGCTCTTCTACTGAACAGATATCTTCTTTGTTTTCAATCTAACTTTTAATAATATTCCAAGTTGCTAGAAATTGCTGTGCCTCTGCCTCCTTTCTTGCTTATGTTATCTATAGATTTCTTGAGGTTCTTGCAAGGTAGATAACATCCTCCCATTGTTATAAAAGGATGTTTTGGCTTTACAAAGATCACACAGTGAATGATAGAATTACTATTAAATCCCAAATATAACACCAAAGCCCATTTACTGTTTTTAATCCCAATATTCCCTCTGTAGTATTGGTGATTATTTGCCCTTATTTTTAGATAAAAACATTTTTAAAATATTAATTGTATATTCCAGCTCTTTTTTGTTGTCTCACTGATCTTTCTCCTGCCCCAGAATCATATTTTTTTCTTAATTGCAGAATTATAAAAGAAACCCAAGCAAACTGCGCAGTGACAATGAACCTAAATTATTTATAAATAGCTTTGAAATGAGCTCATTACTTTACTGCTTGACATTGCCTGATACATGCCAATCTAACAAAACAAGATTTTGGGATATTCAAATTTTTCTTGTCAAATGCCAATTTAAAAAGTAACCTAAAATACACCTCCAACTCTCATGCAGAAAGTTTTGTTTGACATTTTTTTTGAGGAAACTCCGATTCTGAAAGTTAGCCCATATATTAATAAACTTGTTTCATCCTTTGAATTGTTTTAATTATTTTAGAGACAAAAGCATATATAATACCTACAACTTCATATAGATCTGAATAAATTAAAAGAAGTAATACCTACATACAAATTTAAAAAACTACAAATGCATGTTGTATTATCATCTTAAATTTATACTAATTTTACAGAAACTTAATAGATTAATATTAATATTTTGAGTGTTTAAGTGCTAGATACTATTTTAAAATATTTAAATATAATCTCAGTAATCATAGAAATTTTATCTAATAGATATAAAAATCCCTTTTAGAGATCAGAAACTAAGGCATAAAAGCAAGTATGTAAAAATAAATGAAACATCTTATTAATACATTAAGCTGGATGGAACTCTGAGACAAACACTGGGACTGCCTTGGGCATCTAAGTCTACCTGTTGCCCAGTGTTTATTTATGGTACTTATATATTATCTTCTATATTATCTTTGTCTACTATATTTAAGTTTCAAAAGGAATAGACTTTTGACTATTATATTCACTGTTGAATTCCAAGAGCTTAGGTCAGTGCTTCCATGTGTGATATGCTCAGTAAAATTCTGTAAAATGAGACAAGACAATGAATCTATCTCTTTAGAATGTATAGGACATCATTTGCAGTGACAGATGAAATGATGCCCATAGTCTCGGATCCTGATCATGAGAATGGTAATAGTCATACCAAACACCTTTTTATCTCCTTCATTTCTATTTGCTCTTATATTTTATTCTCCCAATTCAGGCACACAGCTACTGTAAATATTGCTTTTATAAGTTCTAAATAAACACAAGCTTTATTGCTAGCCTCAAAATATGTAACGAAGGCAATATAAAGGAGAAAAATAATTTTAAAATAATAATTATATTTTATTTTACATCCTACCAAAATAGGTATTAGGTCCAAGGGCATTCTACCTCCTAGCTATACCCTTTTGCCCTTATTATTCTTTTTTTTTTTAAATTTTAAAACATGACCTCAGTAAATTGCTGAGGGCCTCTCTCTGTTTCTGAAGTGACCTTGAAACTCTGATTCTCCTCTTATCCATCCAAATACTGAGATTACAAGTTCACACTACTATGCCTAGATTGTATTTTACCTATTTTTAAGATTACTTGTTGAAAACACTTGCCAAGAGGTGGATTTTTACAGAAGACAACTTAGGTCACATTAATTATGGGAAAGAATCTTTGAACACATGATTGGAGTCACAATTGACAGCATTTCTTGGAATTTTGTTTTTAATAAAGAGTGCTGGGCAGAAGCAGTTGGGAGATAGGCACAGGGGAATAATTTAGATCTTTGAGAGATTTAGTGATTCTTTCTTCCAAATAACATGGACTTCATGACCAAAAGTTCTAAGCCAATTTGAGAATATATTCTAAAGAATAAGAAAAATGTTTAATCTCAAGAGACACTGGAGTCTTGAGCTATCCCTGGAATGGAATGCCTAGGAACACAAAACTAGAATCATAAATGGATCAGCTCTCATACACTTACAGAGTTCTAAATAGAAAAATAAATCTGAGCACCCATTTGAATTTCCTGAAATGGATATCTCAGTGTGGTGCTGATCAGTTACCTTAAGTCTTTGTTGTTGTTGTTTTTTTTTCCTCTTCTCCTTTTTCTCCTCTTTCATTCTCCCTCCCTCCTTTTACATCATTGTTTACTTGGGCAATGACTTATGTTTTCTTATACCATGGTCATTTATTAGAACTAAAGACCTAGAATTAAAGAAAAAAATTGTTTCTAATTTTGACAATTAGGAATGTAGAATCTTAAATCAATAATAAAAATATTGCTATGAATATAAGAGTGATAATTAGACAAAATGAGCAATGCAGTCGGTGACTCCTGGTATTTGGACATTTCTGTCTTTGGGTAAAAACTTTACATAAAACTTTGAGTAGAAACTTCATATAAATTTTTGGGTAAAACCTTAATTAGAGGATTGCTGTCAAATCCAAGGTGGCTGGGAAACATGTCTCTTCTGTGATGGTATATGTTCTGTAGTTTCCTCAGAGGCTTTCAATTACACATCTCTGAGTTATGGAGACCTCCCAGTCATGAGAATATGATGGTTTACTTTGAGTTGCCACAAGCAGGTCCAAAGAATCAATTTTTTTGTAATTTAATTACTATATCTGCAGTTAACTGCATGCTAAGAGGCTTTCAGCAAAATTTAAAAGCAGATTTATTGTTGGTTTTATTTTCAATAAAACTAGGTTTCCAAACTGAAAGTTACACCAGGGTTGCTGCATGTTATCCTTGAGAGAAACCATATGGACTTTTTATAAATGTGGGTACATTCTCTTAAATATTCAAAGCATTTGACCATTTGCTATAAAATGAATTGTCCCTCTGCCAAATTTATATATGGAATTTTTAATTCTGATGTGGCTGAATTTGGAGATAAAACCTATTAAAAGCCAATTAAGGTTAAATAAGATTATAAGGGTGGGGCCCCAATCCAATAGGATTCGAACTGTTATAAAAGAAAGCACCAAAGCTGCTGTGTGTATGTGTTAACACTTTCACTATAAACCATATTATGATATTAGAATATAATGTACCAATAAGAGTATATAAAAAGACACAAAAAACTCACTTACTTTTGCACTCTTTTATTCTATCAGCTTATCATTTATACTTATAAATATTTATAATCAGTACTGGAAGGTAAAACTAGTTTTACAGAGTAAGCTGTGATAAATTTATACAACATTTACTTTTATTATCTTTGCGATATTCTATTATCTTTTGATTAATATTATCTTTGTGATATCATAAGTTTATTAAATCTAAGTGTGTTACTCTAGCCATGGAAGTCAACATTCTTCAGTAAAGATTAAAGCTTTATTTTTAAAATGCTAATTGTTCTTTGAGTTTTGTGATCTTTTGTCTTTTGTTTGTGGTACTGGCGATGGAACCCAGGGCATTCTACCTCTTAGGTACACCCCCCTGCCCTATTTTTATTCTTTATTTTGAAACAAATTCTCACTAAGTTGTGGAGGACCTCCCTAAATAGCTGAAGCTGTCTACAAACTGCCATCCTCCTGTCTCAGCCTCCCAAGTACTGGAATGACTTTTGAATGATAACTAAAAATAATAAGTTTATGGTGCTTCTTGATAACAATGTCTTATGAAATACTTTGCTTTTATTTTCTGCAATATAAGTACCTCAGTCTTTGAATAAGTATTTGATACATATCATATTGAAAATACAAAATCTATAAGACAAAAATAAGTCATCCAGAATATAGGCAAACAATGGTAAAAAAAAAATTCACAATTTCATTTGGAGAAGGTGAATACTTAAAAGTTATCCTTTGCCACAAGTGATGGCACATGCTTGTAATCCCAGCGCTTGGGAGGCTGAGATAGGAGGATCTCACAGGACCAAAGCCAGACTCAGCTATTTAGTGAGGCTATCAGCAAATTAGTAAGACCCTGTTGACAAATAAAATATAAAAAATAAGTCTGGAAGTATAGCCTTAAAGTAGAAAAGCCCCTGGGTTCCACCCCCCCAGTACCACAATATATATATATATATATATATATATATATATATATATATATATATATATGTAATATATTTTTAAGTCATCCTTTGATATCTAAAGAGAATTCTGATTCTTGCTTCTTCTGTTTTGATGGGCTACAATCTTATCAGATGAGACATATAGACATGACATATAGACATATACTAGAAAAAAATTTAGCAATTTTGAGTGAAACTTCCCAGAAATATTGGTTTAAGATTGCAGATAATTGCACACTTGTAATCCCAGAATTCGGGAGGCTGAGACCAGAGGATTGCGGTTCAGGGACAGCCTCAGCTACTTAGTGAGGCCCTCCGCAACTCAGTGAGACCCGGTTTCAAAATAAAGAATAAAAAATGGGGCAGGAGGTGTAGCTCAGAGGTCGAATGCCCCTGGGTTCCATCCTCAAACCCTCAAAAAAAAAAAATTGCAGATAATTGCCAGAAATGGGGGCACATGCCTGTAATCCCAGAATTTGGGGGGTTAACACAAGAAGATTGGAGTTTTGAGGACAGCCTCAACAACCTAGCAAAATTCTCAGCAACCTAGCAAGATATTGTTTTTAAACAAAATATAAAAGGGTTGAGAATATAGATTGGAGTTATAGTATGTCCCTAGGTTCAATCCCTGTGCCCTCTACACACACACACACACACACACACACACACACACACACACACACACGAACACAAATAAATCTATCCTTTGAGAGTAGAAGATGTTGTAGGTAATGATTTTTTAGAATTATCAGATTAAAAGAGATTGAAAATCTCTCTTGAGGGATAGCACACAATTAGTTTATAACAGGTATGCAATGATTGCCTTGATAGTGAGAACATGTGATACATGGTGAAGCCATTGACGATTATCTAGGGACTTTCTGTTTATAAGACATAACACAGTGGTTGCTGATAGTTCCTGAGTGACTAGTGTCTAAAATTTAGAAACATAAATCAATTCATAGACAAATATTATACCAGTCTTTGTGCTTGAACATTAGAATGATTTTGAATTAATGAGTATGAAATTACTAGAACATATTTATATTAATATATCTTATTTATAATGGACCATAAAAATTGAAATGCCAACAAACCTCATTAATTTTATAATCTTTCATAAAAGGAAAAAGGCAATCATTTGGGTACCTGGCAGCCATTTTCAGAAAATACAAGGATTTATTATTTTGAACTTAGTAACTGAATAAAAAAATGACAAAAACATCACTTCACAAGAAAGAGAAAACCTAGAGATAAAGCATATTTTTTCAAAGTAAGAAAAAACTGTAAGACTCCAAGGTGCTTTCTTCCTCTTGAGATGGTCAGTGTTCTGCCTTGACTGTATACCCTCCACTTTCCTAAATAAACCTGTCTTTATCTCTGAAAAAAAAAGAAAGAAAAATTTCAGTGAAAGATATGATTTTAGCAGTTTAAATTATGCTCCCAAAAGAAGGATATTAAAAATAATTTATTTTATGAATTTTCTAAAGTACTTGAAGTCAACAATACATTTTAGTGATAAAAATAAAGATTCTTATATTGGCAGAAAGAAACTTGATTTTATAAGAAGAAAGTTTTCTATTGATTTTTTTTACTAATATGTGCAGGGAGGAAATGAAATATATCCACTAACATTGAGTCAAAGTTATTGTAATGCTTAATATATTTCATTGTGATATTCATTTGCATTATTTATATTCATAAACAAATTGATAAACAATAAATAAATGTATATATCTATAAATTTAGAAATACAAATTACTTACATAGAGGATCAAATTAAACATTGAATTCAACTTTAGAATATGACTAACATTATTAATATATAAAGAAAATGATTCATATTTTATATTTGTTATTCTTTCTTAGTAAAATATGATATGTTTCTTAAGAAAACGAATATCCAACCCAGGGCATTACATAGGCCAGATCTATGACTGAACTAAATCTCAAGCGCTCTTATATATATTTTTATTCCCAACATTTATATTGAGTACAATTTTAATATTTATAATAAATATTGGCTTTAATTAAAATAACTTATTTCTTGACATCAAGGTAAAACTGGAAGGTAGAAAATTTAAGATATCTTTTTGAAATTTTGTTTCAAAAGCAGTGATTTAGTATGTTATTTACAAATTTTTTAATGTTTAGATAATATTACACTGAGTTATATAAAGATTGATAAACTGTAGCTTTTTTGCAGTTCTTAAGAATAAGGACAAAAACTAAAACTAACTTTAATGACTAACATTTTAAATATTTTCTCTTTTTTCTTTCTCTTTCCTTCTTCCCCTTCCTTCCTTCCTTCCTTCCTTCCTTCCTTCCTTCCTTCCTTTCTTTCTTTCTTTCTTTCTTTCTTTCTTTCTTTCTTTCTTTCTGTGGTACTGGGGTTCCTGGAAACCCTTCTACCTCCGGGCTACACTCCCAACCCTATTTATAAAATAAAAAAAAAGTATAACTTTTTTTTCTTTTTAATTTGGAAACAGGTTCTCTTAAGCCAGCACAGCTGGCTCCGAATCTGCGCGATCCTCCTGTCTCTGCCTCCCAAGTGTGGGGATTAAAAGCATGCCCAACCAAGCCCAGCTTATTCTTACTTTAATATTATCTAGTTACATAAACATTATTTAATGATACAATTTAATATTAGTGGGTTAATATAATGTAATTTGATTAAAAATATCAAGCCGGGTGTGGTGAGACACACTTGTAATTCTAACATTTGGGAGGCTGAGGCAGGAGGATCTCGGTTTGCCAACGGCCTCAGCTATTTGATGAGGCCCCTTGCAACTCTGTGAGATTCTGTTTCAAAATAAAGTATAAAAATAGGTCTGGGGGTGTAGCTCAGAGATAGAATGCCCTAACATTCCAGCCTCAGGACAAAATAGAAATGTCTATATTTGTGTACTTTTTATTAATTCAAAAGTAAAATATATTTGAATAGTTTTAAAAAGATATATTCTTTTTCTTTTAATTAGAGTTGCAGTTTCAATTTCCTTACCCAAAATTTAATAGCAAAGACATATATTTTAATATATGTTTTAATGTATTTTTTGGTCTTTTAATTTTACTGTGGACTACATATTCATAGATTATTAATATGATGACAGAAAAAATAGTATATTAGTGAGCATTTTTAAGATAAAAAAAGTAGAAAAGAAAGTAAAATGTAGTTGGCAAAGAAGAAGAATCCAGCTTTTAATAAATAAGAAATTCTCATTGTAACAAGGAATCACTTCAATGGTCATGATGCCCATAATACAAAATTACCAAAACATAATACAAAATTACCAGTGCAAACCACAATGCTATGCACAGGGAGAGTGAGGGAGCTGGAGGCAGTCAGGGAGACTTTGCTGAGTGCTGTGTACATATACACCTCTATCACTCTAAAATTCATTATGATTACAATGCACCAAATAAGTAAATAAATAAAAAGGCATTCATTTTCTTCAATAGGAAGTTTAGATGTAGGAAATTCATTTTTACAAACACACAGAAAGATTTGTTTTGCTTGCTTCAAATAAAATATCCTATTCTTTAAGTGGTCTTTTACTTTTAAAGATGGAGACGATAATCTCATGAGAATTTCTTTTCTTTTTTCCCCAAATCTGCCTCTTAAACAAACTTGGTTATTGCAATGTACAAAGTGGCCATTGTACTTTGAAATTTCTTTTATAAACATTTTCAGAGTATTCAAATATCTGTGCCATTAGCATCACAATACTCCAGCACTTGCAAGTCTGAATATGGAAAACTTGCACTCTTACATCCCAACTTAAAAAGGTCTTCTCAGTAAACAAAAGCAAAGGGGAGGGTCCTCTCCTCTTTCTTTTTATCTTTCTTTCTTTTTTTCCTTCTTTCTTCTTTCTTTCTTTCCTTTTTGGCAGTACTGGGAAGGGTTCTTAACTAAGAACTATAATTGCAAATGCCCAAGATTCGTTCTGATGTAACAAGGCCTAGGGTGGACAGGAGAACTGACTCAACTGTCCCTACACCGCAGATCAGGCTGGAGAACAGGGATCCTGCCATTTTGATTAAGGCAAACCAACAAATTAAATCTGTTACCTCAAGATTTTATTAAAATGTAACAATCATGGAAATGTCCTAGGATTAATAGGACTTGTTTTCTGGTCTTTGTAGGCTTTCCAGTTCTTGCTTCTTATTCCCAAACATACCCTTGCTCTTGGCACTGATTGCCTCAAAGTACTCTATCCAATTTCTTTTTTGGAATTGCTGCCCACGAGTCAAAACCAACTCAAAATTAGAATTATTATTAATCAAGGCACTGAGATGCTATTACTGAATATAGAATTGACCAAAAATTCCTAAATTTTACATTTTCAAGGTGATCCCTTGAATTCTGGACTGTATTGAAGTTGTCTTTGGTCCTTACCTTCATCCATTTCTTTACAATAATGAATTAAAACACTTATTTTAATTTATCAAATGTGATAGATGTTAGTTTACTGGAATAGGCTACCTTTGGATTTTTGCCAGGGTATCTTAGTAATTCTTTAAAATACTGCCTCAGTCGCATTTACTGGCTTGGATATGGGCAAATATCAGAGTAAATTCTGCAAATAAAATCTATTCTAATGCATATCTAATGAAAAAACTAAGAAATAAATTTTAATAGATTTCATCAACTGTATCCATTAAGGCCTTTTCAAAACAGAATCCATTCTGGGGATTGTTAGCATATTTTAACAATACCTATTTTCATCCAAGATGTTAAATTTGTGTGTATTATAAACAACTATTTTACCTGCCTGAATACATTTTTTTGGGTACCTTTCCTGATTTTTCCTGAGCTTAGAAAATATGCCGAATCAAAGAGAAGAGCTGTGGCTGCCTTTCTTAGGGAGGAAAAAAGCTCAGGCTATGTTTATTTCATCACTAAAAAGTACCTTCAGTCACTGGAGAATATTCTATGTTACTGAAAAGTTTTCTTTGTCATTTTCACTGAAAGTTTTCATGACAATAGATATCTTTCCAAAGCCCTATGTAACTAGGTGTTAATTGCATAGTGGTCTTCTGTACATGTGAACTAGTTCAGATTCCCTCAAGAGATTCCCCTAAGTGTGAGCTATGGTGTACCCATGCAGATCATTCATCTTAATCTTCTACCAAAGAAAAATAATGTTGCATGTGAGAGTATTTTAAATTGACTGATGAGGATATTGAACGAATAATAAATTACTACTCGTAATGAAAATATACTGATGTGCTAAGTGAAAAACTGTCTCTAGTAGTCCTCCCTTACTTAGAAAAGAAGAAGCAGAGCAGACAATAACCTCTGATCTCCTTGCCCTGGCAAACTCACAGTGCCTGCTATCACCAGGCCAACTAAGCAGAAACTCCAGTGGGCAGAGCAGAAACCATGTGCTGAACATGGTAAATGACAGAACATGATGAATCCTAGTGCTTAGGGGCTGAAACAGGAGGATTGTAGGTTCAAGGCCAGCCTCATCAACTTAGTGAGACCTTCAGCAACTTAGTGAGACCCTATGTCAAAAGTAAAAATTTAAAAAAGGGCTATGGATATAGCTCCAAGGTAGAATATCCTTGGGTTCAATTCCTAACGTTCAAAGAAAAAGAAACAGTGACAACAATAAAAAAGCAAACAAAGAAAAAATAATAGGAATGATGTACTGTCATCCTGTTCTTATGGTGTACTCACCTGGATATTTGTCAACATAATCACTTTATACCTGGAATACAATGCAAATATATTCTCTCTTTTTCAAACCATAAAGACTTGAATATTGTTTTTCTTTCTATATCAATCATTCTCGTTTCACCTACAGCACACTGTCAGAATTTGTCCCGTTTCTTTCCATCAAATACGCTAAATTTTGTTTCCACTAAGGTGTGTGTAGGGGGTGTGTTACTGGGGATTGAACCAAGAGAAATTCTACCTCTCAGATATATCCCCAATGTTACTTTATTTATTTGAAACAAGGTGTCACTAAGTTGCTGAGGCAAAACTCGAACCTGCAGTCCTCCTGTTTCAGCCTCCCAAATACCAGGATTACAGGCATTCACCAAGATGCCTGGCTCCACTAAGAGTACGCAATTAGGCCTCTGTTTAGAGTGTATTCCCCCAAATTTTACAGAATGACTCCTTTTATTTGTAAATTAGTATAATGTAACAAACTAATTTACACAATTTTCCATGTTGAGTGAATAATTAAACACGTTCTCTTGTGCCTTCACCATACAAGATCCTGAGACATAGATCTCTCTTAATCATGCTCTCATCACAGTAGTTATAACAGGACAAGTAAAGAGTACTCAGTGTATATTTATTTGTGGAAGAAATGAATCACAGCATATACAAAAGCAAATGTTTAAATCATGTGATGTGTGGTCAGGCAATTCCCATGAAGTAACTATCACTCTATAGTTTGTAGAAAATAATCACATCTTAAACCAGCTATTCTTAACCAAAATGCATATAAAATGATTTGTCTTGAGGAATTGGCCCATGTTATGATATCGACTGGCAAGACTAAAGTCGACGTGGTCTACAGTTGAACTGGAGATTTAGAGAAGTTGATGCTTTGGAACATTCTCTGGAGTCAGAATTCCCTTTTTCTCAGGGACTTCACTTTGTATTCTCTAAAAACTTTTGAATGATTGCTTGAGTTCACCCACATCATAAAAAGCAATCTTCTTTATTAAAAAATTTTAATTTAAATATTAATCTTATATAAAATATGCCTGCACAGAAACATATAGACAGTTGTTGGGCCAAACATGGATACCATGGCTTAGCCAAGCTGTCGTGAAAATTTTACATTTACATACATTAAACCTTTAAATGTACAGTAGAGTTTTTTATGCATGTAGTATTTTCCACCTTTATTTTTCTATGAATAATTATATCTGTTTGTGGAAATCTAGAAATCAAAGCATTCACTTATGAAATTTAATGCCATAAGTGTTTTTGCTTAACTTGTTGACTCCTTATCTTTCTTACAATGTTCTTCAACCTCTTTCAGATTGAAAAGAACACAGCAATGTTAAGTTTAACTTTGTTGATGAGTATTAACTGAACATATACACTGAGAAGATAATAAAATAATCTTAGCAGAGACACAGTTATGTTCAGTGTAGACTAAGCTCTCCATAATTGGTCACTCACTCTTCCTTTCTATGGAAGGATCTCTATTCTTTATTCTAGTATCATTCATTTCAATTTTCGGAAAGTATATTTTACTACTTCTCTTACTACTATGTACTTTCTACTTTTTATGCATTTTAAAGTTATACTAGTTTTATGAGAACGAAGACCCAAATAAGATCTGCCAGAGCCAATCAGTTGATATCTATCCTATTGTAGTTTTACTAGATATTGCTGTCATGCCATGTCATGAATTCCTATCCAGCCAAACTGGAGGTGTTACTCTTTGGTTCCTGACCCAATAAATTGTGCCTTGGGTAGAGTTTGTATTGTACGAACAGCAACCTCCTGCATGTTAAGAGCTGCTTCTCATTACTTGCTTGAATGCAAGCTGTGCAATTGGCTAACGCTTGCAAGATTATATCCGGTACAATCAAAACCTGGATCAGCACATTTTAAAACAATTTCCAAAACATATAAAAATACCTTAGTGATACAACAATCCATTCTAATGCAGGCATTGATTATCTGTGCGCAATTTTTCCCTATTAAAGCCATCACAAAACATATTTTAATAACAGACAAGAATTTTAAAAACTTTTTTTTTTATTTTGAAGAGCAAACATTTTATTTTATTTTTTTTATTGGTGCACTGTATTCATACGTCATAGTAGGATACATACTTTTGTAGACATACATGCACACTTTTCCCAGTCAGCCCCCACCCAATCCCCACCCCATTCTCTCCCTATCCCTCCCTCCCATGCTTGGCTTAGTAGTTGACATCTAGTATTATGGCAATTTATCTAAAATTAAAAATGATAATCTCACATAACAGTTTCATTTGTCTGATACCAAGCTTTTGATGACTTAAAGATAACATTTCAATATTTCTTTTTGCTTTCTTTCTTACCAGAGAATATTTTTTTCTTTTTTTTAGGTGAAACTATCATATATTTATATATTTATTTTTCAGAAAAAAATCTATCCTAATATGGAATATGGAGTCTAGGTACCCAAAGCGATCTTGAAAAAGAACAAAGCTAGAAGATATATATTTTCTGATTTCAAACCATATAAAGCTACAATAATTGAAACAGTATAGTACTATTCTAAAGGCAGATATATAAACCATTGGAGTTAAATAAAAGCCTAGAGCTAAATTCTTCCCTATATTGTCAAGTTATTTTTGACAAGGTTTCCACGAACATTTGGTTTTGGAAATGATAATCTTTTAACTAAATATTGTTAAAAATAATAATTACATGGAAAAGAATAAAATTGGACCCTTACCTAATCCCATATACAAATATTAACTCAAAATAGATAATAGACCTAAATACAAATCTTAAGACTATAAACTTTTAGGAGAAAATCTGGGTCATAAAACCTCATAACATTGAAATTGGCAGTGATTTCTTGGTTATGATTTCAATGACACAGGCAACAGAGGAGTATACAGACTCCCTAAAAAATAAAAAAATAAAAAAAATTGTATATCCAAAGACAATGTAAACAGAGTTAACAGTTACTAATAGAGTAGGATAAAATATTTCCAATTGCTATATCTGAAGGTATATTAATATTCCAACTAGAAATCCTAAAAATTAACAACAATAAAGGCAAACAATACCATTTAGAGATAGGTAAAAGACTAACATAAATAATGAATCTCCACAGATAACCAATCTTAATTGTCTGTTGGATGGAAACTCTTGTTTCTCTGGTTCTGGTGTGTGTTACCTATTTCTTCTTTGTAGTTAATCTCTTTGAGTATTTTCTCTAGTGCTGGTTTTGAAGACATAAATTCCTTCAGTTTCTGTTTGTCATGGAAGCTTCTTATTTCTCCATCTAATTTGATAGAAAGTTTTGCTGGGTAGGAAATTTTTGGCTGGAAGTTGTTTTCTTTCAGAGTTTGGAATATGTTACTCCAAGCCCTTCTGGCTCTCATAACTTGGTTTGGGAAGTCTGGAGTGATTCTAATTGGTTTGCCTCTGAATGTCACTTGGCCCTTTGCTTTTGTTGCCTTTAAGATTCTCTGCTTGGCTTCCACATTGGTCATTTTGACAATTATGTGGCGTGGGGATCCTCTTCTCCGATCCTGTCTAAGGGGAGTTCTATAAGTTTCCTGGACCTTTGTATCAACCTCTTGTTCTATGTTTGGAAAATTTTCTGCTATTACTTCCTTGAAGAGATTGTTGATCCCTTTGGTTTCACTTTCTTTTCCCTCCTCTATTCCAATTATTCTTAGGTTAGCTCTCTTAAAGTGGGCCAATATTTCTTCAATATCAGATTCCTGCTGTCGGATATTTTTTCCTAGATTAGAAACTATGAGTTCATTTTTGGATTGCTCATCTTCTAAGAGCGAGATTCTGTTCTCCATGTGTTCTAATTGGTTGTTTGTGCTTTGAATTGAGGCCTTTACTTCATTAATTGCATCCTTTATCTCTTTTTGGCTCTCTCTGAGTTCTTTTCGAAGCACCTCTATTATTTCTACAGTTATTTTCCTGATTTGATCTTCTAGAAATCTCTGATTTTCTGTTTTATCGGGTTCTGATGTTGTGGGGTTGTGGGCATTAATTGCTCCAGTATTATTCCTCTTTCCCATGATTTTGGAAGTTTGTGCCTTCTCTGAGTTCTTCCCTTGTGTCACTATGATTTCCCTTAAGGTGTTCTGGATCTCGAGTCAGTAGTATCTCGGACCCCACTACTCATTTACTGGGTTTTATCACAGAGTCTCCGACCCAGAGAGTCGATAGAGGCTGCTTTAGACTGTGGGGGGTGCCAGGTTGCACGTTCTCCTATGGTGTGATATCTCTGCCACCGCCCCTCCCCCACTGGGTCAAGTCCCAGGGAGTACAGTACTGGGATTTCTCCTCTGTGGCCCGCAATTTGACTCACTGTTCTTGAGTACGCAGATGTGGCTGTACTGGCCTCGCTGAATTCGCTGCTGCTGCCGCCGGTGGCAATATGGCGCCGCTGCTACGCCCTCGGCTATGGGGCTGGCGTTTTTCTTCTTGATTTTGATTTCTACTCTGAATCCCTGCAGCGTGTGCTGAGCTCGGCCACTGGGAGCTTTAGATGCTCTCTGCGCGGAGAAATCCCGCCTGGCTGTTCCGCAGTGGCTCACCTCGGCTTGCTGTAGCCGTCCAGTGAATTCGCTGGTGCCTCCGGTAGTATGGCGCTGCTGCCGAGTCTGCCGCGTCCTCGGGCGCGAGGCCAGTGTATCTCCTCTGTGGCTCTGTTCTCAGTCCGCTTTCTCTCTGGAGCCTGGTGATTTTTTGTTTCACTGGTGATGGTGTTTTCTGGCTATGAAAGGCGCTGATTTTGTGGTAATGGAGATTTGTTGTTAGCGGGGCTCTTAAGCCCCGCTTTTCTCAGTCGCCATCTTCCCGGAAGAGGAATTTTAAAAACTTAAAGAAGACAATCTAAAATACCAGACATCGTTTTTTTATTTTTTTATTTTTTTGGTGGTACTGGGGGTGGAACCCAGAAGCTTTCTACCTCTGGGCTATACTCCCAGACCTTTTTAATATTTTATTTGGAAACAGGGTCTCGCTAAGTTGCCGAAAGCCTCACTAAGTAGCTGAGGCTGGCTTTGAACCTGCGCGATCCTCCTGTCTCGGCCTCCAAGCGCGGGGATTACAAGTGTGTGCCACTATGCCCAGCCCAGACATCGTTTTAAAATGTTGAAAAGGGTATATTATACAAACATGAAAACAAACCCCTAAGCGATTATGAAAGTTAGTGATGAACAAAATCAGCATTTTCTTACATTGAGGATTTAACAGGGACATTCTACCTCTGAGCTACACTTCCAGCCTCCAGCCCCTTTTACTTTTTATTTTGAAATAGTTTCTGGATAAGTTCACATGTGTTTGCCTTGAACCTGTGATTGCCCTGCCTTAGCTTCCCAAGTGCTGGGTTACAGGTGTGTGTTATCTTGCCTGGCTCTGAAAGTAACATTCTTTCCTCGATCATAGCCATAATGATAGTGTAGCTGATGACTGAAAGAAAACTGGTGCAAAATTATGCTGGAAACAAAATAATATGAGAATGATATCCAACTAGATAATGAGCAAATAAATGAAAAATAAAGAAAACTGAAATACAAATGTAATTGATGCTTTTCAAAGAATATTTAAATGATATATCCTCCAAATAGCCCAGGTGTCTGGCTAAAGGTTTTGTTTTACTAAGGGATCGGCCAGCTCATTTCATTGATCTTTAGCTTGCCTTGCCTTACTGGAAATATTAGGTCAATAAAATGTTGTTTACTAGAAATGTTTAAATGTTCAGTGGAAAGACACAAGGTTACCCCATTTACAATTTTTTGTTCATCTTCTTTATTTACTTTTCCTAAGCAACCTATATAAATAATGGACATATTTTATGGGCTTATTTCTTCTATGATACTTGTGTTGAGTTTCTTATTTCTTTTTCAGTAAGTACATAAATCACATGAATTTCAAGGGGTCTACTGAAGGAAAATTTTCTTTCTGCATATCTAAATTGTACTCATTTCTTTGCAACAATTTGGGACACAGTCCTTAATTTTAAAATAAACAGTTGAGACAACTGAGCAGAGTCAATTGAGCTTCACCTGCTATCCTTCTGAGTTTTCTTTCCGCTTTTAGTTTCCTGTCATTGACATACCTGGGCAATTATTTTCTTTGGCATTTACTTATCATCCTTTCCAGTTTTTAATATCAAACTGCTGGTATTTTAATAACACATAGATTATGCTTTTTGTTGTGTACGAAGACAAAACAGAACAATATACAATAAGGGAAAATATTTATAAATTACTGATTGAAGCTAGGATCAGTTTATTCAATTCAAGTTAGCTGATTATTTATTTTTGAGACATGGCAGGTGTAAGATATCAAAATCATCTCCCCGCATTCCCAGGAATGTATCAACTAGTATTCTGGGCAGACAAAAACATGATTAACTTCCCTCTGTTATCGATGGTATTTGGCATAAAGAGGGTACTGGCTTTATACAATGCTCTGAATTTCTCATCTATAATACTCAATTTGTTTTGAACTCTTGGCTTCTGAATAGCTTAGAGGCTAAAAGCAGTAATTTCTTTTGTGGACTAAGGTCCACTGAAATGTAAAGTAAATCAGCATCAGGATGGGATGGGAAAGAAAGAAGTTGCCTTTTGTGGTTAAATATTTGAGGGAAATGCTGTTGTGGGGAGACTTTTATCATAGCTAATAATAACTGACAAATACAGCCCTACAGAGCTGATTAAAGTAGGATGAGGATTTTTAGTTTAACATACTCTTAATTTACTAATCACGATGAAATAGCCTTTGCATTTTTCTCTTGACTTTATACCATTGCGCAAAGACGTGATTTCAGTTCATTTTAGAAGACTCAAAATTTGCACTCACAGCATTTTCAGTTAATTGAAAATTAAGCATGAAATCAATTCTTTAGGTGACCACCTTAGGAAATAGATGTCCTCTTTTCTTGGCTGGCATGTAGTTTTCCTGCAGGGGTAGATATACTTCAGAGGAAGATATTTTTATGTCTCCATTTCACAAATGTTCTTAATAATAACAGATGATAATAGCAATAACTCAATTGAGTCATTGAGTATGTTGACACTATAAAGCTAATTTTGAAAAGATAAAACTTTAATAAAGCAAAAACAATATTTGGACAATTTATTATAGTTTTAAAATTTCCTTTTCATTTGGTGGAAAATATTCTCCTGTTATTAAAAAAAATCAATGGGTGAGAAACCTGAACTCTTAAATCATGAAATGAACCTACATTTATCTAGGGAAAATAAGCTCAAAGAATATAAACCAGAAAAGTGCAAATCGGTTTTAAAAATACAGTTTTAAATAGCTATCAAATGCAGTGCACGCTCCATAAACTGCAGACGGCTTCCTGAATAAAATATGAGGACATGTAGCTCTGTGACTATCTATCTCAGTTAGTTAAAAAAAAAATTCTGAGGAAATTCTCTAAATAGGCCATATACTATCTGCAAAGGAATAAACAAAGTAGCCAGGAGTGACAGTGTTTGCTTTTCATGTGGTGGAACTGTGTGCAAATACAAGGCCTAACAAATGTCAGCTCCTCATTTGCAAATGAAGATGTAAAAGGACATGTCGGTGACAGTACATGCAACAGTTCATATTTGAAGTTTGGCACAGTGAACTGACAGCCACAGAGGAGCTGCAGTGGCCTAATCCTTTCTTTCTGCCTCCTAGCAATGATAGTTGGGAAAGGGGGGTAAGTTAATAAATATGTGATGAGGAGAAGCTGGGGAAGAATGGCGTCGCTTCTCCCCGGCAAGAACTCATCTTCAGAGATAATTAACTAGGTGACAACGCACAATGTGCCATTAACAACAACATTCAAATCATTTCTGGACTTAAGTACAGTTTTAAGCCGCTTATCAGATTTTCATTTCGGAATCCATTCAGCTGTCAGACTTACATCCTGCCTCTTTATTGAAGCTCACATGGGAATCCAAAACCTTCTAATTTTCTATACAGATTCATTTCAGAATCAATTAGAGTTGGTGGCAGCCTTGTCCCTGTGTGCAAAGGGGATTAGCTGGGCACTTGCTCAGCTACCTCTGAATGTACATTCAACCTTCCGTCGAGAATGAGCTCTTTCTCTCCCCTTCTGGAGGACTCTTCAGCAATTGAACCGCTGTAGACAACAGATGGCAGATAATCACTCAAACAGCCTCCAATTTTGTTAGGAAAGGAAAAGTGATCATCCGCCTCTCTCTTACACTAGGTAAGAGACCTCTGGGCATTTGAAACATGCTCTGCTTTTAAAATAGGGAAATCCACAGTTGCTCTCCCTCCTTGGCAATCTGTTAACAATGTCATCCTTGAGTCCTTCTCCCTCCCTTGTTCTCATCAGCCACTGGCACGTCTTCTTGTCTTTTCTGCCTTCCGATTCCCTATTTGGCCTCATCAAAAGAATAAAGATTCTTCCTGCAAGCTACCAAGATCATCTTTAATATTAACTAAAAACACTTCAATGTTATTGTTTCATAAAGCAATTGCATAGCATATCAAATATAAATGTGCTCTATACTGATTATTTTACAGGTAAAACGCTTGTGAATAGTCTACGATTTTGTCAATTATGTTATCGAAAAAAAATAAACAAAGAAAATGGATGTAATACAAAGAACACAGTGCTTATTCTTCATTTTTCTTGTCAAATGCTTAATATAATGACTATTAGATACCTTTGGCCTCGTAAAGTCATTTAATTATATTCCTTAATTTTTGAACGTTTTACTAAAGTAAAACACTCTATGCACTTAGTTTAAAAAAGAAGCAAATTACAAGTATTCTGATGAAAAATAAAGCTCAATGTCCTCCACTTTTAAGGGCCTTTCAATTATTTTAGAAGTTGCTTCTGGTATTTCCTTTTGTATTTCAGAATATTATGCTTGCATTATTATGACTTAATCTTTAGATGTTACATATTGACTTCTCCCTAAGAAATATTCTATTTAACCTCGATCACTGAGTGGATTCGCTGAGGCTGCAGTTTGCACGGTTTTCTGCCTTGTGCTGCCACGGCACTATATGCATAGATTGAAATATAAAAGCATGCAGTGCAGATACCGTGTTCTATTCCTGTCCAACCTGCAGCATCCATCACTGTTTCTTTTCCTTCTCTATGTGCTACCAATTTACTGCAGTCTAAACTCCCTCTGTCTATGACATGCAGTATCACTTTATGTTACTACTTAGAAAAATAAAATACTTCTAATTAAAGTATGACTCAAAGTTTTTTGACGATTAGGAATTTGATGTTATTCCTATTAAAATGCCCCCTTATGTGATAATGAGGAGTAAAACCAGGTGTGTTCTAGTTCTGAACTACACCCTTACTCATTTTTATTTTTATTTGAAACAGAGTCTTGCTAGGTTACTGAGAGTCTTGCTAGTGGCTTAAGCTCCCCTTGAACCTGCAATCCTCCTGCCCTCGCAAATATTGAGATTGAAAGCAACTGCCACCAGGCCTGTCTAACCTGTCCTTTGAACTGAATTTAGATGTATATATTTTTATACATAGTAATTTTGCCTGCAGTAAAATATTATAAATACAAATAAATTGGTTAAAGCTTTCATAAAATTTCTTTGTAGGATCAGACTTATAACTAACTTTTCCACTACTGTTGTTTTTATACGTTCAAAAACAGTATTACTGTCCTCTGTTGTATCAGAGTTCTGAAAATACAACATACTGTAACAGACTACTTCACTATCATCTCTTGGGATTTTTTTAAGCCTTTAAAACCCTGACATTTTATTGATATTAAGATGTCTGTGGAAAGTTGGAAAAAGAGTGGTGCTCCTATGTTTTCTCTTAATGGCAACTAAATAGTTGCTGATCTAAAAGATTCAGGTGTTATAGTGTCCAGCCATGCCATTAAGGACAATAACCATATTCCTTCTTGTGCAGATAAGGACAACTGTGTTAGAAATGATACCTGGCCAAAAGCACTTGTAAGATACTGTTGAAGATTATGAAAATGTATTTTCACTTCAAAGATGTTGAAATAACAATAATATAATTATTAATGAAATTATAACAATGGACCCATTAATGAATATGCCTTTATTCCTAATTTAAGGACTTTCTACTCAAGTTCTTCCTAAGAATATTAAGAATCCAGATGAACTAAACAATGTCTAATAAATATAGACTTTGGTTGTACAACATTTTGTCATTACTAGATTTAGAAATTTTAATCTTTTTATATGGGTTATTTTTCTCTTTGTCACTCACTAATTCTTACCTCATAATTATCCAACAGAAATTTAAACCCAATTTATTTATTTATTTAGTTTTCTTTTTCTTTTTGTATTGGTGCATTATATTCATACATCATATTGGGGTAAAAAACTTGTGTGTAGAGACATGCACACATCACTGATTTAACCCCTACCCAATTCCCACCCCATTCCCTCCCCTTCCCTCCCTCACTTGCTCAGCTTAGGGGTTGACTTTGAAACCCAATTTAATGTAACCTGGTATGTCATGAATGTAACCTGGTACGTCATGCCTTTTGGACACTTCCCACATAAAAGTTTGTTTCCTCCATTCTGTGGAAGAAAAACTATTTTTCATTAGCTTATTTCTGACTGACCTTAGATGTCTTTATTTGAACCCTTGTATAGATTCTGTTTCTTATGTGTTATATATTTCTCTTTATTATATTATTCATAGAACATATCCTCCAAATGGTTGCTGAGAAGGTGCATCAGAAAAATATCATATTTGATGATAGTTTTACTGGGTATAATATTTTTATCACATTTCTTTAAAATGAAATTATATTATCTTCATAACATTCTACTCTTAAGGATTAATCTTTAGAATTCTAATAACATTTTAATTTCAATATTTTGCATTAACATTTTTATTCTCCCCCAAATTATGAATATTGTTCTTCAAAAATCCACAATAGTATATTTAGATTTGTATTTTATTTATCATTGAGCCCTTAAAAGTATAGAAACATTACATTTAGAAGAATTCCTCTTTAGTTTTCTTATCCTGTATTTTTATATTCCCTATTATATATTCTCTTTACTTTCTAAATTGAATCTCTATTATACTTTTCATTTCTTTAATATTATCTATCTCTGCTTTTGTGATATGTCATCCCTGAATATTTCCTCAGTTTAACAATTCACATATGACATTTAATTTAGGTTATCAGATTTAAATTTTTGTTCTCCTAGTTTTAATTGCCAAAGATTTTCCTTGTTCTTTGATTTATTCTTTTTTCTTTTTTTTTTCTTTCTTTTCCTGCAGTACTGAGGATTCAATCCTGGGTACTTCTACCTCTGAGATGCACCACCAGGTTTATTTTTTATTATTTATCTTGAAAAAGAGTTTTCTAAGTTGTGAAGGGTCTCTCACTAAGTACCTGAACCTGGTCATGAAACTCTGTTCGTCGTGTCTCAGCCTCCAAGTACTGGGATTAAAGTGTGCACCACCACATCCACCCAGCTTATCATTTCTAGACAGTCTCATGTTCTTATCATGTAGTGCTTTTGGCTATGTAAACACATATAGATATATAGAACTCTGGTATTTTTATGTTTATGCTATCATCTTTATTTAAATTTTCCTCATAGCTCTGGTAATGTATAACTATCAGTTTATATTTGAAATAGAAACACTAAATTCTATTAGAATTTATTTTCTACAAGTTAGGATTTTGACTGAAAAGCTTCACTGCAGCATGATAAAGAGAATAGAATCCAAATATCAAAGACTATTGATCCTTTCCTTTCTATATTAATAAGTATTTTCTAAGGAGTAAAGTTTCCAGTATCTAGGTGATGGGTATAAATATGTCTGAGTCAGTTCTCTAAGCTAAGAATAGAAAAAAACACCTTTTTTATCATAGTGAGGGAAATATTTAGCCTCATAAAATTCAGGTCTAAATGCACTAATAAGTTTTTCAAACAATTTGTTTATTTTTAGTACAAGTTTTTTTTTTTTTTTTTCTAGCATCATATGGCTTTGTTTCCTGATAATTTATGGGCTGGCTCTAGCTACACATCATTTAGATATTTATTTTGTGAGACATTCTAGTTAATCATTTTCATATTTCATCTTCTGTAAAGCTCTAGGACAAAGAATATTCTGCTATCTTTTTGCAACTGTATAACAAAAGTGCTCTCATTACAGCACTATTCACCACAGCAAAAAAAAAATGAAAGCACCCAGACTACAATTGAAGATTTGGTAAGGAAATTTGACATATATATATATGTATATATAATGTAAAAATATATATTATATTATATAACATATATTATATTATATATTATATATTATATTAATTATATATATTATATAATTCTATGATTTGTGGCAATAGGCTACAATCGTTAACCATGATGTTAAGTAAAATAAACCAGGCACAGAAAGACAAGCATTATATGATCTCACTCATATGTGAAATCTAATACGTCAATATTATGGAATCTAAGACTACCATGAGGGTTAAGAGGAGTGAGAAACAATGAGGTGGAGATGGGGAAAGATTGATAAATAGGTATTATGTTAAAATTGAGTAGAAGCAAGTTCTGGTGTGCTATTGCTCAGCAGGGTGATTATAGTTAATAATGTATCATAAATTTCAAAAAGCTAGAATAGAAGATTCTAAAATTTTCTTCCATAAAAAGTATAAATATCAGAGGAAATAAATATTTCAATTTGATTTAAATATTATGCAATGTATATGTTTCAAAATAATACAAAAATAAATCATTAATATATTCATGTTTTATGATTTCATGTATAAATTTAAAATAAATAACTTTAAAATGAAATATATTAAAAATAAATAGCTGTTTAAATTATTAACTTTAAAATAAGCCGGGTGTGGTGGCACACGCTTGTAATCCCCGTGCTTGGGAGGAGGAGACAGGAGGATAGTGCAGGTCCAAACCCAGCTTTGCTGGCTTAAGAGACCCTGTTTCCAAATTTTAAAAATATATAAAAATAAGTCCAGGAGTGTAGCCCGGAGGTAGAAGGGTTTTCCAGGAACCCTAGTACCACCAAAAAAAAACAAAAAACAAAAAATAAAATGAAATAAAATAAAATAAAATAAATTGAATGAAATACATTAAATTAAAACAATTTAACAAATAAAATAAATAACTTTAAAAAACAAGATGGTCTTTACTCCATTTTTCAATTTCTAATTCCCCATTTTGATCAGAAATGAGATTGTAATATTTATAATTCTACCTGCATTCTGATCAAAACCACTTAAATTGTAATCTTAAGATGATTCAGTCCTCATAGTTTTTTTTTTCTGAGCTCTCATAAGATCACATTTAATGTCACATTCATGAAAATACAAGTATTTCCTACCCTTCTCCTAATTCTTTCAGCTTCTTCTGCCTATTCATTATCCAGATCCAAAGCCACTTTCACATATTCAAACATGTGTTATAGCAAAAATCACACTCCTAATACCAATTCTAAGTCTTGTTTTTTTTCTTTTGCTACAAAAGAATGCCACAGACTGAGTAATTAATAAACTTAATAAAAGTTTATTTGGCCTATACTTTTAAGAGCCTAGGATACCTAATAGCATGGTGCTGGCATCTGGCAAGAACCCCCATAATGCATGATACCATAGTAGAAGAGTGAGTACACTTGAAAGAGAGAGAGAAAATTGGACCAAATTCAGATGTATAATAAACCCAATCTTATTATAACCAACTTATGCCCCACAATAATGGTACTAACCCACTCATGAGTAGAAATCACCACTGATTGATTGACTGATACTGAAGATTGAGCCCAGGAGCATGCTAAATCTTAACAACTCCCATAGCCCTTTTAGATTATTTTTTTTAACATGTTCTTGCTAGGTTGCTGAGAGTCTCACTAAGTTGCTGATGTTGGCCTCAAACCTGTGATCTTCCTGTCTCAATTACCTCTCAAACGTCCAAACTATTAATATAAATACAATAGCAATTAAATTCCAAAGTGGGTTTTGGAGGGATATTTAAACCAGAGCAGAATTCAAATGCAATTTAATTCTTGCTATTACAGTTTCAGTGCAGTTGTGAAAGCAATATATATTGACTTTGGACACCATTTTAATGTTACATGCAATATGTACATTATTAAAAAATTGCTTATCTCAATAGAACTGAACTTTTTGAGAATGTCCACACTTAGGTTTTGGAAAATGTATTTCATTTCATTATATAATACAAGATAAGATTAGGTATGTGAAATATTATTTTCACTTTTAAATAAAAGAAAGCACAGTACAGTGTGATTATACAGTTGCTTAGGGCCATATCCAGTAGTTTGAATATTCTAGCTCAGTTCTAATTATTTGATGTTGTTCTGAGGTTTTTAAACTTTTATCACTGGGATTTCAATGTGAAAAAATTTTACCATATAGCATATAATCTTAATTATTGACTTTTAACTAATAGATATTAATGGTAATCTATCAACCTAACTTTTTTCACAAAATTTATATCAGAAATGTAAAAAAGTAAAATCAGAAACAGTAGACAGGAATGACAAAAAAAAAGCATTTCTCTGCCTTGTTCTCAATATAAGAGGCAGATATTGACTGATTCACCAGTAATTATGAACCTGGTTATATACCTTTTTGGATGTGATTAGGTTAAGAAATTTTCAGAGCATTAAATGCTTTAGCTATATCTCAAAAGGTGATGTCATATTTTGATTTTCATTCAGTTCTACATATATCTTAATTTCAGCCAGACTTCCTATTTGCTATAGCATTATTTAGGAAAGCTTTAGGTATTTTATATCTAAATATGTGGGATTTTTATTATTTTCTATTACTAATTTTTAGTTTACTACATTATCAATAGAAGAATACCTTTCTGTGATTTCTTTATTTTAAACATTATATATATATATGTATGCACATTAAAGTCTTCATTATGTTCTACCTTGATGAATGTTCTAGATGTATTTCATAAAATATGTATTCAGCTGTTGATTAGTTGCCTACTCTATAAATATCAATTGGATTTGATAAGTAGTTGTCTGCAGGTCTTCTATTGTCTTTTTGATTTTGTATTTAACCATTTACTAAAAGAATAAAATATTTTAATTCAAATTGTTGATTTTCTATTTTATTTTTATTCTATCAGCATTTGGTTCACATATTTAAAGCCATTTTAAAAATTTATTTATTTACTTATTTATTTATTTTTATTGAACATAAATAGTATACATTTAAACTATATTTGGTGCCCTCTCCCCCGGCCCCCATTTTCCCTTCCCCCCTCCCACCAATGGTTGTCCAGGTTAACCATGTCTTATTCATAATTTTACACATGTTCAGGTGTAGACCCTCATTAATCAAGATCGGCCTTCCTCCTCTCCTATCTTTCCATTCAAGCTTAGCTAGTATTTCCCCTCCAATATCTGGAGTCCCACTGTGTTTCCTAGTTTGGGCATATTAGAGGAAACATATGTATCTTTTCCTTCTGTGCTTGGCTGATCTCACTTAACATAATGTTCTCTAGGGCTTTCCATCTTCTTGCAAATGATATAATTTTGTTCTTCTTTATGGATGAATAGAATTCTATTGTGTGTATTTCCCACAGTTTTGCTATCCATTCATCTGTTGATGGTGATCTGGGTTGGTTCCATATTTTGGCTATTACAAATTGTGCTGCTATGAACATAGGTATGCATATGTTGCTGTATTTCTCTGAATTCAAACCCTTTGGAAAGATACCCAGGAGTGGTATAGCTGGATCATATGGTGGATCTATTCCCACCTTTCTTAGGAATCTCCACACAGATCTCCATAGTGGCTGAACTAGTTTGCATTCCCACCAACAGTGTAAAAGAGTTCCTCTTTCCCCACATCCTCACCAGCATTTGTTGTTGTTTGATTTCTTTATGCTTGCTACTCTGACTGGGGTTAGATGGAATCTCAGTGTAGTTTTGATTTGCATCTCCCTGATGGCCAGTGATGAAGAACATCTTTTCATGTATCTATTGGCCCTTTGTATCTCTTCTTTTGTGAAGTGTCTATTTAGTTCATTTGCCCATTTCATGATTGGGTTGTTTGTTTTGCTAGTGTAGAGTCTTTTGAGCTCTTTGTATATTCTGGATATTAGCCCCCTATCAGAATGGTGGCCGGTAAAGATCCTTTCCCATTCTGTAGGCTTCCTCTTTAGGTTATTGATAGTTTCCTTTGATGAGAAAAAACTTTTTAGTTTGATGTTATCCCACTTGTTTATTCTTGCTTTAATTTCCTGAGCTTTGGAGGTTTTGTTGAGAAAGTTACTGCCTGTGCCAATATGTTGTAGTGTTAAACCTATGCTCTCCTCTACTAACTTCACAGTCTCAGGTCTAATTTCTAAGTCTTTGATCCATCTTGAGTTGATTCCTGTGTTTGGTGAGATTTTTTTTTTTTCAAAATGGCGACTGAGGGACACAGCACTTCTCAGTAGCTGAAACAAATAAAGTTCAAATACTTAGAAAGCAGTATCTTAATCAACAAAATAAATACATACCAGGAACCAAAACAGATCCAGGTACCTCAGCAGAACCCTGAACTTGAAGAAGAAGAAGAACAAAGATTGGACACTGGACCTGCTGCAGATACAATCGGAACGCCCATAGGCGGGCTGTCTGTGCGGCTGCCTGCGCAGCTGCGTGCCTAAAATTACTGTGGCAAGATAATTCGGGACTGAAAACGGACTTAGGACCTCATCTTAAACAGCGAGCAGCACCCACGTCAGAATTCTGTGTGCTCACCAGCGACTGGATCACAACAGCACAGAGACTCCCACGGAAGCCTGAACCAAGGAAGATAGGTACCTGAGTGCGCCCAGGGAAAGTGCGGGTCCTAGCGTGCCCTGCAGCCCCAACCCCCCAGCACTGGCCCGGGCATTGGTCCCAAGCCTCAGAACCCAGCACTCTCCTCGCGCACCTTGTCTGCGCCCCGGTTCCCCGCTAGTAGTCAGTGCCTGTACCACTGTCACCCCCAAATCGGAGTCCCTCCTCCTCCCTCAATCCCATGCTTGATTTAGTGTTTAATATTGATATATTTATTTACATACATCATGTGCTTTAAAGAAATTCCATCTTCCCCCATCCCATCCCCTCTGATTGGTCACCTTAATTGCTCCTCCATAGGGCCCCTTCTTCTATTAGATTCCCTCCTATTACCCATTTCTTCCTAGTTTTGCATATTAGGGAAAGCATCCAATTTCTTTAATTTTCTGTGATAATTCTTTGTGTATACCACTTTGCAAGTTCCAATCCCACTCTGCAGGCCCCAGCTCCGGCCTGGCCACCAGGTAGACTTTGTCCCCAGCCTCACTGGCTCCAGTACCAGCCTTGTCTCGTGGCAGGCTCTGATCCCATTCTCAGGGGCCCCAGCACTGGCCTTGACTTTAGGCTAGTTCCTATCTTGACCTCACTGGCTCCAGCTACAGCCTACCAAATGGCAGGTACTGATCCCAGCCATACCCCAGTACTGGCCTCACAGCATGGCAGGCTCCGATCTCATCCTCCAAGCCCCAGCACCGGCCTCCCCCCTTGGCAGGCTCTGATCCCAGCCTCCGAGGCCCCAGCAACTGTCCTGCCTCAGGTAGGGTCTGATCCCAGCCTTGCTGGCCTCAACACGGGCCTCACCCCTCGGCAGGCTCTGATCCCAGCCTCACTGACAGTGGCATAGGCCTCACCCTCTGGCAGGCTCCGATCCCAAACTCACTGTCCCCTACACTGGCCTTACCCCTCGTCAGGCTCGGAACCCCACCTCAGAAGCCCCAGCACTGGCCTTGCCTCATGGCAGGCTCCAATCCCAGCCTTGCTGGCCCTGGCACTGGCTTTGCCTCACAGCAGGATCTGATTCCAGTTTCGCTGGCCCCGGCACCAGCCTCACCCCTTGGCAGGCTCCTATCCTGGCCTCAGAGGCCCCAGCACTGTCCTTGCCTCACAGCAGGCTCCAATCCTGGCCTCAAAGGCCCCAGCACTGGCCTTGCCTCATGGCAGGCTCTGATCCCAGCCTCGCTGGCCCTCGAACTGGCTTTGTTTCACAGCAGGCTCCAATCCTGGCCTCGCTGGTGCCGACACCGGCTTCACCCCTTGGCAGGTTCTGATCTCAGCCTCAGAGGCTCCAACACAGGCCCTGCCACACAGCAGGCTCCTATCCCAGCCTCAATGGCCCTGGCACAAACCTTACCCCTCGGCAGGCTCCTATCCCAGCCTCCGAGGCCCCAGCACCAGCCTTGCATCACGGCAGGCTCAAATCTTGGCCTTGCTGGCCCGGGCATCAGCCTCACCTGTTGGCAGGCTCTGATCCTAGCCTCAGAAGCCCCAGCACCGGCCTTGCATTATGGCAGTCTCAGATCTAGGCCTCTCTGGCCCTGGCACCGGCTTCACCCCTTGGCAGGCTCTGATCCTAGCCTCAGAGGCACCAGCACAGGCCTTGCCTCATGGCAGGCTCCAATCCTGTCCTCACTGGCCCAGGCAGTGGCCTAGCTGCCTGGCAGGCTCCTATCCTGGCCTCTGAGGCCCCACCTCAGGCCTTGTTGTCTTTCTGTGAATTGGGCTCTGTTCTCTGCCACTATGAGCAGGTCTTCTACTGATGTTCCCTTTTTTCTCCCCCTTTTATTATTATTATTATTTTTTTTTATTTTTTATTTTTGGTGGTACTGGGGTTCCTGGAAACCCTTCCACTCTGCGCTTTACTCCCGGGGACTCATAGGTATTATACACATTCATAGCATTTTAAAATTCTAAACAACATTCTTCATTGCTTAATTATTTAATTTGGGACATTTTTAATTTGGCATGTTGGCTATTATTGAATAATAAACTGATGTCCTCTGAGTTTTTATGATGTTTTACTTTTTTGTTATGATAAATTGATGTTTTACTATATTATATAAAATCCACTTTTAACTTATTTTTACATTAAAATACTATGCCACACTTTTTATAGTAGGAAAGACTTACATTAATATTTTATTAAACCTTCTTATCTTACCTCTGAGCTACAGCCCCAGCCCAGTTTTAAGTCTTTTATTTTTGAAACAGAAATCTCACTGAGTTGTGAAGGGCCTCACTAAGTAGCTGAGGCTGTCCGCGAACCTTGATCCTTTGGTCTCTGCTAGCTTCCACATATTAGTGAGAGTATCTGATTTCTAATTTTTGTGGCTTACTAATCCAACATAGGATAATGTCATCCAATTCCATCCATTTCTTGTAAATGACATAATTATGTTTTCCTTTATGGCTAAGTAAAATTCTATTATGTATATATCCTATAATTTTATAATCCATTTTTCTGTTGATGGACATCTTGACTGGTTCCATAGTTTGACAATTTTGAATTGTGCAGCTCTTAACATAAATACACATGCATTAGTTTGGTCATTTAGTTTCTATTCTTTTGGGTACTCAGAAGTGGTATTGCTGGATCATATGGTAAGTTTGTTTACATTATTCTGAGTATCCTCCATACTATTTTCCAAAGTGGTTGCAATCCACTTTGTAATTTGCAAAGTGATTTCCAATCCCACCAACAATGTATTAGAGTTCCCAATTCTCCACATCCATGCCAGAATTTGTTGTTGTGTCTTGAATGATTGACATTCTACTTGGAGTTAGGTGAAATCTCAGGGTAGTTTAGATTTACATCTCTTTGACTGCTAATGATGTTGAAAATTTTTATGCATTTATTGGCCATTTGAATTTGTTCTGTGGTGAGGTATCTTTTTAGTTTACTTGCCCATTTTTTGATTGGGTTAGTTTTCTTAGTTCTAAGTTTCTTGTGTTCTCTGTGTGTTCTACATAATAATCCTCTATTGGAGGAATAGTTGGCAAAAATTTTCTTCCATTTTGTTGGCTCCCTGTTGAGGTTCTTGATAGTTTCCTTTGCTTTACAGAAGCTCTTTGATGTAATGAAGCCCCACATATTGATGCACCTTTGGGGTATTGTTGAAAAAGTTTTATCCATTCCTATGTGTTATAATGTTGGACCTATACCCTCTTCAAGGAGCTACAAGGTATCCCATCTGATTTCCAAATCTTTGATCCATCTCAAATTGACTCTTGTTCAGGGAGAGAAGATCCATCTCAAATTGACTCTTGTTCAGGGAGAGAAAATGGGGTTTATTCCTATTTTTCTGCATATGGTTAACCAGTTTTGCCCACTATTTGTTGAAGAAGCTATCTTTTTTTTCAGTGTATGTTTTTGGCCCCTTTGTCAAACTCAATTGGCTGTAAGTATGCGGATTTGTTTCTGAGTCTTTCATTCTGCTGAACTGGTCTATGTATCTGTTTTTGTACCAGTACATCTCTGTTTTTATAGCTATGGTTTTGTAGTATAGTTTAAGTCAGGTATTGTGATTTCTTCTGCATGGTTTCTTTTGCTGAGAACTACTTTATCTTTTCTCTTTATTTATTTATTTATTGATTGTTCCAAATGATTTGAAGGTAATACCCCAGCCTTTGAGAGGCTGAGACTTGAGGATCATGGTTTGCGGACAGGCTCAGCTATTTAATGAGGGCCTCTGAAACTTACTGAGACCCTGTTTCAAAATAAAGAAGAAAATATAGGGCAGGGGGTGTAGCTCGAAGGTTGAATGCTCCTGGATTCAATCCCCATACCCAACAACAACAACAAATGAATTGAAGGGCTGATATTTTTATGTCTGTAAGTAATGACTTTGATAATTTAATGGGTGTTTTGTTGCATCTGTAGATGATAAAGATTTTTATTGAACTCTACATTTAGCTGACAGAACCAGTTGTAAATACTTTGGACTTGATTGTCTGCAGGGAATTCTACTGACACCAGAGGAGTACAGGAAGTATTGGAAATCTTTACCTACCTCAAAATTTTACCTGCACAAATCTGCTGTAGAACCACCCCAGCTACATGATTACCAATATGAGATTTGACTCAATCATTTTCATCCCATACACAAACTCGGTATATATATATTGACATTATATGATATAAAAGGATAGGATATGGACAGAATTAATTTGATAGGTGTAATTTTACTTTGAATCTAATAGTTTTTATATTGGAAAAATGACAGAGATTAATATGATACTGATACTATATTACATTAACATTTAGCTATGTGTATAAAAATAGATCTGCTTCAGTGTTTCTAATAAAAAAAGAATAATTCTATTTTGAAACAAATAATTACAAAATAAGTTGTTTTCCAAAAACACAAGACTTAAAAGATATACATTCAAGCAACCTATACTTGGGAATCTGGGAAAGGAGTACTGCAGATTGGAGGCCAACCTCAGCAACATAATGAGACCCTCAGTATCTTAGAATGAGCCTGCATAAAAATAAAAGAATAAAAATGTCTGAAATGTAGCTTGTAGGTAGAAAGCTTCTGGTTACACTCCTTAGAAGTAAGGAAAAAAATACAACCAAGACAATAATATTATTATTATGTAATAATCATTACACACTTAAAGCCAATTGATTTTTGACAAAGGAGCCAAAAACATATACTGGAAAAAAGATAGCCTGTTCAACAAATGATGTTGGCAAAACTGATTATTCATATAGAGAAAAAATAGAAACAAATCTCACTTTCTCACCCTGCACAAGGTCAGTTCAAGATGGATTAGAGATGTGGAAATTAGACCAGAGACCTTTAGGCTCCTGAAGAGGACATAGATCTGACACTGCAAAACCTGTAGGCACAGGTAAAATCTTACTGAAGAAGGTCTCGAAGGCACAAGAGACTAAAAGGCAGATCAGTATGTGGGATTGTATTAAAATGAAGAGTTTCTGTACAGTAAAGGAAATATCAAGAACCTAAACTGAGAGCCAACAGAATGGGAAAGATTTTTGCCACCTACTCCTCTGATAGAAGACTAATATCTATTATATACAGAAGACTCAAGAAATTCAGCACTAATAAAGCAAATAATCCAAACCAAAAAGATACTTCACAAAAATGAAATTCAAATGGCCATTAAATGTATGAAAAAATGCTCGATATCATTAGCAATCAGAGAGATGCAAAACAAAACTACCCTGAGATTGCACCTAACTCCAACTAGAATGGCAATCATTCAAAATGCAAACAACAACAAATGCTGGTGAGGATGTGGATAAATGGGAACTCAAATACATTGTTGGTGAAATTGAAAATTAGTGCAACCACTTTGGAAAAAAGTATGAAGGATCCTCAGAAGAATGGGACCATATTTACCATATGATCCAGCTATACCACTTCTGGGTATCGACTCCAAAGAATGGAAACTAAACTATCAAACTAATGCATGCATATCTATGTTCATAGCTGCACAATTCACAATTGCCAAATTATGGAACCAGCCAAGATGTCTATCAATAGATGAATGGATTACAAAATTATGGGATATGTATAATGAAATTTTACTCAGCCATGAAGAAAAACACAATTACATTATTTACAGGGAAATGAATGGAACTGGAGACCATTATGCTAAATGAGATTAGTCATTCACAAAATAAAATAAATTGGATTTGTTTCTAATATGCAGAAGCTAGGGAGAAATCGGGTCATAGGAAGTACTCGAGACAAAAAAGGAGATACTTTAGATTAGCAAATACAGCAACCTAATTTAGGGAATAGAAGGGAGAAAAAGGGGATTTCTCTAATGTACATTAAGAAACATATCAAATTCAATCACTTAGCCAAACATGAGGAGGGAGGGAGAGGGAATGGGTGAGAATTGGGTAAGAGTTAATTGGGCTATGTGTGGGTGTATGTCTCTATCATCGTGTACCCTATTAAGATGTATGACTACAATGCACCAATAAAAAAAATGAAAATAAATCACTTGAGGTTTTTTTTAATTTAATTTTATTTTTTATTTTTATTTATTTATTTTTTTTTTACAGTACGGGTGAATAAAACCCAGGGGCATTCTATCTCTGAGCTATGCCCCAAGTCATAATTTTATTCTTCCTTTTGAAATAAGCCCCAAGTCATAATTTTATTCTTCCTTTTGAAATAAGCCCTCACTAAATTGCAGAAAGCCTCACTAAGTAGCTTAGGCTGTAGACAAACCATGATACTCCTATCTCAGCCTCTCAAATACTGGGATTACAAATGTGTGCTGCCATGCCCAGCTTTTTAGAGTTTTTGAAATAAGAGGACTGTTACTAAAAATCAGAAGAGGTAAACTATATATACATATATATATACATATATATATATATACATATATATACATATATGTATATATATGCATATATATACATATATGTGTGTGTGTGTATATATATATATATATATATATATATATATTGTGTGTGTGTGTGCGCATGTGTGTGTGTGTATTGCTTCTTCACTACAAATTCATGGAAGCATTATGATGACAGTTACTTCACATGCATGTTTTTTGTTTTTTTTCTAATCTAGGAGAAAACAATATATAATGTTAAGCAAACAACTTGGTGCAATGTACTAAGGGAAAACAACCATTGCAAATCTGTACCTGCTGCTACTGGTGGAGAAGGACAAGTCAGAGGTTTGAACGATGGGTGCTGTAAATAGTATATTTCATGTGGACAGCATCAACATGTATTTGGGACTGAAGAAAGAGAACAGGAACCATTGAAAATAGTGTTTATTTTTTCTTTCTTTCTTTTTTATTTTTTGGTGGTACTGGGGTTCCTGGAAGCCCTTCTACCTCCAGGATACACTCTCATGGGCTACATTCCCAGACTTATTTTTTTACTTTTTTATGTGGGAACAGGGTCTCTTAAGCCAACGAGGCTGGCTCTGAACCAGCGCGATCCTCCTGTCTCCGCCTCCCAAGCGTGGGGATTACAAGCGTGCGCCAGCACAACCAGCTGAAAATAGTGTTTCTTACATTTACACTTGTGTATGTGTATGTGTATGTGTGTGCATACATGAAATATATCTGTAAATGTCATTTAATATATGTCTGTTTCCTATTTGTCCATGCTACTTTTCCTTTTTTTAAGCCTTCTTTAAGGATTCAGTAAGATCTGGAAAAAAAAATTTCTTTTTTTTTTTTTTTTTTTGGTGGTACTGGGCTTCCTGGAAACCCTTCTACCTCCAGGCTACACTCTCAGACCTATTTTTATACTGTTTATTTGGAAACAGGGTCTATTAAGCTGGCGAGGTTGGCTGCTAACTACGCTAATCTCCTGTCTCTGCCTCCCAAGCGCGGGAATTACAAGCGTTCACAACCACGCTTGGAGCTGTAAAAAAAAAACTTTACACCAGATCATAATCAATAATTATATTATTGTTTTATATCTAAGAAACATAGGTCAGAATCACCATATTTGCTCATCTATAGTTTCTTCATGTAGAGTTCCTCTTATGACCCATTTTCTCTGTAACTTCCACATTTTAGGGAAAGCATCTGATTTCTTATTTTTTGTGACTGACTACTCTCACTTAGCATAATGTTCTCCAGTTCCATTCATTTCCCTGTAAATGATGTAATTGTGTTTTACTTTATGGCTGAGTAAAATTCCGTTGTATACATATCCCATAATTTTGTAATCCATTCATCTGTTGATAGACATTTTGGCTGACTACATAGTTTGGAAATTGTGAATTGTGTAGCTATGAACATAAATATGCATGCATTATCTTTGGTAGTTGGTTTTCATTTTTTGTATAGATACTCAGAAGTTATATTGCTGGATCATATGGTAAATTCAATCCCATTCTTCTGAGGATCCTCCATACTGGTTTCCAAAGTGTTTGCACGAATTTGCAATCCCACCAACAATGTTTTAGAATTCCTACTTCTCCACATCCTTGCCAGCATTTGTTGTTGTTTGTGTTTTGAATGATTGCCATTCTAGTTGAAGTTAGGTAAAATCTCAAGGTTTTGATTTGCATCTCTCTGATTGCTAATGATGTTGAGCATTTTTTCATGCATTTTTTGGCCATTTGAATTAATTTTTTGTGACGTGCCTATTTTTTTCACTTGCCCATTTTTTGATTGGGTTATTTACTTTCTTAGTGCTGAGTTTCTTGAGTCCTCTGTATATTATAGATATTAGTCCTCTATCAGAGGAGTAGGTGTCAAAAATCTTCTCCCAATTTGTTGGTTTTCCGTTGTGGTTCTTGATAATTTTCTTTGCTGTAGAGAAGCTCTTCAGTTTAATGAAATTCCACATATTGATCTGTCTTTTAGTTTTTTGTGCCTTTGGGGTCTTGTTGAGAAAGTTCTTACCTGTGTCTTTATGTTGTATTGCCAGACCTAAGCCCTCTTCAAGGAGCCTCGAGGTCTCTGGTCTAATTTCCACCTCTTTGTTATATCTTGAATTGACTCTATTGCAGGGTGAGAAAGTGAGGTTTATATTTATTTTTCTTCATATGATTAACCAGTTTTGCCAATACCATTTGTTGAAGAGGTTATCTTTTTATTCAGTGTATGTTTTTGGTTCCTTTGTCAAAAATTAATTTGCTGTAAGTGTACGGATTTGTTTCTGAGTCTTCTATTCTGTTCCATTAGTCTATGTATCTGTTTTTGTGCCAGTACCATGCTGTTTTTATTACTATGGCTTTGTAGTAGAGTTTAAAGTCAGGTATTATGATTATTTCTGCAGGTATTTGTTGCTGAGAACTACTTTGGCTATTCTGGGTTTTTTTGGTGTTTGTTTTTTTTTTTTTTTGTACTTTTGTTGTTATAATTCAAAGACCTGACCATAATTTAGAGGAAAGAGATGCAAATCAATGCAAAACTGGAAACCATGGATCTCAGGGCATGACAGCAGCAGGAAGTAGAGAAAGAAAGAGGACTTGGCTTTCTTTAATATGATGGAGGCCAGAAACAAGAAAAACCAAGCAGTGTTATGAGGGATTATATATAATCCACAGGCCACATCCTCATGACCCACATTCTCCAGCCATGCTCCATCAGCTCAAGTTACCACCAGAATAATTCCATTATAATAGATTTATCTATTAATTAGATTACAAACCTCATGACAAAGCCATATTTACCCTGGACATTAATACCTGAACTCTGCAGGGGACATTGTATATCTAACCATAAGTTCATTAAGATTCTATTATAGACAGCCATTATTTCCCTGGAGTGTTGAAAGTGTACCTGTTTTTATCATTCTGCTACAGTTAGACTTCTGGGTTTAGACACATATCCCTGCCCAACCTCTAGGGTGGTATATTTAGATATAAAATGTCCCCTAAAAAAGCTAAATTAATGCCTGGGGCTGATGTAATGGAGTCATGAGGGTTGTAATTTCAGGAGTGAATAAACTCATTGTAATGAATGCACATGGGTGGTACCCGGTGGGCTGTATGGTGTGGCAGGAGTTAGTCCCTAGAATTGCCACTTTGGGGGTTATATAAAGGGATATGAAGGGTTCCTCTTTCCCCTGTACTCTCTCTTGCTTCTGTTTTCCATGAGGTAAAGAACACAGACCACTTGCTCTCCTCTGCCTTTTTCCACTATGTCCTGAGATCTGAGGTCCCAACCTCATATGGACTAAGTTTGAAGCCATAAGAAAAAAGTCTTTCCTCTAAATTATGTGGCCATACATTTAGATTATGGCTACAAGACTGCTGACAGATACAGGTGGGAATTTTATGTCTATATCTTTCCACCAGAATAGGTGACATCTGTTGTTTTTCTTGCTTTCCAAATTAAGGCTTTTGTTTTCTAAAAGAGACAGGAGTTAAGAAATTCACAGTTGTTCCTAGCTTTCCTGCAGCAGCTGCTGATAATTTTTCTTTGACCTGTGATGCAAGGGAATCTTTCTCCAGGTTTTCATCAATGTTTTTGATGAGCTTTCAATTAAGATCATAGAGAAGAACATACAACTATGTGTATTTATATCCCTCATTGATTCTATGTTTTTGTAGCTTGTATTTGGAATTTACTAATTTACAAAATTATTTGTTTTGATAATAATTCTTTGAATCAGTGTTTGGCTGCATCTGGCAGATAATCATATAATCACACTCATTCTCTTGTAGGTTTCCATTGATTTTACAAATTTCAGTTTTCATGTATTTCTGTGTGTGTGTGTGTGTGGTATTGAGGTTCCTGGAAGCCTTTCTACCTCTGGGCTATACTCCCAGACCTATTTTATACTTCTTTATTTTTGGAAACAAGGTCTCTTAAGCCAGAACGTCTGGCTTCGAACCTGCGTGAACCTCCTGTTTCTGCCTCCCAAGTGCAGAGATTAAAAGCGTGTGCCACCACGACGGGCCTAGTTTTCATGTATTTCAATTCACATAGATTTCAGATAGCTTTTTCCATGAAAATTCATATTTGTAATGGGTTTACAAAAAGAGTGTACTTTATCCAGCTATGTTTTGTTGTTACTAACATTTATTCTGCTTGTGATTTATTAAAGTTTTTGATCTTGTGATATTATAATTTTTATCACATTTAAAAATTTAGACATTATGTTTCTAAGCATTGCATATGCTCAATAATTCTGAAATGCTGGTTTTGTGTATGTTAGATAGGTTTGGGGATTTTTTCAGTATTATTTTTCTGTATGTCTTTTATATGCTATTAATTTAATTAACAATTTCTCATATACTCTTTATCTCTATATGTTTAATTTGTAATTATTTTTATATATTTCATTTCTATTCTTATATAGACATACTTTCTTTATACACATATTTAGTATTTTTCTAATATTATCATTAATGTCCTTGTCTGATAATTTTGTTATTTCCATGATGTATTAGTTTGTAGCGATCACTTTATTTTTTCTACTTATGAATTAAAAATTTCTGCTTCTTTGCATATGTTGGGTTCTCAATTTTTAAATTTTACATTTTATTTATTTATTTATTTATTTATTTTTGGTGGTACTAGGGGTGGAACCCAGAGGCTTTCTTACTGGCCTATATTCCCAGACCTTTTTTTTAATGTATATATTTTATTTGATAACAGGTCTCACTAAGTTGCTGAGAGCCTCACTAAGTAGCCGAGGCTGGCTTCGAACCTGTGTGATCCTCCTGTCTCAGCCTCCCAAGCGCTGGCATTACAAGCGTGCGCCACCATGCCCAGCAAATTTTACATTTTCTAATGCTATATTTTGTTTTACCTTCTTAAATAATTCTATGCTTTGTTCTGCCAGGTAGTTGAGTTATTTTCTAGACTGCCTTACTCATTTTGAATTTTGTTCTCAAATTTTAATTGTACACAGGATAACTCTTAATCTAGATTAGTTTTGCTGTGCTATAGCCCTTCTGTGATATTCTAAAAAGTTTTTAACCATGAATTTAACAAGATATCTCTATTCCAGCTTATGAGAATTTACATGGCTTTCAATTCTATACAATTTCTGTGACTCTTACCCTATATATATGTAGATTGCTTTTTACCTAAAGTTTCAATATACCTATGTACAGTTTTATGGACATAATTTTATTCACTGATCACATAGGCCTGATAAATATCTAGCTGATATGTTCAGTCCAAAAAGTTTTAGTCTCTGTGAATGAATAAGACCACTGAAGTCAGTTTAGATTTATCTTCTCTTCTGCTGTATAGGAAAGTATTCTAAGCTGAAAGGTAGAGTGATGGTTGGGTTCACTTCATTTGTTTCACTACTCTTTGAGTATACAAATTAATATTGTCTGTTTTTTTAAATTATACTAAAACTGTTGTTTAATATATATTTCCCAGTAACTTTTTTGTTTCCTAATGAAACAAAACTGGCATCTTTCTTCTACCATAAATCCTATCCCCAAATTAAACCAATCCATAGTACCCAAAAAGTGAGAGAAAGTTTTTGCAGGATCCTTTAACTTTATTGTGGAACACCAACCTCAAAATTCAAAAGCTTTCAAGTACTAAAAATTTAAAAATAACAGATGTTTATTAGAATAAATTAACATCAGTTTACTTCATACGAGGTAAAAATGCAATGATTTTATACTTTTAGTTTTTTGGTTTCCACATTCATTACTCTTGTTATATTATATATACTACTTGTTATATTATATATACTACAGTAGATATACTACTATATCTGCTGCTGTATTGGTGTTCTTAATACAGAAATATTCATATTTTTCTCTAAGACATATAACCACTAATATACTTACAACTCATAATTTTCTAGTAATATATTTTTTCTAACATACTATTTTCTTTAAACTCAATATAGATACATCTGAAGATTAATAATGTTTGCCAACTTGAATCTACCTGACAATTAATTTAGGTCAAGCATATTTTTAACAAGTTTTTTTTTTAATTTAAATGTTTTTTTAATATCAAGTCCACAATTTTACTGGAAACAAATCAATAAGATACCGAGTGATGTTGTTTTGATTATTCAAAGAAATATGACAATTTTACTATTATAACCTAATAGTTTTCCACTTTGAAAAACAAAGATCAAGTTATAGAAGCTCAAACAATTTAAACATTTAAAGTAATCCTTTAAAAGTTTGCTGTATTTTCCTCTGTTGCTTTTCTTTCTCATCTATTTTTGTCATTTTCTATGTACCAAATTTATAAAAATGAGAGCAGTCTAATGGGAGAAATCTGTTGAAAATTATGTAGTTAGACTTATAAAACATGAGATGGAATCCCCTTTACTGTCTATTTACTATTAGAATGTAAATTTTATGAGGATAGGAATCTGTTTATTCTGATTTTTGATATACCTTACCTAGTTAGGAAAAATCTTTGCTCATAATGGTTGCATAACATTTATTGAATACTACTTGCATGATGAATGCATGTATTTTATTGAGTTTCATTCTGAAATAATTCAGAATGTAAGCTATTGATTTTAATTCTGAAAGAATTTACAAAAATCATCAGCCTTCCTATACCACAACATCATTCCTATTTGTTGTTGTTATTCATTTATTTATTTATTCTTGATGGTACTAGATTTTGAACTGAGCTATATGTTCAGTCCCTTTTTAGATTTTATTTTGAGACAGGATCTCTGTAAGTCTCCCAGCTACTAAAACTGTCTATGCTTCTGCCTCCTGAAGTGTTGGCATTATAGGCCTATGCCACCAAACCCACTTCTCCATGCCAATTTTTATGGATGCCAAACTCAAATCCTAATGAAGTGGAAACTATTCTTGATGTCACTAAATGAAAATATAGAAATGTTACCTAAGTGGTCTTTTAAAAAATAATTGTTTGTACAATAGTAATATTGTAGGTTGGGTAAAAGAATATCTGAAAAGAATGTTTTTAAATATATTTTTCAAGGAATTAATACCATATACTCATAACTTTTCCCAAAGGAAAAGTTAAATAAAATATGCTCTATATTAATATATATACATAGAAATGCACAAATTTAAGCCTTTCTATATTTTTCTTACACAGATAATGTTCCTTAATTTCTTGTTATCTCCCAATCTATATCTAATTTTAACAGTGGGCATAAAAAGTAATGTATTTGTACATTTTTATTTTGCCATAATTGTGTTAATGAGATGGCAGGTTTTGTTTTATGTGGTTTGCATTTATTCTAGTCTAAATTATTTTGTCTCAGAATATGTAAATGGATAAAATATTACTAACTAGTAACTAGTGTTATTATTATAAAATGTCTATTAAAAATGATTTGTTTAAATTTTGGCAAATATAACAGTTTTAATCTCTATCCTAACCTTTTATTTCTTTGTTATATAGATAATAACTAGAAGAAATTTTGTAATAATAATAATAATAATAATAACAATAATAAATTATAGTGGAGACTATTCAGTTCTAGTTCAGGATTTATGGACTTAGTCGAATAGTATACAACAGATCTATTTATTTTCAGGATCTGGCTTTTTATTTTGTAAAATCAAGATGACATTGTACTCATATGAAAAGTGGTTCAAAAATAACTTTATGATTATAAATTTTAAATATGTGTATTATGAGTTTCATTCATGATTTCATATTTTAACTTGTAGAGAGTCATATTTCCTTGCTCTTTATCAAGCAAAGAAGTTTTTTTGTCAAATAGCACATTAGAAAAATAACACACTAGTTTCCATCAGTGAAATTATAATTCAGCTAAGCACAGGTATGAGGTACAGAAAAATAAGCTGTTTGATTTCTCTTCTGTTTCAGGGCAGATGAGGGCATGCACTCGAGTTTCATTTTTTAAGCCATCCAAACAATTAGTTTGGATATAAACTCCTTTGCAATTTCTCAATGCTTTAAATCTCTTCAGGAATGTTTCTCACTTGGCCTTTATAAACAAAAACATGCTTTCCAGCATTTTTATTTTCCTGTCCAAAACAATTTTTTAATAATGGCACACATTTTGTTGTACAGAATCATAAGTGGCCTACTATATTGTGACCTAGAAAAATATGAAAAACTATACTGATTTAATATAAATATTATGATCATCAATAAATGATCATTTTTTTTCAATTTTGAAACATTATAATTAATTTAAAATTGCTTTTATAATGGAATATTTTAGAAATATTATTCAATTTTCTTATTTTATGTCATTGAGAAATACATTTTCTAAATATCAGGTTTAAAAAAGAAGATATCAATGATCAGTGATGGATAAGGACATATAACTTCAATATTTTTACTTAGAAATAAATTATTTACAATATTTTTAAGATAGCTTTGAAGGTATATTTAATACTTAAGAGAACTCATTCTCATCCAGCCATAAAATATTGCTCTAAGCATCATTACCTGGTCCTAAGACAAGGGTAGATGTTTCCTCTTGTGCATGGACTGTGCATTCCCTCGGCTATTTATCAACAGGGCATAACTAGGATGAAGCCCTCCAGCCACCATATGTTCCAATATGTTGATTGCAGAGGTCATGCTAATAACTACACTCCAGAGGACTGAGAGTTGACCATTGTTTTGACCGTCTACTTAAGGACCTTAACTCTGAACAAGGTCATCAGAACACAACAAATGATATAATCTGGAAAAATATGAAAAAAGCCATCTCTAAACACTGTTTCCATTCTGAAGTGTTTATATTACAACGCTTTTCTAAACATTCACAACCCCCAAATCTTGCTCCCTTACATGAACTAATGATCTGTGTTGTTAGATAAAAAATTAATTTAGTGACATCAATTCTCATTATTTTTATTTTTTAATTTTATGTATTATATAGAATTGCTTTACTGGTATTTATCTTTAGACCATATCTGGCAAGATGAAAAGCTCTTTTATGAAGGAATTTATTGAGTTCCATGCATTGTAATTAAAAATTGAAAGCTTTTTCAATTTTCAATTGGTATTGTTTAATGGTATTGTTTAATAGAACTTTGCACGATTGTATTATTATAATATGTAATATAAGCAATATAGATGGAAACATATGAGAACAAAAAAGAAAATTTCAACTCTCAAATGTATTTCTAACAGATCTAATATCTTCTATATAGAGAGTTTCCTGAATCTGAGATGTCAGTGTTTGTTATAGTTATAGAATGGCCCCTGCAGGCGTCATAAATTGGTGTGTGGAGTTGATATAATTGAGTCAGGAGAACTGTAATCCAAGCAGTGAATAAATCCATTTCAATGGATTTTCTACCAATGGATTCATCTAGGTGGTAGTATGGCTGGAGAAAGTGGGCCCCTGGGGCTGAGGCCTTGGGGATTATATGTGGCTACTCCTCTCCTCACTCTCTCTTGCTTCCTGCTCCATGACGTGAGAATGAAGTCTGCATGCCCTGAAATCTGGCAGCCCTAACCTCACATGGGATGAACCTCAAAATGTCCCAGAAAAACAAAAAGCAAATAAATCTTCATTCCTCTAAATTATGTGGTCTGTCTTTTAGATTAAAGCAGTGAGAAGGCTAAGACAGTATTCCTTTTTTGACATAATGGCTGTCCACGTCTGCTTTCTATTAATCACCTCAAAAATTATTTTTAAAAAAGCACAAAATTTGTTGCTTTGAGAACTGTGACTTCCAGTCTTTCCATGAAATAACATTTTGGAGAGACTTCTTCTGGTTATTTTGAAGTAATCACTGTGAAAATTAGAAATACATGAAAAAACAATAAACAAGAAATTAGGTAGCTATTGCTTCATCGGTAGAGATTAAAAGGCAGAGATTTATAGCTCTATATGCTTATTTAAAATATGAGTACATTTTAATATATAACATAATGATATATTAATGAATTTAACATATTTTAACTTTATTTTCTTAAAGTATTTTGAGCTGTAAAAATATTAGTTTATTTATTTTTCTTTATTTTTTATTTATAACAGAGCATATGTTAAAAAAATATGGCAAAACACTTTACCAGGAACTTAATAAAAATTTACTTAAATGGGTTTTACATTAAATTTACTCAGTGTAAAACTGGCATGATGAAATGTTGATGCACATCTGTAATCCCAGTCCTTGGAAGGCTGAGATAGGAAGATTGCAGGTTCCAGGACAGCCTCAGCAACTTAGCAAATTTTCAGCAACCTAGCAAGACCTTGTTCTTAAATTTAAAAAAAAAGGGCTGGGAGTAGAGCTCAAATAGTTGAAATCACACACACACACACACACACACACACACACACACACATGCACACGCGCACACACACATACACACACACACTCATTATTAAAAAAATCAAAGAAATAAAACATAGCCAGGCGTAGTGACACACGCTTATAATACCAGGATTTGGGAGGCTGAGACTGGAAGATAGATAGTGGTCACGGACAGCTTCAGCTACTTAGTGAGTCCCTCCACAGCTTAGTGAGACCCTGTTTCAAAAGAAAAGAATTAAAAATAGGGCAGTAGGTACAGCTCGGAGGTCAAATGCCCCTGGGTTCCCATCCCAGACTCTCAAAAAACAAAGAAAACAGAAATAAAAAATAAAGCTATACAATTATATTATTTTAGTTTTCAAATAGTTTAAAAGAGAGACAATATTAGAAGTTGATTAGGGTCTAACCAACTTGAATTATCATACACTGCTATAAGAGTATAAATTTAAATAGTTCTCCTAGACAATAATTTGACTAAAGCTACTAAATTTGTCATAGGCTAATCCTGTGATGTGATAATTTCCCTGAGTATATACCAAGAAAATTAATATATATGTGGATCACAAATGCACAAGAATGGTCATGTCAGCATTATTTACAATAAATCAACTCTAAAAAAAATGAATGTCTGACAAAATTGGAATGGATAATTGAGTTATAATACAAGAGAGGAATAAGGATGTTCTACCATAAACTTAAGTGAGCTTTTGCTCTATATAGTAATACAAATTTATCAAACATAGTATTATGAAGAAAAGCAAGAAAAAAAACTAATAATATTTTCTTTAGTTTGTATTAAATTAATGTTTTGAACAAGAAAAAAAATCAATAGTATTCAACTCCATAAAGATTCTTTGTGTGCATGAGAATGTGATAGTAACAGGCTGTGAAATAAGTGTATTCTGAGATGATGGCAACATTTATTCTTGACCAAGATGGGACTTCCACAGATGAAGTCAGTTTATGGTAGTTCATCAAATACCTTCACTAAAAGTTACACTTTTCTCATAGTATGTATTAATAGAAATCCTATTTGGAATAGATGTTTATTTATACATTATTTGTAGTTACTAGATATATAAAATATAAGGAATCTCTTATTTTTCTGTCTTGGGGATAAAAGTAAAGAGTAGTCTACCTTCAAGCTACACCCCAGCCCTAGTTTTGTTGTTGTTGTTGTTGTTTTGCGGTGCTGGGGATGGAAGCCAGGGCATTAGACCTCTGAGCTATATCCCCAGCCCTACTTTTTATTCTTTGTTTTGAAACAGGGTCTCACTTGAGTTGCAAAGGGCCTCACTAAGAAGTATCCGAGGCTGTCTTCGAAACCTGATCCTCTTGTCTCAACCTCCCAAATGCTGGAATAACAAGTGTGCGCCACCATTCCTAGCTATTATATTTTTATTCTTTATTTTGAAACAGGGTCTCACCAAGTTGCAAAGGGCATCACTAAGTAACTGAGGTTGGCCACAAAACCTGAGATTGTTCTAAGTCTCCCAAATACTGGGATTGTAAGCCTGTACTGTGATGCTTGACTGGGAATCTCTATTATTAACCAAGACCCTTAAACACAACTTAAAATCAAATATTTGCTTAATGATGATCATATCTTCTTTTATTTGTATGATATATATATATATATATATATATATATATATATATATATATTCATTTCTATCCCTCTTCTACTCAAAAAATATATGGGAATTTTCCTTGGAAAATAGATGAGTTATCTATTAAGATATTTGTTAAAATATTGAACATTTTATATTTTACAAAAAGGGTATTATTTTTATATTATTTATTTTGATAGTATTTGAACTTATGTTCTTTAAAAGAAAAAAAATGATGTGTTCACATCATTTCATAAAATAAATTGAAAATCAAAATTTTTCATCATTTAATATAATCTAACTCTGATGTTATGGAAATCTTTTGATATTCATGCTTGTCAAAAATGCTTATTATATAATATATACTTATAAAATATTTTAACTTTAAATTTAAAGAATATGATAAATAAAAGCAATATCTTATTCCATTACATGTTATATGGGTCATCAGAAAATTTAAAAATAATACTATCTTCCAATATAGTAAAGAGTTATAATAATTTAGGGCCATTAAAAACACAATGTGTTTAACTAAATATATTAAATGAATCTTCATTTGCTTATGCATTTGATAAGGTATAATTGCATTTTAAAACATATTGCAAATAACAACCGTGAAAGTATTTAGAATAGTGAATAAGTGATTATAATTAATTTCCCATGCAATGGTTTTTAAAATCATATGGGAATAATACTCAGACAAAGGCAATATAGTTTTAATTTTATGCATGTATTTAATATTTTTTTCTCAACTGGACTGACCACTTAAAGTGCTTAGAGAGGTTAGGATCAGCCACTGATCTATCAAAAAACTTTAGATTATAAAAATTATATTTTATGAAAAGTGCTTTACAAGTATGTCAAATACATCATTATGATCATCTGGGAAATTGTACCAATGCAAGTTTTTCTTTTGCTTTTCTGATTTCATTACAATGAAATATTTCTCTACTAATATATGAAGTATTTTTTAATTAAATGAGTATTTCTATTCATAAAAATGTACTTTTACATTCCCCCTCCATGTGAGTAGCTATACACACAAATAAAAGTAATATCTTTTATCTGTTACATTTTGTGCTCTATTTTTGGAAGTTAACACAGCATAAAGTTTAAATAGTCTTTCTATGTAATCATGCTATCATAATGCTTTCACTTTCACTCCATTTCCCCGGATTCTTGCAGTCTTTGTAACATTTCAATACCTATTTCAAAAAGGCAGTGAACAATTTTTCACTCTCAATGGAGGAGCATTCTCCATTTTTTTAAGAATCACATATCAGCAACTGTTTCCAAGATATAAACATGAGTACTGCAGTACACTATTGGACTGTAGCCTGTGGGGATGATTTCCATGCTTCAACACAGTGTAATATTCAAATTGAATACAAAACTTTTAAAGCTTGAAGAAACTATTGAAGCTTGATTGGATTGTGAACCACCATTTTGAATTAGATATCCTGATAGAGTGTCCATTTCCTCTTTTCAAGCTTCATTTTCCATTAAAATATAATCGAAGCAATTCAAAAGTAGACTGAATCTCTCATACTTCTCAGAAATCTATTTTATCTCTTCCAAGCTTGTAACTTTCATTTGTTTCAAATATTAAAACACAAAGAGAAATTTTATCTACATGGTTTCTATACTGAGGTCTTTAAAATAAGACTCAATGTATAATCCATAACTACTACAAAGTGTCAATATATTTCTTGAGATATGTATTCTGGGTCAAAAGAACTGTAATTAGGAAGAACACTATCAGTATCAGTTATGTTCTATATCCTGGTTGTATAAATAAGTATAAAAATCTTATTAGAGTAATAAAGATTTAAAAAATGCTATGTGTTGTCTCATCTAACAGTAAAGTTGCACTACTTTGGGGGTTTTTATTTCTGAATTTTCTATATTACATCTTTGCTTTGTAATTAGGATTAAAGTAAAAAAAAATATGACAATGTCAAGATTGATAAAGTTAAATTTAACACAAACATGTTATAATGAACAATATATCATTTTAATATGAATGATATTTCACAGTTTTCTTTTTCCTTTATTTGGTTATTTTTCATGTTTTTTTAAGATCAGTGAAGTTGATCAAAATTCAAGGATTTTCATTTTTCTACAAACCACCAAGTATTCAATGAAATTTGCATCAACAATCCAATACTACCTGTTATCTTTGTTTTAAAACATAAAGTAGAATTTGGCCTGAGATAGTTTGTTTTTTTTATTGATTTGTACTCATGAATGACCCACTGTCTTTCTTAAAATGTACAAACTACCTTGACTACTTCCAGAGAGATAGTTGTAATTCATGACCCTGTCATGTGCAGTCAGCATTGAGATTAATCATGCCATCATTAGTACCTAGATAAGGTCTCATTTATATCATTGTTTTACTCCCTAATTAGAGGAAAATAATTAGATAATATTTAAGACTACTATTTGAAAAAATGCTTTACATGAGACATTTTATTGAGGAAATTAATTTGTTCTCTAAATTGCTATAATACTGCCAAGGTCTATCCCATAATTATTGGAATTTTTGGTCATCTTTGAAATTATACCTTAAAGACAAAGTCAGGAAAAAAAAAGCTGTAAATTAACTACAAAATGATTGGAATCTACTTATAGAGAAAAGAGCAGATTGGTATCTCATAAAACTGCACAATTTCACACACCTGTAATCCCAGCATTTGGGAGGATAAAACAGGATGACTGCAGTTTTGAAGCCAACCTCAGCAATTTGGTAAAACCTTATTCAAAATATAAAATGAGTTTGGGAAAAAGGGTTGTGGCTTGAAGGTATATCAATCCACGTGCAAACAAAAAAACAAAGCAAACAAAAACAAAACCCTCTTTGTTACAAGATCTTTGTAGTAAGAAAAGCAGGCTATTTTTTTTTCCAGATGACTTTATTTGAAAATAATTATATACTGAAATCTTACTATATATTGATTATAAATGTAATTAGGCTCCACAGTTTAAAATAAGAATTCTTAATTATGAGGCCAATTGGAGAGTACACTTAGATTCAAAGTTTTACATTTAAGAAAGCATCACAAATCTTTATTTGTGCTTCTACTATACCCAGTAATATATAATCTTTTATTTCTATTTTAAATTGGTATTGAGTGATGAAATGATAGTCTTAGCAATTATTGATTACTCTAATTACTCAGGAAAATATTGTTATAAATGGTACCATATAATGAAATCACATTTTACTGAAATTTGAGAAATGGAATTTTACTGATTATTATTAAATAAAATGTATATTAAAAAGAAATAGCACAAACCTTTAAAAGGTTATTTCCTTATTTCGTTTAATTAAAAAAATGATTTGCAATAAAACTCTATGGCTTTCAAAAAATGTAGTACAAAACTCTACCTATTGATTGATAAAATGTTGTGCTTCTCTGTCAAAAAATATGCTTCAATTGAGTCCGTTAAAGCAATAATGTGAATTAAAACTGTAATCAGTACCAATATTTTGATCATTGGCTTAGAATTGTTTGCTAAATAAAAGATTTTCAAAATTATTTAGCATCTAATCTATTTTCATGTCTTGAGATTTTTTCTTCGTTCTTTTTAGATAAAAAAGTCAAAAGGTTGTTTTACTGAACACATAAGAAAAATATCATTTCCATATACAAAAGAAAAATATTAGATATTATGAACAAATCAGGCATGGTGGCGCACACTTGTAATCCCAGCATTTGGGAGACTGAGATAGGAGGATCATGGTTAGAGGACAGCCTCAGCTACTTAGTGAGGGCCTTTATAACTTAGCAAAATCCTGTTTCAAAATAAAGAATAAAAATAGGGGCAAGGGTGCATCTCAAAGTCGAGTTTCATCCCCAGTACTGCAAATAAATAATTAATAAATAAAGATATTATGAACAATCTTCTCTGGCTGTTTGATTTTTAGATTATATGACTTACCTAAATTCATACAAACAAAGCCAAATCCAATAGGAATAAGTGAGTACAATATTTATTCCAACATATTCTGTTCTTTGTAATTTATTATATAAAACATTACATTAGAGTTTTATGACTTTTAGATTAAAAGCATGCCACAATATGATTAGAGTATTCCTGCTTTAAGCTATAGTTATGATACAATAAAATCACCACTATCACTCTCAAAAGTGGCCATATTTAGACAAAAAATGTATAATTTTACTAATATTATAATATTAAAGTAATTCTAACACTTACATATGAACTGTAGGGACTTAAGAACCAAAAAAAAAAAAAAAAAAAACTTATGTCAAATATTAACTAAGCTATAGTACCTAGGATGCCTACAGTTATATATCTCCCATGGTACTTAATTGTTGCATCAGTAAAATGGGTTTTGTAATCACTGCATTGATGTGTTAATATGAAGATTAAATCAGAAACATATCAAGTATAATAGCAAAAATAAATATTATTTTAATTATTTGATAACTTTTTTGAAAAGAACATTTAGTATAACATTTTAGTATTTAAAGAACTAAAAAACTATTCAATAGCTTAAATGAAAATAAGACCTACTGCTTTGATAGATTCCCTTTTGAGATGAAATTAACAATTGCTCCACTTATCACAGCAAGGAATCCATTTTGCTAAATATAACAGAAAAGAACATGCTGTATTCCAAAATATATATTGGTTCACTTGAAACAAATGGATTTAAAAAGTCTGCAATGCAGTAGCCTGCTAATTTCATTGTCTCATTCCTCATAGATTACTGTTTTTCCTTATTTTTTACCCAAACCTTAGATTTTCTTAAAGAATAAGCTTTCATTCTTGACACAATATCCCACTGTGTCCTGAACAATTATGTTTTTAAAAAAAAAACAATGTGAAACATTTTATATAATAATTTCTACACAATATTTTTGGAAAATTTAGAGTTGGGAATATTTTATTTAGGAGATATCATATATGTAGCATATAATAACTCAAGACCTAATTAAATTAAAATCTGGATTTAATCTTGAAATACTTTTATAATAAATAGATATTTTTAAATTAATAAGTAACCTTGTGATGTGATTCTCATTTCATTTAATAAATATTTGTAGAAGATAACCAATTTTGGGTTACTGATGATAGGTCTCCTGATTTAGTATCTCCTTTCTTACATGTTCTATTTATTAAATAAACTTTTTTCCCTTTGCCTTCTAAACTGCTATTTTGGAACTTTTGTAATAATTTATTAGCTAACACCCTCAATAGATACATGAATGCATGAAATTGTATATAATAAAGACAAGAGTTTATTGAGAACTTGTGTCTGGTGGGAGTGGAAATTGTAAAGATAAAGATATGTTTTCAAATCACACACATACATAGCACTAAAGCCATAAGACTGAAAATGATTACTTAAGCATCAAGAAGGGTTACTGAAGGAAAAAGAATACAAGGTCTAACAGGGGAACCTAATATTTAGATCTCTGAAAAAGAATAGTATATGAACATGAATAAAATTAAATAGGATGGATTGACCATTTCTGTTTAGATATGTAAAGAATTCAGACTTCTGTCTGACATCCCTAAATTAAGGAAAATATAGATAAACTGATTATCAATTGACTTTTCCACACTCAATCTAAAAATTGAAGTTGTAATGTAAATTACCACCCCTAAATATGAACTGAATGGTTATTTATAAATATGTAGCTAAGACCTCTGTGTTTCGAACAGAAACTTCTGGTTAGAAATATAGAAACTTGGCCCGGCGTGGTGGCGCACGCTTGTAATCCCCGGGTTTAGGTTAGGCAGAGACAGGAGGATAGCGCAGATTCGAAGCCAGCCTTGCTGGCTTGAGACACTGTTTCCAAATAAAATTATATAAAAAAGTAGGTCTGGGAGTGTAGCCCGGAGGCAGAAGGGTTTCCAGGAACCCCAGTACCACCAAAAAAGAAAAAAAAGCAATATAGAAATTTAAATGGAAGAAATAATTTTGAAAAATAATTGGAGAGTGAATATATTATAGCTTAGAGATAAATAAAAGCCAAAAAATGCCCACAATACCTAACACGTAATATTAATCTGAGAACTTCAAAATATTTCCATGGTTAAGATCTGAGCAAGATCCTTCAAGCTCTGGAAAGAAAAGAGTATTATAAAATACTTTCATAAGTTTCTCCATAATAAAGGATTGACTTCCAGAAGAAAATATTAAGTAGAACTTAATCTTTATTAAAGGAAGAACAATTCCACCTACTGTAGTCTTTCTCAGCTAAGGGGGCTACAAAGTCAACAGAGGTCAGAATTTCAATGAAACCATTTGAGACTACTGAAGACAGGGAAAGAAAAAAGGGACAGAGGGAATAAGAAGCTTTACTGCTGCAAAATACTTGTAAAGATCATTGCTGTAAGACACAACCCTTTCAAAAGGGAAGGGAAGGCAAAGTTAAATAAAAATACCCAAGAGTCAAATAAGCTGACACAGATATTAGGAAGGAATTTAAAATAATGACTAGTGTATTGAGGGCTCTAATGAACAATGTAGACAGCATACAAAAAAAGAAAAAAGGTAATGTGAGTAGAGAAATGACAACTCTAAGAATCAAAAGGCAATGTTAGAAAAAGCTATAATGGAAATGATGAATACCTTACATGAATGCACCTGACAAACTGTCATAGCTGGAGAAAGAATCAGGGATTTCAAAGGTCATTGGTAAATTTCTAAAGTGAAATACGAAGGAAAGAACAAGTAAAAGAAAAAAATAGAATGGAACTAAGAAATTTAAAGTGATATATTTTTAATTGAACCATCAGAAAGAGAAGAGAGAATATTGTAGAAAAACTATGTGAAGTAATAATAGCTTAAATTTTTTCAAAAGTAGCAACAGAAACCAAATTACAAATAAAGTTCAATTATTTGCAAATTGTTTTAATTTTTAAAAATAAATTCAATGTAAATGACAAGAAGTAAAATTATAAAACCTAAGAAATTAAAAATCTGAATATATATGAAGACATTTGAAGTCCGTAGATTGAAATATTTAAATCACTAAAATGATATTACCCAAATTCTTCTATAGACTCAATATCACTCCTATAAAAAACCCAACCCCTACTTTTGTATGATATGCAAAAAATCCTGATATTCATTAGAAAATTCAATATCTAAATAGCTAAGTCAATATTTAAAAAATAAAATGGGATATTTAATGTTTCCCAATTTTGAAAGTTTGAATCAGTTCAAATGAACAATAATTAAACTTTTATGATGCTGTCATAAGAAATATAGACAGGTTAATGGATTAAAATTAAGTGTGGAACAAGAAATCTATGCATGTTTAGTTGATGCGTTTCAACAAGAGTAAGAAACTATTCAAAAGGAAAATCTTTTTTTTTAACAGCTAGTTCAATGACAACTGAGAGCATACATTCTAAAAATGGGGTTGGGTTTCCTGTCTCACAGCTTAGGCAAAAATTAACTCAAAATGAATCAAAGAAATAAATGTAAGAACTTAATTGTTAACCAAAACAGGTGTAAATCTTTTGACTTTAGATTAGTCAATGATTTTTTTTAACTGCAACATCAAAAAATTAAAGTAATAAAAGAAAAATGGCTTAGTTGGACTTCACCAACAAGTAAAACTATTGTATTTAAGGAAGCTTTCATAATGATACAAATATTTAAAAGACACATAAATAGTAATAAATAAAAATATAAGACATATTTAGAACTCTTAAAACTAACCAGCAATAAGTTCAAGTAATCTAATTTATAAACAAAAATAGGCAATTTTCCAAAGAATAAATATAAATGTTCAAAAAGCCTCTAAAAAGATATGTAACTTTTTTCATTCAGGGAATGTGAATTAAAAATCACAAAATAGCATTTTAAGCTTATCAGAATATATATAAAAACACAGAAAAATGAACATTGGTGAGGACATAGAAAAATTGGAACCCTCGTACACTGGCACTAAAATCATAAAATTATGTAGTTATTTTGGAACATTTTTAGTCAATTTCGCCAAATTTAAGCATAGAATTACCCTATGACCTAGGAATCCCAGATATGTGTATGTATTTATGTATAACAATTGGAAAATCCACGCCTACACAAAACTTGTAAACAAATGCTCACAGCAGAATTATTTATAATTGTCAAAATCAGTTGATGAGTTGGAGAGGGGGAAAATTTAAGATAACTGAAAAATCAAATATTATTCTGAAAAACAAGGTTTGTAATATATAATAGAACATGGTTGAAACTTTGAAATGTTAAGTAGAAGAAACCAAATACAAATATAACTTATCATAGGATTCATGTATATGAAATGTCTAAAGTAGGCCTCTGTATGGATAAAAAAGTAGATTAGTTGTTGCTGAGTGGTTGGAGAGGAGGAATGTGAAGTCACTTCTAATGGGTACAGCATCTCTGTGATAATGGAGGTGTTTTAGAATCAGATAGCTGTTAGAATTAATATTTTTTTAAATATACTAAAACCACATTACTTTATGTATTTATTTTCTTTTGGTGGTACTGGGGTTCCTGGACACCCTTCTACCTCTGGGATACACTCCCAGACATATACATACTTACATACATACATATATACACATATATGTATATATGTACATATATGTACATATATGTATATGTGTATATATATATATTTTTTTTTTTTTTTAAACAGGATCTCTTAAACCAGTGAGGCTGGCTTCAAACCCATGCAATCCTCCTGTCTCCGCCTCCCAAGCATGGAAGGCCCTGCTTAGCCCTGGTAAATTAAATGATTTAAGAATTGTTATTCACTCTAAAATATGCACGGAAATGGTGAGTCTTTGAGTGCTCATGTGAAGGCAACTGAAGAACTAATATAAATGCAATTTCGCTACTTTGCAAATGGATTCCTGAAGAGACTTTCATTCTTAAGACCAGTCAATGGCAACTTTCAATGCTTTCTAGGACAGAAAGTCACATTTAGCTGAGGGAAATATTGGCATTACTGATGCAAACCCTTTGCTATTTGGCACAGTAAGAAACCCTGAGCCTTCAAGCCTATCAATAATTGTACTGCAGGGGAAGTGAGAAATCAGGAATGACACAACCTTCTTTCTAAGACAACTTTTTGCATTGATAGACAAGAAAAATGGAAAAGTACACCTTGGAATAAAAGATTTAAGATTTTGCTTGTTGTTGTTAATGTTCCCATAAATCCTCTTTATTGTTAATATTCATTTAAGTACCAAAGTGTTGTTTTTTTTCTCCAAAGATTACATTTTCCATTCACCAATGTATCAAGAAGTTATCACATCTTTTAAATCCTCAATACTTAAGAGGATCCTTGCCCACGCTATTGTTATCACTGAGAAAGACACTGATGCAAACAACATCTATGACGATATCAGGAGCCTTGGCCAGGATGAGGTTATGTCACTGAGCAGCATATGAATGGCACATGGGATAAGACATTTATGAGGTTTGTCCATAACTTTGAAAGATTTCTCAAAGAAGTATTTTTTAAGATTAAATAAAAGCTTTTCAAAAGAAAAAAATTAAAAACCAGGAAAAAGCTTCTAGAATGAGGATATAAATAGGACAATTTCTGTATAGGTGTGAACTGTGTTGATCTTTAAAGAAAGTATTAGTAAAAAGAGTCAAAGTATTTTAAATGTTTAAAATGTTTTCGTGTAAAATAGTTGTAGCAAGCTAATTTGATTTATTATTGATCAACAAATATTTTAATAAGTTTGGCATAACCCAAGAGTCCAATGTTTTTAAAGTCTGTAGTACCACATGGTAATATTCTAGGTCTTCACATTCAGTCACTGTCTGGAACAATCATTCAGCCAGAACAACTTTCATTTCAGTGAGCTTCAGTCAAAGTTAAGTTCTCCTACAAAAAGGCTAGTATCAGCTGGGCATGGTGGTGCATGCTTGTAATCCCAGGCCTTGGGAAGCTGACACAGGATGATCACACAAGTTCGAAGCCAGCCTCAGCTACGGAGTGAGGCTCTAAGCAACTTAGTGAGACCCTGTTTTCAAATAAAGTATAAAGTAGGTCTAGAAGTATAGCCCGAAGGTAGAAAAGCCCCTAGGTTCCACCCCCAGTACCACCAAAAAAAAAAAAAGGCTTGTGTATCTTTTTGTGTTTCTCTCTGCCCGCCATGGTACTGGAGACTGAACCTACGGTCATTCTTCAACATGTAACTATTATAAACCTGAATGGCTTAATTTTATTATTTGAGAATTCATGTGGATAATGGTATTGTCACTAAAAGTAAGAAGATATATCATCTATTTTCACTATATATGAATTTATGTGATTCTCTTGTTTCTAATACAAATATTTCAGTACAATAATTTAAAATGAAGACAGATTCAAGATAGTGAATTGTACACTCAGAAGACAAATTAACTAAGAGTAATTGTAGCCATATTAAAATTTCTGCAAAAGTTTTTATGGGTTTTTAACAACTTGATTATTAGAAAAAGCCTTTAAAACTTGTTAATAACATAGTATTGGCAATATGCCACTAGTCTACTTTGGTCAGAGATTAACAACACAAAATTTGCCCTCATAACCTAGTAGGGTATAATTTCCAGATTAAAACAAAATTATATAGACTTTGATCTCATAAATAATTTTGCAGAGATAAGAATATATTTTCTTTTGAACTGTAAAGCAAAAATAAGTGTATTTTTTCTTTTGAACTGTAAATAAAAAGAGGAAAGTTGGACAGACACCTGTCAGAAACATTTTTCTTGGAGTCCCAGGGATATTTTGCCCCTGATGAATTGAAGTAAATAAATATGCAAATTAATGTCAAACTTACTTCTTGTTATGTTGATTGCTACACACTCCAAAACACAATGTTATTAATAGTAAACCATGACTTTCAAAATAAGTATGAGAATACTTATTATTCAAATTATCATATGTAAGCAGCCTAATACAATTATTAACATAATCTCCTAAAGCAGTCCTTATCATCTTTTTACATTGACTTGCTATGCCATCCCTTAGTTATAAATGGAAATTAGAAATATTTAAATAAATTAAGCACAAATTATTTTAAATGTTGACTGATTTTCTGCTCTGACATATACAGATCTTATCAACTATTTAATAAAGAAGTGCTTCAGCACTCTTACATCATTTGTATAATTAAAAGGATTCTTGTAAGCGTATGGTTTAAAAAGTATATTTTTCAACATATTTAAAAATAAGATGATCTCTGTATTTTCCAATTCCTCTAAATAAATCTGTATCAGTAGGAAAAAAAAAGAGAGTTTTCAACAGCTAAGTATTCTAAACCCTACCATAAGGTACAGTATGTTCTTCAGCGTACAGTTATACTAAAGAGTTTAGGGAAATATGTTTGTCCTTCATTGATGATCACATTGGAGCCTTTATACTTTATACTTACTGCACTTTAATCTTTGAGATACTCATCTTTCTCAGGAATTTATTTTACATGCAGATGGTGAGAAAATTGACAATGTTAGTTTATGTAGCATATATTGCACTATCAAAACTGTCTCCATAGTTCTGGAATTCACCAGTCTATGAGCCAACTCTTTTTGACAAGAAAAAAATACTAATTTTTCAGAGATGTGTAGTATAAAAATACTTTAAACAGTTAACAATAAAACTTACAATACGTGTATCTAGTTGTATTATATAATTTGGGTGGGAATGAAGTATTAATCAAACATAAACCATTAATTTTTAGTATTTAAAAACAAGGGTTAAAATGAATTGCATTTGAGTAAACTTCATAGTTTAGTCATATTCTGTAGTAAATTGAATAGCATTATACCCAAAACCATGTCCACCAAAAACCTCAAAAGTTTTAATTATTTGAAAATAAAATTATTGAAGATGTAATTCATTGGGATGAGGTCATACTGGGTTAAACTGGGCCCAAAATTTAATGAATGGCATCCTAAAAGATACCAGTAGGATAAGATAAGATACCTTAAAGATATGAGGAAGCACATGAACACACAGGAAAGGTCATGTGAAGACAAAGGCAAAGATTGGAGTAATGATACCACAAACCAAAGAACATGTAGTGCTATTAAACCCATAAAAGGCAATGCAAGAATTTTTTCTTGTCTTTATAGAGAGTATAACCCTATAAAGACCTTGATTTTAGACTTCTAGCCTCTAAAACATGGAGAAAAATTTTATTTTGTTTTGTTATATATTATTCACTATGTGGTGATGTTATAGCAGCTTAAAAAATTAAATACTCACTCAGAAGATCTAGCTTAAGGAGTGAATTGGTGAGAAAAAAATTTAAAATAAGTATAAAATAACTTATTTATTTCAGTCTAAAGAGAAAGCCTGCTGAATAGATCTTTGCCAGTTACTCAGCTGATAGAGGACTAATATCTAGAATATAGAGCTTTAAAAAACTTAATAAAAAACAATAAAAATGGGCAATTTAATTGAATAGACACTTATCAAAAGAAGAAACAGAAATGCCCAAAAATTATGTAAAAAAGTTAAACATCATTAGCAAACAGAAAAATGCAAATCACTAAAATTCCATTTAATTACAATTAGAATGATAATAATCAAGAACACAAACAATAATAAATGCTGTTCAGGGTGGGGGGAATATGTATTCTTATATACTGTTAATGTGACTGCAAACTAGTATAGCTGCTATGGAGATCAGTGTGGAGCTTCCTCAGAAAATTGAGAAGTGAACCAACACTTCCGGGCATCTTTCCTAAAGATCTGAAGTCATAATATTATAGTCATACATGTATACCTGTGTTTACAGTAATACAATTCACAATAGCCAAATTGTGAAACCAGCCTGTGTATCCATTAATAGGTGAATTTATCACAAAACTGTAGCTATACACACAGTGCAATTTTATTCAGTCACAAAAATATATGTTATTTTCAGGAAAATGGGTGGAACTTTAATATGCTAAACAAGATTATTCAATATCAGAAAGTGAATAGTTGTATGTTTTCTCAATATGTAGAAGCTAGAAATTAGAAAACAAGAGACCTCAGATAATGGAGTAAAGATTTTAGTGGAGTGATAGAGGGGCTTAGGGATGAAGGGAAGGGGATGGAGATGTAATGTAACAGTTTCAATAATGCTATGTACATGTAGGAAATTATCAATATCAATCTCAATGATATGTATGGGGAAGAGGAGGGGGTTGGATCCAAGAAAAACACACCAAGTATTTTACATGGGTATATTCCTATCACTTTATACCTTAATATAACATACATTTACAATAGTACAGTAGAAGTGCAAAAAATTTATTTATTAGTAACCTAAATGATACATTTGGGAAATAAATTCACATTATGATATAAAATTATGACAAGTTACATAAAGATAATAACGTAAAACAAAAAAGATAGGAATATAATATTGACAAAACAAACCCAGGCCCTCACACATGCTAGACAAGTGTTTTACCAAAGAGCTACAACATAGTCCTTGATTTCTCTGAACTCCTTCACTGTTTTCCAGTACTACGGATGGAATCCAGGGATAATATATCTATTAACTACACCCCCAGCTCCATTTTTTATTCTTTATTTTGAAACAGGGTCTTATTGAGTTGCGAAGGTCCTCACTAAGTAGGTGAGGTTGTCTGCAAACCATGATCCTCCTGTCTCAGCCTCCCAAATGCTGGGATTATAAGCATGTGCCACTATGCCTGGCTTCTTCTCTGAACCCTTAATCAAATTATACAGTTAAATATTCCATTTTAGCTCATATATTTGCATTCATTCAGAAAAAAGTATGTTTATGGATTTTTTTAAGATTTGAGGTTATAATTATTTTTATTATTTTCTTATTTAATTTTATCTAAAGTGTTTTTATGAGGCTTTTGCTTTTAAAAGACACTTTACTGGATGAGATTTTGGTTATAAATCACTTGGTGGTCAGTTTCTTCTTTCAGCAAAGAAAGGTTTTATTTTCATTGATTTTATATTTTCTATTTTCCCATAAAAATATATAACTCTTGTAACCATTGACTCCACATATTGAATATATCATTTTATTATATCTGCTTTCAAGATTTTGAACTGATTTTGGTGTTTAGACCTTTCAACATGATGTGATAATTATGGTTTTCATCTTTTTATTGGTATTTGTTTAACTGACCTTTATTCTAATTTTTTTAAAATTTTCTATCCTTATTTCTTCTCTGTTCCAGTCCTCCTTCAAGAGTATATCATTCAGTCTCCATATGTTTATGCAATATCTTTGCATTCTTATGTTGATTTCTACTTTCATTTTATTATGATCTGAAAAAAATGCAGAAAATTATATTACATTTTTCTAAGATTTGCTGATACTTATTTTGTGGACCAGAATGTGATCTATTTTTGAGAAGGTTCAATGAGCAACTGAGATAAATGTGTTGTTGGTTGGAATATTCTGTATATGTCTATTAGTTCCATGAAACACTTTTGAATGAGGACTGGCTCATTAAAGAAGTAAGAGGAGAAATAGAAAAAATATTCCTAGAATTAAATTAAAATAAAGATACAATATATCAAAATATATGGGATACTTTAAAGATGGTTGTAAGAGGAAAATCCAACTCTATGCTGCTTGCAAGGAACTCACCTTACAGCCAAAGATACCCATATTCTTAAATGTGAAAAGATGTAAAAAGATATATCATGTAAATGGAGACCTAAAACAAGCGGGGATAGTAATGTTTGTATTCGTAACAATAGACATTAAGCTAAAACTCATAAGAAGATGCAAAGCGGGGCACTTTTTACTAAAAATGAAATAATCTAACAAAAATATATAATGGTACTAAAATTACCTCCAAATGTGGGTAGACCCACATTTGTAATACAAACTCTTTGGAACATCAATTCACAAACCTGAATACAATAATATTGAGAGACTTTGATGCACTGCTCACTCTATCAATCTTCTAGACAAAAATGAGTAGAGACTTCATACCTAAAGAAAACTATAAACTAAAAAGACTTATTATACATAAACAGAATAAATCATAATATACAAAATAAAAAGAATTTACAGAATATACAAAGTAAACAAGAATATGCACAATAAAGTAAATGGACCTAATATGCATATACATAAAATTACATAAATACATGGAGATTAAATGATACACTCTTGAATGAGGACTGGATCACAAGAAAAATAAGAAGAGAAAAAATTTCCTGGAATTAAACAAAGCTAGAGACATGATATAACAAAATCTATAAGATACTTTGAAGGCAGTATTAAGAGAAAATTTTATAGCACTGAGTTCCTACATAAGAAAAACAGAAAATCACCAAATAATCAATGACATACTTCATGGACCTAGCAAACCAGAAAGAGTCTGATCCTAAAGCCAGTAGAAGGCAGTAAATAATTAATATCAGAGCAGAAGTCAATGAAATAGAAAAAAAAATTTAAATCACAAAGGATCAACAAAACAAAAGGCTATTTCTCTGAAAAAATTTAACATTAGAAATTATTTTGAAACTAATATTCTAATAAACTAGGTACCATGGAAGAAATTGAAAGATTTCTAGACACATACAACATATGTAAATTGAATCAAGATGATACAGAAACTTAAAAACAATTAATAATAAGCAAAGAAACAAAAACAGCAATGAAGAGCCTGCCATCAAAGAAAAGCCCAGGTCCAAATGAGTTTTCAGCTGAATTCTACAAACTATTTACAGAAGAACTAAACACAATACTTCACAGGTTATTCTGTAAAATTAAAAGGCATGGAATTTATCCATACATTTTTTATGAGGCCAGTATAAAATTAATATTAAAACAAAATAAAGATACTTCAAGAAAAGAAAATTACAGACCAATATCATTGATGAACATAGATTCAAAAATTCTGAACAAAATATTAGCCATGCACATTCAAAAACACATCAAGAAAATTGTACACCATGTAAAAGTTTGTTTTATGCTAGAAAAGCAAGGTTTGTTTAACATATGAAAATCAGTACATATTATTTGTCACATAATTAGAACTCAGGGCAAAAAATATGTGATCATCTCAATAGAAACTGAAAAAACATTTGACAAAATCCAACACTCATTCATGTTTAAAACTCTGCAGAAAATTTAAATTGAAGGAACATATCTCAACATCATTAAGACAATATAAAATAAACCCGAATTCAACATGGTATTAAATACAGGAATTCCATTTGAAATTAGAAATAAGACAGGATGTCCACTATCACAGATTCTTTTCAATATAATCTTTGAGACTCTTACCAGAACAGTAAAACAAGAGAAGGATAACAAAGGAATTCAAATAGATAAAGAAGGATTAAAGTTATCTTATTTGCAAATAACATGATTCTATATCTAGAAGACCATAAAAGCTCATGCAAAAGACTACTGGAGCTGATTAATCAATTCATCAAAGTAGTCAGCCTCTCTGGCTTAAGATACCTTGTTTCCAAATAAATAAATAAAATAAAATAGGTCTGGGAGTGTAGGCGGGAGGTAGAAGGGCTTCCAGAAACCCCAGTACCGCCAAAAAAAAAAAAAAAAAAAAAAAAAAGTTGAAGTCCAGCTGATGTTTCCTGTTAAACTAGTATACTATCCCCAACATACACTTAATTCAAAGCTCATTCAAACATTTGGGTGGATATTACATGTAGACTTTACAATTCCAAATAGGTAACAGGGTATTTTCCCAAACTTTTCTACTCAATTTCTAGATACTTTAAAAACTTTGAAGGTCATCCTACACTCTCCCCAAAAAGAAAAGTAGAAGGTTTTTATTTTGAGATCTCAATTTTTATGTAATTGTATACTAGATAACCTCAGAGAAAAAAGTCAATGGACAGAATATCAATCAGTGTAATTCTCTTTACATAATTCTAATTATTTCCATTAACAACTGACTCTTCTTTTGATTTTCCTCAAGTTACTTCAAAGAATGCTTTGATTTTTGTTTAATTTTTAAATTTTTATTCCTACATTTTTTGTTATCTGGAGAATATTTAGTTCAACATAAGGTGCTTTACTATTACTAGAATGAGAACATTGTGTCTTTTATTTTTTATTTATTACATAAATCTGAAAATTAATTCATACAAACTTATAGACTAAACAAGTATGAAAATGTATTTCAGCAACACAAGAACTAACAAAAAACAATAAAAATGTTGCCATCATACTTGTAGGTCCAAAGGTATATGCAAAATGATTAGTTTTGAATTTTTGTTTGTCACCTTGACAAACAAATGTATCTAATAGATACATTCTACTCTTTTCTTAGACTATTTTATAAATCAGTATTCAAATAATTTTGTATGCTGGTATTCTGTGGCAATCACTCAAAATCAATGTATCTTAGTCTGCTGTAACTTATAGTTTTTACTTATAGAATTTTAAAATTAGAAAAAAATTTCTTGTAATTACATGAAGTCTCAACTCTCATCTAGTACAATACATCCTTCTTGATATCTTTAACAAATAATTGTTCAAACTCTGCTTGAATTCACTAAAGCACAGGGTGTTTATCTCTGCTTTCGCTTAGACACAGATGCAAACACTGTGTTCTACTGTGAAAGACACTCACTGAACAAGGACAAGTTCTTCTTTATTCAAATTTCTAAAGAATTAACCAGATTTGACAACTTAATTTCAATTCCTAGCTGAGTTTTTCAGCCTTAGATTGTACATGTTCTAAAAATGCTAAGAAAGTAAGCACAAGAACAAGGTCTGAAAATTATAAAACATTGTAATCAATTTTTAGTAAAATTTATGTTCAAGGAAGACTGTGAAAAGACTAGGAACTTTTGTTCTTTAAGCCAAGAGATTTTTTTCCCTTCGTGTTACTTGAAACACAAGCCTCTTCTACCACTTCTTGAAGCTTTTCTCTGCAAGGACAACCTGGCTCTCTGTCTTGGGCATAAAACAGACTAAGATACATGAGTCTTACAAATGGCACTAAAAAGACAAAGTCAAATGGTGCTTTGCTTTAAAACAAAATATGCAACCATTGAACATAATATTTTTTTATTTAAATGAACCAATAACACTATAATTCATAGGCATTCATTCTTCTTCTTGAAAGTAGACACACACACAAACACACACTTTGACCATTTAGGTTTCAACATATAAAAATTTGTAAATACCGACAAAACAGTCTCATAATTAGAACTTTGAATATATTCTTTAGAGGTACAAGGTATTAATGACTGTCTTACTCAAATTTTGTTGTCACAAAGCATATATTGTTGTAGGATCACTGGTTGAATGGGAGGTTTAACTTTTTGTCACAATTTTAATATCCTTAGGTTGTAAAATATTATATAATTGAAAATGCTATGATGAATATCCTGAAATATATATATATATATATATATATATACACACACATATATATTTTAAAGTCAAATCAATATACCTAAATGAATTGTAGTTTATAACATAAAGATGAAATTTAATATTAGTGTAACTAAGGTATGACATTAGTTATTTTCCTTTATAAATTAAAAACAATCTGAAGTCCATTTCCAATGCACAGGTTAAAACACCAAAGAAAGAGAAATGAGTGTTACTTAGGCTCTCTAGAATTTCTGTTCTAAGTGTGTTGTTTTAAATAAAAAGGCTTAAAAATAAATTTATTTAGGGGTTATATTTTTAGCCTAATTGATGTTATAAAATCATAATGTCCTATTGCTATTTAGAACAAGATTTTTGGCAACTGACAAAGAAAGTCCTAATATATTTAAAATAGGATATTGTAAAATGATTAAATAACAAAATAACAAACAGGATTTGATGCTATCAGAAAAGTAGTGCTTCAAATTTGTCCTTCACCTGGGTTTTGTGGCACATACTTGTAATCTCAATACTTGGGAGGCTGAGCCAGGAGAATTTCAGGTTCAAGGACAGCTTCAGCAAATAGTAAAACTAACATCAATCTATCAAGACCTTGTTTCAAAAAAATAAAATAGGGCTGGGGTGTAGCTCATAGGTTAAATGCCCCTGGGTTCAATCATCAGCACCAAAAGAAATTTAAATTAAAATTAAATAATAATATTTTTTTCCTGCCAGACACAAGTATATGGCAATGAAAGCCAACTGAAACATAATAAAAAGTAAAAGGAAATTCTATGCAATATCCATGCATAAATTTTAAAATACAGTAACAAAAGAAAATCATAAACTACAAAGGTTTGAACAAGCAAATAATGTTCACAAATATTGTGAAATGTATCATAAGTCCCAAACAGAGAATGCAGTTTATTGAAACTATACAGCAGCTAATAATAATATCCAAACTCTCATAAACTATGATTTCTAAAAAGAGAATATTGGAGAATTTAAAAAATGCATGCTGACTCTGACATCATTGTAGCTGACAACTTTCTGATCATGGTTTTGATAGTGGCTGAATCAAGACTTGCTGAACTGGCATGACAGTTTTATGTGCCTCTCAGTGTATGCTGGTTTACCTCAAGTATGATCTTGGGAGATTTAGAGAGGAAGCTGAGGCTTATCAACTGCCCAATTATATTCTAGGAAGAGAAAAAGAGAGAGATCCAAAGTAGTTCTCAGCAACAAAAACCATACAGAAGAATTACAATACCTGACTTTAAACTATACCACAAAGCCATAGTAATAAAAGCAGCATGGTATTAGCACAAAAACAGATGCACAGAGCAGTGGACCAGGATAGAAGTCTCAGAAACAAAATCTGCACACTTACTGCCAATTGATTTTTTACAAAGGGGCCAAAAATATACACTGGAAAAATGATAGCCTGTTCAACAAGTGTTGTTGGCAAAACTGGTTAACCATATGCAGAAATATGAAAATTAATCCCACTTTCTCACCCTGCACAAGAGTCAATTCAAGATGGATCAAGACTTAGAAATAAGACCAGAGACCTTGAGGCCCCTTGAAGAGGGCATAGGTCCAACACTGCAGCACATAAGCACAGATAAAAACTCTCCCAACAAGAGCCCAAAAGCACAAGAAACTAAAAGGTGAAACAATACATGGGATGGCATAAAACTGAAGAGCTTCTAAACAGCAAAGGAAACTATTAAGAACCTCAACTGAGCCAGGTGTGGTGGTGCACACTTGTAATCCCCACGCTTGGGAGGAGGAGACAGGAGGATGGCGCATGTTCATAGTCAGCCTTGCTACTTAAGAGACCCTGTTTCCAAAGCAATAATAATAATTTTAAAAATACCATCTGGGAGTGTAGCCCGAAGGTAGAAGGGCTTCCAGGAACCCCAGTACCACAAAAAAAAGAACCTCAACTGAGAGTCAGCCAAATGGGAGATTTTTGCCACCTACTCTGACAATAGAGGACTAATATCTAAAATATACAGAGAACTCAAGACACTCAGCACTAAGAAAACAAATAACTCAATCAAAAAATGGGCAAATCAACTAAATAGATACTTTCACAAGGAAAGAAATTCAAATGGCCAATAAATGCTTTAAAAAAAACCTCAGCATCATTGTCAGAAAGATGCAATCAAAACTACCCTATGTTTACAATGCACCAATTAAAAAAAAAACTACCCTGAGATTTCACCTAACTTCAACTAAAATAGGAATCATTCAAAACACAAACAACAACAAATGCTGGTGAGGATGTGGAGAAGTGGGAATGCTAATACATTGTTGGTGGGACTGCAAATTAGTGCAGCCACTTTGGAAAACAGTATGGAGGATACTCAGAAAAATGGAAATAAATTTACCATATAATCCAGCAATACCTTTCTGGGTATCTACCCAAAAGAAAGAGAACCAAACTAACAAACTAATGCATTCTTATCTATGTTCATAGCTGCATAATTTACCATTGCCAAACTATAAAACCAGCCAAGATGTTCATCAACAAATGAATGGATTACAAAACTATAAGTTATATACACAATGAAATTTTACTCATCCATAGAGAAAAACACATTACTTCATCTGCAAGGAAATGGATGGAAATGGAGTATATTATGCTAAGTGAGAATAGTCAGTCACAAAACATAATAAATTGGATGCTCTCCCTAATATACAAAAGCTAGGGAGAAAATAGGTCATAAGAGAAACTCTAGATGAAGAAGATTGTATAGATGAACAAATAAGGCAACCTAACTGAGGGGATAATGGGGAGAGGGAAAGTCTCTAATGCACATAATGTACTTTAACAAACTTAACAATATTAATTACTAAGCCAAATATGAGAAGGAGGGAAAGGGAGGAAAATGGGTGGGAACTAGGTAAGGGCTAATTGGGTGATGTGTGCATGTATGTCTCCACCATTTTGAATCCCATTTAGATGTATGAATAAAATGCATCGATATAATTAAAAAATAACATAAAATGACCATTTTACAGTGTATTCACAAATGTTCATAAAATTAATTTATTTCATTCACTGCAATTAAGAAATATTACAAAATAAAAGTTTGAATTAAATGGTCAAATCCTGGGAACTACTGATATTTTACTGTTTCAGAAAACTGTGTATTTCATTGCTTCTACTTCATTATATAAAGGAGTCAGCTCCATCTGACATCATTTTATAAAATAGCTAGTAACAATTGTAGCACAATTACAGGTATTTATTGGATCAAAATTTAATCAGTACATTTTTTCTCATTATTAAACAGATTTGACCTAGTGTTGTTTTCTACTGCTAACTCTTTATTGGGTTGTTTTATGATGTTTATTTTAAAACCATTAAAACATAAAGAACAGGTCAGATTTAGAAAAAAGATCTCTTCAAGAATAAAAATTTCTTCAGGAGAAAAACTTGGGGGAAATTCAGATTCCAGGAATTAAAAGGACAGTGTGATCAAAGACTAGTACCTGAAAAATAAAGGGGTAGGAAATGAGATAGGAAAATTGTTCAGGGGCCTTCTAAATTTAGACGAATAGATGAATGGGGCAGGTATAACAAAGAATTGGCATGATCTGTATTCTGCTTTAGAAAAGTCACGGTGGCTATTTTGTGGAGGATGGATAATAAAGACATAAGGTGAGAAGTAAATATGATTTATTTCATTATTTTAGAGAAAGTATGTTAATGGCAAAGAGTAGGCATTAATAGTGAGCCTAGAATCTGATAGAGTCTACATATATGTTAGTGTTTATGAAAATACAACCTGATGAGACGATTTGTTGATTTGGAAAAAGAAAGAGAGAAAAAGCTAAGAATAGTTTTAAAGTTTGGCTTGCTCAGCTAAACAAAAGGTTGACATTGACAAGATGATATAAAACTAAGAAACAGATTTTGAGTAGGAGAGGGCAAAACCAGGTGTTCGTTTCTTATGTGTTAATTTTCTGATGCATCGTGGATCTGTAGCTCTGTAGCTATAGATGCCATGATTTAGAAAATGAGTCTGGAGTGTAAGAGTCAAGTCACAAAGTCTCCTTTACACCTTGGCTCTCCATTCTTGTTGGAAAGCTACAGAATTTCTTGTGATGTTTTTCAAAAATCACTGTTCTAATTTTTTAATAATACATTATCCTTATTCAGTTTGATATATTTAAGGAAAAAACAGTTTATTGATTATCTGGGTTTGTCATCTATAGTCTACTAAAGCAGAAGTTTTGAATTTCAGAGGGTAATAATTAACATAAAATGAATGCAATACACTTTTTTTTTATAAAACAGACTTTGAGTTTTTTCTTTGTGCTCCCTCATATATCCTAAAAAAATTTATCCTGTGACTCTCAATTATCTTTTCAAAAACAATGGAGTTATATTAAATTAATTTATTCTTTATTCCAATAACCTTTATTTCTCTTTTAAAAAACATTTTTCTTTGATTATTTTTCTTAGTAACAAATTTTTTTGGCACTGTGGACTAAAACTAGAGGTGTTCTATCTCTAAGCTATAACCCTAGCTTGATTTTTTATTTCTTTATTTGGAAACAGGGTCTTACTTGGTTTCTGAGAGCCTGGCTACATTGCCAAGACTGGCTTTGAACCTGTAATCCTTCTGTGTCAGCCTCCCAAGTACTGGGATTACAAGTGTGCACCACCATGCAAGGCTAGTATCAGAACATTTTTAAAAAATATTTTATCTGAAATATTCTTGTTTTTAAATTCTCGTGTTCTATTCTGTTTCAACTTAAACAAATGAGAGATTAAAAACAGCTTAGCAATAATCTCCCTGCAGCTTCATACATGCATATGGCTTCAAAGTGTGATCTTTGTACTAAACACCACATCAGAGAATGCCCTAGATTTAGGTATCTACCAGATGAGTTGAATAAATGCACTACACACAGTTTTGTAAATTTCTGTCTTGGAACTCCATCTTTCATCCTTTCCTAACCTGTTGCATGCTCATGAAAATTTGCCCTTACATGTAGTATTAACCTGTATTCCTTTGATATCTGGCCTCTGATTGCTTAGTCAGTGAAGTCAAAGGAAATCAACATAGGGCAGGAAGAGATAAACATAAAGGTATTTGTCACTCCTACCAACCTCTGCCTTTCCTTGTATGAACTTGTGCAATGACTCTCTTCTGTAGTTGAAATTTTTGTTGGGCAGCACAGCATGTATGGCTCCAAAATCTTCATTTCAGCTCTCCAGGCTTCAAAACCATCCTAGCTCTGGCTCTGAAGGCCTGTCACTAGTGTTTTATTGTACTACCATAACTTGCTGTGTCTCTTAATCCTTCCTCCTCCTATTTCAAAAGCCCTTTCATTAAAATATATTTTGTTTATGTGTATGTGCAGAACTGGGAATTGAACCCAGGGTCATTCTACCTCTGAGCTATACCTAAATCTTATTTTAATTTTATATTTTAAAACAGGGTCTTGCTGAGGAACTTGCTAAATTGCTGAGTCTGGCCCTGACCCTGCAATCCTCCCATCTTAGCCTCCCAAGTACTCATAAAAATATATTAAATTAAAATCTGAGTTACTTGATATTCTAAATGTTACCCAACTGCATGAAAATCAATAGCTTAAGCCTTGTAATCCCCAGGACATCCAAGGACAAAATAATTCTGTGTAGTTCTTCCATCATTCAAAGCCTTTTATCTAGCTGTGTATGGATGTGGGCTCAGTGATTCAGCTCAGTCAGTGCTACAGTTTTGAAATGCAGATAGCAATAAGGAAGCAATTTACTTTGTCGTTACTACGCTCCATTGCTACTTGGAAAAGGAAAATGTGCTAAACACAGAATTCTATCTTTCATTGTTCTTGTGTGAAAGAATGTTTCCATAATTCTTCTGAAATCAAAATATGTGTCTGTTGAATTAATGTCAGGGACTGAGTAGAAGCAATTCACTTCCTCCTACACAATTTCAGACAAGATGTATAAAGGAAAAAAGAAAAGAGCAATTGCTTTTACATAAGTACTTTTGACTCAATGCACAGAGTTTCCAAAAATTATTTATATGAAAAAGTAAGTTTTTTGAATGCTGCCATGTGTCATTATATTTTAAACTAGTCCTGCATTTTGGTAGATGTAAATGTCAACACCATTAGCTTATAACTATATTTATTTATATTTACTATATATTATAAAACATTTACATATTTATATAAATGCATATATACATATAAAATGTATAGTTATCATTTTATTTAACATATATTTTATAAATTTGACCATTAAAAATTATTTTTTATTTACTGACAATTGTTGAGGAGTATATATAGGAATTCATTAGTAAATATACATATACCATAATCTACTTGGTCAATTAAAGTACTAGAAGGAAGCTGAGACACATATTTTTCTAAAATCTAGAAATTATTCGAAAATAAGTATATTAAAAATTTAATTATAACAATGAAGATATTGAGTTAAATGAAGATAAGAGAAGCTTGTCTGCATACTAAATAAAATAGACATCATATTTGGCTTGATTTCTATGGAGTAGATGAAATAGTTCTATCTTGATATATATTCTTAATATGTCTCTTTATTCCTTATTGTGAGAGCTTTGTGCTTTTCTTATCATATTAATCATGACATCCCATTTATTTTGCATATATTTATTGAGAACCTAAAGTGTACTCCTCAGTCTCTAAAATCAAATGGAAAGAAGTTACTGAATGGATATATATTCTCGAGGGGCACTGATACTGTCCAGGAAAGTATCAGTTAGGGTTGTGTAGTGAAACAGAATCTTTTGGAGGTAGATGATTGATAGATAGATTTCAGTGAATTGGTTCATGGGATTGTGAGGGTTGTAAGTCTGAACATTACAGGGCATCTTGAGAGGCTAAAAATGCAGCAGAGGAGCTGGTGATGAAATCTTGAGGCAGATTTTTTTTTTCTCCAAAATACCTTGGTTGTACTTGTAAAGCTTTTCAAATCATTGGACCAGAACCTCACATAATGTATATTGTGTATAAGGAAAATATATTTTCCTTAAAGTCAACTAATTGTAGATGTTAATTATAGCACAAATTCTTTTAGAACAATGTCTGAATTAGTGTTTTATTGAGTATTTGAGCACCATAGCCCAGCCAAGTTGTGAGATAAAACTAATTGCAGTTAATAAAATGCCTGGTACAATAAAAACCAATACTTGTATAGTAATGTAAAATAAAATAAAATTACTTTAAAATCCATTATCATGATTGATCATGTGCAATAGGGCAGTGATAGAGGTATTGGTGTTATTAGCCCAATTTTTCACCTGAGAGCTATGAAGTGAAAGTGGCATGCACCCAGCAATTCATGAGAGTCTGGAGGTATATCTCAGTAATAGAATGTGTTTAATCCCTGGAACAGCAATAATAATAATAATAATAATAATAATAATAATAATAACCTGCAAGATAAAGAAAATTTAGAATTGTAAATATGGAATCTTTAAGAGAGAGAAGCATTTAAAATATTTTTAAATTATCCAGCTGATTAGCAATTAAATAAAATAGAAAAGCTGAAAGCATTAGATTTTAAGTCCAAACAAATAGACAATGAAAACAATTCATTCATTTTTTAATTAATTGATTATTTTACTTGTTTATTCATTCATTTTTAACTCGTTTTATTTGGATCTTCTGAAATCTCAGTTCTTTTATTTATAAAATATGTATAGAAGCACAGTTACCTCATAGAAGTATTAAGAGAAATAATTTAAAATGTTCATATTTAGTGCAGAATAGTATGTTTTTAAAATGCATATTGTTAATTATGTTTATTCATATAGTAGCAATCTGAGGAACTCATTTTTTTACATCTGTTACTTCTATATAGAAGAAAATGTGTAAGCAATTAGCATTTAGAGTCTATCCAAATTGCAAGATGTATCCCTTCCTAAATTTCTGGGTTGTGTTTTTGCTTTGTTTTGTTTTTCTTTAATCTCATGGTAATGTAGTAACTTTTTTACATCTGGGATGCTTTTCATGATTAAACTAAGTTTGTAGTATCAAACCTCAGTCCCTAAAGAATAAATGATTGAGAATTGTTAAAGAGTTTGGTAAAGGAAAAATATCTATCTTCTGTTTCAGAATTAAAATAATTACTTTCTTGCATTAGTTGAAACTCTTGTTTCATTTATTATTTTATTTTATTTTATTGGTACACTATTGTCTCACATCATAATGTGGAGCATATTGACAAAGACATACATTCACACATTACTTGGTCCTCTCTTCTTCTCTTCCTCCCCCCACCCCAGCCCAACACTCAGTGTCCAGGTCAACCATGCTACATTCACACTTATACACATATTCAAATATAGCTCCTCCATTAATCAACCTTAGCCTTCTCCTTCGCTTACCCTTCTTTTCTAGCTTTGCTGAGATTTTCACTCCATTATCTGGAGTACCTCTGGTATCCCCAATACATCTCAGTTTGGGCATATTAGAGAAAACATATGTCACTTTTCTTTCTGTGCTTGGCTGATCTCAACATTTTTCCCCAGGTCTTTCTGTCTTCTTGTGAATGACAAGATTTTGTACTTCTTTATTGCTGAGTAGAATTACATCATGTGTACTTCCCATAATTTTGCACTCTATTCATCTGTTGATGGAGACCTAGATTGGTTTCATACTTTGGCTATTGAGAATTGTGCTGCTATGAAAATGGGTATGCATATGTTACTGTAGTTCTCTGATTTCAACCCCTTTAGAAAGATACCCAGGCATGGTAGAGCTGGATTGCATGGTAGATCCATTCCCAGTTTTCTAAGGAATCTCCACATGATCTCCATAGTGGCTGAACTAGTTTGCACTCCCACCAACAGTGTAGAAGTTCCTTTTTCCCCACATTCTGGAAATAATTTGTTATTATTTTACTTCTTTATGCTTGCCACTCTGATTGGGATTAGATGAAATCTCAGTTTAGCTTTGATTTGCATCTCCCTGATTGCTAATGATGTTAAATATTTTTTTCATGTATCTATTGGAGATTTGGATCTCTTCTTTTGTGTAATATCTGCTTAATTTAGTTGCCCATTTCTTGATTGGATTATTTGTTTCATTAGTGTAAAGTCTTTTGTGCTCTTTGTATATTCTAGATATTAGCCCTCTATCAGGGTGACAGCTGGTAAAGATCTTTCACTATTTAGGCTCTCTTTAGATTCTTGAAGTTTTCCTTAGATAAGAATAGTTTGAGGCCATCCCACTTGTTAATTCATGTTTTAATTCCCTGCACATTGGAGGTTGTGTTGAGAGGTTTACTTCCTGTGCCTATATGTTGGAGAGTTAAGCCTATGCCCTTCTCTAGCTTCAGAGTCTTTAATATAATTTATAAGTTCTTGATTCATCTGGAGTTTGATTTCTATGCACAGTGAGAGGTAAGAATTTAGCTCCATCATTCTAAAAATGGATAGCCAGTTCTCCAAGCATCATTTGTTGAAATAGCTATCTTTTCTCCAGTATAAGAGTTTGACCCCTTTGTAAAAGATCAATTGACTATAAGTGTGTAGCTTTATTTCTGTATCTTCTATTCTGTTTCACTGTTTTTTTTTTGCCTGTTATTGTGCTAATACCATGCTTTTATAATTATTATTGCTCTGTAGTATAATCTGAAGTCAGGAATTGCAATGCCTACTGCATGGTTCTTATTGCTGAGAATTGCTTTGGCTATTCTGGGTCTTTTCTTTTTCCATTTATATTCATTACTGATTTTTCTAGGTTTAAGAAGACATTGGTATTTTGATAGGAACTTCATTGAATCTGTAGATCAATTTTGGCAGAATGTTCATTTTGATGGTATTTATTTTGCCTATTCATGATTAAGGGAGAACTTTCCATCTTTCAAGGTATTCTTAAATATCTTTTTAATGTTTTATACTTTTCATTGTTGATGTCTTTTACATCTCTGATAAGGCTTATTTCTAGGTACTTTATTGGTTTTGAGGTTATTGTGAATGGAATGTTTTTTTTTTTAATTTTTTCATCATGGATTCATTGCTGGTATATATAGAAAAGCAACTGATCTCTTTAGATTGATGTTGTATCCTGCAACTTTGCTGAATTGGTTAATCAGCTCCAGTAATCTTTTGGTTGAGTTATTTAGGTCTTCAAGATATAGAATCATGTCATCTGCAAACAAGAATAATATTAATTCTCCTTTTCTATTTGAATTCCTTTGATTTCCTTATCCTGTCTTATCGCTATAGCAAGAGTCTTGAGGACTATATTGAAAAGGAGTGGTGATAGTGGGCATCATTGTCTTCCTGATTTTAGAGAAAATTCTTGCAAATTTTCCCCATTCAATATGCTGTTAGCTTTGGGTTTATTGCCTTAATGATGTTGAAATACATTCCTTCTTTTCAAATGTTATGCAGTGCTTTTAACGTGAATGGGTTTTGTATTATGTCAAATGCTTTTTAAGCATTTATTGATATAATCATGTGAGTATTGTTCTCAGTTCTATTTATATGGTGAATAGCATGTATAGATTTGCATATGTTTAACCAGCCATGATTTTCTGGGAAGAAAGCAACTTGATCATGGTATATGATTCTCTTGATATAGTTTTGAATGTGCATAGCTAGTACTTTGTTTAGAATTTTTGCATGTATATTCATCAAAGATATTGGTCTGTAATTTTTTTTCTTGAGGTATCTTTATTTGTTTTTGGTATTAATGGGATACTGGCCTCGCAGAAGGAGTTTGGGAGAATTTATCTCTTTCGATTTCCCAGAACAATTTTTGAGGTATTGTAATTAGTTCTCTGAAAGTTTTGTAGAATTCAGCTGGATCCATCTGGGCTTGGGCTTTTCTTTGATGGTAGAATTTTTATTGCTGTTTCTTTTTTCTTTTTTTTTTTTTTTTTTTTTTTTTTTTGCTTGCTATTGGTTGTTTTAGACTTGCTATATCCTCTCATTTCAACTTAGGTATGTTATATGTGCTTTACTCATCTTTTGCCTTGAAGATCAATCTAGTGGTAGGAATGATGTGTTGCTCCCAATATTATTGTATTTGGTTCTATTTGAGATATTATAATCTGAGGTTTTTTTTTTTTTTTTTTTTAATGTGGGTACACCCAGATTTGGGGAATACACATTTACTATCATTATATCTTCTTGGTGAATTGTTCCTTTTAATAAGAGGAAGTGTTCTGCTTTGTTTCTTCTGATGTGTTTTTAGCTTATAGTCTTTCTTTTTTTAATATCAACTTGCTACTCCTGCTCATTTTTGGTCTCCATTGGCACGATATATCTTTTTCTCTTTTAATTTTCTGCCTATGAATGTCTTTGCCAACTAGGTGAGTTTCTTGCAATTACATTTTTTTTAAAGCCACATTGGCAATATGCATTTTTCATTTGGTGAGTTAAGTCCTTTGACATTTAGTATTATTATTGAAATATGATTTTTGTTTCTTCGCATTTTGTGTTTTGTTTGATATAAATTTTTTTTTCTTTATTTTTAGTAGCCCCACTGATCAACTTCATCTTTTCTCTGGTCCTGAAATTTGCTTTGTTTTTTCTTCCTTATGGTTTATTTACTTAAGTATTTTGTTTAGTTCTGCCTTTGTTTTCATAAATTTTTTGAGATTTGGTTATCTTGAAACACTTGTTTCTCCATCAATTTTGAATAATAACTTTGCTGGATATAGTAGTTTTCATTGGAAGTTGTTTTCTTCCAGGCTCTAGATTACATTATGCCAGTCTCTCTTGGTATTCATGACTTGGGCTCTAAATTTTGTAGTGATTTTTATCATTTTGCCCCTGTATAATACCCATTCTTTTGCTCTCACTGCTTTTAAGATTCTTTCCTTAGCCTCTATGTTGGTCATTTGATTATTGCATGGCCTGTGTAGGTCCCTCTTTGATCTTGTCTTAACAATGTTCTTTATGTCTCCTGTATGTGTATGCCCAAATCTCTTTTCATTTTTTGGTAATTCTCTGCGATTATTTTTCTGAAAGTATTACAAATACCCTTGGTCTGTGCCTCTATCTTTTCCCAATTCCTTTTATCTGTAAGTTAGGATGTTTCATATTATCCCATAGTTGTTGGATATTTAGATTCTGTTGCTGTAATGAACTGTCTTCTAACAGTGATCTTCTATTTTCCATTTCATCTAATCTTCCAGAATTTCTTTTATTTGCTGTCTTCATTTCATTTATTGATTCTTTCATTTTATTTCAGGTTTCTTTCTGATTCTTTCTTAATGTCTCCATTTTTGGTTTCATTTCCTGCATACTTGCTGTGAGGCCTTCTCCTTGCATTTCTTGGAATGCAAGAATTGTCCTTGGAATTCTCCTTCTTGCCTTTCTTGTATGTCAGTATTTGTGATTTCCTTGTTTCCTCACTGTTCCTTGTTCTCATATTTTCAGAGTTCATGTTTTTTCTGTTGTCTTGTCATCTTTTTACTTTTTGCATGAATCTATAGATAATCTGTCTAATCCAATCTTAGCAGTAGGGATTTAGAGGTGTCAGCAGGTTCTTGCACAAGTAAGCAGTGTTTTTATTCAGTGGTGAGAGTTGGGTTAAGGGGGAAGGAGTTGGGGTTATGGATATAGCAGTCAGGTAAAGTAGAGGATATAATTGATTAAATATAATAAGGTTGTATCTGGTTGAGAATGAGAGAAGTTAAGATAGTAGAATTCTTATGGTTAGTATAGAGTTTTTAGATATGGAGCTATAAAATAGCTTGGAATATAAAACGAAGATATAGTTTTTATTTTTTTCAAAATGGCGACTGAGGGACACAGCACTTCTCAGTAGCTGAAGCAAATAAAGTTTAAATACTTAGAAAGCAGTGTCTTAATCAAAAAATAAATAAATAAATAAATACATACCAGGAACCAAAACACATCCAGGTACCTCAGCGGAACCCTGAACTTGAAGAAGAAGAGCAAAGATCGGACACGGGACCTGCTGCAGATACAATCGGGAAGCTGATCGGAAGGCTGACCGGTGGGCTGCCTTTGCAGCTGCCCAAGGAACTGCCTGCCCGATATTACCCCGGCAAGATAATCCGGGACTAAAAACGGACTTAGGACCGCATCTTAAGCAGCGAGCAGCACCACATCAGTATTCTGTGTGCCCACCAGCGACCGGATCACAACTGCATAGAGACTCCCACGGACTCCTGCACCAAGTCAGGTACCTGAGGGCGCCCTGGTAAGTTGGGGTCCTAGCGTGTGTGCAGCCTCAACCCCCCAGCACGGGCACAAGCCTCAGAACCGAGCACTCTCCTCACGCACCTTGCTTGCGCCACGGTCCCCTGCTAGTAGTCAGTGCCGGTACCACTGCCACCCCTAAATTGGAGCCTGCTTGTGTGTCTAGCACCTGACACCTTGCCAGAGCCTGCCTTCCAGGCTGCGAAAGCCCTGTGTGACCCGGAAATCTCGTTGGGGCACCCCCAGCTTCTACGTCCCGCAGGAGGCAGAGACCATTGCTGGACACCGCGCACTGGACCCTTGAGCACCTTCCCTGCACCCCTGGCCCACCGCTGGGTGTTCCCACCCTCCTGATAGCCAGATGCTTAGTTCTAAGCGAGAACACAGCTCAATACACCTTGGAAGAGCATATCAGCATCAATAGACAGCTGCATCCACTCTCACTTGGGTCCAGTATTAGCAGCACATCCAGCCTGCACTCTCGGAATAGGAAGAGCTTAGGCAGTAAGTGTGGGCATCCAGGAACCAGTATCCATTTGCCCAGGGTACATCTTGGGACCACACCGGCTAGCCCAGATGGAATTTCCAGAGACACAAGAAAATCCATCGGGCCACAATATCTGCGCAGGACCTCAGGGGGAGGTTCCAATTATACTTTGGTCATTCTCCACCCCTGCTGTAGGGAAGCACAGGCTGGAGGCTAGGGTGGTGAGTGCAGTGGTGCTGACCACAAGTTAGAATTTTGTAGAACCTGTGAATTATACAGAATCAAATAAAAGTAAAACCAGATATCCGGACACATAAACCTAAAGCAGCTAAAGGAGAGAAAGTTGTCCAAACACCCAGAGTGACCTAAGAAGATAAAAATAGAGTACAAAGAAAACTAAGAGACATTGGAAGGTATTTTGAAAGCTACCAAAGCAATCAGATACGCACATATTATATGGACCTGACCCCATATGCGTAAATAAGGAGGACTGTTTGTTTTACTTTTAATGTGGATGTTTTGTTTTATTTTGCTGTTACAGTGCTTTTGTTTTGGTATGGTTATTGATGTTTTATTATTTTTTTTTCTTTTAACCCACACTTCTTTTACTCTAACTTGTTGGATATATATATATATATATATATATATATATATATATATATACACACATTGGATAGTTTGCCTTATTTTTTTTATTTCACACAGCGGCTAGTTCCTTTTATTTTATTCTTGTTCTTTTTTCCTCTTTCTTCCTCTTTCCTTCCTTTTTTTTTCATTCTCCTCCTTTGATTGGTTTTCCTTCCTTTTTCTTGGATTACATAATAGTCTTGGTATCTTGTGTGGATTCTTTTTTTTTATGTCTGTCTGCTCCTTCCATCATCCCTATTTACAAACCTTCCCACACTAACCTACATACTTTTCTCCCCCAAAACTTTCCCCCATAATATACCTCCTGGTTTAATACTCAAAGTATTTCTTATATCCATAATTACTCTACTAACGACAAGAGTCCTAGTAGTTAACTCTCTCTCATTCCTAGCAAGTTATTACCTTACCATACTTAAAGTCTTTCGCAACCTAACATATCCTCTACCTAATCCGACTCCTTTACCAATCACCCCAGCTCCTCACACATCACCTGCCCTCAACGCTGGAAAGGCTCTGCTGACTAGCCAATACCCCTAAACTCCTAATATTAAGATTTGACTAAGCACATTACTCACAAACGATGGGTAGAAATCAGAAAAACAGGACAGAGAACGCTATAAATATGAGAACCAGGAATTATGAAGAGACAGCAGAAATCACGAATACTGACCTACTAGAAATGCAAGAAGGGGAGTTCAGAATCTTGATGTACAATATGATGAAAGGATTTAAAACAAGTATAGAGGAGGTGAAAGGTGAGTTAGAAACACTAAAAAAGAATCAGAAAGAGGTCTGGAATGAAATGAAAGAGGCAATAAGTGAATTGAAGACAGCAATAGAAAGAAATTCTGGAAGATTAGATGAAATGGAAAACAGAATATCAGTATTAGAAGACAGTACATCCCAAACTGAAAACACAGAGATATACAGAAATCTTTACAGCAACAAAACCTAAACATCCAGCAATTATGGGATAATATGAAGTGCCCTAATTTACGGATAATAGGCATTGAGGAAGGGATAGAGGTACAAACCAAGGGCATCTGTAATATCTTCAAGGAAATAATCTCAGAGAATTTTCCAAATATGGAAAGAGACTTGAATCTTCAAGTCCAGGAGGCATACAGAACTCCACTGAGACAGGACCAAAGAAAAACCACTCCATGTCACATAATAACCAAATTGAACAGCATAGAGGCCAAGGAAGAAATCTTAAAAGCAGTGAGAACAAAAGGACGGGTGACATATAGAGGCAAAACAATAAGAATCACCCCAGACTATACAAGCCAGGTCAGGAATGCTAGGAGAGACTGGTAAAACGTGATTCAGACCCTGGAAGAAAATAACTTCCAACCAAGGCTAATCTATCCAGCAAACCTACTATTCAAGATCAATGGAGAATTGAAAGTCTTCCAGGATAAACAGAATCTCAAAAAATTCATGAATTCAAAGCCAACACTAGAGAAAATTCTTAAAGAAATAAACCATAAGGAAGAAAAAAGAAGCAGACTCCAGAATCAGATAAGAGAGGAAGTTAATAAGTGGGCCATTTAAGTAAAGAAGAAAGATCACACCACCCAAGAGTAGACAGAACACAAAATGGCAGAAAACAAAAATCATATTTCAATAATATCTCTTAATGTTAAAGGACTTAACTCACCAATCAAAAGACATAGACTGGCAATGTGGATTAGGAAACATAATCCAAATATATGCTGTCTGCAAGAAACTCACCTCACAGCCAAAGACATTCACAGGCTGAACGTGAAAGGATGGAAAAAGATATACCATGCCACCAGTGACCAAAAAAGAGCAGGGGTAGCAACCCTGATATCCAACAAAATGGACTTTAAACAAAAACACATCAAAAGAGACAAATCAATGCACTTCCTTTTATTAAAAAGAAAAATACACCAAGAAGATATAATGATAGTAAATATTTATGCCCCAAATATGGGTGCAACCACATTTGTAAAACAAACCCTTCTGGACATAAGATCCCAAGTAGACCCAAATACAATAATTCTGGGAGACTTTAATACGCCTCTCACACCACTGGATCGATCTTCAAGGCAAAAGATGAGTAAAGACGCTTTAGAACTAAAGGAAACCATAAACCAAATGGACCTAATAGACATTTTCAGAGTATTTCAACCAGGAACTACAGAATACACTTTCTTCTCAGCAGCCCATGGAACCTTCTCCAAAATAGATCACATCCTGGGACACAAAGAAAATACCAGTAAATTCAAAAAATGTAATATAATTCCATGCATCTTTTCAGACCACAATGGAATAAAAGTAGAAATCAACAACAGGAAACTCGAAAGAAAGTATTCAAATTCATGGAGAATGAATGATACCCTATTGAATGACGAATGGGTAAGAGCAGAAATTAGGGAAGAAATAAATAAATTTATGGAAACAAACGAAAACAGAGAAACAACCTACCAAAACCTATGGGACACCATGAAGGCAGTACTAAGAGGAAAGTTTATTGCATTGAGTGCCCACATAAAAAGGACGGAGAACCACCAAGTAAAAAACCTAATGACACAACTCAAGGATCTAGAAATTCTGCAACAGTCTATTCCCAAAGCCAGCAGAAGAAAAGAAATCATCAAAATTAGAGCAGAAATAAATGAAATAGAGAACAAAAAACAATTCAAAGAATCAATAAAACAAAAAGTTGGTTCTTTGAAAAGATTAATAGAATTGATAAACCCCTGGCCAACTTAACCAAAAGAAAAAGAGAATCAACTCAAATTATCAAAATTAAAAATGAAAAAGGAGATATCACCACAGATAGGGAAGAAATTCAAAATATTATCAGAAACTACTTTAAAAATTTATACTCCAATAGATTTGAAAACCTGGATGAAATTGACAGATTTCTAAGCACAGTTAACCTTCCTACACTCAACCAAGAGGACATAGCAAGCCTAAACCAACCAATAACAACCAAAGAAATAGAAATGGCAATAAAAATTCTTCCACCAAAGAAAAGCCCAGGCCCAGATGGGTTCCCAGCTGAATTCTACAAAACCTTCAGTGAACAACTAATACCAATACTTCATAACATGTTCCAGGAAATTGAAAGAGATGGAACTCTTCCAAACTCCTTCTATGAGGCCAGTATCACATTAATCCCCAAACCAAATAAAGATACCTCAAGAAAGGAAAACTACAGACCAATATCCTTAATGAACATAGATGCAAAAATTCTAAACAAAATACTAGCTATACGCATTCAAAACTATATCAAGAGAATAATACACCATGACCAAGTCGGTTTCATCCCAGAAAAACAAGGCTGGTTCAACATACGCAAATCAATACATGTTATTCACCACATAAATAGAACCAAGAACAAAAACCACATCATCATAGCAATAGATGCTGAAAAAGCATTCGACAAAATCCAACACCCATTTATGTTAAAAACACTGAAAAAATTGGGATAGAAGGAAAGTACTTCAACATCATCAAGGCAATATACTGCAAACCCAAAGCCAACATTATAATGAATGGGGAAAAACTGCAAGAATTTCCGCTACAGTCAGGAACAAGACAAGGATGCCCATTATCACCACTCCTTTTCAATATAGTCCTTGAGACTCTTGCTGCAGCAATCAGACAACAGAAGGAAATCAAAGGAATCCACATAGGAAGAGAGGAAGTAAAATTATCCTTATTCGCAGATGACATGATCCTTTATCTGGAAGACCCAAAGAACTCAACCAAAAGACTTCTCGAGCTGATTGACAAATTCAGCAAAGTCACAGGTTACAAAATCAACCTAAAGAAATCAGTGGCCTTTCTTTATGCCAACAACGAATCCACAATGAAAGAAACAAGAACAACAATTCCATTCACTATAACCTCAAAACCAATAAAATACCTAGGAATAAACCTAACCCAAGATGTAAAAGACCTCTACAACAAAAACTATAAAACATTAAAGAAAGAAATAGAAGAAGACCTTGGAAGATGGAAAGATCTCCCGTGTTCATGGATAGGCAGAATAAATATCATCAAAATGGCCATTCTGCCAAAACTGATCTATAGGTTCAATGCAATTCCCATTAAAATACCAGTGACATTCTTCAGAGACCTAGAAAAATCAATCATGAACTTCATATGGAGAAAGAAAAGACCTAGAATAGCCAAAGCAATTCTCAATAACAAGAAACATGCAGGAGGCATTACAATCCCAGACTTCAAACTATACTATAGAGCAATAGTAGTAAAAACAGCATGGTACTGGCACAAAAACAGATATACTGACCAGTGGATTAGAATAGAAGATACAGAAACAAACCCACACATCTTTAGTCAATTAATCTTTGACAAATGGGCCAAACACATACGCTGGAGAAAAGACAGCCTTTTCAACAAATGGTGCTGGGAGAACTGGCTAACCATTTGTAAAAAGATGAATCTAAACCCCTATATCTCACCTAACACAGGAATCAACTCAAGATGGATCAAAGACTTAGAAATTAGACCTGAGACTGTGAAGTTAGTAGAGGAGAACATAGGTTCAACACTACAACATATTGGCACAGGCAGTAACTTTCTCAACAAAACCTCCAAAGCTCAGCAAATTAAAGCAAGAATATACAAGTGGGATAATATCAAACTAAAAAGTTTCTTCTCATCAAAGAAACTATCAATAACATAAAGAGGAAGCCTAGAGAATGGGAAAGGATCTTTACCAGCCACCATTCTGATAGGGGGCTAATATCCAGAGTATACAAAGAGCTCAAAAGACTCTACACTAGCAAAACAAACAACCCAATCAAGAAATGGGCAAATGAACTAAATAGACACTTCACAAAAGAAGAGATACAAAGGGCCAATAGATAAATGAAAAGATGTTCTTCATCACTGGCCATCAGGGAGATGCAAATCAAAACTACACTGAGATTCCATCTAACCCCAGTCAGAGTAGCAAGCATAAAGAAATCAAACAACAACAAATGCTGGCGAGGATGTGGGGAAAGAGGAACTCTTTTACACTGTTGGTGAGAGTGCAAACTAGTTCAACCACTATGGAGATCTGTGTGGAGATTCCTAAGAAAGGTGGGAATAGATCCACCATATGAGCCAGCTATACCACTCCTGGGTATCTTTCCAAAGGGGTTGAATTCAGAGAAATACGGCAACATATGCATACCTATGTTCATAGCAGCACAATTTGTAATAGCCAAAATATGGAACCAACCCAGATCACCATCAACAGATGAATGGATAGCAAAACTGTGGGAAATACACACAATGGAATTCTATTCATCCATAAAGAAGAACAAAATTATATCATTTGCAAGAAGATGGAAAGCCCTGGAGAGCATCATGTTAAGTGAGATCAGCCAAGCACAGAAGGAGAAGATACACATGTTTCCTCTAATATGCCCAAACTAGAAAACACAAAGGATACCAGTGGGACTCCAGATATTAGAAGGGAAATACTAGCTAAGTTTTAATGGAAAGATATAGAGGAGAAAGGCCGATCTTGATTAATGAGGGTCTATACCTGAACATGTGTAAAATTATGAATAATACATGGTTAACCTGGACAACCATTGGTGGGAGGTGGGAAGAGAAAACGGGGGCGGGGGGGGAGAGGGCACCAAATATAGTGTAAATGTATACTATCTATGTTCAGTAAAAAAAATTGTTAAAAAAATAAAAAATAAAACGGAGATATTGTAAGGGATAAAACAGTTTTGAGAGAAGAGAGTAGATAGGCTATAGGGAATAAGTTTGTAAAAGCAACAGGGGGAGGAGCAAACAAACTTGCATAGAGTAACAAAACTAATAACTATAAATCAAAGACAAAAGGAAACAAGGAAACAACCAAAAGAAAAAGAAAAGAAAAAGAACTAGTGACTGTGAGAAAGAAAGAAAAATAAAAAGCAGCCCTGCTAATTTACATATATAGTACCTGGGCCCACATAATGTCTGTATGCCTATTCACTGTAGTATATTCCAATGTCTGTCATTTGCTCCATAACCTATTGTCAGCTTCTGGACTCACTTTATGAGAGTTTGTAACACAACATGATTACCTTGCTCTCCTGTGGGTCATGTCTCTGGATGGCACAGTGCACCAGTGTGGATGTCAGCATCTGGTGAGGAAATGAATGGGCTGGGCTTTTGGATCTTTTTCTCTGTCCCTGAAGTGTGGTGCTGGCCATTTAAGATGTTGGAGCTCTGCCACCTCTTCCTGCACTTCAAGTCCTTTGTTTACTTGTCTAAATTTCTTGAGGCTGTGGATCCAGCAGTCATAGTTTGGGCCAGTGGCCTGAGATGGCACAGGCCATGACATTCTTAGCTGAGGAGCTCAAGATCTAAGTATTGAATTTCCTTCTTTTGTGGATCCCTTTACATTTTTGTTCACAAATGTCTTCTACTTTTTTTTTTTTTTTTTTTCGAGGATGCCTTCTTGGTAGTTGATTTTTATTTGTTAAAGCTACTGAAATGTGTTGCATCCCACAATAGCCATTTTTTCTATCTGACTCTCTCATTTTATTTATTTTTATTTTTTATTTATTTTGTGTGTGTGTGGTGCTGGAGATGGAACCCAAAGGCTTTCTAACTTTGGGCTACACACCCAGACCTATTATGTATTTTAGTTGAAAAAAGGATCACACTAAGTTGCTGAAAGCCTCACTAAGTAGCTGAGGCTGTCTTCAAACCAGCATGATCCTCCTGTCTCAGACTCCCAAGTACTGGGAATACAAGTGTGAGCCACCATGCACTTCTGTGATCATCTTGTTTTAAATCAGATAATTTAGAAGGCATTGACATTGTCTCATTGTCAAGGTCAAGTTTATGTTGATGTATTTAACATTAGCTGCAGAAAATCATGATTCTTTATCAATGGTATCTGCAGGTACTAACTACTTCATGGAATTCTGAAATGTTAAAATATAGAAAAGAACTGAATTTCCTTTAATTCTTTTGCATCCAAATTCATCAGTGATATAGGCCTATAGTTCCCTTCCTTGAGCTGTTTTTATTGCTTTTGATATTAATATGATGCTGGCTTCATAGAATGTATTTGGGAGAGTCCTGTTTCTTTCTATTTCACAAAAGAGATTGAAGAATATTGGGATTAGCTTTTCTTTAAAGATTTTATAAAATTCACTTGGGAAACCAGCTGGTACTGGGCTTTTCTTTGATGGTAGGCTCTTTACTGCTATTCAATCTCTTTTATTGCTATTAGTTGGTTTAAATTTTCTATATCTTCTTGGCTCAGTTTAGGCAGGTTGTATTTATCTAGAAATTTGTCAATCTCCTCCAGATTTTCCATTTTGTTGGAGTATAATTTTTCAAAGTAGTTTCTGATAATCTTTTGGATTTCTACACTGTAATTAGTAATATATTCTTTTTAACCTCTTATCTTTCTAATTTGGGTTGATTCTTTTTTTGTTTAAGTTGGCTTGTGGTTTAATTATCTTGTTAATTTTTGTGAAGAACCAGCTTTTGTTGATTTTCTTAATTTTTTTATTCTCTAAATTGTTGATTTCTGCTCAATTTTAATAATTTCCTGTCTTCTCTTTGCTTTGGAGCTAGATTATTCATGTTTTTCAAGAGCTTTGAGGTGTGTCATTAGGTTATTTATTTGGTGATTTAATATTCTTTTTATGTGAACACTTTAATTCATTATTCAATACTGTCTTCAGCTATTTATTCTTCAAAAAATTCTTTGTCTCTACGATTTTTCATGATTTTTTCAGCAGTCCTCTCTAATTCTGGTAAGAAACCAGAGTTCATTTCCAATTGCCATCTCTAGTGTTTTAAACAGAGGTTATTAAAATTAACTTTTGAGGCTAATTACAAATCAAATAAAAACAATGGCTATTTTTGGCCTCTTTTTTTCTCTTGCTATACAGTCAAAATATAATATGTTGGAAATATAAAAAGAATAAGTACCTGAAGTACATTAAAAGAACAAGGAATAAAAATATAGGCTGTAAATAAATTTTTCAAAAAATACCTCTTAAAAAGTCAGAAAATAACAATTTAAAACTAAAATAAATCATTGAATTACATATGTGAGATACATTATTTATATGTTTAGTACTTCCAAAATAAAAACTGTCCAAATTAACAAAAATAAAAACTTTTAATAAAAAGTTGAATACAATTTTAAATAAATTTCTATTTAGTATATAATAATAATTGAATTCATTGTATTAAAACATAAAATATAAAACATAAAATATAAAAATATTCAAATACTAATTATGGCCTATTAAATTGGAAACATTTAGTTTTATATATTTATGTATGCATTTATCTATCAATTAACCAGTATAAATAGTCAAGTAAAATATATATGACATTGTTGATAGTGGTATAAACTGGTAAAATTTTCTAGAAGGTAAGTAGAAATCATAATAAAAATTCTAAAAATGATATATACTCAGTAAAACAGAAAATTCCCCATAGAACTTTATAGTTATGCTATGGTATGAATATTTGTTTTTCCCTGAAGACTTAAATTTGCAATCTTAGTGCTAAGGTGATGGTATTAAATGGTGAGTCCTTCTGGGAGATGCTTAGATAATGGGGGGCAGGACTATCATAAATGGGATTTGTGCCTTTACAAAAGTGGTCTTATTTATCTGCCTTGCCCCCTGTACCATATGAGTACAGAGCTAATAGGTGCCATCTATGATGAAAGTGCACTGCTGCTACCTTGATCTTGGGCTTCTTAACTTTCAGAACTATGAGACATAAATACCTGTCATTTAGGAGCTATCTAGTCTATGGCATTTTGTTATAACAGCCTGAATATACTAAGATAAATTTTGCAAAGGTAGACAAAAGAAGAGTGTATAAAGGTATTCATCACAATATTATTTACCAAAATGCATAATATAAAGCAATCTAAGCTTACTCAAATATAAAATCAAAGAAATAAAAGGCATACTATACAATTATTCAAAGGTAAGAAGTAGATTACTATTTTGTGACCAGAGTAAACAAGTTTATAAAGCAAGCCACAAAAGCAGAATTTGTGGCACTTAACATCATGTGTACTTAGGCAAAAATATAAAAAATATTTTATTAGGGAATAAAATGGTAAATTTTTGTGTTTCAAAGTATTTTTTATGCAGTAAACACAGACTGATTTTCTAGAGTATGGTTTGTTATTATACAAATAAAATGTATAAGTGTTTTTGGGGAAAATATTACTGAATGTAAAATACAATATTTTTAGACCTAATAAATGGCAAATGATATTATAAATGAAATGAAAACATACTTTTACTTTCTCTAGTGACCCTAAGTTACAACATAAATCTGAAACAAATTAAATTATAATTAAGTTTAAGTTTGATGAGGATCTTTATGTAATTTTCTAGAAAGCACAAATTGCATAATACATAGTATTATACTTCTTTTTACTTTGACAAGAATGGAAATAAAAATAAAAACATCTCATTATGAAAACATGAGACATACTTTGTGTAGTGCTATGGGATTATCATGAGCTGTGTATATGCAGGCCTGTGGTCCCTTTCAGCATTGCAAGTCCTCATCCATAATTTCTAGTGAAATCGATTGAACCATACACTAGGGATAATATTCTGTTTAAAAATGAATTTCTGAGCTTCAAGTTGTTTTGATGTAAAAAAAATGTAGACTCAAATTCATTATGCATATTTCACCTCTGTTCCTCTACTCTAAATAAAAAGGACATAAAAACTGTGGTTTCTCCTGTCAAATAAAACAAAACTGTCATTGTGAACACTAATAAAAACTTTATCTATTGATTTAATCTTTAGCTAAGTCTTGCAGATGACTTCTTTTGGTTTTGTCACTTGACTATAAAGTCTGTCAATATTTTATTGATTGAGAATAGAGAGTCAATGGTGTTAGTCACCATGACCAACATAAAAATTTAGTGTATCCTTATAATCAGACATAGTAAAACCCAATGAATGAGCAGCTATTTTAGAAGTTTATTATTAAAAATCATTAAGATTTAATAATGAGTGGAAAATGCCATGCACATATCCAAATATAGTTTGCCTTTATTTCTTAGATTAGTGGCACTAGCAAACCAATAAAAATCCTAGTTTGCATAGTATGATGACATATTTTATATCCACAAATCAGCATTTGACTTGCGATTGAAATGTATTATTGCAACTTATTTCTATACAAAAAGAGTAAAATAATCTGACACTAAGACAAGACGAGATCATAAAATACTGCTAAAGGAAAGAAGGAAGGAAGGAAGGAAACAAGGAAGGGAGGGAAGGAAAAAGAGGAAAAGAGATGGATGTTTTCCTCAGCCTGCAGGGTAAAATACTCATGTTGAATGAAAACTTCCAAACTACTATTTTACCTTATGCTTTTTAATATATTGTGCTATTTAATCTTCTATCTGGATCAGTGCTTACATGTCCATTTTGAACATCTCTTTGCTGTACTAGATGCTCTCCCATTTAAAGGCATTCTTAGGTCATTACCTTCATAAGTAACATTTTTTCAGGTCACTAGGTTCTCAGAGTTCCTTTTTATGATATATTTTACTTCATATTTCTGTACATGGTCTCTTGATAGACTCCTCTGGGTAAAAGAGCAAAAAAGAATAAAGAGTAAAATATGTAGGCTGTAACCTAAACAGCAGGCCAGAGTTCATTACATTACACTTTATTTGGGCAGATAGAGTGCATAGACCAATTTCCTAGTTTTGAAGAGGCATTTATTAATATCCATCCAGTAATGCTTGTGCGTGGGTATATATGTATTTATATTTATAAATATATTTAAAATATTTCTTTACTTAAACTATAGTAACCTTAAAAACAGGAAATTCGTTGAAAACTAGAAATTAAAGGTGCCAGTTCATGGTTTCAGTGTTTAGATCACTTTCCTGAAAAAGATAAAAGATATAATTCTCAGTAGTAATGCTTGTTGATATTAACATAGAATACAAAATAAAAATAAAAATATTATTATCTTTTCTGGACAAAGTTAAATAGAACATTTAAGTACTTAAGAACTGCATCTTCATGTTGCATTAATTCCTTTGGATATTTGAAAAAGCACTATTTGTCTGACACTTTCTTATTCATAAGACATGGAGAAAATGTACAAGATTCTGAGAGAAAAAAATATCCAGCATGTGGAAAATTAAAAATAACAGTCAAATGTAAAATAACTAGTGGAGAGCTAAAATGATGAAAACAGCAAAGGTTATTTTGGAAAAGCTAAGAACCAAGTGACAGGAGCACCTCTTTGACAGTGAATGAGTTCTGAAACTCTTGAAGCAGAAACTTCTGGAAAAGGAGCTGATAGTTCAGAATTGTCTAGAGATAGAATTAGAGCCAGAGAAGGTTAAATGAAAGTGGGGAAGACCCAGGGCTAGGCTGAGCAAGCATCTCACTAAGTAGTAAATATATGAGTGTGGTGTTTGTGTATGCACAGATAAGTATAAACCAAAGACAAAACGAGGTTTGATGCTTTTTCTAAAACATGGATAATAAAATATAAAATGATTTAAATTAAATAATTATTTTAAGTGTCTTAGTATTTTGATATTTATCTTTTATATTCATAACATTGTCAAAATTTTAGAGGTCAATAGGTAGTAGGTAGTATTTAAATATAACTTATAATTCCCATCAGTGAAATTATAATGTTTGTAAAATATGTGTGTAAGCATAGGCTAAGAAAAACTATCTTGGAGAGTTAGAAACTAAAAAAAAATCCAATAATTAGAATATCTTAGTTGTTTCCTTCAATATTTTTTACTTTTATAAATGTAGGAATAAACTTTAGACAACTGATGTCTGGTTTGATTGACCTTTTGTCAAAATTCAGAAATCTGAACAGTAATCTTCCTGAAACAAAAATTAAATCATCTTTATCCTAAGTCGTAGTTTCTGAGAAGGAAAGGTAGGAGGCTTAATGAAGTAGTTCTGGCTATTCCAACACCTGGGCACATATTTATATTACCTACCTGTTTGCTTAATTATTTAATTTTTTAGCGTCAGTAGCTCTTCAGTGGCAAGCACAGTTAGGAGGGAACTATACACACTTGGAATTTTGCGTTTTTTAAGTGCTATGTTTTTTTAACACAATATATGAAACCTCCTTCTAAAGAGATGCCGAGGAATTAAAATTCAATTTTAGCTCTCAACTAATAGCAGGCAGAGGTCAATGGGTGAATACACTGAGTTTCCCTGCTCTGGGGCAGGACACATCTGAGTAGGGTTCACACGGTTCCTAGATATCCACCTATTTAACCTCAGTTATTCAAAAACTAACTTGCACATTAATATTAAAATTAACTTTTTATTAATATATTAAAAAGTCAAGCCAGGTGTGGTGGTACACTCTTGTCTAGGCATTTGGGAAAGCTAAAACAGGAGGATCACGGTTCTCAAACAGCATCAGTTACTTGGTGAGGCATTTTCCAAACTGGTGAGATCCTTATTGAAGATGGGAAATGGGGAATAGGGCTGGAAGTGTCGCTTGGAGGTGAAATACTCCTGGGTTCCATCCCCAGTGCTGCAAAAAAAAAAAAAAAAAAAAAAAGTAAAAAACTAATCAGAGGTAAATAATGCTACAAAGAGTATTCAGTTTTTCTTGAAAAAAATTTCCACAGGATGTTAGAACACCTCAATGATCAATAATATAATAATGTATCTACAAGCCTGTCTTTTCATGTTTTGTAAACTAGACCAGGTCTAGTTTACATAAATGTCACATCATAAAACATCATACTGTTTTATGATGTGACATTTGATAATATATAAGATATTTTTAAGACAAATATGTACTAGATGTGTCTAATAGTGCAAGTCACATATGTAGTTCTGTTTTCTAGTAGTCACATTTAAAAGCATAAAAAGAAGCAGTTGAATTAAATTTAATCATATTATATAACCAAATATATTGAAATGCTATTTGCATATGTAACAAATATAAAATTGTTAGCAGTTTTTTAATAATATTTTTTGCGGTACTAGGGATGGACCCCAGGGACATTCTACCTCTGAGCTACAGCCCAATTTTTTATTCTTTATTTTGAGACGGGGTCTCACTGAGTTTTAAGGGGCCTCACTAAGTAGCTGAGGCTGGCCACAAACCGGGATCCTCTAGTGTCAGCCTCCCAAATGCCTTGATTACAAGCGCGCGCCACCACGCCCAGCTAGCATTTTTTTATTCTAACAATTCAAAGGCACATTATGTAATCAGGTAACATCATGTACTTGCTGTGTACTTATTTCTGAATTATCATTTTTCTTTCATGTATGTATGGGGAATAGTGCAATAATGTGATGTATGTATATAATATGCAATGACTAAATCAAGACAGTTAACTTTCTCATTGTCTTAGCCCTCTTAAAATTTTACTTATGCATAACAATAGTATGTATTTATGAGTTAATGGTATGATATGTCAAGACATGTATATAATATGTACTGATCAACTTAGGATAATTAACCCTATATGGACATTAAATTCAAAATAGGGCCAAGTCCTACCAAGTCCTAACGTTAAGACCTACAACTATGAAACTACAAGAAAATATAATGCAAACACTTATAAAAGAAAGGTATAGGCAATCAATTTTCCCCCCTTGGAAAAGATCACAAAGCACAGAAAACAAAAGGAAAATTAGAAAAATGTGACTAAATACATATAACAAGTGTCTTTCTACCCAAGAAGAAACCAACAGAGTGAAGAACACACCACAGAATGGGATTATTTTGACAAACAATTAAGAATTAATATACAGAATATGTAAAAATTTTTAAAACTCAATATATGTTTCACACTTAGCATATTTCAAAATGGTCCTGTTGTACCTACTTTAAGTACAAGCTGACCATATGAGTGCGGCATGCTTTAAGTACAAGCTGACCATATGAGTGCGGCATGTGGCCACTCGGTTCGACAGCGCTATTGTTCAGGGTCCTAGTCTACAGAGGAACCTACAGTCACGGGTGAGTAATTACCTACGTACTCAGAGTCGCCAGGCAGAAGAGCCAGTCAATCATCCCAGTAGCTAAAGTTTTCATTGAAAGCAGTTAAATAAAATAAGCCATTTCAAGAAGAACACAGGGTCCTGGACTCATAAGACATCAGGCACCAGGAAACCTTGGGCTTTATTTCAATGTTGTAAACTTCTGAGTTTCAGCATCCAGAAATAATTTGACATCATTGTTTATCTTCAGCCTTTCTTGTATGTGCCCAGACTATGACATCTACACTCAAAATCTACTTTTATTTATCAGTTCTAAAATTTAAAATTGCCCATCTCCAAAGTAGTTTATTAGGCTTACTTATGCTTTTGTGGTACAATAAGAGGTTTATAGTATGTTTAACATTTTATAGGCCCCTAAAAAGCTTCTTCAGTGTTTGATTTTTATATCTTAACAGGAAAACCTTGCCCAGGGCTCGTGTTTTTGTTTTGCTTTTCCTACCCTATAGTTTGTCAGACTAGATACTAAGAGATTATGGTCCCATTTTCCCAAAAGGAACCAAGAAGAATTTTACTTCCTGTAGCTTTTCTTCTATCTCAATTATCTTATTCAAATGGGGGAAGTAGCCTTTTTCAAAATTAACTTTTCTTATAAACTGACAAATTAGTGTAGTAGATAATAAGTTCTCAAAAATCACCATCTACACAAGCAGACTTAAAATACAGAATGTACAAATTACTGGCGAAAAAGTAAATGGCTAGAACAAAATCCAGAAAACAAACTTTAATTTAACGTAAAATATATTTTTAATAGAATGGGGTATAACTTCTATCAGAAATGTTTTTCTCTGAATTTTATTTTATTTACTTTTACCTAAGCCCTGTTTTATACCATTTGTGGGAAAGAAAAATACAAAAAGAGTTTTCATTTTATTATTTTTTAAAGAAATGACAGCAATATAAGATAAGAATAGATGATTAGGTAAGCTATTTATAAAGTAGTTTGAAATCCAATTCTTAAGGGCCTTGTAAGCCATGGGAAGAGTTTCAGTGCAGTCACCCATCTTAGTGACAGTGTGATGGAGTTATAGTGCAGGAGAGTTGAAAAGGGATAAAACCTACAAAATATAATAGGAGAGGAAGTATGATTAGATGTGGCATGAGGTAGAATGAAGGGATTATAAAGGTGACCTCTTAGATTTCTATAAGAACAAACAAATTCATTATGGTGTGGGAAACCAAGAGTAGTGAGGGTAACGTATCTATCAGGCATCCATGAAGAGACATTGAATGGGCTAATAGTTACATGAGTGAACCTCAGCAGAGCAGTCCAGTCTGAATAAATCATAGTTTACCAATTGTATTCAAAGCCATGGGATTGTACACTATCAACCAATGTGTAAGTGTAGGGGAAGAATGAACTCTTAAAAAAGTTCAATATCTGGGGTCTTGCAAAGGAAAATACTCTGGAAAATTAAGTTGAACAGAAGCCACCAATAGGGTGAGACTGAAACTGGTTGAAGTTTTTAAGAAATCAAGTAGGAGAATGCATTTTCCTAAAGAGAAAGTGTTCAAACCCCCCCACACACAACTTTGCAAATGACTCTTTTAGGCTTAGTAAACTGACAATTTTTTATTTCCCTCTAAATTCAAATATTCTCAGTTTAAACAAGTAAACTTAGGTTCTCACCTTTGGGCTTGCACTGTCATATACAAAAAAGCATGTTAAGCTACTTTGAAATATACCTATGGTCATAAATCTTTAAGAACACAGAAACAAAACTTGAGTATTTCACCATAAAACCCTCCTTCTCTCTGCTGTACTTTGGCTATGGAAGGATTTATACGAAATTTATTTGCTACCAAGAAAAAATATATTGCACTTTATTTAGTAGATAGATAATACAAATAAAATATTTGCATCATTGATGATTTAAAGAAACATTTTTCTAATTCTTCTAGCCTCTTTTGATGAAAAAAAATAGAGTGTTAGGCTGAGTGTAAAACTGAATGCGGGAATGTGACCTATTTGGGGAGGGTTTTATAAAATTTCATTTTACAGTGGCAACATTTCTTTCTCTAGTGCCTTGCATGTTGCAAAAGGGACTCAAGGAAATCTAGACTTTGCAGGGTGCTCCTGCTGCTTCTCTCATGCCAAGTGACTTCCACTGTTTGGTTCTGCCTCAGTTATGACTGAGCAGTGGTAAGCACCATTCTAGCTTCATAATAACTGCTCCTCCTTATTGCTTCAAGGATCTTGCCTGTCAGGTTACCAAACACTCTATGTGTCTGTGAATTTAGCTATGGCATGATTTCTTTGACACACTTGGAACATTAATAACTAGGAGCACAGACAAATGGCATTTGGAAAACCATTGTCACTTTCTTTAGTCACTGTTATAGTACTGTTCTCTGCAATGCCTTAACTTATAATATTCCTTAGAGACTCTTTTTTTTTTAAGCAAACCAGGATGTTTAGTGTCAGGCTATCTGCCAGTGACAAGGCATGCTCATAGTGTTTGTTCATTAGCATTTTGTTATTTTTATAATTTTCTGGGCGCAGTATAAAATTATCCATCATAGTGAGGAACAAAGTGATTTATATCAGCACGCAGAGCTTGGTGTGTTTTCCTCAAGAGCCCACCCTGCTTCTGACCCTCCCCATACATATCAGAAAGATTGGTAATGATTTCTTCACATATAATATAGCATTATTTGAACAGCTTGTTTCATCAGCTTTCCTTTTGAATGCATGCATTATCTCAATATCAGATGAGTTTGTAAATATGAAAGTATTTTGAAATTTTTAGGAAAGTTACCTTTCTGACATTTCAAGAAATGTCTTCTTATCTGGGGAAGAAATAATGTAATGATTTTTACACACCAGTCACATAGATTCAAGTAGCATAAGTCTTGTTTTATGTGTCACTGGCTCTTGATTTACACGAGGGCCCTGAAGTCAAAAGAATGCGATGGATCTGCCTTTAACTGAATGAATGGAGCTAGGGTTTGCAAGGGAAGACAGGGCTCTTTCACTTATGCGTTCACTTCAGTAGAACTGACAGGCAAAACCGAAAAGTTTTGCAATGTATTGCCAATGGCATAAAATGAGCTCATTCAATCACCTACTTAATGTATTATAAAACTTCTTATGTCCTGAAATTTTGGAAATTTCGATCACTCTTTTCTTGTCTCTTAAGAAAATCTAATTTTAAACATTGGCCCTAAAAATATACACAATATTTAACAATATATTATCATAGATTACCTTGGATACAGTTACAAATACTTGTCCAACTGAGATGATGTTGCTTGTCAAGTGAAAAGGCAATAGGTGCTCACAGCTGAAAGGGAGGGATCATTAGGATTCAGAAGATGTCCTACTTTAAAAGACTGTGCGTCAGGAAGGGTGTGGGAAATACTAAGAATCTTACAGCTGTTCATAAAAGGCCATCATGTGGCCCTTTAGACTGCAAAGGATATCGCTATTCATTAGCATTTCATCCAGAGAAAATCAACTTACACATATATATTTCTTGTAGTTTTGAAGGGATTGACCATTTTCCCTCTATATTTCCAGAATCCAATTCACAATGGGGACTGGACATTCAAGAAAAGGCGGGGAATGAGATATGTCACTACCAAGCCAGGTCTCTCTCCTTTAATTGCATGTCATCCAGAATCTGCATTCAAGCTCGTTCTGAGGGAGGAGAGGAGATAAAGTTTAGAACCTATTTGAAATTGAAATGTTAAATTTCATTTAATAATGGAAAGTCATTTAAAATTTATGAGATCTACATATAATATCATAAATGGAGATAAGATGATACAAGATTTACATCAGCACTTAATTCAGTTAATAAATGAATATTTATTGAGCACCTTCTACATGACAAGCATTGAACAAGGCAAATAAAATAGTTTCATGGACCCTAAATTTCAATTCTATTAAGAGCATACTTGAAGGAAATAACTGAAGAAAATTTAAACCCATCCCTATATCAAGCTCACTTTGTCAAAACACATCAATAAGCCTGTTAAAACTAGTATAGATGAATATCACTGAAGATAGGAAAACTTTAGTTGCATATATATATATATATATATATATATATATATATATATATATATATATTTAATTTTCAGCAAATTTTTACAAAGGTTACTTCCTTGATAACACATCTTTGTGTTCCAAAGCTCTGTTCTCTTAGAGTTGCTCATTTTTCTGCACTGTTCTTGACTGATCTGAAGAGGCCTTTGGAGATATAAGAGACCCCATTCCCTCTGATACTAAGAATCCAGGAATACTTTTAATTCTTAATATTTAATTTTTAAATGTTAACTCTTTTTTCTTTGCCAAGTCAGTGAATCAGTAGGAGTACTTCTGTCATACTTAATTTAGCTGGGCGTTGATGGAGCACTCTTGTAATCCCTACATTTAGGAGGCTGAGACAGGAGGATGGCAGTTCAAGGACAGCCTCAGCTACTTAGTGAGGCCCTGTGCAACTCAGTGAGACCCTGTTTCAAAATTAAAAAAAGGATAATTAATACAATTTATGTGTGAGTAAGCAATTAATACAATCTATGTGTGAGTAAGCAAGCTTATAATTCTTGATTCTTTATTTTCCTTTGCTTCTGTATCTTCAGTACGGTTCTGTTTAGTTGTGTATCCAGGTGGTTTGAGCTTATTTAAATTTGGTGGGCAACTCAGCATTCTTAGTTTCTTCCCTGAAAATCGTTTTTGTCTTACTTAAAGGCTCGGTAAGTTGATAATTTCTTAATTGGTTTCTGTCAAAAACCTTCTATCCAAATTGGATCTTAATATATGTGATGTCATACTAATAAATTAATCTTTTAAAATTTTTTTTAGAAAATACTTCATTTTGAACTGGACACAGGGGCCTATGCCTGTAAGCCCCGTATTTGGGAGACTGAGAAAGGAGGATCACAGCATCAAATCAAGTGCAAGGTAAGCTAGTTAAGACTGTTTATAAAAAATGGAGCTATGGGTATTGCTCAGAGGTAGAATATCTTTGGGTTCAATCTACAGCACCATAGGAAACAAAACAAACTGCAAGACCATGAATTTCTGGACATTCTATTGTGTTTTCAACTCAAATTGTTTCTGAGTTTTTTCTTTATAGTCAATAAGTCCATACAAAGTAACATATGATAAGAACATTGCTTTGTATCTTCTATCTTTTATAAAACATTTTTATTTAATATTCTGCCTCTCAGTACTTCAGGTAATATGACTATCTCTCTCTTGCCTGTTTGTTGGTATCACCTGAATAGCCATGATTTCCATCTCCTAAGCATTTAAAACAATGTTCCTAATATTCATTCCTAATATCTAAAACAATGGTTACCTGCCTTTTAAAAAGCAAAAATCTTCTACAATGAATGACAGGAAGAGATGGAAAAACATGTATTTAATCTTTTTATTTAACAGCTAAAGAAGGACTTACTGGAAAAGAGAGTAAAATTCATATAGAACTGGGTACTGTGCAAACTTTGGTATTGACTTAATTTTTATAATACAGATTGTAAAAAATTTGGGTTCATTTTTACAGTAGCTGTATGAAGACTTCTTGGGAGATGAGTATTTCTCCATTTTTGAAACTTCTTTTTTGTGTGTGTGTGTGGTACTAGGGATGGAATCCAGGAGCCTTCTACCTTTAAGCTACACTCCCAGACCTATTTTATATTTTACTGGAAACAGGGTCTCACTAAGTTGTGAGGACCTCATTAAGTATCTCATTAAGTCTTGCGGTGAACAGTGATCCTCCTGTCTCAGCCTCCCAAACAGTGAGATTATGCTGGACTCTCCTAATCTTAACAGTAAAAGGGGATAATTATATCATGTGTATTGACCTGAAGACAAAATAATAAAGTATATACTTATAAACTATAAAAAAGTATGTTCTGCATTATTTTCTTTCTTAAAATATATTTAAAACAGTAATAATATTGCTCAATTTTTACCTTTCTTATATTAGTAAAAATAGAACCTTTATAAACACAGAAGCTATATTTAGAGAATGAGAAAAACCAAGGCTAAGGTCATAATATGGCTGATTTAAAAAGCAAGAGGTGGTAATCAGTGATTTTTAAAAACTGTTTAGCTAGTGTTTTGAGAACATCAAAATATAACAATGGAAAGAGATAAGGAAAAAACTATGCAAAACCTATTTTATTTTTTATAATTAAATTTTCTACTAGCACCAAAAAGGTATTTTAAAAGATGAAAAAAATCAATTTTCTGGTATTTTTTTTCTTTGCAAAACAAATAATGTTTGAATATTTTAAGAAAGATAGATATCTAACCAATCATCACTCTGCAAGTGAAAAGGTCGCTAGGTGAATATATATGCATGCATACATGTAGTTGTTTAACTATGTATATGCACAAACACATACATTTTTATTATTTTTCAAGAGCAGTTTAACAAGTTTTTATTGTTAAATGGAAAAAATTCAACTTCTATCTTGAAAGAATTTAATATTCTACTAATTCTGTTATATAATTAAAAACAAGTATCACAAATAAAAGCATTAACTTTTATTTTTAACAAATATTGAGGTATTATAAAGATTATGGACTTTTAAAAGGTCAATAAACATTTTATTTTTTCTTTTTTTACCAGAAAGAATTTTATAGGGAAACATGACCCCACTTGTACAAAGCTTATAAACTCTTTCTAATGCTTATTAAATCTTAAAGGACTCAAATTGCTATTTAAAGGATTTGAACTTTTTTATTGTAAACATCTTTACATCTATTATTCTGTCCATATGTCCTTTGAAGTACTAGATAAGCCTTCTCTCATTTTCTAACTCTTGTTTTCAGTATGAGCTTTTAATATATAAAGTGAGAGCAGTTGGGATCTATATTTTCCCTTAAATTTTAGTACTGAGTTTGAGTCAAAAGTGATTATTTTCAGTTACAGTATTCATATTGGAAAATTACTCATATAAAAACAAATCACAAAAATAGTCATGAGAAATCAAATTTAGTGTTGTTATTTTTATTTATCCCTGAGTTTCTGAACGGCACACTATATATCAAGATTCTTCTTAGTTTGGGGAATAAACATACATTTCATCACACTAAAAATTATAAATATAGTAAAATTATAATTATATGGTATGTTTTGAGTTTTGAATGTCATGATTTAGAAAGTTGTTTTATCTTCATAAAAAAGATGACTTCATCTTTATTGTCAATTAAGCATATAATAGATTTTCCCTTATTTTATCTTATCTTGAATGAATGATTGTAATCATCCCATGTACTTTTTTCTTAAGTGGGCTTGTTAAACAGTTAAATACATAGTCAATGAAAAATATTCGCAATTTTCTATTTTTCCACATCCTTGTCAGTGTTTATTCTTCTTTGTGATGATTACCAATCTAAATGGAGTTAGATGTAATCTCAGCATAATTTTGACTTTCATTTCCCTGATTTTTAATGATGTTGAACATTTTAAAATATATTTATTGCCCATTTTGTATTCCTTTGAGAAGTGGAGGGAGCAGGATGGAATGGTAAAGGAAAAGCATCAAGTCCGTGTGCATGCGTGTGTGTGTCACTTTGAACCTCCATATAATGTATAATTGCAATGCACCAATAAAAGTGTTCACAATCTTGCACTGTAGGATCTCAGAAAGTGTAAAGAGGTGTATGATTTAGTTTCATCACCTTAGAGAAACAGTGAGATTGTGAGATAGAAAAATAGATTATCTGAGCGTAAGATGGATTTGCAGTAGAGAGAAATCCAAAGAATATAAAACTACTCAAAGTTGAAGTCTAAGCATGATTCATTTCATTTTTATACTAAGAATCACTAACTTAATCCTACTAAAAGTCTTCCTGAAAGAGGACATAATGACAATAGCTTGCTTTCTGGGTTATCTTCCCATAAATTCTTCTCTCAAACTCTGAATATCAATTGTCTCCAAACATTTGCCAACCCATTTGGTAACCACTTTCTTTTCAACAAATATTACTAAAATGTTCAATTATCAGCTGCTAAATATCTGAACAATATCCTTTGTCTGGCCAGCTGCTAAAACGTCCAGTTGCTGGGCCTATTTCTTCTCAAATACATAGGCTGCCTGCCAATAGCCTCACATCTCAGCACCCTTCAATGGGTCCAGTTACCATCCTTTCAGTGGCCAGCTGTTGCATTTATAGTTAAATGGTTGCCAGACCTAAGGCCACAAAAAAACAATGCCTTGTCTTTTTTGGGGGGAAAGCTTTTATCTTGCCCAAGCTTCATCATCAATGTCATATTGCTCTGAGCTACCACCAGCATCCTACAGATCTCCAGAAAGCTTTCAGAAGTTATTTTGTATTCACTGTAGTTGGCAAATAATTGAAGCAATCCACCTGCTCTAGGCTTGTCTGTCATCTTTGATACTGGTTGTGGCACGAGTGACATTTGCTTATTGTTATATATTTGGATACTGGATTTTAGATGAAGTGAAAAGTGTATGTTTTATGATATGTCTCCATAGGTCTTTTTGCCCTTGAATACGTGTTAATGCTTTTTGTATTCATAACTGTGTTACTATTTCCATCCCTAAACAGTTATTTCAAACTGGAAAATGCATTGAAATCTATTCATATAATAAATATGAACAAAGTGTACAAAATAGTTAAGGTATGGAAAATGTAAAGGAATAAATTGCCCATCTACATAACAGTAAAATAACCACTTTTAAATGTGAGGTTTTACTTTGCTCTTCCTACAAAAGTTACATATAGATATGAAGATATTTGAATTAAAATATTGGGGGTTATCTGTCACTTTAAACACCAAATTTTTAGGGGCATGGTGGCAATGGCTTCCAATGCCAGGTAATGGGAAGGCTGAGGCAGGGGGATTGAAAGTCTGAGGCCAATTTGAGCAATTTAGGTATCTCAAATAAAATAAATAAAAAGGACAGGGTGTGGCTCAGTGGTAGAGCACTTGCTTAGAATGTATGAGGTTCTCGGTTTGATCCCTCCTAAAAAATAGAAATAAAACAATACCATTTTGTGCTTTTATTAAATGCATATAAAGTATATGTAATGACTGACAAATTTTCAAAAAGTTGAAAATTAACACAAAACACTAACCAATAATTACTAATTGTGCCAAATTTCAACTTGCTCCATTTATGTATATTTGTGTGCTTATTTATTGTAGTTTAAAGTAACAGCATGTATATCTATTTTATTGAATATATTCCTATAACAAATGATCATCATTTTCACTAAACTATCTTTCTTGGATCATAAAAATATTTTAATTTATGTTAAAATTTTTATTTAAAAAACAGTCCTAGTAAAAATAAAATACATAAATGCTGAGAATCTGTTTTTATTATTTATTATGCCAGGGTTTTGAACCTGTATTTTTTTTCCTGTACTGGAGATGGAACCCAGTGGATTTCTACTTCTGAGCTACACACCTAGCCCTATTTTTTATTCTTTATTTTTAAACAGGGTCTCACAGAGTTGCAGAGGGCCTCACTAAGTTGCTGAGGCTGGCTGCAAACCAAAATCCTCCTGTCTCAGCCTCTCAAATGCTGGAATTACAAGTGTGTGCCACCATGCCCAGCTGAAATTGAAATTAAAGATAAAAAAGCTTAAAAACACTTAATTCTTAATTCTCCAGGCATGGTGGCACACACTTATAATCCCAGCATTTGGGGGGCTGAGACAAGAGGATTGCACAGGTTTGAAGCCAGTCTCAGCTACTTAGTGAGGCTCTCAGCAACTTAGTGAGACCCTGTTTCCAAATAAAGTAAAAAAGAGGTCTGGGATTATAACGCAGAGGTAGAACAATCCCTGGGTTCCATCCCCAATAGGACCAAAAAGAAACAACAACAACAAAAATACACCACCTAATTTACATTTTTCCTACTTAAATAACTGTTTTGATGTCTCAATTTGCACTATTTTTATATTATATACTTTAATAAATATATATGCAAACATAATCAATATTTATAATTGTTACTTAAATATGCCTCTATACAATCATACTCTAATATTTTATGATGGGATACAACTCAGTGATAGAACACATTGTGAGCATGCTCAAGGCCCAGGGTTTGCTCCCATTTGTAGCCACCACACATGCACAAAAGAAAAATTTATGGTTGTTATATGTACAAATCTTAAATATTCATTGAAAAAATACTTATTTTCATTTTATCAATGTATATCTAAATGAGTTATGCTATTTTAAATATGTATAGATATAATAGACAGGCTCACATATGTGAATAAAAACACACGTATATACATATTGTATTCATCAGCCTTCTTGCAGCCATAATCTAAATATCTGACTATAGCCAGGTGTGGTGGCACACGCTTGTAATCCCTGTGCTTGGGAGACTGAGACAGGAGGATCACACAATTTCAAAGCCAGCCTCAGCTACTTAGTGAGGCTATCAGCAACTAGTGAGACCCTGTTTCAAATTAAATATAAAATAGGTCTGGGAGTATAGCCCAGAGGTAGGAAGCCTCTGGGTTCCACTCCCAGTACCACCAAAAAAAAAATAAAAAATAAAAATATCTGACTATATAACTCAGAGGAAAGAAGGTTTATTTTCTTATACTTAGTCCATGTGGACTTAGTCAATGTATGGCTGCTGATTGGGAATCTCAGGAGGCAGAAGGAGAATACATGGGCTGTGATCTCTATATCATGGAGGCCTTGAAGCCAGAGAGAGAGCAGGAGGGAGGAGAAACCATTTATAGAATCTTCAAGGCTGCATCCCAAGGACCCACCTCCAGCCACATCCTATTGGCCTACCAGGTACCACCAGGTAAATCCAGTGCAGTGGGTTTATCCACTTCTGGGATAACAGCTCTTATGACTCAGTTACATCATCTCCAAACATTATGTGAGCTCTTCAGGGTATATTTTGTATATAATTATAACACATATGAATATAAAGTTTGCTAATTTTTACAAAAGCAGAGTTACACACTACAAACTTCTTTATAATCAAATTTATAGCATTATCATTAGAAAAATAATCTACAGTAAGTGGTATTAAGAAAGTCAGCATTTTATGTTTATATTCATATGATGAAAAAGTAAACTGCAAAATATTAAATATTTAAATATAAACTAGAGAAATCTTTAAAATAATTAAAAGGAAACAAATATATGAATTCTGCATAATCCCATTTTTCTTAAACAAGATGTAAAAGGTAAAATAAATATATGAGCAAGAGAAATAATGTTACATGCAACTGTAGAAAAATTTATATTTAAGAGTTTGTTTTTAAAACTCAATTTAAATAAAAAAATGAGCTCTTTGAAAGTTTAAAGGAAAAGTGACTACTTACTCAGTGCTATGGGATTACAAATTGTTCTAATCTCTTTGGAGTGCAATTTGACAGTTTCTGCTCCAATTAAATGGCACATGTTCCCAGGCCCAGGAATAGGAACTCTATGTATAAGTATCTATTTTAGAGAAGCATTCACATGTGCACCTACAGAGATATAGAAAGCATCACTAGCATTTTGTGTGAGTAAATAGTGGGAAATCAGTGTGATGAACAAGCAAGAATCATGAGATGAAGTAGCTGAGCAATTTTGTTTTCATCTCCCAGTGTCTCTCCATCTTTATTTGATAGAGTTAGTGTTTTTTTTTTTACTTTCAAAAGATGAATAAGATTTGTTTTTATTTGTTATTTAAGCCCACAAATAATCTCAATTCAAAAGAGAACAGCCAAATTAGAAAGCCCAGTCATATATGGTAATCAGAAAATTCTAGTTGCATTCTTTTCTAAACTGAATTCTACTTGTAGTGAGCAGGAAGCCTCTGCTCTGAAAACAACAGTAGTGGGATTGTAAGGTGTGTTTCTTCTTATCCTCCATCTATCTGAACATTCTAAGACCCCCACCATTGAAAAATGGAATTGTAGGAATGGAATGGAATGAGATAAATTAAAGAATATGTCTTCATTGTTGGCTAACATATGGTAAGTTAACTTATTTTGTTGCAGCTTAAAAAGTGTTAAAATCAGGCTCCTAGCTTGAAAAATTTTTATGGTTTTCACAAAGGAACTTTCTCATGGTGAGAATATCACAGTAGTATCATTCAGGAGGTCATACTTTCTTATTCTTTGAATAACTGCATCAAGACACCTGTTAACTTACCCATCTTTATTCTACTCTGTTCTATTTTCCTAAAAAGTTAATTAAAAAAAAGATTAGCCTTACAGTTTTGTGTACTTTTCCCTCAGATAGTCTAGCACTAAAATATTTAAGCATTCCTCTAATGATATCTAGTTTAAACATATCTTACTGAAAGAAAAAGATTTATTTGTTCTCAGTCTAGGGTTTAGACACAAATAAGAATAGCTAAAAACAATACATGGCTCTAAATAATTTCATTGCCTGTGTATGACAATGGAATAGCTACTTAATTTATAAGAATAAATAAAGATGTCAAAAATAGCAAAAATAGTGTTTATGGAAGGGTGTGGTGGCACACACTTGTAATCCCAGCACTTGGAAGGCTGAGACAGGAGGATTACAAGTTCATGATCAGCCTCAGCTACTTAGTGAGACCCTCTGCAACTTAATGAGACCCTGTTTCAAAATAAAGAATAAAAAGTAGGGCTAGGGGTATACCTCAGAAGTATAATGCCCCTGGGTTCCATCCACAGTACCACACACAAAAAAATATTGTATTTGAAGAGGAAAAAATTTTGAATGTTTTAATTATTTAATTTATGAATAAAATTAAAGCAGTAATCTTATCCAGGGGCATAAATTATAGGATTAAATTATAAAACTTAAAGAAATACATCATAGTGATACTGACTGTGCATTAGTGACTATCATAAGAAAATAGAAAAAATAATTTAGAGAGTAAAATAAGGAGTTTATTTTGTTGTATGTAATATATAATACATAATATATATAATCTCATTTATCTACTTTTCTTCAAAAGAAAATATTTAAAAATCTTACATAATATTTTAATAAAATGTATTCAATAAATTATATTTTTCTATGTCTACTTCTAGTTTTTATTATTTTCTTATTGTCATATTGTTTAAATGTTTATCATAGCCAATCAAAAACAAAATGCTTATCTGTGGACAAGGCAAAGAACGAATGTAGGAGAAAATTCATGAAACAATTAAAGAGAATAAAATCCATACATAAAAAGCAGGTAAGATATTCCCTTTTTCATAAAGAAGGATTTAACCCAAATTTAGAGGTGGATGCAAAAAAATTATTTATTGTAGCTATACAACTGAGAAAGCTGTTATTTAATTCAACAATGCTAATGTTCCAAATGCGTTTTTTCTACAATTCTTACTGCAATTTATTTGCATCAGGCCACCAGAGAAGAGCAGTTTAAGTAGTAACAGATTATCTAAGTGCAAAACAATAAATATATGTAGCATATGAATCGAAGTAAGTGAATATCTTTTAAGGCACATGCCTCAATCAGAATTTCAAGCCTACATCTCTTTACATTTTGGAGAAGGTCACTTATTTTGTAGCAAGGGTTTCTCTAAATTAGTGGGTTGTACTACAACATTTGTCTCTTAATTATGTTCATCTTGCATAAAAAGTTACATGTTCCTTTCATGTTTTCATATTTAACGATTGTTTTTTCCTAATAATAATAATCAATAAGTGTTATCCCTAGTGCTAAGGACTATATTTTGTTTAAGATTTTTTTGTGTGTGTGGTACTGGGGTTCCTGGAAACCCTTCCACCTCCGGGCTACACTCCCAGACACCCATTTTTTCATATTTTTATTTGGAAACAGGGTCTCTTAAGCTAGCGTGGCAAGCTTCGAACCTGCGCAATCCACCTGTCTCCGCCTCCCAAACTCGGGGATTACAAGCCTGCGCCACCACGCCCTGCTTGTTTAAGATTTTTTAAGAAGCTGGGTTGTAGAAAGGGTTATGTGCGAAGTGCAAACAGTTTCAATGTAATTTCTAACCTGCCATATATTGACTTTCATTGCTTTAAACAATTCCTATTTAAAATCTCTTTGTATACAGATTGGATTTATTGTTCTATTTTTCTTTACTATACTTCTAAAAAGTAATCTCTTCATTATTTAGGAGTGGAAATAATATTACTAACTGGCCTAGAATTTCTCCTCCTTTAGTTTCACATAAAGATCAAGAGATGTGTATGAGCCAGGCGGGGTGGCATACGCTTGTAATCCCCCCCTCCCCGCTTGGGAGGCGGAGACAGGAGGATTGCTCAGGTTCGAAGCCAGGCGCACTGGTTTAAGAGACCCTGTTTCCAAATAAAAATATAAAAAATAGGTCTGGGAATGTAGCCCGGAGGTAGAAGGGCTTCCAAGAACCCCAGTACCACAAAAAAAAAAAAAAAGAGTCGAATAAGTGGCAATGATAGGAAAATAAAAACCTCAAGAAAACATAGCAAAAATTAATAAAACAGTGCTTGAGTAATACTTTGAGATACATAGACAAGCAGAAAATATTCTTATTACTAAAATAAAATGTGATTTTATTTATTTATATTTATTTATTTACTTACTTATTTATTTATTTTGTGGTACTGGGTATAGAACTCAGGGACATTCTACCTCCAAGCTATACCCCCAGCTTTTTTTTTTATTATTATTCTTTATTTTGAAACAGAGATCACTAAGTTGTGTAGGACCTCACTTAGTAGTAGCTGCAGCTGTCCTCGAATCATGATCCTTCTGTCTCAGCCTCTGGAATGCTGGGATTACAAGAATGGGCCACCATGCCTGGCATGAAATGTGATTTGAAAAAAGTAATTTGGATATTCCATAATGGGACATACACAAAAAATTATAATGCTTGCTTACCTTTATATAAAATTGACAATTTACCAATTATGCTTATGTTTATTTTAATAGCTTCATTAGCTTCCTTTTATTATAAGCATTCTTCAAAATTTTTTAGAAACACAGAAAATACTAAAAGATAAAACTTTCAAATATACTCATTAGATATAATTATTGATTCTGTTAAGACATCTACCTGATTTCTTAAATTGTTTCAAACATACCTCTTTATGTATAATTTTGTCACACAAAAGTAATTTATGATCAAAATGTAATGATGACAAAAAATTACTGATTGCTTTCTGACCATCACCAAGGTAAAGAGAGAGCAACCTTGGGAAAAAAAAAAATGAACAGACTTAGTTAAAAGCAGTAAAGAATTGATAATATTAACTAGGAAATGTGTCTTTTATCATGACTGACTTAATATATAATGTTTGGTATACATATTGTCCTAAGATTTTGGATATTATTAATGACACTTTATGATATTATACTAAAGTGTTTCCATCATAATCTAAGTTTTTCAGAGAACAATGTTGCAATCCTCCAAAGGCACCTGACATACTCTTATTTACTTATTAATCATGGAAATAATGGCAAAAGAAAGAAATTCTGCAGATATTTAAATACATTTGTTGTGGCTCTCTTGACAGTCATCTGATAAAGAGTTTGGGGGGTGTTGTTAGTGACAAAGCTGTGGGATAAAAGGTCACTTTATTTTAAGCTACTGGAAACTTGAATAAAATCAGACTACTAGTGTATTAACTTATCACTACTACCAAATTTTAGTCTGCCAAGCAAGAAGACAATAGTGTGGCTTTGTATAAAATCAAAATGATAATTCCAAGTGATATTTTTTTTCAGTACTGGGGTTGTATCCCCAGGGACATTCTATCTCTGAGCTAATCCCGAGTCCTAGTTTTTATTTTTATTTTATTTTATTTTATTTATTTATTTATTTTTTGGTGGTACTGGGGTTCCTGGAAGCCCTTCTACCTCTGGGCTACACTCCCACGGGATATACTCCCAGACCTAGTTTTTTAATACTTTTTTATGTGGAAACAGGGTCTCTTAAACCAGCGCAGCTGGCTTCGAAACTGCTCAATCCTCCTGTCTCCGCCTCCCAAGCGCGGGGATTACAAGCATGCGCCACCATGCCCGGCATTATTCTTTATTTTGAAATAGGGTCTCACTGAGTTGCAAAGGGTCTCACTAAGTGGCTGAGACTGTCCTTGAACCATTATCCTTCTGTTTCAGCCTTCTAAATGCTGGGATTACAAGTGTGCACCACTACTCCCAATTCTTAGTTTTTTTTAATTCTGTGTACATTCTAGATATTAGTACTATCTGGAATAAGTACTTGGCAAATATTTCCCATTATATTGGTTCTCTTTTGAGGTACTTGATAGTTTTCTTTGCTATACAGAAGATGTTCAGTTTAATGCAATCCCACATATTGATCCTCCTTTTAATTTCTTGTGACTTATTGGTCTTGTTGAGAAAGTTTTTACCTGTAAGATGTGTTTTCTCAAGTTATTATATTAGATTTTTAATATGCTAGAACTTGCTTTGTAAACAAGAATATAGTTTATTATGAAGAAAGTTTCATGAGTAACTGAGAAGAATGTGTATTCTACTGTTGTTGAATGGAATATTCTATATCTGCCTAGTAGGTTCTTTTGAATTATAGTATTCTTTAGGTTTGAAAATTCTTTACCAGTATTTTGTCTGGATGATAAATCTAGTGCTGTGAACAATGTATTGAAGCCTCCTAATATTATTGTGTTGGGTTCTGTGTTAATATCACATAAAGTTTGCTAATAATAATGAATGCACTCATGTTTTGGTATAACTGTTTACTATCATATATTATTATATTTTTCTTTTATCAGTAAGAAATGACCAACTTTATATCTTCTGAAGAAAATTTTAGCTTAAATTCTGCTTTGTAGGATATTAGAGTTGCTACTTCTGCTTGTTTTTGCTCTCCAATTTTATGGACTATCATTTTTTTCCTTTCATCATTAACCTATTGCTACACTTTAATATAGAATAGCCCCCAAAATAATATTACAAATTGATGTTTAAGTTGATGTAATTGACTCATGAGGTTGTAATCCAAGCAATGGATACATCTATAGAAATAGATTTATCTGGGTGGTGGCCTAGACTGGTAGGGTGTGGCTGAAGAATGTTCATCCCTATGGGTGTCTCCTTGGGGATTATATATAATTCATCCTGATATTTTTAATTTTTACTTTGAAACTTGCTAGGTTGCTGAGAGTGTAGTTATGTTGCTAAGACTACTTTTAAACATACAATCTTCCTGTGCTATTACCTCACATACAGAAATTGCAAGTATGTCTCATCAGTCCAAGATGTTATTGTGTTTTGATGAGTGGAAGTGACAGTGAAACACTTTCAACAGAATATGCACAGAGCTGTTGTGTAGTGTGTGTGTGTGTGTGTGTTATAGTGAATGACATTTTTTGTTTTTTTTCTTCCCAGCATCTATCCCCCCAACACACACATGCACCACATAACACACACTATCTTCTTTTGAGGCTAGCATATTTTACCTTAGAGAAACTTTCACTTCTACATTCACAATGTTTGGGTTCTGGTGAAACTGACCTTCACATTCTGTAAGAATAGTGCCAAAAAGTACACACGTGCTGCTTCAGGAAAGATCACATTTCCTTAGAGCAACAATGCAAGTGAATTAATCACAGTCTTGAATTTTTGCCATAATTCTGATACCAAGATGCTTTCTTATGCAAGAATATAAAAATAAATACAACTTAAACATTGAGCTGCAAAAAAAAAATGCTACATGAAGATGATCCACTTTAGTATTTAGCTTAGAATTAAGCCCAAAGAGAAAAATTAATAAATAAAAACTCAGTCCAGAAAAGAAAAATAAATAGGTAACCAAAAAATCAATAATGACAGGAAAGTACTTCATAGATATATTATACTTGATGTTAAAATTAAAGTCTATAATACTTTTTAAATTTGAGTTCTAAATATTGTCTTATTTGGCTAACATTTTTGCCTGAAATACTCTATTTTAACCAAAACATTTTTGAAAACTAAAGGAGTTTCTTTTATAATATCGGGATTCATATCAAATTTTGGATTTCTGAATCCTACTTTATTCTTTTACTTTTTACATGTTTTTATCTTAAAAAATAATTCCAGCTGGGCGTGGTGGCGCACGCTTGTAATCCCTGTGCTTGGGAGGCGCGGATACTGGAGGATCGCGCAGGTTTGAAGCCAGCCGCGCTGGCTTAAAAGACCCTGTTTCCAAATAAAAAAAGTATAAAAAATAGGTCTGGGAGAGAAGCCCGGAGGTGAAAGGGCTTCCAGGAACCCCAGTACCACCAAAAAAAAAAAAAAAAAAAAAAAAAAAAAAAAAAAATTAACATTAAAAAGAGGTTATAGAAGTATTTAAATAGTAACTTTTAAGAAAATAAATGAGTTGTAAAAAAATTAAGCTTCTACTTAACTTCTTAATATTTTATGGAACAAATTTTTAATTTTTAAAATATATTTAGTCTTTTTACCTTGTCTATTTCTTCCAACGTCTATTAGCTTTTGACATTCATTATATCTATGTTAAAGGGTCCGAGTTAATTATTAGAATGAGAGTATACAGTGATACATATTTAAGGATCTAGTGAAAAAATAAAAAAAGATGGAGAAATAAAAACCAGTCCATGAAAAGTTTTTTTTAGATATCTTGCCGTTTAAGATAAAAATTTATAGTATATGTCATATTTATTTGAACTTTCTAGAATTCCCATTCAAAATAATCTTACTTTTTACATTATTCAGTGACTTTAGGAAACAAATTTCTGAATGTACTTCAAAAGCCTAATCCTCTCACAAATCCTGGATAAGTAAGAGAGTGGAGTGGGCAAATACAAACCAGTATATTAAGTTATGTGGACCAACAACTGATTACTCTGATTATACTTCTGTATTTCCATCTTGAATCACATTCTAAAACTATTTCCAAAGAGTCTCCATGAAAAAGAATTTTGAATGATTTTCATTTTCATTGCCACCTTCTCTTCACTTTGACTTTTTGTTTCACTTGCTTTTGTGTATTCTTCAAAGTAATATATTCTTGAAATTCTCTTAAGTCTGAGCCATTTATTGCTATTTGACGCATTCTCAGTGTCATTATGAGTCTATACTGTTTTATAAAACTTTATGATCATTTAAGTGGGGTTAGAGAACAGAGGGGAAAATAATAGTGTTCCCTCTGTATCTTCAGAAAACTGTTCTAAAGCTTTCAAATACCAAAACCCTAAGATGCTAAAGTCTCTTAAAAACTGTCATAGAACTTGCATATAATCTATTTATTTCCTCTTGTATACTTTAAACAATCTCTAGATCACTTATAATAACTAATACAATATAAATGTTATGAAACTTTTTATACCATATTATTTAAAGAATATGAAGTCTCTTTGTATTCAGTACTATTTCACTTTTCAATATTTTAATAATCAATTAAATCAATGAATGTAGAACTTAAGAATATAAAGATCCCCATATTTGTGAAATGTGTTAACCTATTTAACTACTATTAAATTGCTATGTAATTTTTGAGTAAGGAGAAAAACTTTTTTCAATAATATTAATACAAGAAAAATAAATAGAACTCAATTTCTCTGAAACAAAAGGCAGAAGAATTTTTAATCTCTGAGGTGAGGTTTTGGGAAAGCATTGTATGATACTGATTGGGTGATGGATCAGAATTAGGCCACTTGTGCTTATTGATGATTGTATTTCAAAGGAACCTATATCCCCATCCTTGAAAAAGATTTTTCTGAGCTGTAGAATATTTATGTAACAAAAATGATGAGGAAAAGTTTAATTATTTAGCTCTTTATAGAGTAAATAATCTCAGCCAGGCAAGGTGACCCAGGACTGCAATCCCAGTACTTGGCAGGCTGAGATAGGAGGATCTCAGGCTCAAGATCAACCTCTGCAACTTAGCTAGACTCTAGTAACTTAAAAAACATTGTTTTAAAAAATAAATAAAAAGAGCTAGGGGTACATGTATATCTTGGAGGTATAATGCTCCTTAATTCAAAGCACAACACATGCGCACATACACATACACCCGCATATACCAAACACACACACACCAATGGTCTTCAGTAGTCACCAAAAAAGGAGGCCGAACGTTAACAAATGGGAAGAACTCTGTATAAAATTTAGCCAAACTAAGTAGAAATCTAAGATGATCTTGATCTTTATAATGCTTAGAAGCTCAGAATGAATGTTTCTAAAACTTCAAAACCTCAAATAATTCTTAGGCTTGTTAGTTTAGTAAATAATATTTCTAAAAACTCAAATAATACTTTTGCTTCAGAAAGAATAATACAACTGTGATATTTTATAACCGTCTAATTTAAACTCATGACTAAGATAAACTGAAATTGAGGGTTTTTTCACTCATTGTTTTTAGCTAGCAATTGTATTATTTTTATTTATGTTGCAGATTAAATTAGTACCAGCTTTTTTGTCATTTTTTTTAAATTTTATTTTATTGGTGCACTGTATTCATACATCATAGTGGGATACAAACTTTTGTAGACATACATGCACACATCGCCCAGTCAGCCCCCACCCGATCCCCACCCCATTCTCTCCCCATCCCTCCTTCCCATGCTTGGCTTAGTGGTTGACATCTAGTATTATAGCAATTTATCCAAAATTAAAAATGATAATCTCACATAACAGTTTCATTTGTCTGATACCAAGCGTTTGATGATTTAAAGATAGCATTTCAATATTTCTTTTTGCTTTCTTTCTTACTAGAGCATATTTTTTTCTGTTTTTTTAGGTGAAACTATCATATATTTATATATTTATTTTTCAGAAAAAAATCTATCCTAATATGGAATCTGAATTCTAGATACCCAAAACGATCTTGAAAAAGAAAAAAGCTAGCAGATATATATTTTCTGATTTCAAACCATATAAAGCTACAATAATTGAAACAGTGTAGTACTGTTCTAAAGGCAGATATATAGACCATTGGAGTTAAATACAAGCCTAGAGCTAAATTCTTCCCTATATTGTCAAGTTATTTTTGACAAGGTTTCCACGAACATTTGGTGGTGGAAATAATAATCTTTTAACTAAATATTGTTGAAAAATAATAATTACATGGAAAAGAATAAAATTGGACCTTTACCTAATCCCATATACAAGTATTAACTCAAAATAGATAAAAGACCTAAATATAAATCTTAAGACTATAAACTTTTAGGAGAAAATCTGGGTCATAAAACCTCACAACATTGAAATTGGCAGTGATTTCTTGGATATGATTTCAATGGCACAGGCAACAGAAGAATATACAAACTCCCTAAAAAATAAAAGGAAATATTGTATATCCAAAGACAATATAAACAGAGTTAAAAGTTACTAATAGAATTGGATAAAATATTTCCAAATGCTATATCTGAAGGTATATTAATATTCCAACTAGAAATCCTAAAAATTAACAACAATAAAGGCAAACAATACAACTTAGAGATAGGTAAAAGACTAACATAAATAATGAATCTCCACAGATAACCAATCTTAGTTGTCTGTTGGATGGAAACTCTTGTTTCTCTGGTTCTGGTGAGTGTTACCTATTTCTTCTTTGTAGTTAATCTCTTTGAGTATTTTCTCTAGCGCTGGTTTTGAAGACATAAATTCCTTCAGTTTCTGTTTGTCATGGAAGCTTCTTATCTCTCCATCTAATTTGATAGAAAGTTTTGCTGGATAGGAAATTTTTGGCTGGAAGTTGTTTTCTTTCAGAGTTTGGAATATGTTACTCCAAGCCCTTCTGGCTCTCATGACTTGGTTTGGGAAGTCTGGAGTGATTCTAATTGGTTTGCCTCTGAATGTCAGTTGGCCCTTTGTTTTTGTTGCCTTTAAGATTCTCTGCTTGGCTTCCACATTGGTCATTTTGACAATTATATGGCGTGGGGATCCTCTTCTCGGATCCTGTCTAAAGGGAGTTCTATAAGTTTCCTGGATCTGTGTATCAACCTCTTGCTCTATATTTGGAAAATTTTCTGCTATTACATCCTTGAAGAGATTGTTGATCCCTTTGGTATCACTTTCTTTTCCCTCCTCTATTCCAATTATTCTTAGGTTAGCTCTCTTAAGATGGGCCCATATTTCTTCAATGTCAGATTCCTGCTGTTGGATATTTTTTTCTAGATTAGAAACTATGCATTCATTTTTGGATTGCTCATCTTCTAAGAGCGAGATTCTGTTCCCCATGTGGTCTAATCGGTTGTTTGTGCTTTGAATTGAGGCCTTTACTTCATTAATTGCATCCTTTATCTCTTTTTGGCTCTCTCTGAGTTCTTTTCGAAGCACCTCTATTATTTCTACAGTTATTTTCCTGATTTGATCTTCTAGAAATCTCTGATTTTCTGTTTTATCAGGTTCTGATGTTGTGGGGTTGTGCACATTCATTACTCCAGTGTTATTCCTCTTTCCCATGATTTCGGAGGTTTGTGCCTTCTCTGGGTTCTTCCCTTGGGTCACTATGGCTTCACTTAAGGTGCTCTGGATCTCGAGTCTGTATTATCTCAGACCCCACTACTCCTTTACTGGGTTGTATCACAGAGTCTCCGACCCAGGGAGTCAATAGAGGCTGCTTTAAACTATGGGGGGGGGAGGTGCCAGGTTGCACGTTCTCCTATGGTGTGATATCTCTGCCACCACCACTCCCTCACTGGGTCAAGTCCCAGGAGGCCCAATACTGCGATTTCTCCTCTGTGGCCCGCAATTTGACTCACTGTTCTTGAGTATGCAGATGTAGCTGTACTGGACTCGGTGAATTCACTGCTGCTGCTGCCGCCGGCAATATGGCGCCTCTGCCACGCCCTCGGCCATGAGGCTGGCGTATTTTTTCTTCTCTGGTTTTGATTTCCACTCTGAATCCCTGCAGCGTGTGCTGAGCTCAGCCACTGGGAGCTTTAAATGCTGTCTGCGCCGAAAGATCCCGCCTGGCTGTTCCGCAGCGGCTCACCTGGCTTGCTGTAGCAGTCCGTTGAGTTTGCCACTGCCGCCGGCACTATGGCGCTGCTGCCGCGTCCTTGGGCGCATGTGTCTCCTCTGTGGCCCTGAGCTCTGTTCTCAGTCCGCTTTCTCTCTGGAGCCTAGTGGTTTTATTTTTGTTTTTCTGGTGATGGTGTTTTCTGGCTATGAAAGGCGCTCTTTTTGTGGTAATGGAGATTGGTTGTTAGCGGGACTCTTAAGCCCCGCTTTTCTCGGTCGCCATCTTCCCGGAAGTCTCTTGACTAATCTTTTGTCATTTTTTTAAGTAGTGGAAATTGAGCCCAGGTGTCTCTACAATTGAGCTATATCTCCAATCCTTATTTTTTATTTTTATTTTGAGACATGATCTCTCCTAGTTGCTTATATTGGCTTTGAAATTGTGAGCCTCCTGCCTCACAAATTCACTGCACTAGCTGAGATTACAGTGAACAGTTCAGAGAATATTTTTTAATGTTACAAGAATAAATTAGACAGTCATACCAAGAGCTCCCCCACCAAGATATTTTCCATGTATCTGAATAGAGAAAAAACTTAATTGGGCTCTGAGAAGTTAAAATTAAGATATTCTGTCATTGTTGGGTTATTAAATATGGGTTCTTAAGTAAATACGCAAGTAGAAAAAGCAAACTTCTCAAATTTCCAAGAATCACAACCCTTAGCTTGTACGGCATATAAATAAATCCCTTAACATTTCTTCAGAATTAATAATCCTGTTAGCAATTACTGGGAAGGAAGGTGATTGGTCACTATAGCGTTAAGGGACATTGGAAGGTGAAATATGATAGTTTCTCCACTCTAATTGAAGTAGAAGAATTTTGGTAACTATTTTTCAGCCAATACTATACACCATAGGGTCCTTTATGGTCACTATCACTTGAATATTATAAATAACTTTTTGTAGACTCTATGGTCTAGTTTCTGCTGATGTTATACAAAATACTTAAACCCATCCATATCATAGTTTAAGGACCCTTTTTCTTCCTTCAACACTTGAATTAAAGGACATCATCTGCCCTTAGCAATGCTCTTGTGGCTTGCTTCAAGATTATAATCCAATTCACAAGGGATTTTGTGCCTCTATAATCTTTAGTTGGGATCATCAGGCAGATGGCTATGATCAAATATACTTTGTATGACCCTCACTGAGATCAACATTGCTAATGTAGAAAAAAAAATAGTAGTTAATGGCTTGTTCACAAATATTCATAGATATGAGCTATGAAAGTATCTTTATTGGTGACAAACTATGCAATATAAATATTTTCAGATTAAATTAAGCTGATAGATGATTAAATCGGATTTTTTCAAGTTAACTCAGTTAACATGCCTTCTCTCTAAAATTTAATAATAGAAGCTTAAATATATTTATTATGTTGTTTATTTTAATAATTTCTATCATTTCAGAATAGCACCAATATACACCTTGCTTTCTTAAAATATTATAACAACTTCAAAATTAAATTAAGCCGAGTATGGTGGTACACACTTGTAATCCCAGCATTTGGGAGGCTGACACCAGAGGATTGTGGTTGGTGGACAGCCTCAGATACTTAATGAGGCCTTCCACAACTTAGTGAGACCCTGTTTCAAAATAAAAAATAAAAAATAGAGCAGGGATGTAGCTCAGGGGTTCCATCCCTGGGTTGCCCCTGGGTTCCATCCCCAGACCCCCCCAAAAATTAAATTAAAATGTAATCCCTTTAGCACAACAGTGATATTATTTTCACATGATATTGTTTTTCATATGATATGAAAATATGTATTATGTATGATAAATGAGTTCATTTTAGGAATCATAAATACAATATTATCTATCAAAGGTAGAAGCATACATCTAGTTCTGTACCCCCAATATGGTACTCAGTATCTGCATATTATCACTGGATATTAGAAATAGAGTTAGTACAAATGTATGTATTTGCAAATGTAAAACCTAAATGTTGGTTTAAAGACAATAAAAAACTCAAAATTTCTATTGATTACATAAGAAAATTTCAATATATGTTAATACATGTGGAAATTTCAATATATGTGAAAAAATTTCACTTATTTTCTTTCTAGTAATACTTCCTAAAATGTATAGTTCCTGAGGTTATTTGTTTTCTAAGAACATAACACTTTTGTTGAAGAAAGATCATTGAAATAGAGTGCTAAGCAGGAAATCAGAGACCAAGAAGATATAAAACTGAAAGGAGAATTAAGCTAAATGTTAATTGGGGTAGAGATGGATACTGTTGAAATATGTTTAAACAGCATTACAAAAGCTATCTACCCTTCTCCTCCTCCTCTTCTTCCTTCTTTTTGTGGTGCTAGAAACTGAGTCCATAGTCTCTTGCTAGCCAGGCAAGTGTTCTACCACTGAGCTATAACTCCACCCCAAAGACTGTTTTCTGAAAGAAAATGTAGAACCAAAAAAGTAAAACTAGAATGCCTCAATTAAAATTTAAAAATAATTTTAATATATTTTATTAGTGCACTATAGTCTTCCATTTTAATGGTGTAAAAGGTGGGAGAGGCATACGTGCACACATTACGCATTTAGCCTTTCCTCAATTCCCATCTCATACCCTCTCTCCTCCTTCCTTGTCATGTTTGGCTTACTGATTGCCTTTAACATGTTTATGAATGTACCTGGTGTAATTAAGGAATTTATCTCTTTTCCCCCTTTTATCACTCTCTGTTAGGTAGCCTTGTTTGCTCATCTATGATTTTTTTTTCGACTAGCGTTCCTCTTATGATCCTTTTTCTTCCTAGCTTCTGCATGTTAGGAAGAATATATGATTTTTTTTTAACATTTTTGACTCACTAATCTCATTTAGCATAAGGTTCTCCAGTTCTATTCATTTCCCTATAAATGACATAATTTTGTTCTTCTTTATGACTGAGTAAAATTCCATTGTGTTTATCTTCCATAGTTTTGTAATTTATTCATCTGTTGATAGACATCTTAGCTGTTTCCATAGTTTGGCAGTTGTGAATTATTGTACGGTTATGGACATAGATATGCATTCATTAGTTTAGTAGTTTGGTTTCTATTCTTTGTGTAGATACCCAGAAATGGTATTGCTGGATCATATGGTAAGTTTGTTCTCATTTTTCTGAGGATCCTTCATACTCTTTTTCAAGGTGGTTGCACTAATTTTTAATCCCAGAAGCAATGTATTAGAGTTTCCACATCTCCATATCATAGCAAGCATTTGTTTTTTTGTTGTTGTTGTTTTTGTTTTTGTTTTTGTTTTTGAGTGATTGCCATTCTCATTAGAATTAGGTAAAATCTCAGAGTAATTTTGATTTGCATCTCTCATACATTTATTGGCCATTTCAATTTCTTCTTTAGTGAAATGTCTATTTAGTTCACTTACCCATTTTTTTATTGGATTATTTGTTTTCTTAACTGTGATTTTCTTGAGTTCTCTGTATTTTCTAGATATTAGTCCTCTATCAGAGGAATTGTTGGAAAAAATTTTCTCCCATTCTATCAGCTATTTCAAGGTTCTTCTTACTTTCCTTTGTTGTACAGAAGCTCTTCAGTTTAACACAATTTTTCCTATTAATACTCCTTTTAATTTCTTGTGCCTTTGGGGTCTTGTTGAGAAAGATTTTTCCTGTACTTATGTTTTGAAGTGTTGAATCTATGTCTTCTTTAAGAAGCTATAGGTCTCTGGTCTGATTTCCAGGTCTTTGATTCATATTAAATTGATTTTTGTGCAGGATAAAAAAGTGGGGTTTATTTGCATTTTTCTGCATATGTTTAACCACTTTTGCCAACACCATTTGTTATGTTAAAGAGGCTATCTTCTTTCCAGTGTATGTTTTTTTCCCTTCTGTCAAAAATCAATTGCAAATACTTTATGAAAGGTATTTTAAACATTTTTAACATAGTTATTTGTGAAGCACTATTGGATTGGTTACAAGAATGTGAAATTATTTAGCTAGATGCGGGCAAAAAGAAACAACACAAATAATGGACTGAGGAGTAAAAAGGTGGAGAAAAGAATAACTAAAGATAAAAATACATTGGTTTTTCTAAAAGTTGAGCTAAAGTAGATTAATATTTATTCTGCAGAGCAAAATCTCTTTAAAATATTCCACATGTATTAAATTGATAAGTAATACAATATAATTTTATGTCTAGAATTTATATATTTAACTTTATCCATATTAACACGTTTTTATTCCTTAAATGGGAATTACATACCAATTGATGTTCTACAATGATAACATAATTTTAATGGCTGTTGATAATTTCTACCAAAAATTTCTTTAATAAAACTTAGGTATTTGATAACTTTATATAAAGCTGATTTTAAAAAAGTAGAAAATATGTTGACACATTTTTTCTAGAGTCATTTTAATAATATTATTATTTTCAAGGTAAATCAGTATATATTATTTCCAGAGAAGAGAAAAACTTGAGACAGAATCTGTTGAAGTAGGTAATATGTGTTATAATTATTTTTAGTGATGGAAAATATTGAGCTCTATATGATGGCACATGCTTGTAATCCCAGCATTCAGGAGGTTTAGACAAAAGGATCGTGGTTATTAGATAGACTCATCTACTTAGTGAGGGCCTTTGCAATTCAGTGAGACCCCGTTTCAAAATAAAGAATAAAAAATAGGGCTGGGGGTAAAGCTTGGAGATAGAATGTCCCTGGGTTCCATCCCTAGTATTGCAAAAAAAAAGAAAATATAATTATATTAAAGCAAACATAACTAAGCAACAATTTTCAAATGTCAAGTTATAGTAGTCTTTATTAAATGTAGAGACAATTTTAGATCTTTGTAATGTTTTTAAAAATTACACAATTTATAAACAATTTAAAGACTTTCTACTGACTTTAAGTAAGTCTTCCGATGTAGTTTTTACCTCATCAGGACCATTTTGTAAAGCTTCTTTTTTTTTAACAATTTTTAATTGAACATAAATAGTATACATTTAAACTATATTTGGTGCCCCCTCCCCCCCACCCCCATTTTCCCTTCCCCCCTCCCACCAATGGTTGTCCAGGTTAACCATGTATTATTCATAATTTTACATATGTTCAGATGTAGACCCTCATTAATCAAGATCAGCCTTCCTCCTCTCCTATCTTTCCATTCAAACTTTGCTGGTATTTCCCCTCCATTATCAGGAGTCCCACTGGTATCCTCTGTGTTTCCTAGTTTGGGCATATTAGAGGAAACATATGTACCTTCTCCTTCTGTGCTTGGCTGATCTCACTTAACATAATGTTCTCCAGGGCTTTCCTTCTTCTTGCAAATGATATAATTTTGTTCTTCTTTATGGCTGAATAGAATTCCACTGTGTGTATTTCCCACAGTTTTGCTATCCATTCATCTGTTGATGGTGATCTGGGTTGGTTCCATATTTTGGCTATTACAAATTGTGCTGCTATGAACATAGGTATGCATATGTTGCTGTATTTCTCTGACTTCAACCCCTTTGGAAAGATACCCAGGAGTGGTATAGCTGGATCATATGGTGGATCTATTCCCACCTTTCTTAGGAATCTCCACACAGATCTCCATAGTGGCTGAACGAGTTTGGATTTCCACCAACAGTGTAAGAGAGTTCCTCTTTCCCCACATCCTTGCCAGCATTTGTTGTTATTTGATTTCTTTATGCTTGCCACTCTGACTGGGGTTAGATGGAATCTCAGTGTAGTTTTGATTTGCATCTCCCTGATGGCCAGTGATGAAGAATATCTTTTCATGTATCTATTGGCCCTTTGTATCTCTTCTTTTGTGAAGTGTCTATTTAGTTCATTTGCCCATTTCTTGATTGGGTTGTTTGTTTTGCTAATGTAGAGTCTTTTGAGCTCTCTATCACCACTCCTTTTCAATATAGTCCTTGAGACTCTTGCTGCAGCAATCAGACAAGAGAAGGAAATCAAAAGAATTCACATAGGAAGAGAGGAATTAAAATTATCCTTATTCGTAGATGACATGATCCTTTATCTGGAAGACCTAAAGAACTCAACCAAAAGACTTCTGGAAATGATTGACAAATTCAGCAAAGTTGCAGATTACAAAATCAACCTAAAGAAATCAGTGGCTTTTCTTTATGCCAACAATTAATCCACAATGAAAGAAACAAAGAAAACAATTCCATTCACTATAACCTCAAAACCAATAAAATACCTTGGAATAAACCTAACCCAAGATGTAAAAGACCTCTACAACAAAAACTATAAAACATTAAAGAAAGAAATAGAAGAAGACCTTGGAAGATGGAAAGATCCCCCGTGCTCATGGATAGGCAGAATAAACACCATCAAAATGGCCATTCTGCCAAAACTGATCTATAGGTTCAATGCAATTCCCATTAAAATACCAGTGACATTCTTTAGAAACCTAGAAAAATCAATCATGAACTTCATATGGAGAAAGAAAAGACCTAGAATAGCCAAACAATTCTCAACAATAAGAAACATGTAGGAGGCATTACAATCCCAGACTTCAAACTATACTATAGAGCAATAGTAGTAAAAACAGCATGGTACTGGCACAATAACAGATATAATGAACGGTGGATTAGAACAGAAGATATAGAAACAAACCCACACATCTTTAGTCAATTAATCTTTGACAAAGGGGCCAAGCACATTCACTGGAGAAAAGACAACCTTTTCAACAAGTGGTGCTGGGAGAACTGGCTAACCATTTGTAAAACGATGAATCTAAACCCCTATATCTCACCAAACACAGGAATCAACTCAAGATGGATCAAAGACTTAGAAATTAGACCTGAGACTGTGAAGTTAGTAGAGGAGAGCATAGGTTCAACACTACAACATATAGGCACAGGCAGTAACTTTCTCAACAAAACCCCCAAAGCTCAGGAAATTAAAGCAAGAATAAACAAGTGGGATAACATCAAACTAAAAAGTTTCTTCTCATCAAAGGAAACTATCAATAACCTAAAGAGGAAGCCTACAGAATGGGAAAGGATCTTTACCAGCCACCATTCTGATAGGGGGCTAATATCCAGAATATACAAAGAGCTGTAAAGCTTCTTATAACGGTTGATTCCTCAGCTCCACTTCAGAGTTTCTCACCCAGCGTATATCGGAGAAGATATGAGATCTTAGTAAGAAGTTAGTTTCCTTAGTAAGAAGCTTGTAGGTGATGCTGATGTGTTTCTCTTCCATAAATATAGTTTTTTTTTTTTTTTTTTTCCGGTACTGGGGATGTAATTCAGGGCATTCTACCTCTGAGCTACACTCCAGCCCTATTTTTTACTCTTTATTTTGAAACAGGGTCTCACTAAGTTGAAAAGGGCCTCACTAAATCACTAAATTGCTAAGGCTGTCCGCAAACCAAAATCCTCCTGTCTCAGCCTCCCAAATGCTGGGATTACAAATGTGAGCCACAGTGCCTGAACATAAACACAGTTTAAGGGGCACTCTGAAGTCTACAGTTAAGATTACAGTGACATACAGTTAAGACTACTGCGGCATAGAGCAAAATCCAAGTAATTAAGCAAAGTCCAAACATAGCTAGTTCAGTTCTTATACTTTGTTCTTTTGTTATTGTTTACTCAACAAACTGAAAAATTTCACTTCAAAACATGAAAAAAGAAACAAGAAAAACAACATCAAAATTAAACAAACACAAACAAATAAAAGAGAAAACCCGCCACTTGTACACTCTAAAGATGTAAAGACAAGCTCCATAGTATCTGTGCTGAAAAGCACATCTGAGCAGTCTGCAGACAGAGGCTGATGTGACCTGCATGATTTACCTTTCAATATTCTACCATTCTGGCCATCCTTTTCTCATTATATCCCCAAAACATTAATCACATATACTAAAATTAGAATGTTTAATAGAAAAATAGCAAAGACAGGCCATGAGAACCAGCAATCTCAGAATTGTAATTTACATTCCAGTGGGAGCTATATACAAAAAGACTTATTTTAATTTAAATCCTCAGTTAGGGGTCTTGTTTTAAGAGCAAAAAGAAACAGTGAAATCAGCTCTCTCTGAGCATTGCAGATTTTTAATATAGTTAAATTATAAGGTAATAACATTTTGCAAGTTTCTCAAAACTCGTGCTCCCACACAAGTTTAATTGCCACAAACCATTAGTAGGGAACATTTTTCTGAGAAATACATATAAAAAACAAATATGAGCAGGAAGCAACTGTCTCAAATATTTTGAACTGTAGAACTTTCATTTAAAGTGTTTTACTTCGATGAAAAGGAAAGATGATATTATAGCTTAGAATTTCTCATGACTTTTTATATATCAATGGAAATAAATTGTCTTGGAAATAAAGAGGAAAGTGATAGATTTATTCAGAGTCAATTTTTGTATGTATTTTTAGGAAAATAAATCAATACATATAATGTGATAAATGTTTAATATAAAGTGCAATTGCAGTACTCTCATCTCTACATCTTTCTGTGTTGCTCTCAACCCAGGAATCCTGAACACAGTCTGCCAATAGCTAGCTTCAGTTACAATTTGATCATGAGAACCCAGGAAGCTTAAAGAAGGGAAGAGAAGCCAACCTATTTTTTCTACTCCCTTCATGATATCATGTTTGTTCCTGGCAGTCATTGCATTTTTATGTGACAGTACTTTACTGGTAGGGCTTACTTATCTGTGATTCTAGGTTAAATGAATATAATAACTATAATTTTATTTTCATTCATCCACTGAGACTCCCAAGGTAGCTAGTGTCTTCCTCTACTACTGCTCTCTATTGTTTGATGCTTTAATCTGAAGATTACCTTGAGATTATTGCATGATGTTCAGCAACATTCCTGGCTTCTAACAAAAGCAAGATGTGCCCCTTCCCAGTAAGTAAAATTAAAAATTTCTCCAAGCTGGGCGTGATGGCACATGCTTGTTATCCCAGAGCTTGGAAGGCTGAGACAGGAGGATCAGACAGGTTTGAAGCCAGCCTCAGCTACTTAGTGAGGCTCTCAAAAACTTAGTGAGACTCTGTTTCCAAATAAAATATAAAATAGGTCCAGGAGTATAGCCTGGAGGTAGAAAAGGCCCTGGGTTCCACCCTCAGTACCAAAAAAAAAAAAAAAAAAAAAGTCTCCAGACTTTGTAAAATTCCCTGTAGGGAATTATTTGAAAACCACTGCTACAAATCACCACATGGTTCACTAAGTATTAATTTTCAAAGTATATTAACTTCAAAAATTGGAGTACAGTCTTGACATACAATAGAACATTATCACTTTAAAAGTAGAGATAATGTCAGTGATATTAGAAAAGTAAATCCAGAATAATTAAACGTATATGGTAATAGCATATTAGAAAATGGAAGACATTTAATCTCTATCAATGTTTGTGAACAGTTCATAAGAGTGTAGTTCTGAAATTTACTTACTAGAACATGATTTTAAAAGTTGGAACTTTGTCTGGGTGTGGTGGTGTATGCTTGTAATCCCCGGGGCTTTGGAGGCAGAGACAGAAGGATCGCGCAGGTTCGAAGCCAGCCACGCTGGCTTAAGAGACCCTGTTTCGAAATAAAAATATAAAATAAGTCTGGGAGTATAGCCCAGAGGTAGAAGGGTTTCCAGGAACCCCAGGACCACCAAAAAAAATTTGGAACTTTTTCTAAATAATAAAATATAACATTACTAAAATAAAAATGATAAAACAATCCAAGGTGATTTACATAAAATAATGTTAAATGCTTTAAAGAGTTTTAAGAACAACAAGCAACAGAAATCTTATAAAAATATATATACATGTCAAATTCAGAATGTCATGGAAAAATCACTAACTTTCAATTTCTTTATAGAAAAATAAACTCAGATTTAAAAATAAACACAAACTTTTTAAAAAAAATATTTTAAGTTTAATACCATCACTACTAATGGTATTCATCAAGCATGTCTGTACTTAGTAAGTATAAAACAAGACTGCATTTCTTGGTACCAGTAAAGTCAGATTTATACACAATTTATTTTTCTCTTTTATAGTTGATGCTCTGTCTGAAATTAGCTTTTATATTTATATAAAATGATGGTAAGTATTGGTCAATATCATATATAATGAAAAGATATAAATCACCATTGACTACTTGATTCATCAGATCTAGCATATTTCATTTTTATGTTCACTTTAAATTTCAAGTCAGTGAAAACAAAGTTTCTTGTTAATCAATCATGCATGATGATGGTGGGGAAGAAACTGTGCTTTATAATTATAAGCATCTTAGGTTAGAATTAATATTATATTATTTCAGAGTGAAATATATTTAATCACTTAAATAAATTAAAAGCTAATATTTGTATCACACAATTCTTAGTGCCTTAAGAAGAGTAAACTACTTTGCAATTAATTCTCTTTAAAATTATAAAATAATCCCTCAATTATTAGCTCATCTACTCTCAACCCTTGAGAATTGTCGAAAGTAAAATTCTGCTAATTGTAGCAGGTCTGAATTTCAACCCATATTATTTAAATCTTCTTCCAGTGATTTTTTTAACTTAACAGTTTCTCTTTATATGCTTCAATTTCTAGATATAAGGTATAATAAAATATGTAAGCTGACACATACTTTGTTTTCTTGCTAATAAAAGTAATAAAAGAAATAAGCTAATATTTTAAAATGTCTATAATACACCAAGAAACATCCACATGCATATTCATTTAATTTTACACTTATGCTGTAGATATGTATTTCTGCTATTGTTTATGAATACAAAAATATAGATGAGCAAATACAACTAGGTTGCTATATATTTTTGAAATCCCTATAAGCAATATCTGCCATTAAAGTAGATTTTTCTTCATTGAAGAGTTATTGTGTAGCAAAAACCACATTTTCTTAAAATAGCTTTCAGAGTCTCAAAACTTTGGAGAAAACCAGCAAACCAAAAAGAAAGAGGTTTATGTCTTATGTCCATAGCTTTTCAAGACCAATGATATTCACAAGCAAAATATAAGTACTAATTAATCTGGTTGTAGTTTAGTGCTTCTTCCTTGCATTGCATGAAGGTGGATAAAAGAATGATAGCATGATTCACAAGAAGATTCATTATAGAAAATAAAATCCATGAGGTAATATTTGTAACTACAGAATTTACTTAGATAAATGACATTATCTTTGTTCAAAATTTCCTATCTCAAATACTGATTACAGTTTAGCACAGAGTGGGTAATTTGCAAATTCTGCATTGTTGAAGAAATAAAACATCAATGTATTAATATGACCGATATTTATGTTAAAATGAGAATTTCAGAAAGAAAATTAAAGGAAAAAATGGGGGGCGTGGTGTGGTGGTACATGCCTGTGATCCTAGAAACTTGGGGGTTTGAGCCAGGAGGACTGCAAGCTTGAGGCCAGGCTGGGCAGCTTTGCAAGACCTTATCTCAAAATAAACGATAAAAAGGCCTGAGTATATAGCTCAGAGGTTAATCATCCCTAGATTCAACCCCAGCACTGAAAAAAAAAAAGATTTTGGATTAGAAGAGACAAAATGTGGTTGTGATATCATTATTGCATAAATTGTCACAATTGCCATGTTGGTTTCAGGCTAGCATGCATCTAGTGGTACTGTTGTGAAGATAGCCAAGAATTAGTAAGAGCTGAGAACACCAGGTTTCTAGAATATAATTCATGAAACCCTATTTGCCTCACTGTCATATGTGTGTTATAATTAGACAAGATACTAAAGTATCTTTAAACATAAAAATGGATGCTTGATTCATTTTATTTATCTCCTTTGATCCAAATCATGTTTATGAGTTTGACAATTGGCCAGATATGGAAAAGAATCACACTTATTTTTGAAAGCTATTTAGATCCTTCTTTCACTACTGTTTCTCTCCCCTGTCTTTGACTCATTTACAAACAAGTCTTTAAAAATACTTTTCCACATTACAACAGAATAGCCTGGTGAGTGAGGAGCTGGGAGCAGTACCAGAAACTATTAAACCCCTTAAAAAATGATGCCAGTAAGGTTTGCCACAGCAGCAGTACTGCATTCAATTATAAATAATAACACAACTACAAGTGCATGCCCTGGGCTTTCAGCTGATTAAATATCATAACTATACAGGATCCAGTGCAGAGGCATCAAAGAAAGAATCCCAGGTTTTACCTAGAAACAGAAACTCTATCACTTTAGTGTTAATTGGTGTTACATTGTGCAACAATGCTGTGAACTGGAAAGGCAAGACAAGGGCTCCCTGCTGTAATGTTAAAATGGTATGCATCTATTATCAGCTCGCTAAATTACCAGTAGTTTGTACAACACCTCATCTAGTTGAAATAATGTAGGGAAACAGTAGGGGGTGAATGGGGCAAATCTGCAAATTGATAAATGAGTCAGTTCATGGACATTTAAATTATACTCAATGTCACACATTCTGCATTTTCTGGCTTTGGGTGATTAGTGAGGCTACATAAATAAAATTTGGTCACCTATTGTAGAGGTAATGTCATGTATATAAGGAATTTTACAATTAAAAGGCATATATAATATTTTGTGGTATGTACATAAAATACTCAAATAAAAGTAAGCATTCAGTGTTGTCAATATTTCTCCTGAGTTGCAATGTCAGAATACTGGGGATTTTTTTCTGAGAAAACTTTTTAATAAAATCGTTAAGATATGTATATAGCTCCTTTTACCCTCCGCAACTGTTCTAGGTAGATCAGTATCTCCAATTTACACAAAAGGAAAATGACCCTGAAATAACCGAAGGTTAAGCCAAGTTCACAAGTAAAAGTATTCATTTCTAATTCCTAGTTTTGATGTTTTTCTGCCACATCACAACACTATTCACAACTATGTCAAAATTGAGTGTAGTAAAAAATACATTTATTTACTTTGATGTTGTAATATTTTGTTATATTCATGTAAATTTCATTATATAGAAGAATAAACTCCATAATCTCTCAGGGTCTTATTTCAAAAATAATACAGACAAGTAAAGTACTTACTGCTTGAATTTTTATAAGAACACATCTTCAATGTTTAAGAAAAACATTCAGTATATTGAATGTCTAAAATATGAACATGACAGATTATTGCTGTGCTAAGTTCTGTACACATCTATTGACCCTTAACCTGGTGAGTTTATTGATAGCATTATAGCATTTACTTTGTATGTATCACAATGTAGAGTGGAGTAATTTGTGTTGAATCAGTTTTACCTTTATTTAAAAATAGTAAAATTAGATATATATTTGACAACTTTTAGAATTGTGCTGTGTAATATGGTAGCAGCTAGTTCTATCTGGCTATTTGAATCTAATCAAAATTGAATAAAACTTAAAATTTCATTCCTCAGTTGCACTAACAGTATTTTAGATGAGGTTTATGTACAAATTAGCCAGAAGATGCCAAACTAAACAATTGCATTATTGCAGAAATACTATTGGACAAGTACTATTTTTGAACATTATTTTAAAAAACTTGAAGGTTTTATATCATTTTTCATATTAATTATACCAGAAGCACTAAATATATTATAATATTAATTTTAAATATGTAATATTTATGGTCCAGATGCCATAATTATCACAAAGGTACATTAAAATAATTACAGGTTATATGCCAAAGAATAAAGTGGCAAAAGAAAAACATAGTACAAAATATATATGAAGAATTTCCTTGACAGATTTGTAGTACTAAAAATATAGCTGATAAATTAATCCCTGAGTTTTAAGATAGATCTATAGGTATTATCCAAACTCAAACCCATCTAATAAAAAAGCCTAAGACCAGATGGTTTCCAAGTGAATTTATAGAAGAGCTAATCCCAATACTCCTCAATGTATTTCATGAAATAGAAAAAAAGGGACTCTCCCAAATACATTCTATAAAGCCAACATCACATTAATATTAAAACCAAATAATGACATCTCAAGGAAGGAAAGCTACAGACCTATATCTTTGATGAACTTAGATGTCAAAGTGCTAAACAAAATAGTAGTAGCACACATTCAAAACCACATCAAGCTGGGCATGGTAGCTCAGGCTTGTAATCCCAGAGCTTGGGAGGTAGAGACAGGAGGATCACCCATGTTCAAAGCCAGCTGTGCTGGCTTAAGAGACCCTGTTTCCAAATAAAAAGTGTAAAATAGGTCTGAAAGTGTAGCCCAGAGGTAGAAGGGTTTCCAGGAACTCCAATACCACTAAAAAAAAAAAAAAAAAAAAAAAAAAAAGAAGAAGAGAAAGAAAAAAAGCAAGAAAAGCATATACCATGATCAGGTAGAGTTAATCCCAGAAAGGCAAGGTTGGTTCAACATACAAAAATCAACTCATGTAATTTATCACATAAACAGAATCAAAGACAAAACTCATATGATCATTTCAATAGATACTGAAAAAAAAAATTGACAAAATCCAACATCCATTTATAATAAAGCACTGCAGAGACTTGGAATAGAATGAATATACCTCAACTACAAAATCTCAGTGTATACCATCCAACAAAAAATTATTAAGCAGACAAAGAAACTAATAAACATTATTAATAGGAAAGAAAGTCAGTCAGTCAAAATTACTCCAAGACTCAGTTAGATGTCAGAGAAGAGAAATTGAAATGGCTTCACAAGATCAAAGAGTTTTGTGAAAGCACAGAAATATAAAATAAAAGAACAAAATAACTTCTAAAGATGAAACTACAATATCTGAAATGAAATATGAACTAGGTTAAATCAGTAGCAATTTAAACATTGTAGAATAAGAGATTAGTAAACTTGTAGAAATAATAGCAGATTATTCAAAATAAATCATAAATGAATTACAGTGAGTTATGGGAATACTTTGTGTTATTATAATTCTAATTAAAATTTTCAAAGGAAGGCCATAAAAATGTTTGAAGAAACAAAAACTGAAAGCTTTTCACATATAAACATACTTTAAATCCATTTATACAAGATATTCATTGAGCCTCAACCATAATAATACTCAATGAAATGGCTTCAAAACAGATGAAAATAAAACTATGCAAAGTAAATGTTAAAAAAAAAGTCTTAAAAGCAGGTAGAGGAAAATATCCATTATGTACAAATAGAAGAAGAGATATCATAGACAGAAGCTTGCTCATTGAAAACAATCAAACATATAGGCAGTCTTTAATGTTATTAACAGAGAAAAAGGATGTTCAGCATTCTATACTCAAGATACTTTTCAAAAACAGAGAGCAGAATAGAGACTTCTATGTATATCTAAAAATTAAAAGAATGTCTTCCTACCAGAACCACACTGTAGGACATATTCAATAACATTCCTCAGGAAGAAACAAAATGAAAGAAAATGGAACTTTAGATCTACTGATAGCAAAAAAGTATATCAGAAATAGTAATAATATTTTAAAGAATGTAAAAAGAGAAAAAGAAAGACCAATAATTTAGACAATATAAAAATAAACTTTACATGAGTATATATTTAAGTTAAAAAATAAAATGATAGAAACTCTAGAAGCAGCCAGAGAAGAAATATCCATGACTAGAAATTTAACAGTTTGTTTTTGGTATATGACACACAAAAACACCACAAATAAAACAAACTCTAAAACCAGTTTATTAAACAAACGCATAATGCTCTGCAAGATATTATTAAGAGAATCACATCATAATCCAATGAAAAAGATTTTCAGATATTTAACTAGTACTATGTGGTAAAAGGAAGGTCTTAGAATTCCCATTTCAGTTCCAACATGTAAGAAACTTAGATGCCACCACCCCATTCTTAAAATAAGGAAAAGATGTACAAACTGAAAACGAATGGAGGGCAAGGGCAGATTTAAAAGTAAAATGATAAAAACTATACCATGGCAACATGAATAATAAGCAGCTTCAATAACTAAAATAACTCAAGACAGAAGTCTTCTGAATAAGGAGAACTATCTGAATAAGAATGGGTATTAGAAAATAAAAGAGTCATTCTCAGAGATGATATAACAATCAATAATGTAGGTGCACCTACAACAGAATAGCTAATGTATACAGCAAGTGCATAAGAGTGAGAGGTAAAATAATTCCACCTTCATTGTTGGAGGCTTCCACACATCCATATGCATTACAACATCTTTCTTTAAATAATTAATAGATTAAACAGACAGAAAATCATTAAGCATCTAAATTAAATGAATAGCACCAGCAATCAACTTAATTTAATTGACATTTACAGAATATGCAATGACAGAAGAGAACATACTCTTCGCAGGCTTAAATGGTGCATTCTACAAGATTGCTACATTCGGGCTCATAAAACATGATTTACCAAATGAAAAAACATGAAGCATACAAAATATGTTATCAGGTGACAACAGAAGAAAACTTGAAATAATAGGAATATAATTAGAAGGAATTACCCAAACTTTGAAATTAAATCACATATTATTAAGTAGCATGTGGATCAAATTAGGAGTTGAGAAATTTTAAGAAATATTTTATCTAAACAAAAAAGAAATATACCAGCAGTTTGTGGTGGTTCACACCTAAAATCCCAGTGCCTATTAGGATGAGACAGGAGTATTGCAGAGTCGAGGTGAGATTTAGAAATTTATGGAGGCCCTCATAAATTTCTTGAGACCTTGTTTCAAGATAAAACAAATATAATAGGGCTTGGAGATAGAATAACCTTGTGTTGAATTCCCAGTACCACACACATGCTAAATTAAATATCTTTGAAAATGTATGATATATAATGAAAGTAGGACTTAATTTCACATTTATAGCATTAATGTAGATAATGGAAAAGACAAAAGACTTAAAATCTATAACTTAAGCTTTCACATTTGTGATTAAGAAGAAAAATTGGAAATGGATATAAACAACTAAAGTCTGACTTAAAAAATTAATCAAATATTCATCTTTACTAAATCTAAAAATCTATTATTAAAGACACTGAAAATAATAAAGGATATAAAGTTTTATCACAAATATGTAGCAATATTAATGAAAGAGATATAGGAAAAAGTCATGTGTGCAAACAACACACACAAAAAAAATTGAAATTCAATAAAATGGGCAACATACAAGCCAATTAGAAATGGATAAATTACCTGCGTGTGATTGCACAGGCCTATAATCCTAGTCTGTAACAGGTTGAGTCAAGAGGTTTGGGGCCAGCTTCAGCAATTTAGCAAGGCTCTCTGCAGATTGGTGAGACCTGGTTTCAAAAATAAAAATAAGGTAGGGCTGGGGATGAAGCTCAGAGACAGATGCACCTGAGTTCAGTCCCTAGTGCTACAAAAAATTTGGCCTCTGCAATGGTCCTGGGTCTGCGTGGATTCTTTCAACCATTTAAGGTTCACAATTTATCATAGGTCCTCGAGCATGTTCTGAGCATTCTCATTTGCCCTGTAACCTATAGTAATGATGTCAGTTTATAGATCTACTTTTTGGTCTTTTTAAGTAATTGGGACCCTGATCTGGTGTCTCTTTCTGTCTGTGCAGCTGCTGAGTACCACTGGCACCTTTCCTGCTGCAAGTCTGAGTCTCTGATCTCTTAAAAAGGGCCTGTCTCTGAGACTCTGTCTGTCTATGAAGGCGGCCAATATCACTGGGGCTGGGCCAAGGGTTGATCATGGATCTCCACACTTTCTACAGACCCTGAGCCTGTGTCTCTTCCCACTTGTGCAGGCAGCGGTGCCACTGGGACAAATTATCTGAACAAATCTCATTAAAGAAAATATATGGCTGGAAAGAAAGTGTATAAATAAAAACATGCTCAAATAATTTGTTATTAAAATAAATAATAACAGTAGTAATATTGTTTTAATTTTTAATTTTTTTAAAATTTTTTATTGGTGCATTGTAGTCATACATTTTAATAGGATAAAAAACTTGTGGAGACATACATGCACACATCACCCAATTGGCCCTTACCCAGTCCCCACCCCATTTCCTCCCCATTCCTCCTTCCCATGCTTGGCTCAGTGATTGACTTTGATATGTTTTTTAAGTACATCATGTGCTTCAGAGAGTTTCCCTCTTCTCCGCTCTTCTCCCCTCAGTTAGGTTGCCTTATTTGCTCCTCTATAGGATCGTCTTCATCTAGAGTTTCTTCTGTTACCCAGTATTAGTTCTTTTAAAATGGTAAAGTTTAAAAAAAAAAAAAGCTTTACTGTGCATTGCAAGTATACATCATAGTGAGGTTTGAAGTGTTGAAAACACACATGCACACAGCTCTTTGCATATTTCCCTTCATATTGCACCCCACTCCTTCTTCCTACCTCCCCACACAATTTAATGACATTGGTAGGAATACCTTCAGATATTGCCATAGCATTATTTGGACTGTTTCTTTTTTCCTTCAACTACTTTTGAGATATTTCTTTCCTTATTTAAAGTCCTTATCTTTCTTTTTCTCTCTAGCTTTCACAAACGAGAGAAAACATACCACCCTTGACTGAGACTGACTAACATCACTTAGCATAATGCAATGACAAAACTTTCAGACATCACTAACACTGCCAAATATTTTTAAACAAACATACAAAGCAGCAGGAATGATCACCCATTGCTAGTGACAATGCAAAGTTGCATACTAATTTATTTTACTCATTTCTTTATTTTTTGTGGAAGTGAAGATTGAACCCAGGGGAGTTTTACCAGTAATCTACAACCTCGATCATTTTATTACTTTTGTTTTATTTTATTTTATTTATGTATTTCGTGGGTCTGGGGGTGGAACCTAGGGACATTTGACCTCTGAGCCACATCCCCTGCCCTCTTTTTTTTTCTTTATTTTGAAACAGAGTCTCACTAAGTTGTGGAGGGCCTCACTAAGTAGCTGAGGCTGTCCGCAAACCACCATCCTCCAATTTCAGCCTCCCGAATGCTAGGATTACAAGTGTGAGGCACCACGCCTGGCTTATTACTTTTATTTTAAAATAGGTTCTCACTAAGTTATTGCATGCTGAACTCCAACCTGCAAACAATTCTGAAACCACTCTCTCTCTCTCTCTCTCTCTCTCTCTCTCTCTCTCTATATATATATATATATATATATATATATATATATATATATATTGGATTGAAGGATTGAACAATTACACAAATAGATATTGGATGATGAGAATCAGGTTCCTCACTGTTAGGCTCGAAGGCCACTGATGTAAAAGGGCAGGAGGACAGAATGGCCTGACAGGTAGTGGATTACAGTTGGAGATATTATTATAAACTCATATTTACCTTAATGCAGATATAGGGATATAGCTGATTACATATAGGTAAATATATTATTATGCACATATCCATATTTATGTTAGATAAATATATAGGCACATATGTGTCATGTGTTAATACATTAGTTTCCTTTGCTTTTCTAGCTGATAGCACCAGAGTCACAATGAGCCCACCTTCAATCCAGACCGCGGTTACTATTACCATTTCCCATAAATAAAACCAGAGTTTCCTGAAGAAATAATTGATCCTCAGGTTAAGGCAGACATTTTACAACATCAAATAAAAATACAGAAAGAAAAACTGTCATAGATGAGAGTGTATCAAAAGGGACACATAAACCACTTATTAGGGCATTAAACAGGCAAAACTGAAATACTTTCCTTGATCTTGTCCAAAAGGTTGAAAAGTGATTTCAAACTAAAATACATGAATAAAAAAATTATTGAAGCAATATGGCCTTATAAAATAAATATGAGGTAAAATTTCACTTATGTATTCTGAAGTAAATAAAAGACTGAACAAATGAATAAAGGAAGAGAAACAAATACGCCGCACAAAAAAATTCAAAATAACTACTGTAAAGGCCCTGCCCTCAAGCTTAGGGAACAAATCTCCTCAATCCTGAGGTCTGGATACAATATAGTGGCTTTCTTCCAGTTATGGAAAGAAGCAAAACTTTACAAGTAGAAAATTCTGACAAATGTTAACTCAGGTCATCAAGGTTAAGACCAATAGTGATAAAATATGTTGATGTTCTGTACCTTGGATATAACAAGATGAGAATGGCACTCTGTAGTCCTCCTCTTGGAAGCCCATAAAATCAATCTACTACAGAGAAAAACATGAGACAAATACCAATTTAAGACTGTTTTACAGAATAATTGGCAATTCTCAAAACTATGAAGGGCATGTAAAGCAACAAAGGTCTGATGAGAAAGTGTCACAACTAAAAAACTATTCTCTAAGGAGACACAGCAACTAAAGTTTAATGTGGCATCTTAAATAGTAATCTGCAATGGAAGGGGAACATTTGGTAAAAATTAAAGAAATTTGAGTAAAATATGGGTTTTATATTGTTTTTATTACTAATTATTTATTAATACGTGTTCACTTCAAACAGGGATGTTAATCATAAGGAATCCTGTGTTAGGTTGTAAGAAATTTTCTTTGTAAATTAAATATTCTAAAATAAAATGTAAGAAAAGAATTAAAAGATTTGAATATTAATTTTATCGCATATGTTATATGAGTATTAAATGACATGTGAAAATATGTCTGATATTATTAGTTCTTAAGTAAATGCATATTAAGTTCACAATGAGTAAGCATTCCATATCTACTAAAATAGCAAATTTTAAAATAATATGAGAATAACAAGTAATGGAGAGAACACAGAGCAAATAAAACACACATACCTTGATAGTAGGAGTGAAAAATGGGACATAAACTTTGAAAAATGGCTCATCAGTTTTTTGATAAGTTTGGCATATGTTCATTATATGACCCAGTACAATAATCTCCCTCCCAGGCAATGGAAATAATAATAGGCCACACAAAACCCTGAACATGTTTATAGCAAATTGAATCATTATTTTAAATCTAGAAAGAAACAATCCAAATACCTGTTTGAAAAACAAATAATATTTGCTACAGGTATTCATATAATAGAATACTTTCGTTTCAGTTTTTTTGTCACTGTGGTTGATATAGAAGAAATAAGGACAAGTAGAAAAGTGACCAATAAAGAAAGGAAAAGAAACTATAACTTTAATCTATGAGGGCCCATGAACACCTTCACCTTCACTCCCTGAGTTTTTGTTCCTCTAGACCCAAATTCTTAAATAGCCCTTGAATTTGAGTCTAGATGATTAATGTCTATAGATATTGCTAGTCTACACAAATAAATTCAAGGGAAAATGTTGTTAGAAATTTATGATATTGGTCCAAACATTATGTATTGACAGATTGAAATCAACCTAGGGATCCTGAAAGAACAAGACCACTGTGATCTATCCTGCTCCACAACTAAGAGAATGGAGCTGTAGGTTAGCAACACCCTACACACTTCCCATGTTTACATTTTACAAAGTTTCCTAAATAGAAGAGCCCAAGACCCCAAAAACATGTATCATTCTTGAGCACCCATATTCCCTCTCCCTTTGAGTGTATATATCTTGCTCTATTGCTTTTTGCTTTTTAAAATCAAAATAACTATTCTTAAAGATGTTCTATTCCATAAAATTACTGATTAATAAAAATATTTAAAATCATCCAAAATATCCTGAGATGATTATTAAAAAATGTGAAAAATTTTCACACACATATATATATTATATATGACTATGTATATTAACATATACATAATGATATTTAGTAAAAGACTTACTGAAATGAATGATTTCTGAATTTTTTTATTGAGGAAGATAAGATAAAATGAAATTGAAAGAATTCAAACCTAAGATGATATTTTTAACCTAAAATACATTTTTTCTTTTTAAAAAAAATTTTTTGGTGCACTGTAGTCATACATCTTAATGAAGTATAAGATAGTATAAGCATACATGCATACATCACCCAATTAGCTGTTACCCAATTCCAACCCTTCCCTCCACCTCCCTCCTTCTCATGTTTGGCTTAATGATTGACTTTGATATGTTTGTGAATGTACATTATGTACATTAGAGAATTTCCCTCTTCCCTCTTACCATCCCCTCAGTTAGGCAGCCTTATTTGTTCATCTATAGTATCTCATTCTTTGTCTAGAGTTCCTTCTATGACCCATTTTCTTCCTAGCTTCTGCATATTAGGGAGAACATCCATTTTTTTATATTTGGTGACTGATTAATCTCACTTAGCCTAATGTTCACTAGTTCCATTCATTTCCCTGTAAATGATGTAAAGTAAATAAATCTCTTTGCTTTCCTAAATAAACCTTTGTGTTTTTCTTTGACATGCCATAAAGATACTCTCTGTGACATAAGTCAAAACCCTTCCAGGTCTAGGTGGAGGTCCCTTTTGTCCCCTTTGGGGGACCTCCTTTGACCCCTATCCAGTGGCATTTCAAAATGTAGCAGGTGTCCACTTGAATTAATTATGACCTTGTGGCTCAGCTAGCAGGTGGCTTGTTTTAAAACTAAGATCTATTTTTTTTTCCTTCTGCTTAATCCCCTGCTAAAAAGGAACTTGTTATTAGCAATATACTGTCCACAGCAATGAGGAGCTGATGCCAGCAAGTCCAAGGAACTCATCTCAAAGCCATGTTCACTGGATTATTCCTAATTTTGAGAAAATAAATTAAATTTCTTTATATCCTTCTTCCCTAAGATTTTATCCAATTATTTTTTAACAAATTAGGGCAAGTATCAAATTATCAGGTATATGGCCAAAATACCTAACAAGAACAAATTAGATAGGTGGAATGTTTATTTGAACTGCTGATTGAGAGGTTCAATCTAAGGTTAGCTGGCTCCAAGGCATAGGATGCTGGTGGCCCTGCAGATCAGAGGGCAGCTGGGAAGCAGAGTAAGAGAGAAGAAGGGAATAAGAACAGATACAGTCCCCAAGGCAATGTCCCCAGTGACCCACCTACTTAAGCAACATCCTAACTGCTATATAAATATAGATATTTAATTTGGTAGTAAATCATGACACTAAACCTCTTTAAAATTCAGTTCCTACTCATAAGAGTTATTTGTTTGGGATATGAAATGTTAATGCTCAAAACACAGGCAGGCAGTACCTGGAACACACTGACTTCAACACAAGGCACCTATTGTTTATTTCTGTTGCCAATACTACTATTGCTGTTGTTGCTGCTAAGTCTGCCATTATTAAAATTTATTAAAAAAACACATTTATGAGGACTTTATTGATGTGTGAGAATGATGGTATGAAAATTGATAACAGCTGATGATCAGTACCATAATTTGAAAGTGGCCAAGATAAAAACCTGGGGAAATTCCAAAAGTGAGTTTGACTTCTTTATGAAGATTTTTATTTTATTGTATGCTTACTTATACTAAACCATCTAAAACTAGCTGTGTTCAATAGTACATACATGTAACCCCCATACTTGGAAGGCTGAGATAGGAGAAGCACAGATTCAAGGTTAGTATGCACTAACTTTCTGAGGCTCTGTTTCAAAATAAAAACAATAAAATAAAGATGGGGCTATAGCTCATAGATAGAATGTCTCTGGGTTCAATTTCTAGTACCACAAACAAAAAAGATCTAATACTCAGTTTTAAATGTTTCTGTCTTTAGACTGTTAATAACTATCAGAGAGAAAATTTGTTTTAATTTTGTATGTGGTTGTGTGTGTGTGTGTGTGTGTGTGTGTGTGTGTGTGTCTATGTGTGTGTGTGATACTGGGGATAGAACCCAGAGTCATTCTACCTCTAAGCTACACCTCAGCCCTATTTTTTTATTCTTTAGTTTGAAACAGAGTCTCAGTTGCAGAGAGCCTAAGTACCTGAGGCTGCCCACGAACCGCGATCCTTCTGTCTCAGTCTCCCAAATGCTGGGATTCCAAGTGTACACCACCATGCCCAGCTTGTTTTTTATTCTTTATATTCACACAAAAATTTCAGTGTCTACCATTTAGTGAGTACTCAAAAATAGAATTTAAGTAGCTCATAATCTATGTCCAAGGTTTTTTTAATTTATTTTTTGTGTCCACAAAACCCAGAATAGACAAAATAGTTCTCAGTAACAAAATCCATGCAGAAGGAATCACAATACCTGACTGTAAACTATACTACAAGTCCATAGTAATAAAAACAGCATGGTACTGGCACAAAACCAGATATATAGATCAATGGAGCAGAATAGAAGACTCAGAAACAAATGTGCACACTTACAGCCAATTGATTTTTTGACAAAAGGGCCAAAAACATACACTGGAAAAAAGATAGCCTGTTCAACAAATGGTATTGGTAAGTATGGTTAACCATATGCAGAAAAATTGAAATAAATCTCACTTCATCACCCTGCACAAGAGTTAATTCCATATGTATCAAAGACTTGGAAATTAAACCAGAGACCTTGAGGCTCCTTGAAGAGGACATAGGTCCAACACTGCAACACACAGGCACAGATAAAAACTTTCTCAACAAGACCTCAAAGGCACAAGAAAGTAAAAGTCAAATTAATATATGGGATTGCATTAAACTAAAGAGCTTTTGTACAGCAAAGGAAACTATTAAGAATCTCAACTGAGAGCCAAAAGAATGGGGAATCTTTGCCAACTACTCCTTTGATAAAGGACTAAAATCTAGAACATACAGAGAATTCAAGAAACTCAGCACTAAGAAAACAAATAACCCAATAAAAATGGCCAAGTGTTAATTTTAATAAATGTTAATAATATTTCTAAGACTTAACAAAAACTATGTGCAAATATCTAAAATACTTAATCTTTTCTTTAAAAATAATATCCTAAACTGAAAAAGAAACTACATATTGGCTAATTTAGTGTTAGATTATCTATCTTTCTACTATGATTTGCCTTTATCCTTTAATTTACTCTTTTCCTAGTTTAATATTTCTTAAAGTTTCATAGGTATGAAATATGTTTTACTATGTACAAGATACTTATTTGAATTGAGCAATTATGTACGATATTTCTGAATGTAATAAATTTCTTATTACCTTCCAATTTAACCTTTTTTTAGAAAATAAATTTTTCTGGCAAGTGATCAAAAATTGTTAGTCCCCATAGATATAATGACAGCCATAAGCAATAACTAATGTCCTACAATAATAGCTTTACATTGCTAAAGTATATTTCAGTTTATAACCCTTAAAAATGATTACATAAGGAAAGAAAACTAATAATTCCAAATATTATTTTATTCAACCTAGACATGACCTTTAAGGTTTAACATGCATGCTAATTGCCCATTTTTAATGCCTTGTATTTCCATTAATCAAGCCTAAATAATTACAAATGAAATATATTTAGTGAACAAAAATTATAAAAAAATAATATAACATGGGGTGAAAGATTAATTGTAATTTCATGCCCCACGTGGAACCATAGCTAACATTTTGCAATGTAGTTTTTAGCTATTTTATTTAATATATGTATATATTTAAAATATAATATATATCATATAATGTATACACATGCATACTTATTTCATATATATACACATACATATGTAAATAACCCACATATGTATATGTAAATATTATCTATCTTTCTATATGTATATGACAAAGAGATGAGAGAGAGTGGGATTGCATTTGTAAAAAATGGAGGGCCTCCTAAAAGTAGGAATAAGCAAAATGCTATCATTAAATGAGGAAAATCAACCCTTTGTGCCAATTCACATGGAGAAGTTCCCAAACACCTGGAAACTTTGCCTCGAGTTCACCACATATCAGCTTGTTGCCATATTTTAGCTGCTACTTTACATTATAATGACATAGTAAGGAAGAGACAAAACTGTTGTTTCCCTGCTGACGATATAATCAATACACACCTGTTTTCTGCTGGGAAAACTGCAGCAATAGACATGGTGGCATTTTAACCTGCAAGACGATGACAAAGTAGCATGCTGAAAACACAGGAATTTGACAAACTTTCACATACTGTTTGCAAATTGAACACAAGCAGCAGGATGCTGGCATATGTGACTATTTTCATGATGACAGATTATGATGCCTCAGGTAACAGGTAGAATCACTCATGAAAAAGAAGAGCAAACTCAGCCATGAAACAAAGCTATTCATGCTTTATAATATGTGCTAAATATATTTCATCTTATTATAAAGGTTTCTTCTAAAAGTAATATAGTTACATCAATAGTACTTAAGATATGGATGGAGGGTACATTATGCTTTCATTTGCATTAAATTATTGTACACAAAATAAAAATCTCTGAATATGATGTTTCAGGTATTGTTTCAACTTTGAAATTAGTAATTTATCAACTTATATATGAAGTTCTGTCTGAATATAGATATACTATTAATTATTATACTTCCAAATTGGCATGCATTATATGCCTTGTTGGTCAATTTCATGCAAAATTGAATAAATTGTCCACATGATCAAATTCCTCTCTTTCTTACAATGACCCAAATTAACACAGCCAAATACAATATTGAGGTTTTGAGCAAGTATATTTTGTCACTTTTGAGTGTGTTTTAAGGATATTCATATTGAACTTTTGTGTTGGATATTAATCCAATCACATTTTAGAAAATTGTAAAGAATTACTATATTTTGTGGCACTGGAAGATTTGAAATTAAGGGGTTTCTACCTTTGAACTACACACGCAGCCCTGTTTACTTTTTGTTTGTTCGTTTGTTTTGAAATAGGATCTTACTAAGTAACTATGCACTAATTTCAAACCTGAGATACTTTTGTCTCAGGCTCCCAAGTGCTGGAATTATAGGTGTGCACCACTACACTCCCCCCCCAAATTACTATTTGTATTTGCAATTATAATATATCTTTTGAGGACTTCCGGGAACATGGCGACCGAGAAAAGCGGGGCTTAAGAGCCCCGCTAACAACAAATCTCCATTACCACAAAATCAGCGCCTTTCATAGCCAGAAAACACCATCACCAGTGAAACAAAAAATCACCAGGCTCCAGAGAGAAAGCGGACTGAGAACAGAGCCACAGAGGAGATACACCGGCCTCGCGCCCGAGGACGAGCCAGACGCGGCAGCAGCGCCATACTTCCGGCGGCAGCGGCGAATTCACCAGACGGCCACAGCAAGCTGAGGTGAGCCACTGCGGAACAGCTAGGCGAGATTTCTCCACGCAGAGAGCATATACAGCTCCCAGTGGCCAAGCTCGGCACACGCTGCAGGGATTCAGAGTAGAAATCAAAATCAAGAAGAAAAACGCCAGCCCCGCAGCCGAGGGCGTAGCAGCGGCGCCATATTGCTACCGGCGGCAGCAGCAGCGAATTCAGTGAGGCCAGTACAGCTACATCTGCGTACTCAAGAACAGTGAGTCAAATTGCGGGCCACAGAGGAGAAATCCCTGGGACTTGACCCAGTGGGGGAGGGGCGGTGGCCGAGATATCACACCATAGGAGATCTTGCAACCTGGCACCCCCCACAGTCTAAAGCAGCCTCTATCGACTCTCTGGGTCGGAGACTCTGTGATAAAACCCAGTAAAGGAGTAGTGGTGTCTGAGATACTACTGACTCAAGATCCAGAGCACCTTAAGGGAAGTCATAGTGACCCAAGGGAAGAACCCAGAGAAGGCACAAACATCCGAAATCATGGGAAAGAGGAATAATACTGGAGCAATGAATGCCCACAACCCCACAACATCAGAACCCGATAAAACAGAAAATCAGAGATTTCTAGAAGATCAAATCAGGAAAATAACTGTAGAAATAATAGAGGTGCTTCGAAAAGAACTCAGAGAGAGCCAAAAAGAGATAAAGGATGCAATTAATGAAGTAAAGGCCTCAATTCAAAGCACAAACAACCAATTAGAACACATGGAGAACAGAATCTCGCTCTTAGAAGATGAGCAATCCAAAAATGAACTCATAGTTTCTAATCTAGAAAAAAATATCCGACAGCAGGAATCTGATATTGAAGAAATATGGGCCCATTTTAAGAGAGCTAACCTAAGAATTATTGGAATAGAGGAGGGAAAAGAAAGTGAAACCAAAGGGATCAACAATCTCTTCAAGGAAGTAATAGCAGAAAATTTTCCAAACATAGAGCAAGAGGTTGATACAAAGGTCCAGGAAACTTATAGAACTCCCTTTAGACAGGATCAGAGAAGAGGATCCCCACGCCACATAATTGTCAAAATGACCAATGTGGAAGCCAAGCAGAGAATCTTAAAGGAAACAAAAGCAAAGGGCCAACTGACATTCAGAGGCAAACCAATTAGAATCACTCCAGACTTCCCAAACCAAGTTATGAGAGCCAGAAGGGCTTGGAGTAACATATTCCCAATTCTAAAAGAAAACAACTTCCAGCCAAAAATTTCCTACCCAGCAAAACTTTCTATCAAATTAGATGGAGAAATAAGAAGCTTCCATGACAAACAGAAACTGAAGGAATTTATGTCTTCAAAACCAGCACTAGAGAAAATACTCAAAGAGATTAACTACAAAGAAGAAATAGGTAACACACTCCAGAACTAGAGAAACAAGATTGTCCATTCAACAGACAACTAAGATTGGTTATCTGTGGAGATTCATTATTTATGTTAGTCTTTTACCTATCTCTAAAGGGTATTGTTTGCCTTTATTGTTAATTTTTAGGATTTCTAGTTGGAATATTAATATACCTTCAGATATAGCATTTGGAAATATTTTATCCCATTTTATTAGTAACTGTTAACTCTGTTTACATTGTCTTTGGATATACAATTTTTTTTTTTTTTTTTAGGGAGTTTGTATACTCCTCTGTTGCCTGTGCCATTGAAATCATATCCAAGAAATCACTGCCAATTTCAATGTTGTGAGGTTTTATGACCCAGATTTTCTCCTAAAAGTTTATAGTCTTAAGATTTATATTTAGGTCTTTTATCTATTTTGAGTTAATATTTGTATATGGGATTAGGTAAGGGTCCAATTTTATTCTTTTCCATGTAATTATTATTTTTTAACAATATTTAGTTAAAAGATTTTTATTTCTACCACCAAATGTGCGTGGAAACCTTGTCAAAAATAACTTGACAATATAGGGAAGAATTTAGCTCTAGGCTTTTATTTAACTCCAATGGTTTATATATCTGCCTTTAGAATAGTACTACACTGTTTCAATTATTGTAGCTTTATATGGTTTGAAATCAGAAAATATATATCTTCTAGCTTTGTTCTTTTTCAAGATCGTTTTGGGTACCTAGAGTCCATATTCCATATTAGGATAGATTTTTTTCTGAAAAATAAATATATAAATATATGATAGTTTCACCTAAAAAAAATAGAAAAAAATATTCTCTGGTAAGAAAGAAAGCAAAAAGAAATATTGAAATGCTATCTTTAAGTCATCAAAAGCTTGGTATCAGACAAATGAAACTGTTATGTGAGATTATCATTTTTAATTTTAGATAAAATGCCATAATTATAGATGTCAACTACTAAGCCAAGCATGGGAGGGAGGGATAGGGAGAGAATGGGGTGGGGATTGGGTGGGGGCTGACTGGGAAAAGTGTGCATGTATGTCTACAAAAGTATGTATCCTACTATGATGTATGAATACAGTGCACCAATAAAAAAAATTAAAAAAAAAAATAAAATAAAATATATAATATATCTTTTACTAATCATAATCAACACAAACTTAAACCTATCAGTACATTTATTGGCTTCAGTCATCAGTTATATTTCTTCATATGTGGCCAAACAAATTAGTCTTTCTTCTATCTCTAATTAAGAAATTATGATATAAACATGATCTAAACAAAACCTTGTCATTTTCAAAGAAAATGACATTTTATTTGGGAATCATCTTAAATTATAATTTTCAAATATGCTTTTCTGGAAAAAATAATAGAGATTTTGTATTTAAGTTCACTTTCTTTTATATTTTGTGGGCCATATTCTAGAAAATATATTTCTTACTTATTCTTTTTGTATAATGGTATTTTCAACCAGTATTGAAAAAAGTGGTTGAAAATGTGATGCTAAAGATAATAGTTAGACACAGTTCTGTATTTTACTTTATTTTTATTTTATTTTATTACTGGAGATTGAACTCATGGGTATTCTGTCTCTGATATACAATCCCATCCCTATTTTATTTTTTATTTTCAATCAAGGTCTCACTAAATTGCTAAGGGTCTCACTAATATGCTGAGGCTGGCTTCAAGCCTGTGATCGTCCTGTCTTAGCTTCCCAAATATAGGAATTGCAGGTGTTAGCTACCATGCCTGGCCACAGTTCTTTTTATAGAAAAGAATTATAAGTGATATTATAATGAGGAGTGGGGCAAACCATGAAATAATTATTAGCTTTCCTAGTAAGTTTTCTTAGTAGATAATAAAATCTATCAGTTACTTAGTGGAGATTATAAGAAATAAAGATCTAAACATTTCTTCTGTCTGTATTATCCAATAGACACATTATCATTTGTAATTTACTTTGCTATTTATTAAGAGACCAATTAATGACACTGTTGAACTGCCTCTTGTTGCTAATGGATAAACTCCAGGTTTGCTCCTTCTATACCATCCCTGACACTTTCTTATTTTTTTCATTTGTTTTAATCTTATGTGAATTTTTCCTTGCTTATTTGCCTTTAGAAATGCATTATGAATTCATGCTGTTGTACTATGACATGTCCTATATTACTAATGAAACTCAGCTAGTCTTCTTTCTAGTTCTGAATAAATCCATTTTTCTTAAGTTATAGATAATATAACTGGCTTGTGTTTAAGGGTCATATTGTTAGACTATGAGTGTTTACCATAAAAACTATACTTGATATTTTGTCTTACTGAACAGAAAATACAAACATATGTATTATAGTCTCAAATCTTATGCTCACTTCTGGAAATATTCTAATTAAGTAAAATAATGGGGTTCCATGCTTGCACAAACAAACTTGCTATTTCAGGAATAGAATTCAAATCCACTCCAAAATACAAACTCCATTTAAATTTTGCTGCAAAGGCTAGAGACAATACACTGTTCTTGCCTTGAATTCTGAAAATATTATGAGCTTGAACAAAGTAGCTCAGATGGTACTACCCTTTGTGTCCCTCTTGCTGATGTTCATTTTGATACATTTAGCTGGCTAGACTGTGCTTGACTTGTGTTTCGTCCACTTCAACTTTCTCTAATCCAACTATCTTGGGATTTGACTTTGCCAATGTCTGGTCTACACCATCTGCTCTGACTAAGTGCCAGGATTCCCCGGCTGCCCTGACAAGTTTGGAGAGATATGCCATTTTCATTTCTCCTGTGAATATTTGAGGTCCAAATAAGTGACTTCTGAATATGTAAACAGCACCCCAACAATGCACACTAATATGTTCACTTCATTGATATTTAAGATGATTTCTGTCTGTAGAAATGCGCATCTAAAGCATGGTACTTGGTTTCAGGCAATAATAATGACAATGAACTCTGACCAACTAAAGCGTATACAAAGAAGACCAACACAATATTGCTAATGTTTGAAAAGAAACTTCCAGAGATATCCTGGAAAACAGAATAAAAACAGTAGCATGCCAGTACTGACTTTACCTTAAAATGAGAAAACAGTTTAGAAATGACAATATTCTTTTGAAGATCCCACTTCCTCTTACTGAATGTTTATCAAGTGAAAGACCCTAATATCAAGATTAACAAATGTTTATAAAACTGCAAGGACTATTCTCTGGACTTGGAATCTTTGGCATTCAATGTTCTGAGACACTGATGTTTAATAATAATTCAAATATATAACATGATATGTATCTTAATTGGCTGATTCACAATATACTACAAAGCATTACCACTGTCTTTGTAGAGTAGATATTTGTATGCAAACTATTTCAAATAACATATCTTTATTTTTACTTCATTTATAAAAATAAATCATATTAATCTGAGTTCTAGCCATTTATGTAAAATGTTCAGCTTTCAAACTATTTAAAAGATCTGAAAACACTGACATTATTGAAATTCTAAATAAGATTGATTTATCTTCTAATTATTAGAAAACAGAGATTAAACCCATTTCTTATCTTTAGATTGTAATTATTGAATATATTAATGAATTGATTTAGTTTACCTTTTCTCCAATTTTGTTGTTTATATTTGAGCCATTTCTTTAGCTGGACATATTTTAAAGTGTAAAAAAAAAGAGTGATACTTGCTTAGATAATTTACATTTATAGGATGTGCTCATTCTGATGGTTGTGGGGCTCATTCATTGTAACTAACACATGACAAGATTTTTATTGGTTATTTTAAAAATGCTCCAAAACTTGCAGATATGTTTTCTTTAAAACAATTTATGTTCTATCAACCTTAGCTGTGTTTAGAGAGGCTTTGAAATCAAATTACCCATAATAGCTTAAAAGGGTATATAATTGATACATTTTACAGTTGTTTAATCTAGACTACATATAACTTCAATATGTCTTTGGAATTTTGTTGATTATTTATATGGAAATGTTAAGCTATTTTGGTAAATATTTTAAGACTTATATTTTAGAAAATGTATATTATAGAAAATATCAATTATGTCATGATTGGAAGGTTTCAAGTACTCTATTTCTCTTATACACAAGCACATATAAACACACATGGACAAACGGGTGTGCACACACACACATTTATAATCATGTACCTACTCAATAAATATAATTCATTGTCTCCATGGAACTCATCCATGAAAAGAAGAGAGAAGCAGCTGTATGAGACAAAGGCAGCATCGATGGGTAACAGGCAGGAGGAAAAGTTTGAACGATATCTAGACACTGAACAAAGCTAAAAATTTTTTTATCCTGTTTTCATCATTTAATTTTTCACTTGTAGGAAGCTATAGGTTACTAAGTATGGGATGCTTGTCTTAGAATGTGACAGATGGTACCTATTTATCTTCATTGTATTTTCTTTCATACTAACACAAGATAGGAGGAGATTAAAGTGGGAGAGTAAAAGGAAAAATTATATAATGGAAGCTCAAAAATATCAATAACTAAGAATACTATAAGAAAACTACCAAAAAATATTTATGAGATCACATAGAACATAATAGAGTTTATACTATACATTAGTGATATAAGAAGCCTAGAGCATGAAGTTCATAAAGTAATACTCATGAATAAATAATGATTATATAGCATTTCTATGCCAAAGAAACAATTCATTAATGATTTGGATATACTAATATTTAGAAAATATTATAATGAAATGAATCAATATATGAATCAAATGACTAATTATATTATTAGTAACATGACAAAGAACATATATATATATACTTTACATATATGTATATACATACAATTACTTGCATAATTAATTTTGTGTGACTTGATCCTTCTCATCGCTTAAGCTATTTCACAAGTTTTTGTCTATATCGTCAGAGAGATCTTCGTCTTGAAAACAAATCTAATTTCTCTAGTTTTTAAACCTACTACAAATTATCCTTTTCATAGTAAATATTTAATTGTCACCATCCTATGATGGTATATATATGTGATATTTCATATATATATTTATATATATCAATGTGACATTTATATATATAAATATATATGTGATATTTATATAATTTGCCATATATTCAATTACAATAAAACTGCTCCATCAAACACAAAAATCTCAATATTTCTCTTTATACATACACATTGCATTCATTTATACATTCTTCCAAAATATATTTATTGAGCATATGTTTTGTGGCAAACTTGTTTTTTGTTTAAGTATCATTTACATGTCATACATACTTGAAAAACTGAAATCAAATTAAATATAATTTCTCTTCATTTTTGTAGAAACACGACTAGTTGCTACTATGAACTAGTGGAAGCTATGCACTTTTTATTGTTTGTTTTACTGACTTAAACAGATTATTTTTAGGTTACACTCATCTCATTATGTAGTGGAAAACTATGAGGACATTGAATTGAACTTTAGTTTACAGGTTACAAGTAAGGTTTCATATTTTGACATATTCTATTGTATTTCTCAAATATATAAAACTAATGGGTTTGTGATCAATATACCTCTATAATTTTCTCACCTTTATTAGTCTTTAGATTTTTTTTCTGGTTATAGGATATTCCATGTAAAATATGGAATTGATGAAGGCTCTTTTGGAAAAGTAGACAGTCATTATTGATCTCTAAGTTTCAGTTTTCTAATAAGAAGATGCTTTTTATACATCTGATGGACTAAAGTAATTTTCCCAGTGAGTTCTTTACTAATTTTTTAATATAAGTACTGCATTAAACTTAGGTATTCAAAAGATGTGAAAGTTGAGTCTGTCAACCAAATGGAATATATATTCAAAGAAGAACAAAATCATGTCATTTGCAAGATGGAAAGACCTGGAAAACATTATGTTAAGTGAGATTAGCCAAGCACAGAAAGAGAAAGGATATATGTTTTCTCTAATATGCCCATTTTTAGGAAATCATAAATTAAATCCTATTGAATTTTATTTAGACATAATAATAATAATAATAATAATATTTTTAAATGAGTGAAAATAAAATAATTTAAAATAATCTCCTAAGTGTAAACTATATTGGTATTGATGATATGTTTGAATAATATTCAGATCATTATAAGACAGAGGCAAACATAAGTTAGAATTTAAATCATAGTATGAGGACATTAAAGATTTTGTGGAGGAACAATTTTAGTTCCAGTATGTAAAGGGATGCTTTGGGAAATTTCAATTTGTCTTATCACCTCATTATATTAAAATTTAGTGATATAATTACAGCACATAGTCACAGGTTAGAGCTTTTTTAAAGTGTACAGAAAAATATTAACTTTGAAAATCAATTATATAGCTATACTTTCACCATTTTCCTATGAGGCTAATTTTTTATAATTTTTAAAAATACCACTAATATGTAATAAAGGGTAAGGTATCTACTTATTTCATGTAGACCATAAATAATAATAAAAGAAAACTATCTTTCCATATTGCATAGAACTTTTCATATTTCTTATAACAAAGACTCAATATGTGTGATTCCAGTTTTCATTCCGATTATTCTTTTTTGAACTTCACCTTGCTGTCTTCATTAAAAGGCATAACTTGAAGTCACAGCTATTAAACACTATGCTTTGCATTTTCTGAGATTGGAAGTCATTGGATATCTGTCCTACATAATACTTGTTCAAGTTTCCATATAACCAAAATCTTTGGTTGTTATCTTCAGGTATTAAAATAAAATTAACCTTTGTCTAAGATATGTCTACTGAATTGTTCTTCAAACTTAAACTTATAATTCTCGAACATTGAGAGGCCATTCTTGAAAGAACCCAAAAACTAAATAAAAACGGATCTATTCTATGCCTTCAGTTTTACCAGTAGGAAAAGCAAGAGTAAATGTGTTGCTTATCAAGTTTTTAAACAAACATTCATATTAGTATATTTTGTCTATTTTGCCTTCTACTTATAACTAATTTTCATTTCCCAAACACTCTAGGAGCAATATTCATTAAAAAATGATATTAATCAATTGTAAACTACTAAAATAGAAGTAAACTAAAATATTCTTACTACTTGTATTTAGAAATAGCATTTTATTTTTAGTTTTATATATTTATCATATACCCCTATTTTTAAGTGCCTCAAAATTTTAATGTTTATTTCTTACAAGTTTGATTCCATTAAAATTGCACAGATGATTTAAATGCCTACTCTTTTCTTAGTATTAATATTGACATTGACAAATTATTTATACTCATAATTAGTTAACAGTTGTACATGGTGACACATGTCTGTAATTCCAGTACTCAGGAAGCTGAGACAAGAGGATCACAGGTTCAAGAACATCCTCAAAAACAGATTAAGACCCTGTTTTCAAACAAAAAATAAAATAAAAAAGAGCTGGGTGTGTAGCTCACAGGTAGAATACTTCTGGATTATAACCCCAGTATCACATACACACACACACACACACACACACACACACACACACAGACACACAATTTTGAATGTAATAATATAGAAATTTCTGCCTGCAAAATTCACTCCTATTTTTCAAATTTTGATATATAATTTTAGACTTTTGAATTATTGATTCTATTAATAATTGGCATGCAAGTTAAGTATATATATGTAGAAGAAATTATTAATATAATATAAATATGTATATTGGAAATGTAGACTGGAGTATGGCAATGATGTGTTAAAGACATATCAATACTTCACTGCTTTCTTGCTTGAAAATAACAGTACAAGTAATTAAAAAATGCAAAATCCAGCAGATTTTCCTTAATTTAATATGAAAAATTGCTTTGGCTTTAAAATGTTCATTTTTTTACTGTATGTAAAATGTAGCTTCTGCATTTTAATCTATAATCTCCTAAAGTATTGAATTACGTGGTTTGACTTTACACAACGTGAAGATTAAGTATTTCTTTTTGTTCCTTTTAAATTAACCTTCCATTAGTTTTGAGTGATCTCTCCTTCTTGTATTATGGGATAGCATATAAAAAAGGATCTTATCAATTTTTAGTATACCCTTCACAATCTTAACTCAATTATATTCACCCTATCTCTTCACATTTGCAGACTAAATAATCTTAGCTTCCCTACTTTCCTTTTGTGTATGCTTAAGTTTCACTCTACTTTAACCATCTTATGTGTCCTTTTGTGAACTCTTTCATTCTTATCTTCCCCCAGGGAATATAACCTAACTTAAGGCAGTGCTTCACATTGGAAAATTTGTTATATAATTATAATATACATTAGTGCTATTAATTTGCATTTATATACCGTTTCATTTATGCAAAGTGCTTTTTAGTTTATCTTTATAATATTTCTGGGAAGTTATTAGCATATGTTTTTGGAAAGAGAAAGTATAAAGAGATTGAAACTAACCTCAAATCACTAGAGATACATCTAAATCATCTTTTAAAACAACAGAAAATGATGTTTTTCATTTAAATAATCTATTTAAAATGCTAATTTGATTGATGGGTACTTAACAAAAGGCCTTGTTAATTTTCTAGCAATACAAAGAACAAGTGAACAAAAATGATTATTTTGATATACTTGTTCTTTTCAAACCAGTAAGACCACTTTTTAATGTTTGATTTAGAAAAGTATAACTTTGTCACTTATTTCAAGTTTAAAATAATTTTTTCAAAGAATAATGAACTTTAATAGAAACTGAGAGTAATTGCACTAAAAATTAATTGGGGTGAATTTAATCTAGCAAATCCCCATCGGGCATGTCGAGTATAGTTTTGTATCCCAGGAAATGCTTATATAATTAAAGGTTATTCTTCTGATCATATGGGCTACACAAGCATGCTCCTGGATTGTTGAAAATTCACCATATTTACTCCAGGACTTTGTATTACTTGAAGTGTAATATCTAAATAAGGTCTAGTGTTTTGTGTTGCATTGACTGGTGAGATCTGGAGGCACACCAGTGGTTAAGCCACAAGTTCTTCTCTTTACTCCTTCAAACCTTATTATCAAGTGGAATACATAGGACTTCCGGGAAGATGGCGACCGAGAAAAGCGGGGTTTAAGAGTCCCGCTAACAACCAATCTCCATTACCACAAAAAGAGCGCCTTTCATAGCCAGAAAACACCATCACCAGAAAAACAAAAAAACCCACCAGGCTCCAGAGAGAAAGCGGACTGAGAACAGAGCTCAGGGCCACAGAGGAGACACACGCGCCCGAGGACACGGCAGCAGCGCCATACTGCCGGCGGCAGCGGCGAACTCAATGGACGGCTACAGCAAGCCAGGTGAGCCGCTGCGGAACAGCCAAGCGGGATCTTTCGGCGCAGACAGCATTTAAAGCTCCCAGTGGCTGAGCTCAGCACACGCTGCAGTGATTCAGAGTGGAAATCAAAACCAGAGAAGAAAAAATACGCCAGCCTCATGGCCGAGGGCGTGGCAGAGGCGCCATATTGCCACCGGCGGCAGCAGCAGCAGTGAATTCACCGAGTCCAGTACAGCTACATCTGCATACTCAAGAACAGTGAGTCAAATTGCGGGCCACAGAGGAGAAATCGCAGTATTGGGCCTCCTGGGACTTGACCCAGTGAGGGAGTGGTGGTGGCAGAGATATCACACCAAAGGAGAACGTGCAACCTGGCACCCCCCATAGTTTAAAGCAGCCTCTATCGACTCCCTGGGTCGGAGACTCTGTGATACAACCCAGTAAAGGAGTAGTGGGGTCTGAGATAATACAGACTCGAGATCCAGAGCACCTTAAGTGAAGCCATAGTGACCCAAGGGAAGAACCCAGAGAAGGCACAAACCTCCGAAATCATGGGAAAGAGGAATAACACTGGAGTAATGAATGTGCACAACCCCACAACATCAGAACCTGATAAAACAGAAAATCAGAGATTTCTAGAAGATCAAATCAGGAAAATAACTGTAGAAATAATAGAGGTGCTTCGAAAAGAACTCAGAGAGAGCCAAAAAGAGATAAAGGATGCAATTAATGAAGTAAAGGCCTCAATTCAAAGCACAAACAACCGATTAGACCACATGGGGAACAGAATCTCGCTCTTAGAAGATGAGCAATCCAAAAATGAATGCATAGTTTCTAATCTAGAAAAAGATATCCAACAGCAGGAATCTGACATTGAAGAAATATGGGCCCATCTTAAGAGAGCTAACCTAAGAATAATTGGAATAGAGGAGGGAAAAGAAAGTGATACCAAAGGGATCAAAATCTCTTCAAGGAAGTAATAGCAGAAAATTTTCCAAATATAGAGCAAGAGGTTGATACACAGATCCAGGAAACTTATAGAACTCCCTTTAGACAGGATCAGAGAAGAGGATCCCCACGCCATATAATTGTCAAAATGACCAATGTGAAAGCCAAGTAGAGAATCTTAAAGGCAACAAAAACAAAGGGCCAACTGACATTCAGAGGCAAACCAATTAGAATCACTCCAGACTTCCCAAACCAAGTCATGAGAGCCAGAAGGGCTTGGAGTAACATATTCCAAACTCTGAAAGAAAACAACTTCCAGCCAAAAATTTCCTATCCAGCAAAACTTTCTATCAAATTAGATGGAGAAATAAGAAGCTTCCATGACAAACAGAAACTGAAGGAATTTATGTCTTCAAAACCAGCGCTAGAGAAAATACTCAAAGAGATTTACTACAAAGAAGAAATAGGTAACACTCACCAGAACCAGAGAAACAAGAGTTTCCATCCAACAGACAACTAAGATTGGTTATCTGTGGAGATTCATTATTTATGTTAGTCTTTTACCTATCTCTAAGTTGTATTGTTTGCCTTTATTGTTGTTAAATTTTTAGGATTTCTAGTTGGAATATTAATATACCTTCAGATATAGCATTTGGAAATATTTTATCCAATTCTATTAGTAACTTTTAACTCTGTTTACATTGTCTTTGGATATACAATATTTTCTTTAATTTTTAGGGAGTTTGTATATTCTTCTGTTGCCTGTGCCATTGAAATCATATCCAAGAAATCACTGCCAATTTCAATGTTGTGAGGTTTTATGACCCAGATTTTCTCCTAAAAGTTTATAGTCTTAAGATTTATATTTAGGTCTTTTATCTATTTTGAGTTAATACTTGTATATGGGATTAGGTAAAGGTCCAATTTTATTCTTTTCCATGTAATTATTATTTTTCAACAATATTTAGTTAAAAGATTATTATTTCCACCACCAAATGTTCGTGGAAACCTTGTCAAAAATAACTTGACAATATAGGGAAGAATTTAGCTCTAGGCTTGTATTTAACTCCAATGGTCTATATATCTGCCTTTAGAACAGTACTACACTGTTTCAATTATTGTAGCTTTATATGGTTTGAAATCAGAAAATATATATCTGCTAGCTTTTTTCTTTTTCAAGATCGTTTTGGGTATCTAGAATTCAGATTCCATATTAGGATAGATTTTTTTCTGAAAAATAAATATATAAATATATGATAGTTTCACCTAAAAAAACAGAAAAAAATATGCTCTAGTAAGAAAGAAAGCAAAAAGAAATATTGAAATGCTATCTTTAAATCATCAAACGCTTGGTATCAGACAAATGAAACTGTTATGTGAGATTATCATTTTTAATTTTGGATAAATTGCTATAATACTAGATGTCAACCACTAAGCCAAGCATGGGAAGGAGGGATGGGGAGAGAATGGGGTGGGGATCGGGTGGGGGCTGACTGGGCGATGTGTGCATGTATGTCTACAAAAGTTTGTATCCCACTATGATGTATGAATACAGTGCACCAATAAAATAAAATTTAAAAAAAAAGTGGAATACATAAAGTTCCTTTTTATGCCTGACACCAGGTAGCAATTTCTAGCAGATCAGAGAAAGGCTCAAACTAACACTCCATATCCCCTATTGTGGACCAGGAACATCCTACTTTGGCAACCTGGTCTGAAATACAGCCCTTGTGGCCTTAAGTCATACAGAATGGACTTCTGTGGACAGTAGGTCTGTATGGTTTATATACAACTCTCAATCTCTTATCTGTTCAGTTTTGGTGCCATATGTTTAGCCATCTCTATGAGCCTAGGATGGAAATCTTTCACTGACCAGAAGCAGAACTAGAAACTATTCAAATATCACATGATGATTCTTACATGACTGAATAATTCATCCACCAATGAAGGCCCAATTTAAAGAATATTTAATTTGTTGGAATGCTTTCATCTCATACTGATGTATTCTAAACTTGTGAGGTTGGTCCAGGCACAATGGCACAATCCTGTGATCCCAGTATTCAGGAGTCTTAGGAAGACTGCATGCTTGAGGCCAGTTTTGGCAACTTTGAAAGACCCTGTTTCTATATATAAAAAAAAAAAAAGTAAATAAATAAAAATGGCTAATCTGTTGCTCAAAGGGAGAATACCCATGATTTCAATTACTGGTACCATACACTCACACACAAACACATAAACATACACACACACACACACACACACACACACACACACACACATTGTGAAGTTATTGGTATTTATAAATAGATATAAATAAATTATTTTAACTTTACAGGCCCCTGAAAGTTTAGTTTATAGAAAGCATACTTTTTCTTTTTGCAGTACTTTGGATGGAACCCAGGGGCATTCTACCTTCGAGTGACACTCCCAATTATATATTTTAGTTTTTCTTTTGAAACAGGGTCTCACTGAGTTGCAAAGAGTCTCACTAAGTAGCTAAGGCTGTCAATGAACCACAATCCTCCTTTCTCAGACTCCCTAAAGAACTATGACTGGCTAGAAAGCATACTTTATATAATATGAGCAATATCTGAAGTTATCTATTATTTTTTTATTTATTTTTTGGTGATACTGGAGTTCCTGGAAACCCTTCTATCTCTGGGCTAAACTCCCAGACCTATTTTATATTTTTATTTGGAAACAGGGTCTCTTAGGCCAGCAAGGCTGGCCTCGAAACTGTGATCCTCCTGTCTCGCCTCCCAAGCCTGGGGATTACAAGGGTGCGCCACCATGCCCGGCCTCATCTATTTTTTTTTTTAATGTATCCAAATTTCTTCATTTTTAAGTATCATACTGAAATGCAGCTAATTTCAGTTTGGTGTGCAGGAAAAACAAAAGGAGAAAGAAAATAGTATCTCAGGAGTATAAAGAAGAAAGGCCCATTAATAAATTCTAAATTTAACAAGAATATGTTTTGTGATAAAAAATATTAGGTTAAAGCTGGGTATGTGGTGCACAATTGTAATCCCAATACTTGGTAGGGTGAGACAGGAGGATTGCAAGTTCAAAGCCAGCCTCAGTAGCTTAGTGAGGCTCTAAGCAACTTAGGGAGATATTGGTTTCAGATAAAATATAGAATATGTCTAGAGGTATAGCTCAAAGGTAGAAGGCCCCTGAGTTCCATCCCTAGTACCACACTAATTTATTAGGTTAATATATAATTAAATTTTTATATAATTCTAAGAGGCAAATGTTATTTTCTTATTCAAAATATGAATCAGAGTTGGTGAACAGCAGAACACTTTTCTGTTGGTTTATAAAAAATATACATTTATTTTATTATGTCATAAATTAAAAACATTACAGAAAAAAAGAAAGAAAGGAATGGAAGTAAATTAGTAACAAAAGAGGGAAGGAAGGAAGGAAGGAAGGAAGGAAGGAAGGAAGGAAGGAAGGAAAAGGAAGAAATAGAAAAATTAAGGAGACAATTTCTTCATAACCTTTTAAAAATTATATATAATTTTGATTGATCTTTATCAAATGTACAAATTAATGGTAGTCAATGTGATATTTTAACACATACTTACATACATAAGTCTGGCCTCCTTTAACCACTCTTTCTTCTACTTCTAGTAATCACAAATATTTGTTCAATTTTTAGAATCATGAACAATTAAAAGCATGACAAAAAGTGGTTCTGATACTCACCAAATCATGAGAGATGTAAAATCAACCAAATTATGTTATGTCTATACATAGTATTTCACTATGAATCATATTATTATATATGATTTTAATGTACCAATTAAAAAAAACAAATCTTTGGTTTTCCTTTGAGTAAATTTCTATAAAGTCTAGTTGTTTTTCTTAGCTCTTTTTTATAACTTAACATTGTAAAAAGGTATTTGATAAGTTTGGCATGTAGAAAAAATAATTTTAAATCAAAAAATGAAATCGAGCATTATAAACTACCAGAACTTCTAAAGTTATTAAAAGTATCTAAAATCCCTTCAGAAAACCATCTTGCTTCTCATCTTTCTCTAATTAAATTTTTTTTCTTAAGTACAAAAATTCATAGTAAAGGCAAAAACTAGCTTGTAATTAGACTTTTGGTTTTATTTATTTATTTATTTATTTATTTATTTATTTATTTATTTTGGTAGTACTAGGGGTGGAACCCATGGGCTTTTTACCTCCGGGCTACATCCCCGGACCTATTTTTTATATTTGATTTGGAAACAGGGTCTCACTAAGTTGCTGAGAGCCTCACTAAGTAGCTGAGGCTGGCTTTGAACCTGTGCGATCCTCCTGTCTTAGCCTCCCAAGCACAGGGATTACAAGTGTGCGCCACCATGCCCGGCTTAACTTTTGGTTTTATTTAGATTTGTTGTTTAACAATGTCTTTTTTTTTTTTTCACACTCAGTATTTTATAGGTGACCTGGGATCTGCAATCTTTTGTAGGATTAGTGCAGACAAACTTAGAAACATCTTTATCAAAGTATTTATATGCATAAACATATTTCTCACTCTAAACTATGTGCATACTTATAATTTTATTATAGCAAATGAAGAGAGTAATGCTTTATTAAAAAATTGAAAAATAAAATTTGCAAGTTTTGAAATGCAACACAGTTGGAAGAGATGTATATTTTACTGATGCTTTATAGAGAAATAATGGATTTTTCTGTGAATATTCATTCACCCCAGTATTTCAAACTTTTTCAATCATAAAGTTCATCTGGAGAATTAACTTCTTATAAATAGACAAATGCTGTCACTTTTAACTTTAGTAGAGTTGGGGCAGGGAGGAATAGGGCCCAGGGAATTTATACTGCAAGAGAATGACTTAGTACTAAGTGTTGAATAATTAGCAATGACTAATTATGCATTAAAATTTAAAACTCTTAAAATCTATCAAGTTACCTTAAATCTTATAACAGTATAATTCTTGGCTTAGTATTACTTTTGTTTTTCTTAATTCTGGATAATTATATGTTTACCAAAATTTTCAACAATTATTGGTGAGTAGTCTGGTCATTTATAAGTTTAATAATTTTTTTAAATTAACAATTTTTAATTTAGGAGAAAAACTTCATTTGCTGCTCAATATCATATTGTCTTATAGAGCTAAGTAAACAAAATTAAATTAGCTCTTCATTCTTTTATTTTTAAACTTTTACATTTGATGAAGTTCTTTGCCATTTTCTCACCTATATATAACTTGATATTTTTCAATTTATTTATTACTGTTTTTTCTATGAAACTGTGTTAAATCACAAATATAATGAAGTAGCCATATTAACTTAATATAGAAATCTATAAATACATGACTAGAAAAAAATTAAGAGTGTTATCTGAATCTCTGAACATTTTCTCAGCTGCATGCATACCATATTTTGAGAGAGAATTCTCTAGGAAAATAGTGAAATAACCATCAATTAAAATATAAATATTTTATTAAGTATCCAGTGGCAGTGAAAATAACACACTGGTGGCTTTACTGATGGTGTTGGGACAATATGTCCTAAACTGCAATGTCTTCGAACAAGGTAGCGTTGTGAAAGTTTTAAAGAGAATATACAAGATATGCAATAGAAATAAATTTAGAATGTCTTAGAGTTTATGTAGGCTTATGTACTAGCATTGGGAATGGCCTAGGAAGATTTGAGAAAGCTCTGATTATTAATATATTTCAAAAATAATTGTGTTTGGTCAGGAAGCAAACAGCTATTGAAACTTAGATTAACTTAGCTAAATGTAATTAGCAAGTCAATAGGAGAGGAGAACTAGGCCTTCCTCTATCTAAAGACAGATCTACATGATTAGATAAGCTAGCTACATCGGGAGTAGGGGTCAACCTTCATGAAAGGAGACACCTTGCCACACCTTCCTGGGGGAGGTACCTTACAGGGACAGTCACTACTTCAGAATTAGGTAAACAAGATGGAGGTCATGGGTATAAAAAGTCAGGTCCACATGCTGTATCTTAGGGATGGTGAATTGGCTCGGACCACCCTCCCCCATGCCATTCTGGCATGGGGCTGTAACTATTTTGTGTATTTCTATTTTCTGTATTTCAATGTTTTAATAAACTTCTTTAAATCTTCAGCAACTGTACAAGCTATGTATATTTATCCTTAGCTCAGGACAAGAATCCGCGGTTTTTATCTGTTTTTGGTCCTTTGGGTTTTGTTGTGGTTTGAGGGAAATTGTGTCTGGGACCCTAACAGGGGTCCCCAGGAACAGTTTTGTACCAGTACTGGGAATGGCCTAGGAAGATTTGAGAAAGCTCTGATTATTAATATATTTTAAAAGAAGATGATTGGTATTTCAAAAATAGTTGTATCAAAATGGCGGCAGACATGGGTGAGGGGCAGATCTGTGCAAGGACTTGACCTCTGCCTAAGACAGGCAGTTATTTCAATGTAAATTAACCTAGCTCAAAGCAATTAACCGTCAATAGAGGAGAGCTAGGACTTCTGCTTTCTAAAGAGATCTACATGATGATCTAGGGAGGATAGGGCAGGGTTTGACCTTGCCCTTCAAGAAAGGAGATGCCCTGTCACACCTGGTTGGTGGAGGTACCTTACAGGGTTAAGGGGAGGTACCTTACAGGGACTTTCACTAGTCAGAGTCACGCAAACAAGATGGAGGTCATGGGTATAAAAAGTCCGGTCCACGTGTACCCCTTTGGTGTACTCATTCGAGTCATACCCTCATGCCATCTTGGCATGGGGCTGTATTTCTGTTTTCTGTATTTCTATCTTTCTAGTAAACTTCTTTAAATCTTCAGCAATGGTCCAAGTGATGATTACTTATTCTTAGCTTAGGACAAGAATCCACGATTTTTCTGTCTGTCTGTTTGTGTGGTGGTTGTGGGGGAATTACTTCTCCCCACACACACACCACGCACATTTCACCCCGCAACAAGTTTCCCCACAACCATACTCTCCCAATCTGTAACAGCTTACACATTAGTTACTTAATGATGGTATAAAAATTACTACAGACTTTGTGACTTTAGACAACTCACATTTATGCTTAAAATTCTTTATGTCAAAAAACCAAAATGCATTTCACAGGCTGCCTTCAAACAAATGGAAGGGCTTCTGGAAGCTATAAAGTATGATACATTTCTTTGTCTTTTTCAGCTTCTAGAAGTTTCTTAAATTCTGAAGGTCTCATTCAAAGAAAAATACAAGTGTGTGTGTGTGTGTATACATATAATTCTATCCTTCTGAACTTCATTATGATGCATAATTACAATCCACATATAAAAGTACATATATATATATATATATATATATATATATATATATATATATATATATGTTTGTTTTGGTGGTACTGGGGTTCCTGAAAACCCTTCTACCTCGGGGCTACACTCCCAGACCTCTTTTATACTTTTTATTTGAAAACAGGGTCTCTTAAACCAGTGGGAATGGCTTCCAACCTGCTTGATCCTCCTGTTTCTGCCTCCCAAGAGCAGAGATTACAAGTGTGAGCCACCATCCCCAGCAAAAGTATGTATTTTTTAAAAGCCCTTTTTTTTAACTACTCCACCCTTGAATGCTATCATTGTTAACTTCCTTTTTTTTTCTTTTTTTTTTTTTTTGGTAGTGATGGGGATGGAACCCTTCTATTTCCAGGCTACACTCCCAGACCTATTTTTATTTGGAAACAGTGTCTCTCTTTTGAGAGAGAATTCTCTAGGAAAATAGTGAAATAACCATCAATTAAAATATAAATATTTTATTAAGTATCCAGTGAACCTGCGTTATCCTCCTGTCTCTGCCTCCCAAGCACGGGGATTACAAGCATGTGCCTCCACGCACGGCATCATTGTTAATTTCTTTTTGGCCCATTTGATTATATTTGGTCCACCTGGAAAATCTAGGATAGATTAACTTATTTTCTAAATATTCTCGACTTAATCTTATCTGTAAAGTACTTTTTCAGTGTAAGAAAATATATGTAGAAGTTCTGGAGATTAGGCTATAAACATCTTTGGAAACTATTATTCTATTTATCATAGTATGGAAATATCAATGGCATCAGAATGTTACCAGAGAACTATGCTGGATAATGATTAAGGATGAAGAGGGTAGGAAGTAACTGAATGTACAAAATGTGTATGTTTTGTGAGGAGTGACACTGAAGTTATTCATATTTTGAGACCTAAGGATTAAGCCAGGTATATAACTCTAATGATAGAATTATAAATTTTGATGCTTCTCAATATTATTTATAAAATGGCTCACTAATATAAAAATTGAGAGTAAATGGCAATGAATATTTTTCTTGAGTATACTAAAGGTTAAATCAACAATAATATTTTAGTGAAAAAATCTTTATTTTGTATTGTGATAGAAATCAAAACATAGAAAGCCCAAATTTATTAATCATATTTTTCTGAAATGAATGATATCCTTTCAAAGCAGCTAGCTGTTCATTGACTTTTATGCTTGAGCCTGGAACTATCCATACTATGAATAAAGATTCTAGATTTCATATGCATTTTAGCATTGCTTCATTACTTTTAGGTGTTTTTTTTTTTTTTTTTTTTTGGTTGTACTGGGCTTCCTGGAAGCCCTTCTAACTCCGGGCTACACTCCCAGACCTATTTTATATATTTTATATTTTTTTTATTTGGAAACAGGGTGTCTTAAGCCAGTGAGGCTGGCTCCAAACCAGAGCCATCCTCCTGTCTCCGCCTCCCAAGCGTCGGGATTATAAGCCTGCACCACCATACCCGGCTACTTTTAGTTTTGTATCTTGTGCTTCTATGATCAAAATCCAATCTTGATGTCTTATCATCATTTTTAAAAAAGATAACCATGTTTTTTTCTTTCTAATTGTAAAGTATTTTATTTGTATATTTATAAACCCTAGATAGAATTATAAATACAATAAATTTTACATTTCTAAAATAATTATGTTTTGGAGATATAAATATAGAAATAATAGCTTAATATTTGAACTAGCAACAAAGCATTTGTAGCAAAGATTCTGCAAATGACCCTGAAGATAGAGAAATAGTGAAAGATTAAAGGAGAATACATAGTCATTAAATCCAAGGAGAAACATATTTTAGTAAGAGTGTTGTCACATGGGGTTAGGTCAAATGAGATCTAAGTGACAGTATTGAAGCAGTTGCTTTCTTTGTGGGAAGAAACACAATAGCACAGTTTAAACATATGTCTAACAATCCATCCCAGCCACTAAGGTCTAGGCATCTTACATAGATATGGTCCTTTAATTTTCACCTTTATGCTACAAAGTACACAATATTAGTGACATTTTTACAGATGAAGAAAGTGAGATTGAGCCTCCATTATAATTTACCTAGAAATTGCAGAGGATGGGAATTGCTGGGTCTAGTTCCTAATCTTGTCATATGTTCATTGCATCATGCTGACCTGGTGGGTAGAAATAAAAATCAAACTGATTCAAGAATTATGGTATGTAAAGAATAGCAACAAAATAATATATACAATGAGTATAAACCCTTTTCTTTCTTAGAAGAAAAGAGGAAAACACTAGGTAGCTTAGGAGACAGTTATTTTTAAAATATTTTATTAGTGCATTGCAATTATGCATCATAGTAATGTTCAATGTGATAAAAAAAACACCTGCATACAGCTCTTTTCGTATCTTCCTCCACATCACTCCCTCACAAATTACCACAGTAATATTTGAACTGTTTCTTAAATCCTCCCATTTCCTCTCTCTCACCTCTACCTTTTTTCAACTACTTTGCAGGACTCTCTCTCCGCAATATTTAAAGTACTTTATGTTTCCTGTTTTCTCTCTAGTGTTCAAAAATGAAAGAAAACATACCACTCTTGACTTTCTGCGACTGACCAATTTTGCTTAGCATAATATTTGCCAATTCCACCCATTGTCTACAACTGACACATTTTTTGTTCTTTTTAATGGCTGAGTTAAATTCTGTTTATATATATATATATACCACATTTTATGCATTCATCTGTTGATGGACAACTGGGTTGGTTCCATTATTTGGCTGTTGTGAATAGTATGAAAACAGTTCCATACAATTATTAAACTGAGAAACCATGACAAAATTTTAGGCCAAAAAAACTTTTAAGTTATATATTTGATTGCTCTTGATAAAAGAAAGTAGTATGTTCTTAGAAAAACAGTAAAAGATGAAAATAAAAATGTTATTTGAAAGAGTCTTAGAAGGAACTTCATAGTATTGGGTCCAGCTCTTCCAATTCAGTCATATTCCTACATCCTGCTCTTTACAAATTTTAATTGCCTACGTAACAAGTTGCATAGATTTAATGGTCATATTTCCCCCATTATTCATGTGTTGAAGTGCTACTCCTTAAGGTAATGATATTAGAAAGTAGGCCCTTTAGGAATTGGTTAGTCATGCAGGTGGATTAGTGCCCTTATAAAAGCATCTCAGAGGCTTCATTTCATCTTTCTCTGCTCTTTCAGCCACATGTGAATACAATGAAAAGTCAGCAGTCTGAAGCCCAGAAGAAAGTCCTCACCAAAACCAGACCATTTTGTCACCCTCACCTTGAAAACTCCTAGAGAATAATGAAAATTTTTTCTACAGTTTAAAAACCACCCAGCTTATGAAACTTTGTTGTAGCAACCTAAACTGACTAAAACACATTTTATCTATATTCTTGTCTGGGAAGTTCATGTGATTCTTTCAGCTTGAAATTTTCTTTTCTCACATCTCTGAGAATTTTACTCATACATCCAAAGCCCAAAGGCAGAGAACCTTGTCCATGAAGCTGGATCAATTGTTTTCACGGAAGTATTCTTTTCTGCTTACTTTCTCAATTTATGCCACTCTTTATAAGTGACCTTATAGTAATAATATTAACTAAAAATAGTTACTATAGCATCCTTAAATATTAGATGGACTATGCTATGTGCTTTGTGTACAATAGTATATAATCCTTACATAATTCTGTAGCTCCATTTTATCATTAAGGAAATTGAAGTTAAGAATACATGCTAAAATTCCCTTAAGATTGCACAGCACACTTAAGAGAAAAATAGGAATTCATTGTGTTGTTGTTATTGGTGTTGTCTGTCACAGTCTAACTGGTTGAAAGCAACAAAAGTTCCACAAAATTATTTAAAAGAAAACATTAACTTTATGAGTGAAAGAAACTGATAATTTGATTTGGTTTGTTTATTCCCCGTTGTCCAACCAACTACAATGATGAGATTGATGTCTTGTTTGCCATAACCAACTCACCATGATCTGAAAGAGGATTCACAGCATAACACAACAACTGCATGGTGACCACTCATAAAGCAGCACTTTGTGCCAAGAATTTTGTCCAAGTGTTGTATTTTTTTTCCTCCTAAGGATAATACTAGCAGCATCCATGTCCACTTATATTTATAATTAAAACATTTAAATTGGCTCTGGCAATCAAACAGACAAGGTTATATAAAAATAGTCTAATAAGTTTTTTTTTTTTAAATAAATACTTTTAGATACTTTTGTCCTTGTCTAACTCCATATTCAAATATGGCAAACGAATGATTTGTATCAGCTTTTTTTTAAACTGAAGGTAAATGATTCCAACCTTTATAATGATATCCTTATGTGCCTATCTAAGCCTGAAAAAATCATTCCAACATTATGATTGATGAATTTGCTGCTGTCTAAGGTTTTTAAAATTAATTATAGAGAAATGGAAATTATAATACAACTTGCTTTGTCGGCACAGCTTGCCTTTTATGTAAATTAATAAGAGAACACCAGAGAAAATTAAACATTTTGAAATAATATAAAAATAAATTTGAAAGTGAAGCAAAACTTTTAAATAAAGTATACAAGTATTTTTCTTAAGTCTATTATGATAAAATTTTAAAATTAATATAGAAAGATAAATTGATGCATAGAGATAATAATGCTCTAGAAAATAAGGCTAAATAGTTCAAGCATTTTCTCAATTTGGTTTAGGAAAATGTCCTTATAAATTATTATAGTAGTACAACCTGAAATTCAAGAAATCTTATGGTTTTTTCTTTATTATTTAAAATTTTTTTATTGGTTCATTTTATTCATATATCTTATGGTATACAGATGGTGGAGACGTACATTCACATATCACCCAATTAGCCCTTTTCCGGTTCCCACCCTATTCCCTTCCCATTCCAACTTCTCATGTTTGGCTTAGTGATTGATAGGTTTGTTAAAGTACATCATGTGCATTAGAGATTTTCACTCTTCCCCCCTCCAATCCCCTCAATATGTTGCCTTATTTGCTCATCTATAGAATCTCCTTCTTCCAGAGTTCTACCTATGACCCATTTTCTCCCTAGCTTTTGCATATTAGGGAGAGCATCAGATCTCTTATTTTTTGTGACTGAATAATCTCACTTAGCATAATGTCCTCCAGTTTCATCCATTTCCCTGTAATGAAGCAGTTCTATTTTTCTTTATGGCTGAGTAAAATTCCATTCTGTACATATCCCATAGTTTTGTAATCCATTCATTTGTTGATGGACATCTTGGTTGGTTCCATAGTTTGGCAATGGTGAATTGTGCAGCTATGAAAAGAGATACTCATGCTTTAGTTTGGTAGTTTGGTTTCCTTTCTTTTGGGTAGATACCCAGGAGTGGTATTGCTGAATCATATTTTTGCTCAACACTTCCAGAAGCAGAAAGACAGTGTATATAGCCTTTTAAAATTGATTCCTTTGCAAAATCAAGGCTCAAACTTCCATACAGAAAAACAGGACTTTCTGTTTGGATATATACAAGTTAAGTTGATATCAACTTGGTGACTTGTTAAATTTCTGAAGGGGCTTGCTTATGTTCCTATCACAGTGCAGATTTCTTCCTTTTAAAAGTTAATCTGGTTTGTTTTAGATTACTGATTTCAATATCTTACACAATGGCCATAATGCCATAACTTTTTGAATTTTGAATTGCCATTCCTTCAAGTCTGGCCTTTTCTTTTTTTTCTTCTTTCTTTCTTTTTTTTTTTTTTTTTTGGTGGTACTGGGGTTGCTGGAAACTCTTCTGCCTCTGGGCTATACTCCCAGACACCTATTTTTTTTATATTTTTTCATTTGGAAACAGGGTCTCTTAAGCTCTTAAGCCAGCAAGGCTGGCTTTGACCTGTACAATCCTCTTGTCTCTGCGACCAGGCCCGGCAAAATCTAGCCTTTTCTATATCTTCCACATCATATTTAGAAATATATTAATGATTTATCCTTAAGAGTGACCTTTTTTTAAATTGAAATTGAAAAATAAAAATCCATGAAAAATATTTTGAAAATGACTACATTTTTCAAAATTCAATAAAAGTTTTGGTTGATAGTTAAATTTTATAATGAAATACTTCATGGTAACCCAAGGCAATTATCTGATAGTCAACAACTTTGACACAGTTTCTGATATTAAGCAAATACTTCCTTGAATTCTTTATTATTGAGTAAAATTATTATTAAACATCAGATTAATGCCCAGTATAATTATAAGGAAAAATTAGGCATATTATACTTGAGGTATATTTTCAAAATATCTGATTAGTATATATAAACACTTTTAATGTTATCAAAAAAAGAAAGTACAAGACACTGTTATAATCAAGACATTTAAGGAGGTAAGACAATTAAAAGTAATGTGCTATCATTAATGGGATGCTGGAAGATAAAAATATACCATGTAAAAAATGTGGGGTATGAGTAAGTATGTACTTCAATTAGTAAATGTACTGATATTGGTTTATTACTTGTAAAAAAAAGGACATTAATTAAATTTGTTAATAAAGGAGGAATTTGGGTTCTGGCTATAATGTGATCAAACTATAGCCATTGTTATCTTGTATAGATTTATATAAAATTAAAACTATTCTAATATGCTTTTCAAAATATTTTATAATATAAAAAGTTTATTCAAATTTGATGTCAGGATGTATCTAGTATTGTAAATAAAATGTAGAGACCTCAAGGGTAAAGAAAATTTTTATCTAATGAATAAAACACAATGCTGAATATTTAAAAACAAATAATTTTTCCAAGTATAAGATTAATAACTATAAATTATATTTTTACTTTATATTCTTCAGGCATATGTACAAAGGAAATAATAGTGATATTATATACTATGGAAATGCACCACATATTACTTTCTCATTTCTTTATTCCAGATGAATTTATTATTAATTTGAAACAAATATGAAGTATTACTCTTTTTTTCAATATTACTCTTGATAAAGAATAAAAAGAAAACTAGAAAAGAATTATCACAGGCTACTTGTGCACAAACAAAGATTATTAAAATTATCTTGCAAATTTTCCCTTCTATTACATATTTTTCAAATTTAAGCAGTCATAATTACATATTTTTAAAGAATATTTTCTTTAATATCATACTATACTGTCATACTATATTTATATATTAAAAATCTTTATTAGGATTTATTTCAATGGATAATTTCAATTAAGAGTGATCTTTTGTTTGCTTAAACATTCACTAATCAGGAAAATTAGATCATTTTTAATGTTTATAAAAATACACTGATCTGCTTTGTACTTGTAAGAGATAGAATGTTTATAAAAAAGATATAATACTTGAAGAGAGAGAGAGAGTGAAATTACTCTCTTTGTGCATTTAACATTCACTTTCTGTAAAAGAATTAGTGACTGCTTCTTTTTATAGAACATCTCTAATGGGTTGTCCTCTATAAGACAAAGCAACTAATTATACAGCTCATGAATATTTGTTAAAGATAAAAATAAAATGTTATTCTATTTAATAAATTAAAGGCATATTAATATTAATGCTTTTTAATTTTACAAATTTAAGTGGAAATTTCAGTTATTCAAAACGTGCAAATGTTATGTAAAATTCCAAATTACAATGTGAATAATTCTGGTCTCAAAATAAAAACCAGTAACGGAACACAAGTTAAAGGTAATACCTGTATTCCTTTCATGAAACTGACTTTAGACTTTCATTGATTTATGGACTAGCATACTGTCACTCAGAAATAATTTTAACATACCAGTCAAGACAAATTCTCATTTAAAATCACATTGCCAAATTCTCCTAAATTTTACTTCTATGTATGTTTTATTAATTTTAGAGCAGCAATGATCTCAGTTACCTTGTACTATATCTGCAATAAACATCATTTAAATTTGATTAACTGCCAAGAATAGTGTTTATCCTTGGCATCTAATCAATCTTAGAGTCTCTTAAAGGACCAGTATACCACATTTATTAACTGCTTCCATGCTGCTGAAGATAGTATTCATCTCAATTATATATTAAACCTGAAATGCATATTTCTCATTGACAACCCAGTATGCTCTAGAGACACATGTTTTGTTTTACTCAGTTGCATTGACAGTGGGGTAACCTTTTAATATCTAGCCACATGAAATTTTAATAGCATAGAATATGTTCTGAGAACTCTTTTTAATTGAATCAGGCAAGTGTTCAAGTTTCAGGAAGCAATATTTCTCTAACAAGGGAATATTTTTTGAAAAAATATGTTAATGTCAGGATTTTTATTATTTATTTAATTTTTATTTTTTTGGTGGTACTAGGGGTGGAACCCAGAGGCTTTCCACCTCCGGGCTATACTCCCAAACCTATTTTATATTTTTTTATTTGGAAACAGGGTCTCACTAGGTTGCTGAGAGCCTCACTAAGTAGCTGAGGCTGGCTTCGAACCTCCGCGATCCTCCTGTCTCAACCTCCCAAGCGCGGGGATTACAAGCGTGCACCACCACGCCTGGCCAGGATTTTAATATTTCATTTCTAACTGATGAAGTTTTAGATAGGGTAAAGACCAGTACTCCTGCATATTCTTCACATTTTGTTTAGCACAAGCGATGTGAAATTGAAATAGGTGATGGAAGACTTCATATTAAAAAAAAGATGTCACAATGATTTACCAAAGGGTTTTTTTTATAAACTTTAAGCTTTTCTACCTGTTTTTTTTTTTTTTTTTGCCATAACCAAACACCACAATTCATATCCCACAACAATCAGAAAATACTGAAGCTAGAGAGGTGAGGATAACCCCGCTCTTTGGACAGAACCTCCAGTCTTAGGAATCTCGATGCACATCTTACCGCTTGCAAGTTTTTAGCATCTTTCATTTAGCAAATCTGCTAATTCACTTCACAAAAGAGTGCTCATTGCATATACTGAATGTTCAGTGTATGCAGGCAATGCATTATCAAGCAGTGAGAAAATCGTGAAGGCTATGACATATCTGGAACTCAAAACTTTGTTAGCTAGCCCTAGCAATTCAAAGGTAAATCTGGTTGCTCCCAAACTCTTGCCACTGAAGATATTGAGGTGATAAGCATCCATATTCAGCAAATCAGAAAAAATAATCTCTTGATACAAATTGAGACTATCAGATGCAAGGAAAGAGAGGATTTTTAATACATTTATCATCTTCATTCAAATGGATCCTGTAAGCAACAACAAATTCAGTGCAAACACTTGTAAAAAACTTCCAATGATATAAATAGAAAATATAGTCTTCTTTAAGCTATAAACTTCTCTAGAGACTACTGGTTATAATATTAACTATTCTGAAAAAATAAAAATAACAATCACTTCAAGATTATTATTAATTTGTTAATAAAATATAAAATAAAGAAAAAAAATGTCAACTACTCTTTACAGAGGTGTCTGTTGCTACTTCAGCTTGGATAATAATAAGATGGTCTCTCTGATATATCAGTTATGAATTTACCATGGATTCTTTTTATCATAAAGAAGAAATAAAGATGGAGAATTATACGAGCTTTATTCAAGAGAACAAAAGCATAGGTGAAGAGTTGGGCTTTATGACATTCCCTGCCCACTTCACTCCACTGCCTTGTAATTTCAGTACTTAGGAGGATAAGACAAAAGGATCGCAGGTTCAAGACAAGCCTCAGAAACTTATAAAATCCTCAGCAACTTAGAGAGAGACCCAGTTTTTAAACAAAAACAAAACTCCCTAGGAGAAAATTCTGAGGATTTAGCTTAGAGTTAGAAAAGCTTAGGTTTAATTCCCAGCAATAAAAAGAAAAATGATTAAATTTAAATTCAGCTTTTATCCTTTTGGAGGAAAGGAAAAACAAGTCTATGCATTTCTGTTTTGTATATGTGTCTGTTGCTGAGAAAATAGGGATAGATTTTTTTTTCATTTTTAGTATCATATGTAGATTTTAATCTGTGTTTTGACTTTTGACCCTAGACAAATAATTTACCATAATTGTCACTCACTTTTCTCACTGTAAAGAAAGATTTTATATATATATATATATATATATATATATATATATATACACACATATATATATGTATATATATGTATATATATCAGAAGCTATAATAATTAAATAAATAGAAATTTGTGTACAAACTATTAGATCATTTTAATGTAATAAGTGAATATTCATAAATAAATCAATAAATAATTTCAATGTGACTTAGCAATTTATTTATGAATGTTGTGTTTGGCATAATGTAGGTGCCATATATTTATGAGTTTAAAATAACTTACTATAATAAAATATGACAGATTATATTCATTTTCCAGGGGATCCTTAAAAAATTACCACAGTTTAGATAGGTAAAGACAATATATCTTTATTCTATCATGGCTCTGGAAACTATGGAATTCCAAGATCATTGTGTCCTCAGGGCAATGGTCTCCTTAAAAGCTCTGGGGAAGATCCTGCTGTAGTCTTCCTACTATCTGGCTATTGTCCATGTTCATGGCTCCTTGACTCCCAGACGTATTATTTTGATATCTGCCTATTTTATGCCGCATTTCTTCTGTGTTTCTGTGTGCTCTCTTCTTACAAGGACATCAGTCATATCAGATTTAGAAACAACTCTAATCCGGTGTGACCTCATCTTAATTTGCAAAACACCTATTTTCTAATAAGGCCACAATCTTAGATACCAGGGGCTTAAGCCTAGAAAACATCATTTTTATGTCTGGGAACATAAGTGAACCCACTACAGCAGTTTTTAAACTAGTTTGACCATTCCAAAAAATATTTAATGAGAACTTTTTATTAGTATAGTCACTCTATGAATTGCTCTTTTGAAATTTATTTTAAAACCTTCATGTTAGAAACTAAAAGAGGCATGAAGGTTATAACAGTGGGAACTCACTTGTGTCAATTAATAAATGTTTAGTATACTAGGTTGTGTGACTAATGATCATCATCATTTTATCAAAAATGACTTTCAGATATTTGGAAAGTTAAATGTCTGTTAGGTGTCATACCATTGGCAAATTGGAATTGAATCATACACAGCTCAGTGAGTTACTATATAGATTGTTGTTTTCATTCTATTACACCTTTATAAATATAGTATTTTAAGTAACATTAAAAAAGAATGCAGTTTAAATTATAATTGGGGTTAGTTATTAAAAGTGGTCTAAGTTTGTAATCCCAGCATTTGGGAGGCTGAGACAGGAGGACGGTTCATAGATAGCTTCAGCTACTTAGTGAGGCCCTTTGCAACTCAGTGAGACCCTGTTTCAAAATAAGGAATTAAAAATAGGACTGGGAGTGTAGCTAAGAGGTAGAATGCCCCTGAGTTCCATTCCCAATACCACAAAAATGTTTACTCCTGATTGCAATATTTTCTTGAATTTTTGTCCTTGTGAATGAAAAACATGTATTTATTGTCCCATAGGCACCCATAGTAAAATTATTTTGATATTTTTAATGTTCTTAATAGGTTTGTAATGGCAAAAAATAATAATACACAATAAAACTGAGCACTCGCAGGGCATGGTGGTGCACACTTGTAATTCCAGTACTTGGGAGGTTGAGACAGGAGGATTATTGGTTTGTGACCAGCCTCAGCAACTTGTGAGGCCCTCTGCAACTTAATGAAACCCTTTTAAACATATATATATATATATATATATATATATATATATATATATATATGGCTGGAGGTGTGTAGCTCAGATGTAGAATGCCCCTGTGTTCAATCCCCAGTACTGCAAAAATAAAAGAATAACACTAATTATCACATTATTTACCAACAATTATTCCTTAGGATTAAAATGCTATGTAGATGATTATCATTTGCATTAATATGTAATTAGAAAAATTTATTTTTATACTTTTATTGGTGCATTATAGTATCATATTATAATGTGATTCATTGTGATCTTAATACACACAGCACTTGGTGGGCTTTCCCTCAGCTTCCTCCATACTCCACCCTCAACTTTTTAATACAGGATATGAATATTGATGTCAGTATTCTCACATATGAACATAATGTCAATGTGCCTATATATTGGGGTTTGGGAACTATGTACTCTTCTAGTAACTTCAAAGTACTTGGTCTATTTTCAGGTCTCTTGAGTCATTTCAATCTTGTGCAGCATGAGAAGTAAGGATATACACGCCGGGCGTGGTGGCACACGCTTTAATCCCCTTGCTTGGGAGGCGGAGACAGGAAGATTGTGCAGGTTTAAAGCCAGCCACGCTGGCTTAAGAGACCCTGTTTCCAAAGAAAAAAAGTATAAAATAGGTCTTGGAGTGTAGCCCAGAGGTAGAAGGGTTTCCAGAAACCCCAGTACCACCAAAAATAAATAAATAAATAAATAAAAGTAAGGATATACTTTCATTTTTCTACAAATAGATAACTAGTTTTACAAACACTATTTGTTGAAAAGGCTGTCTTTTCTCCAACATATGTGTTTGGCAACTTGAAAAGCAATTGGCTATAAGTCTGTGGATTTGTTTCTGTATCTTTTTTTCTGTTCGGTTGGTCTATGTGTCTCTTTTTCAGCCAACACTATACTGATTTTATTATCATGGCTCTGTAGTATAATTTGAAGTCAAAACTGTGATGCTTCATGCATGGTTCTTATTGCTGAAAATTGCTGTGGCAATTTTAATTCTTTTGTTTCTCTACATAAAATGTATGTCTCATTTTTCTAAGTCTGAGAAGAATGGCATTGTTGTTTTTATATTTTTATGTGGAACATATTAAAAATGGCATACATTCAGACTGTGTTTGGCACCCTCCCTTCTTCCCCTTCTACCTCTCCAAGAATGAGTGTCCAGGTTAACCATGCTACATTCCTACTTTTACACATATTTGAATGTAGCTCCTCTATTAATCAACCTTGTCTTCCTTTCCTATCATTCTAGCTTTGCTGAGGCTTCCCCTCCATTATTGGAGTGCCTCTGGTTTTCCTAATACTCCCTAGTTTGGGAATATAAGAGAAAACATATGCCCCTTCTCTTTTTGTGCTTGACTAATGTCACATAAAATAATGTTCTCCATGTCTTTCCATCTTCTTGCGAATGACATGATTTTGTTCTTCTTTATAACTGAGTAGAATTCCATTGTGTGTTATTTGTTGATGGAGACCTAAGTTGGTTTCCTATTTGGCTATTAAGAATTGTGCTGCTATGAACATGGCTATGGATATGTTACTGTAGTTCTCTGATTTCAACCCCTTTAAAAATCAGTCATGAATTTTATATGGAGAAATAAAAGACCCAGAATAGCTAAAGAAATGCTCAACAATAAGAACCATGTAGGAGTCATCACAATGCCTGACTTCAAATTATACTATAGACCAATAGTAGTAAAAATAGCATGATCTTGGCATAACAACAGGCAGACTGACCAGTAGAACAGAATAGAAGATACAGAAACAAACCCACACACCTATAGTCAACTGATTTTTGACAAAGGGCCCAAACTCATAAACTGGAGAAACGACAGCTTTTTCAACAAATGGTGCTGGGAGAACTGGCTATCCAATTGTAGAAAGATGAAACTAAACCCTTACCTCTCACTGTGCACAAGAATCAATTCAAGATAGATCAAAGACTTAGGAATTAGACCAGAGACTGTGAAGTTATTAGAAGAGGGCCTAGGCTCAACACTACAACATACAGGCACAGGCAGTAACTCATTCAGTAAGACCTCCAAAGCACAGGAAATTAAAACAAGAATTAACAAGTGGGATGGCATCATACTAAAAATTTTCTTCTCATCAAAGGAAACCACCTAAAGAGGAAGCCTACAAATGTGAGAAGATCTTTACCAGCCACCACTCTGATAGAGAGCTAATATTCAGAATATACAAAGAGCTCAAAAGATTCTACACTAGCAAAACACATAATCCAATCAAGAAATGGGCCCCTGAACTGAATAGATACTTCACAAAAGAAGAGATACAAATGGGTAATAGATAGATGAAAAGATGTTCTACATCATTAGCCATCAGGGAAACGCAAATCAAAACTACACTGAGACTCCATCCTACCCCAATCAGAGTGGCAAGCATAAAGAAATCAAATAACAACAAATGCTGGCAAGGATGTGGGGAAAGATGAACTCTATTACACTGTTGGTGGGAGTGCAAACTAGTTCAGTTGTTAAGACATTGGTATTTTAATAGTAATTACATTGACTCTATAGATCAATTTTGTTAGAATGGCCATTTTGATGATATTTATTCTGCCTCTAAGAGCAAGGGAGATAGTTCCATCTCCTAAGATACTCCATTTCCTTCTTTTTCATTTTAGAGGTCTTCTCTGGTCCTTGTTTATACTATTTTCTTTTTCATGTTTTATTTCATTAAGTATTTTTTCTAGTGCTAGCTTGGTAGTCATGAATTCTTTTGGTTTCTGCTTGTCTTGGGAGTTTTTCTTTCTCAATAAATGTCAAATATCTTTGTTGTATATAGTGGTCTTGGCTGATATTATTTTTTAAGGGTCTTGAGTATATCATATCAGCACCTCCTGGCTGTGCTAAATTGGGTTGAGAAGTCTGGAGTGATTTTTACTTTTTGCTTCTAAATTATTTCACTCATATTTTTGTTCTTGCTGTTTTTACGATTCTTTTCTTTGCATCTCTGTTTGTTATTTTGTGGAGAAGTTCTTCTTTGTTTGTCTTCTTAGTGTTCTTAATGACTCCTGTACATGGTTGTCCAAGTCTTTATCTTACGGTAAGTCTCTAACATTATTTCTCTGAAGGGTTTCTAATACCCTTGTTTTGTGCTTTTAAACACTTAATGCCTATTATCCTCAGGTCGTTTCATATTATATGTTTTGAATGTTCTCATCAGGTATTATTGTATTCTCTATACTGTTGGCCAATAATCTGTCTTTCAAGCATGAGACTATGTTTTCCACATGGTTTAGCCTACCATGAATGTTTTCTACTGTGTTCTTTAATTCATTTATTGACTCCATTTAGCTCAAAGCCTCTTTCGCTCGCTCGGAAGCCTCTTTCTTAGGGCCTCAATTTTTCTACCCATACATTCTCTCATGTTCTATAAATTTTCTGGCTTTATTTCTGAGGCCTTTGATAATATTGAAAATAAAATTTCTGAATTCTCCTTCTGGTATTTCTTGCAATTCAGTTTTGGTGGTAGCTTCCTTGTTGTTGAGTTGTGGATATTGTTTCCTCACTGGTCTTCATTTTCATGTTCTCAGAGTTCTCAGGTTTATATTTCTGTTATATTGGAATTCTCTTCCTTTTTGTGTAAGGGGTCTGTCAATTTTTTTTATTTGTTTAAAATAAGGTCTATGACAGGGTTATATATTTGCCTCTACAAATCTGTCCTGTATAGTTGAACTTTTGAATTTGTACCCCAGAACCTCTTTAACATGCTATAGTTCTTATTAAATATAGGCAAATGGTAATTTCTAATTAGCTGTAAGTCACCATGCTCTCTGGCTCTAACTCCACAGGATCAGAGACTATGATGTTTCATTCAGAGCCTGCAGTCTGCTAATTGGGATTTAATTCCCCACAGATTCCATCTCTGCTCTTCTGGTTGTGAATCCTTGAAACTCTGTAGAGTGCTGACCTCTGCCCATTCTGGTCACTGAGCCTATGGTCAGCAGGGCCAGTTATTACTATGTTCTGAGCCTGTGACCTGGATAGCTGAGCTTTGATGACCCTGGGATATCACTGCTGATCTGCCGGTTTTCATCATCTGGAGCAATGTTCATCACTGGTATTCATGAATACCCGTCCCAAACTGCTAGTGGGAATAAAGTAGTATTCTTAGCCTTTAGCTCTGTTTTCAAGAACTCTGCTGGCTCTTGACCTCTTTTTTTTTTTTTTTTCCAATGTCCAAACTTTAAAAGAAAGAGAAAGTACTCTTCTGAGCCTGAGACTTGGTATCTCATTTATTTATAGCCAGGAAAACTATCAACTCTCTGGGCAGCTGTGGTCATGTGAGACCTTATTGGGCTTTGGCTTTGGTGCTTATATTTTCCCAAAGCTTCAAGGTGCAAGTTTTCCAAGCCTGCAGCATGATTGGCTGGATTATTTCACCCCGCAGACATCACTGCTGGCAGTCCTGTGCTGACTGCTGAAGACCCTGCTGGATGCCATGAACTGGTAACATTTGGTCTTACCTGCCTGATTGTTCATAGAAACTGCCTCCTGTTTCACATTTCTATTGTTTCTGACTGGTCTCTGTGCCCATTTGCACAGGAAAAATTTAACAACTCTCAAACATCATGAATGTTCTTGTTGCCTTGCAAGCCATCCCTGCTGCCACTCAGGCTCTTGCCGGCATACTTTGTTAACTCAAATCTTTAGGAATGGTACTTAGGTCCTTGCAGGCTGGGATGAACTTAACTGTAGCCACATGGTTTTGCTGAGGGATTTAGCTGTCCTAACCAGGAGGGCTATAACTACTGTTGTCTCTACAGGAAGATTCTGGCATTTCTCTGTGTTAGTTCAGGTGTAGCTGCAGAATTTTGGTGGAAAGTCTTGCTGAGCTTTCTGTGGAGTCAGGTCTTAAAGTATTCCTGAATGGAAAGAAGACTGTGATTGCTTTTGGTAATGGTTTTCTGCAGTCACTAGTTCAACATGATTCTGCTTCTTTTTGCTGGAGTTTCTTCTGAGAGCTTCTGGGTTCTGGAAGCCATCAGCCCAGCCATGAGTTCATGAAAATGATACTGCCTCTACTCTCCTTTCACCAGATGTGTGGTGCTCTTTTTAGTTTTATGTTTTCTGTGCTGCATCCATTTCCATAGAGATTTGACTCTCTTAAGTTCTGCCTGCTTTTCTTTTTTTTGCTAAAAAGCAGTCTTTTGCTGGTTGAGTTCTGAGTCTCAGAGCAATTGAAATACAATCTCCCTCTAATATACAATACTTAATCTCTTCTAAAAATACTTAAATAAATTGACAACAAAAATGTTTATCTATCACACATGTTATTGAATAAATCTTTCAAGAAAAAGTAAAAAAATATATATTTTAAAGTCAAGAACTACACTCAATTTTACATTTAGTATCCTTATAAATAGTATATATGATTATTGAAAAACCTTAATTATATTGATTATGCATAACATATTTAATGGAATAGACAGAAGTAGAATAAAAGTATTATTTTGATTTTCATTTTTGTTTAGAGAATAACATATTAAAATAATGTCAAGATGGAGATGGTGGCCACATTTTTAAGAAAATAATTCTGAAATAATTTTAAATTATTCTGAAAATAATACACAAGCAAATCCTTAAGATAAAATAAAAACAGATACACAATCTTACTTATTGAATATCCAACTGTGAGCATATTCTTCCTTGTTAAAAAATATGACAATTAGAGAAAGCAAGTCAATATTGTAATCATGAATGCCAGATTTTTAACAGTGCATCATTCACTGGGGACAGGAAAGACATGTAGGGTCTATGATTTTGAACATAGCTTTAAATGCACTATGGATTTAACCAAGGCTCTTACAGATAAAAAAGAATGTCCCATTTAAAAGAAAAAAGAAGGAGGCTGAGACAGGATGATTGCGTTTTAAGGACAGCCTCAGCTACTACTTAGTGAGGTCCTTTGCAACTCAGTGAGACCCTGTTTCAAAATAAAGAATAAAAAATAATGCTAAGGGTGTAGCTTGGAGGAAGAAGTACCACAAAAATAAAATAAAATAAAGTAAAACAAAAAATGTTGGGAAAAGAAAGGGGGGAGAGAAAATGAAGAAAAGACAAAGAAAACGATAGGAAGAAAAATGAAGAAGGAAGAGAAAGAAAGAAAGAAAGAAAGAAAGAAAGAAAGAAAGAAAGAAAGAAAGAAAGAAGAGGAAGAAGGAAATAAAAGGAAAAGATAGAAAGCAGGCAAACTTCTGAAATGATTCTTGACTTAAACAGCTTAAACATATTGGGATGCATGGGTTCTATTCACCATGGTATATTTTCTTCCCTCAGTCTAGCTCCTTCAACCTGTTAGAACAGCTAGAAAATATTGTTCAATACTTTATGAGTATTATTGTCTCAGCTTTTGAAATATAGGAAAATGTAGTTTCTATGATGGTTTAAAAAAACAAAAACAAAACAAAACAAAAAATAAGTTTGTTTGTTAATGGACAATCCGAATTTTTTGTTGCCAGTAGTAAATCACTCAGAAGAATATTCAAACTACCTTTAAAGTCTAATGTAGTTGGTCATTTTCAAATGAAACATTAAATTTCTTCCCCTCAAATGTCAATGGTGTATTGAGAAAACAGTTTATTAAGAAAATAGGTAAAGCGACTTCTATTTATTTTATGATACTCATTATTTTAATATTTTGCATGTACCTGAAGATGGTATAATCATATACTTTTGTATGTCACTAAAAAATAAGTATATATGGACTGTTTATTCTTTAAGAAAAGAAAAAAATAACTGTTTACTTTCATGAATGTCCTAGTCTTTTAATCATAATGCACCTTTCCTTTCATATACCATTGAAAAGAATACCTCCTAGAAGAAAAAGTCTAAATATGTCTAAAAATTATACCTATGATGGAGTTTTATAGAGTAACTTTAAAAAATACATGAATATATAACCTTACATAAGCACAAACCCATTATGCCAAATTGTATATGATTTAAAATGATATATTTAAAAAACCTTTTACTGGTGCTTGCAGTTAGAGGTGTAATTTGAATACCTAGGAAATCAATATCTGCTTTACTATGTGATTACAGCCAAATAATTGAAGTATCAGACAAGCGGTGAACCACAGGGCTTTTCTGTGCAAACAGCAAGTCATTCTAACTATAAAGCTCTTCTCAGTGCTAGTGGACCTCAGGTTGTAATTACATAAAACTTTTAAATGTACTATTTTTTCAAAAGAGACTGTCAGGGTAACTATTCAAGAGAAGAAAAAAGTTCTAAAAATATCAGAATTGACACTTCATACTGAGTCATGAAAGAAGTAACTGTTTAAAGGTAAATTGATAAGGAAGATTCTGAAGGGCTCTCATTCAGAGCACCTAACAATACCACCCTCCAGGTCACTGGGAGCCTTTCATGCACAGCTAGCAGTACCTTAGAAGCATTCAGTTTCATTCTTCCCCAGATCATCAGGGATGGAGCTTTTTCTTTACTCACTTTCAAAAGCTTAAATATCCCTTCCTGGCAGACTCTAATATTTTCTTCTGGAAATACTTTCTATCTCTTTGCAGTGGATTCTTCTAACTCAGAGCCTAGGTCTTACTGTGGACTCAGAGAGGCAGAGTCTTCACTACATCCCTTGGCCAGTAATGCCTGGAGCCAAAACACAGGTGCCTACAAGGATAAGCATGCAAATGCAAGCAAAGCAGTGAGGAGCCAGCAGTTAATAAATGTCAACTGATGCTTAGCTCCAGGGTTGGCTTGAAGTGGGTATGGCCTGCAGTATCAAAAAGAGAACGGGTGGCACTGTTATTTAACTTTAATGGCTTAATTGACTTAGTGTCTTTTTTTAAAAAGCTGGAATTCTATGCATTTATGTAAAATATTATAGTTTGCAAATGCTGACAAATTGTCAGATAAAAAGCCTTTTATTGGAGACTGATTCCCTCATAAATTTATATATAGAATATTGTGTAGTAGTCATATAAAAGTAATTATAAAGCATACTTATTCCTTTTATTATACTTTTTGCTATCTATTATTTGAAACTTATGTTACAGTGATGACCAAACACATTATTTAAACTCATGAAGCAAAACTGCAAAATTAAAATATTTGAATGTCCTTTCTAATTTTCTGTTTAAGTACAACAGTCCATTTTCCTTTAAAGAAAGAAAAATATAGCTGGGTGTGTTGGCACATATCTGTAAGCTCAGTATTTAAAAGGCTAAGACAGGAGATTCACAGATTTCAAGTCAACCTGTACAACTTCAGAAGACCATGTTAAAAAATAAAAATAGGTGGGTGTGGTGGGATACAATTGTAATCTCAGTACTTGAGAGGCTGAAAAAGGACATAAATTCAAGGACAGCTTTAGCAAAGTAGCAAGACTCTTACCAATCTGGCAAGATAACTGTTTTAAAACAAAAAAATAGAAAATAGAAAAGGGTTGTAACTGTAACCCAGAGTTAGAATGCCCCGAGTCCAATCTCCAGTATCAAAAAAGAAAGAAAAAATGGAAACAAAAATATATACACTTAGTGCTGATAATTCATATTGTCAAAGTGTCTATGTAATAGAATCTATGCAATAATTTTCTATTATAAAATTTAGATTTTAACTATAATTTTGACTATGACTTTTACAATATGATTTTTCTTGTACTAATCAATTAAGAAAAAAATTATAATAAGTTATGCCACATTAATAATTTACCAACATGAATAGTTGCTGCATTTCAAGCAATAACCATTTAGTGTATATTTCATTGTAATCAGTCATTGAAAATGTGGCTATCTTATTTTTATATACTAGGTCTTTTCTCAACAACATGATGTGCATATCTATTTAGTTACTTATTTAAACAAGGCAGTTTTGCATTTGGAAGAAAAAGATCTTGCCACTAATGAAGTCAGATAAAAAAATGATGGAAAACTGCTTGGTCATCTACTTATAATGTGAAGCTCTTACAGTGTCTTACTATTGGTGGAAGAATAGCATCACGATCTTTACAGGATTAGCTAGAAAGGACACTAGTGGAGGGGTTTGTACTTCCAGTTTCTAAGAAATGCTAACTTTACAAAGCAACATGAGTGCCTACAAAGTCAAAAATGGTAATTTTTCAAAATAGAGCTTAAGTCAAGCTATTTCTTTTTTAGAAAAGATCTAATTATATTCACATATTCACACAAATCTCCTATCTCTTTCTCTCTCTCTTTACACATCACTCTCTTTTCTTCAAGTTCTCTTAGCATCTAGTAACTTTTACCCTCAAAGGTGTCATCAACTCCAGCTTTCTCAGCTAAATCAAATCTAAGCTAAATGATTTTTTTCTAGTTCATTCTATTGGTGGTATTCAGTTGCTTAGCTTTCCTTTAATGACATCTGAGATATAGTTGACAAATCTCTACTGATGGTAACACAAATAATTAATCCATTCTACATTTATAAACAAACAACACAGCATAAAATGTAACTTCTCATCTACTATCACCCTGTCCAATTGTAAGAAAGAAAACAATCTTTTTTATCAAAGTTATAAGATCACCTAGAAACTGCAGGCTGCCATTTTTTAAACTGTAGCTTAGGTATCCATTTTGTAACATTCCTACATAGGTCTATATGTTCCACTCCCTGATGAACTGATTTTTTGTTTCTGCTCTTTTAAAATATGCCTAGTAAAAACTGGCCAAACAGATTAGATTGTAAAAGCCATACTCTAGCCAGTGGGGCATGGCATAGTGGACTCCTTGTTAGGAGATAAAGGACTGAGAGAAATGCTTGCCTGGTGTGCTTGCACTCTTCTAAACAAAAGTAGACTGCCTTCTGAGTTACTTGTGTTTGTTGTTTTTTGTTCTTTTTTTGTTTGTTTTATTTTTTGCAGCTTTCTTAAAACCCATTTTGTACACATTAGTACTAATGGCTTGCTTATTATGAAAGTTATCCATAACTGTCTTTTGCTTTTACATACTTTACAGAGTTATCTGAAAATAAAGCATCTTGTTTTTCCTTCAAGTGTCTGGTGGTCCTAGACCTGCAAAACCTCAAGAGGGATAGTTTTAGTTTCATGGAATCTTTAAAAGATTCTGTTGGAAGCTGGGCATGGTGGTGCACACTTGTAATCCCCATGCTTGGGAGGTGAAGACAGGAGGATCACGCAGGTTAGAAGCCAGCTGCACTGGCTTAAGAGACCCTGTTTCGAAATAAAAAATATATATAAAATAGGTCTTGGGGTGTATCCCGGAGGTAGAAGGGTTTCCAGGAACCCCAGTACCACCAAAAAAATAAAAAATAAAAATGATTCTGTTGGAGAGAGATTTGAGCATTAATGATATATATCTTTTGTGAGTCTAAAGACAGGAGTACCATTATTAACTATAATTTAATGTGTGGAATCTTTTTAATGACTCTATGAGTATGGCTATCTTCTTAAACCCCCAAATAGCACAGTTATTTTTGGTCATACTTTCTTCATTGGTATTCAGGACCAAGTAGATAGCCCTATATTGGTCAAACATAAATTTTTATAAAATGATTTTCTTTTTAAGGTTTACCAGGTTTTCTCAGGGTTACTTTTATAGTATTTGTGAGGTTTTTGCTCTACCAGTTGTACCATCTGCAAGAATAGGTCATGTTGTTCCAGACCATTTGGCTTCCCTGAAACATAGAGGCCAGATCTGTCTCTCTGATGACTCTTCCTTCTTGCATAATATATGCTGGCATCTCCTAGACTCGGGGGCATTCATGATCTCCCCATATCAGAAGGTTTGATGACTTACCAGAGTTGGAAGGCTCCTTAGCAAGGTCTTGTCTTTCCCTATGTCCTATTTGGCCTTGAAGCATGAGGACCAATATTGTTTGTTCTTTTTTGAGCTCTTATTTTCAATTGTTTTCTAATACTCAGCTGTATTAGAGAACATCCCAAAGGTAAGGTTTACTGGTTCTTCTAAGCTGTTTTGCAGGTAAAAGCTATCATCTAAAAGTGCTGTTTGGGTTGTACTGCTGTAGAACATTAACAAACAACAGTTATGAAGTTTTATAAGAAGATCATACTGCAACACATAGCCACAGGTACAAACTTTCTCAACAAGACCCCAAAGGCAAAATAAAATAAAAGGATCAATACACAGGATTGCTTTAATTTGAAGACATTTTCATGCAGCAAATAAAAGTATTAAGACCCTCAACAGAGAACCAATAGAATAGGAGAAAAAAATTGCCAACTATTTCTCTAATAGAGAACTAATATCTAGAATATACAGAGAACTCAAGAAACTCATAGCTAAGAAAACAAATAACCCAATCAAAGAGTAGGAAAATGAACTAAATACACACTTTACAAAAAAGAAATTCAAGTGGCCAATAAATATATAAAAAATGTTCAACATCATAGCTTTCAGGGAGATGCAAATTAAAACTACCTGAAATTTCACCTAACTACATCTAGAATGACAATCATTAAAAAACACAAGCAACAACAAATGCTGGCAAGGATGTGAAGAAGTGGGAACTCTGCTACATTGTTAATTGGATTGCAAATTAATGCATCCACTTTGCAAAACAGTATGGAGGATTCTCAGAAGAATGGGAATGAACCTACCATATAATCAAGCAATACCACCTTTTAATATCTACCCAAAGAAATGGAAACCAAAATGCCAAACTAATGCATGTGTATCTATGTTTACAGCCACATAATAATTCACAATTGCCAAAGTATGGAACCAGCCAAGATGTCCATCAACAGATGAATGAATTACAAAACAATGAAATATATACAAAATAAAATTTTACTCAGCCATAAAGAAGAACAAAATTATGTCATTTACAGGGAAATGGACAGAATTGGTGAACATTATGCTAAGTGAGATTAGTCAGTCACAAAAAGTAAAAAAATCATATGCTCTTTCTAATATGCAGAAACTAGGGAGAAAAGGTTTATATGAGGAACCCTAGAATAAAAGGAGAAACCAGAGATGAACAAATAAGATGACCTGAGGGTGATAAGAGGGGAGAAGAGGGAAATTTTGTAATGTATATAAAGTACATTTACAAACATATCAAGTCAATCTCTAAGCCAAACATGAGAAGGAAGGGGGGAGAGGGAATGGGGTTGGAATTGGAAAAGGGCTAAATAAGTGATGTGTGCTTGTGTGCCTCCACCATCTTTTACTCCATTTAGATGTATGACTACAATACACCAATTAAAAAACTAAAATAAAAAGCACAAAACATAATTATCAGGAACAAAATAAAATCTACTTGTATTTTTGGATAAAGATATTTAGGAAACAAATATATTTCACTTGGAAAGAAATTTACATATAGGTAAACTGTTACTAATAGAGTGAAATTTAAAATTTATGACTCAGTAAGATAACTATAGACACAAGTCAATGTAGGTTAAGAGCATTAACAAAAATCGAAGAATACCTCTTTTCAAGTTTAGAGAACAGTATTTATAAGTACAGTAAGTTTATTATCTGATTAAAATTATATTTATTTTACACAATAATATAAACACAAGGTCACAAATTGTGACATGGTAAGGGTGGTTAATCAATCAAATGTAGTACATATAAAGAAGGTATCAAGAGGGACTATAAGACCCAACTCTCAAAACATTTAATGGCACTTTTCTTTCCTCAAAATGGACTTCTCCAGAGCCCAACTCTGAAGCATAACCCCATTGCCCCAGCTTACTTTTCCATTTCCAGGAATGGCCCATTCCAAATTTTTACCCCCTCTGGATTGTGACCTGTAAATTTGTAAATTTGTAAATTTCTTATAGCATTTCTCAAATGTGGACTTGATTACACTAAATAAACCTCTCATTTTCCTCATTTGTATTTTCTGTTTAAATGTTTACCAAGCAGATAAGCAAAGACGGAGTTTGTGCAAAAATTTTAACATCTCCCACCTGTAGCATCCTCAGTTATAAAGTGGTCATTTAATAGACTATAAATCATAGACATTCAAACCGTGACCCTAAGATGCAATTTATTATGTAGCCAACGGCTTAACACTGTCAGTAAACACAAGATATTATCTTAATAAAACATGAAAACTTTTATCTCAAACTAGTTCTTTATAGACCTCAGTAAGAGCAGAAAACCTTATGGCATTAAATACAAATATGGAAAATTATCTTAATAAAAATGCCAAACTCTTGCTCTCTAGCCTACTTTTTATAAATTATTACTAAAAACAGATTCATGTCTTCAGAAAAGAGTTGCCTTAAATATAAAGTGTGAGTTTCAAAAAAACTTTTAAATAATAAGTTTCATTATTTGAAAATAATTTGCAACTTTTTAAAGCCCTCCTCATACCAATACATATTTTCTTTTATTTATTTGGTTTTCATTCATTTAAAACAATCCTTTGTCAGGTGTGGTGGCACAAGCTTGTAATCCCAGCATTCGGGAGGCAGAGACCTGAGGATCACAGTTTGCGAACATCCTCAGCTACTACTTAGTGAGGCCCTTTGCAACCCAGTGAAGCCCTGTTTCAAACATTAAAAAAAACTAAAAAATAGGGCCGGGGGTGTAGATTGGAGGTAGAATGCCCCTGGGTTCCATCCCCAATAGCAAAAAAAAAAAAAAAAAAAAAAAAAAAAAAAAGAAGAAAAAAATCTAATTAGTATTTAACTGAGTAATTTGTTTAGTTAGGATCCAAAAGAAGGCAATCTTAAACTGTTTCTTACATATAAGTAAGCACATTTAATAGACCCAGATATAGTGTATTTTACTAACATTAAGAGGTGAACTTGGCAGGAAAAAAGACAGGACGGAGGAAAACCCAGCTATGGCCAAATACTGTTAGCTATACACTATGGCCTTAGAAACCAGTATGGAAATATTCCAACACGACAGACTCGGCTTAGTGACTGCTCCAACCCAGCAGGAAGGTGGTCATGCCCTTTTCATTGCCACTGGGCCTGCTTCCATCTTAACCTTGGTTGAGCCCATGGGCTCAGGGAATAAATATATAAATGCCTTACTTTCAAATCACCACCCTTGCTTCCAGGGTTATAAATTTTCTAGGACTTTAACTGCCTTAATTGTAATTCTTTCTTTGTTTTTAATCAATGCATTCAAGCCTCCTTTAGCCATTTTATTTTTTTAAAAGCTCCATCATTCTCTGGGCCCCAGCTGTATTATATATGCTTTTCTGGCCAAACTGCAAATCTATAAAGTCTCTCCTGCTTTTCTTTCTGCTCAAAATTGAGTGTATGATTTACTAAATTTGAATATTAATATCTTCTAATACAGTTTGAATACTTGACTGTTTTGAAATTTCCTCTGCTCATTTAATCAAACCATTCTCATAAGCCAAGATATCAAATAAGTATAATTAACACTTTAAACCATTATTTTCTTACCATGCCTAACAAAGGACACTACACTTTCAACATCAAACAGAAGAAAATGCATCTAATTGGCTAACCTGGATTTGGGAAAGATTTATGAGTCACATTAACTAAAGGTATTTGGATCTATTTTGTTGTTCTTAACTTATGAACTCTCATTTATCTATAATTGATATACTAAAACCTCATTTGGCCCAAAGTAAAGATGACTGGTCATTATATGGATACCTGGGACCAAATAAAACAACATTTAATCATTCTTTTGTTTCTTTTTGCCCTAAACCTACAGATTATCTTCCCAGTATTGTAACATTAGGCCTAAGAAAATATCAGAAAAAATTTTGTCCTTAATCTTGTTATTTTAGGTACTTTTCTATTCTTAGTAAATACTCAATTTCTTTTCTATCTAGAGGTATCTTATACCTCTAGTCAGTGAGTGACCATGTCAGCTCAGTGATTGTGCCTATTCCCATTAGAGTCTTAATCCTTTTTCTAAGGGGCTCTCAAACTCCAACCCTGACCATCTTTTCATTTGGCTGGACTTCTTTGGGGAAAACTGGAGCCTTGAAAGTCTGACCCCACTCGGTGTCATCAGATACCTCTGAAATCATTCATTCATAACAATCCCCTCCAAGATATCCCAAACACCAAGAAAATAGTCATCTATGAGAGGTTTGTGCAAAGAGTTACCTGGTTGCCATCGTGCTTTCCAGCATGCCTCCTTTTCCCACATTGCTGATAGACCTTTATTTGGAGTTTATAGTTAGTTGGCTAAGAAATGCCGGTATTTTCTCTGTCCCAGGACTTACCAGCAACTTGGCAGTGTAACTCATCTCCCTGAGAGAGGGCCTTCCAACCCCCCTGTGATGACTTTCCCATCCAGAACACCAAATTGTTAGAAATAAATTCCATGGTGTTGTAATAAAAGACCCAGGTTCAAATGTGGCTTGGAAAATCCATTCTACTTTTTGCACAAAGAGATTCTGCCACCAGTAAAGTCATGTGTGCAAGAATATCATTTTCATTTTTTAAAACCTTAAAGATCTACAAGTTTCAGTCTTATAACTGATATAATTTTTAGCATAGGGTGAAGAAAAAAAAGAACTATTGCAACTTTTATTTTACCTGAAATCTAGAGATTGGGTATACTTTTTATTTGATCTTTAAATGTAATATAGGAACTGATGAGTAACATGAATGATAGCATAAAATTGTGCTAAAGTTTAATAATTTACTGTTTATTGACACGTAATATATTACTAAGCCAATTTTAAGTAAAGTTTTTAGATTTAACTTTTTTGTGTGGGTCTGGGAATGGAATCCTGGGGCATTTGATCTCTGGGTTACACCCCCTACCCTATTTTTTATTCTTTATTTTGAAACAGGGTCTCACCAAGTTGCAGAGGGCCTCACTAAGTAGTTGAGGCAGTCTGTGAACTGTGATCCTCCGGTCTCAGCCTCCTGAATGCTGGGATTACAAGCGTGCACCACCACGCCTGGCTAAGATTTAACTTTTATAATATATAAGAAAAACAAAATAAAACAAGAAGCAAAACATAATATTGTCACATTGATTATTTGAATAACATGAATGAAAGCAATTATAAATTTAACATCTTGAACTATGGTATCCACTACCATAAATTCAGCAATTATGAGGTAAATATTTTAATATGTAACTTAAAATTAAATTTGCACTAACAATTGAAATCCATGTGTTTCAACTGTTTTGCTTCATAGGTGTATTTTATTTTTACAATACCTTTATATTTACAATTTATGAAGCATTTCAACATATATTAATGTTTAAGTGTGATGAAAATGTTAGGAGTGTTAGAACATCTCCAGCACTTCATACTTGACAGAGAAAAAAACATGAAAGACTGTAATTTTAATGCCATAGCATCTGAACCCTGACAGTACATATGACACTAGAAAGATAATTGAGTGACCTACTGTTGGCATGCTAATTAATTTGAAATACTTTCTCACATAGTTTAAATGGTATTGTTAACTTATGACTTCCTTCTTCTGATTTTAGTGCAGCTTCTTTTTTTTTTTCCCCCCTCCATTTTGGCCACACTGAAGAATAAATAAATTGAGCATAAATCCATCAAGACTTGCTATGATTAACTAAAAGTCTTTCTTGTGATCTTTCTTTATGAGTTATATCTAAATAGTTTAAAGAAAAATAATCAAGGAAGCATTTGAGCTTTTCTATGCCCACATGCATAAAAAGAGGCATGTCCCCATTCTATTTGTATTTGATGATAAAATAAAATAAATAATTTAAAAACTATAGTACATTAAAAGATAGCAGTTATGGCAATGAAATCTGAAAATATTATAGCATGATTTTATCTTATTCCTAATGTAAACATGTTTTATGATTTCTTTGGGGACTAACTTAAAAAATTAGAAATAAATTTTATTTTTCAAAGTAGCAATAATTTTGACACAAAATATACTAAATACATACTTTGTTGAGCTTTTAACTATCAAATTAATATGGCTTTACTTATTTCTAGGTAATTACATGGGTATAGAAGTAAGTCTGGAAAAAGTAGAAAAATAAATTATAAGCACATCATATTATACTGAACAATTATAGTTAGTGGAAGGAGTAGGTAAGAGAATTTCAAGTAAAACTACTAGAATGAATACTACAGCAGTTCTGATGAGTGACATGGTATCTGTGGTATGTATTTTTTATAATGAGCTTCTTTTAATGCTTAGAGAATTGATATTTACATTCTTTATGTTTTAGACTATTTCAGAGATTTTATTTTTTGCTTTATCATGTCTTGCCTTTTCTGTCACCCCTGATGCTTTCTATATTTCTTCTGGTCCTCTTGTTTTTGTTTTGCCAGAAATGTTCTCCCACATTTTCTTTTTGGATATTCAAAATAATTTGAGATAAATTGATTTAATTTGCAAATAATTTCATTAACTTTTTTCATCTTTTTCATTTTTATTTTTTATTTGGAGACAGGGTCTCTTAAACCAGCAAGGCTGGCTTTGAACCTGTGCAATCCTCCTGTCTCCGCCTCCCAAGCGTGGGGATTATAAGTGTGCACCACCATGCCCGGCTCACAAATTTATTAACAAAATAAAATCATTCTTAACATCAGTAAATATATTTCTAAATTATTTTACTATCCCTATTTTTAATTTTTATCTTCTAAAATTAATAATAAATCAGAATTTGCTATGTATATATTATGGTTAATTTTAGGTGTCTCTTTTTTTCAGGTAGCCTTAAATTATTCTCCAAGTACTTTATTATAATTAATTGGTAAATTTATTATAATTAATTAGTAAATTAATTCTAATTAATTAGTAAATTATTCACCAACTTCTTTATTCTTTGTCTAATAAAATTAACATATAGATAATTCCAATTTATTTCTCACTTTTATATTAATAATAGAGTATTGCTCTCTAGATCTTCAATTTGAGCTAATATGATCAATGAATTTAGAAATGAAGGGCGGGATTGTGATCTAATATGGCATCTCTTTCCTCTTCTACTTCTGAGTATAAAGTATAATTTAAGAAAGCCGAGCGTGGTGCCACACGTTTGTAATCCAGCATTTGCGAGGCTGATACCAGAGGATCAAGGTTCGCGGACAGCCTCAGCTACTTAGTGAGGCTCTCAGCAACTTAGTGAGACCCTGTTTCCAAAAAAAATATAAACTAGGTCTGGGAGTATAGCCTAGAGGTTAAAAAGCCCCTGAGTTTCGTCCCCAGGACTACACATCCAAAAAATATATATATAAGTAGAAGGCTCCAGATCAAGGAAATATTTATGAAATAATGTTGTTAACAATTTAACTGGTACTGTATTGCATTGGATTAGCTAGGAATCACACACACATACACACACACACACACACACACACACACACACACACACACACACACGTAGGATGTCCAGGAGGAAATTGCCTTGAAATCACATTGTATAAGGAAAGAGTGAGCAAGATTGACAAGAGGGTAACTGAGCCTCCATGCATTTCTAAAAATCCTCCACTAACTAATGGAACCTGGAGAACTGAAGTCAATCTTTAGGTTTACTTCCAGTTAGGGTGAGTGGTCCACACTTTTATAATCTCATATTTATAAACTATTAGATGAGTAATACTTGAACACAGTGTGCTCTTGCTGGAACAGGGCAATGCTCTTCAACAAAGGGAATGATGAAAATAGAAAAAAACAAAGGAGGGAGTTTTCCTGTAGTGAGTCAAGAAATGGGGAAGATAAATAATCCAATCTGAAAGGTTGACTATGTCAATGGAAAATCACAGTATGTATCTCAAATACTGCTGAAATTGGGCATTTTGAGTGAAAGAATCACAGGGATACTATTTCGGGCTGAACTGAAGAAGTTTACCTGACAAAAAAGCATTCATAATTTAATCAGATTTTTAATATCATACCCTGCTTCTTAAATCTGAAGAAATATATTATTATTTGAATATTTGTTAGAAATTTTAACCCTAAATATATTTCAAAATTAGTATCATTTTATCATTCACAATTATGTAAGAAAGATAAAAATCTTATGGGAACAGACATTAATAATGTATACTTATTGGAGGAACTTGTTATATCTGTCATGCACAGCATAGAGCTTCATACTTCTTGAAGTGAATACCTTCAAAATGAAATGAAAAAAGTTTGTTCCAGGAGAAGGGCAGACAGAAGTGAAGCTAGAATTTGTTGGGCATTTAGAATATTCCACGTAATTTTTTTAAATAGACTCCAGTTTTCTTATTTTAATTCACTCAAAATCCTAGAAATTAAGAGTTCATGTCTATAATTATAAATCCTTTTCCTTTTCTTCAAATGTTGAATAAATGTGATACTGAATACTCACTTGTACTGCATTCTGAGAAAAAGTTATTAAAGCTTTTGTTACCTATTTTTACCTGATAAATAAAAGCTTTTCAGAGCCAAAAAATAGTGTTAAATTTTCTACCAAATAGACTAGAAAAAAATATATCAACTTGAAATAATAATAAAATTAAGTATCAGAATGGAGAAATTATCATATGCAAAGATGATAGAGACACATAATAACTATTCATTATGATCCTTTGGATTCAAGACCTTGCAAGGTGCTTGGAGAAATGAGATGTAAATACAAAAAGGAAAAGACATTACCACTAATACTAACAATTCACAATGAAATAGAAGATCTATTAAAATATAGGGTGTGAGTAAAATTAGTAGATCATAAAACAAAAACCTAGTATTTCAGTGGGAAGAGGAACAACTGTGAGTTGAATTAATCCACAAATCTTTACTTAGAAGTAAACTTTAATAGGACTTAAAGAATTCTGGAAATTTTGGAGATAAGAAAGACAAGGTAAAGAGAAAAGAGAAAAAAACTATGAAATAAGGCAGAAGAGAATAATTAGCCACATGTTAATGGTGTAAACTTTCTTTTTCTTTTTTTAAAGGAAAAGATATTGACTTAATATAAGGTGTCTTGAATTTGAGATCAACATGTCTTAAATTGAAAAAGTGTTTTCAGATGTGTATGTTAAGAGAAGCATCCAGGAACAAATTATGTATGTATATGCACACACACACACACACACGTATTTATATACAATCAACAGCTCTGAATAAGGAAAGAAATAAATTTTTCTTAAAAGCTAAGTACATTAATATTCATTTCATCTTTGCTTTTAAAAACTCAACTAATACCAGGCATGGTGGCTCACACTTGTAATCCCAGCATTTGGGAGGATGAGACAGGAGGATCAAGGTTCGCAGACAGCCTCAGCTACTTAGTGAGGCCCTTTGCAACTCAGTGAGACCTTGTTTCAAAATAAAGAATAAAAAATACAGCTGAGGGTGTAACTCAGAGGTAGAATGCTCCTGGGTTCCATCCCCAGTATTGCAAAAAAAAAATTAATAATCTGATTTTTTCTGTTGAAAGAAAAAAGCAATTCTGACACACACACACAAACACACACACACACATGCACATATAGATCATGCTACTCATTCAACAAAGGGAAGAATTACTTTTACTATGGAAATCATTTAAAGGTTAGTTTCATTGGTGGGAAACATTCCAGAAATGGGGTAGTTGCTTAGTTGTAGAGCATCTAACTCACACGCACAGGTATGCTATTTGATCAACAAGAATTTAAAAAGAAAAGAGAGTGGGGGGGAGGGGTCCAAAATAGTAGTAAAGAATATACTTTTCTTTCCTTGGGAACATTGTCATAATAATAAAAACTAAAAATATTGGCTATAATAATAATAAATACTTTCTAGCAAAACCATTGTTCTGTGAGTTGTATGATTTTGCAATTATCACTTAACATGTTCTTATAGTATCTTGTTAAAGTTTTAACTCAAACATCAATGTTTGAGTTCTGGCAAGTTTAATTATTTCTTTTTAATTTTTGCTATTTCATGGCAACTGAGCTACTCCTATCCTTTATGCTATTGCTTATTGGGATGGTATGATGGCAGTCTACTATCTACTTTCTCCCTCCGTTCGATTAGATCACCTCTTCATGAATGAGGTAGAGGTAGAACAGGTACTGACAAAACTTTTTTTTTTTTTTTTTCAGGACTGGCGATGGAACCCTGGGGCATTCTACCTCAGAGCTACACCCCGGCCCCTAACCCTATTTTTTATTTTTTATTTTGAAACAGAGTCTCACTGAATTGCAAAATGCCTAAGTATCTGAGGCTGTCCACAAACCCAAATCCTCCTGTTTCAGCCTCCCAAATGCTGGGATTACAAGAGTGCGCCAACATGCCCAGTAACAAACTTTTGAAAAAAATATAAATTACAGCTGGGCTTAGTTGCATTCCTATAATGCCCATACTTGGAATGCTGAGACAGAGGATTATAGGTTTGAGGCCAGCCTCAGTAACTTAGTGAGACTCTGCTTCAAAATAAAAATAATAAAATTGGGCTGGGGGTTCCTCTTGCAGGTAGAATGTCTCTGAATTCAGCCCCCAGTACAGGAAATAAAAATGTTAAGAGCAGGTACTAAATATTTTTGATTTTGTGAGAAATAAGTTTTTTGTTGTAAGCATTCAATTCTGCTGTTACAGGTGTGAAAAGAATTACAGACAGCATAAATAAATGTACATTATTGAATTCCAACTCCTTTTCCAAAAAACAGTCTGTTTTTTGGATATGGCTTAAGGGTAGCTGTACTGCCAATAATGTTGTGTAACATGGACTTATTAAAGGCTAGCATGTGGTGGATGCTTGTAATCTTAGTACTTGGGAGGCTGAGACAGGAGGATCACAGGTTCAAAGCCAGCCTCAGTAAAGTAGTGAGACTCTCAGAAACTTTGTGAGACCCTATTTTCAAATAAATAAAACTGGGCTGGGGGTCTGGATTGGAGGTAGAATGTCTCTAGGTTTAATCCTTGTTTGTAACATAAAAAAGTGTAATTATGTTAGAGGATCAAAGAGGAGATGTTATCCTTCTCCCAAAATGCTTAAATAAATACTGTCTTTATATAGACTGGCTTTAACCACAGCATTTCCTGAACACAAAGAGCACTTTTATTATTAAAATTCTATTTATGCATTTTTATTTATGCCTTAAGTATTACTGATACCTTTGCTCTGAATTAGATGCCTTTCAAGAATTATCCAAAGATAACTAGATAATCAAATCATTAAAATTGCTAATAAAATCACTGAAATTTAATTCACAATGAACACTTCACTATTATTTCCCTTAAGAATCATTTTAATATGATCTGATATGTTTTTCTAAGAAAATTCAAAGCAAAAAAAATAGCTAAATTTTATTATAAAGTTTATAGCTACAAAATTGACATACAGTATTCCAATTCCAAAGAAGAATACAACCTGGCAATCTGGAAGTTTTATTTTCTCACACAGAATTATAAGTAAAAGGACAGTGACTCTGAACAGGTAATGTCTTTCTTAAAATTTAGACAAATATTTGCTTAAAAATAAAGCATTATTTCTTTCCTTTACATTGACCTATCTCAGTTGTGGATTTTTTAATTTATTTTTTATACTTCTCTATTTAGCTCTAATTTGAAGTTTCTTAAAAGACCAACTGTTGTATGTCTAGCATTTTATACAGTTCCAGAAACCTATTTTCCAAAAAAATTACTGAAGAAATAAGTTATCATAAGACAATGACTTAGCAATTCTAAACTCAATGTTTCCTTTCCTTACTGAATCAGAATTCGCTACCTTATGGCATATCAATGTATATCAACAATCAAAAAGCACACCTAATCTCTGAGTGTCCAAAGTGTGTAATAAGGTTATTTAATTTAGCATAATTGAATCATTGGCCATATGATCAAACTGAATATTTTTCCCTCATTTCTTCCGAGGAGTTTGAGCTCATATCACATGACTTCTAGCTGCATCAGCTGCATTGTTGTTATTTCTGGGTTATCCAATCACCATCATAAAACTATCTAGAGGACCCTAATATTTACCTAATTAGCATAAACCCAGATGTAGTTGTAGAGACCCATAAAGAATAGTAAATAATATTCATAAACTTGGAGAGATTACAAGGGATTTCATCCCAAGGACTAGGTTAAAAAAAAACCACTATTTTATTATCTAAGATTTTGCTTTACTGTTTTATAAAGGAAATCATTGAAACAAAGTGTTCCACTCAGAGCATGCCAATGGATCTTAACTATAATCTCAGTTTCAATCAGACTACATTAAAGTTCAGTGGTGTTTTAGAGCAGTCTCTTATATCTACCCCTTTAATAGGGAGGTAGTACAGTAATTCATAAGGATGTCAATAACTTCTTACTTTGGAAATACTCTTAGGTTGTGGTCTAATTGAGCATGGTCAAAAGAGTAAATTAATCTGACTCACTACAGATCATTTTCCTGACCCTCTGGGCACAAGGGAGCCACAAATACCAATCTCATTATTTACAGAATCATGTTCAAAAGAAGAAAAAGTTTCTGTTTTTATTATCCTTATCTAGTTCTAAAATTTAATTATCCATAATATAATCAGAGAAAATTAGAGGCTGCTACCTTGCCCTAAATTTATCAACATTATTTAAACAGAGAAAATTTATTTAAGTTTTAACCTAATTTTTTATCTAAAACTTGATTGAAGAAATAGATTGACAAAGACAAACAAAATGGTTCTGCCTTATTATTATTATTATTATTATCATTACTATTATTATTTTTTAGGGTAATGGTAATTGAGCTCAGGGGCATTTTTCCTCTGAGTTACATCCTCAACACTTTTTACTTTTTATTTTTTTATCTTTTGAAACATGGACTCACTAAGTTGCTGAGAGCCTTCCTTGCTAAGTTTCTGAGGCTGACCTCAAACCTGTGATGCTATTATTGTTCCACCCTTTCAAAAATTGAGATTAGAGGCGGGTATCACAACAACTAGCATAATATTTCAGTTCAAACTTGAAAATGCATAAATAATCATTGGATATCTCCTTTTGTCTTCTAAGGAAATTACTAGTCTGTAAAGATTTGTGATATAGGCTTTTAGGCCCTTTCTCCTTTCTTTTTACCTATGTCTGCAAATAATAGAATCTATAAAAATGTTACTCAGTAAATAATTTAATTAGTAAATATGTTGTTGAAAAATTTTATATTCTATTATTTTATATAGTATAACCATCTGAATATCTATAAAGTCATATATGTCCAGTTGTTTGAAATAATTTTATTATTTTTATAATAGTTTTTCAAATAAAATTAAATATCTACTTAGAAATCTGAAAGTCATGCCTAAGTTTAATATATTTAATATAATACTATCAACTGTAGGTAAATACTAGATGCTAAGTGAGATTAGTCAGTAACAAAAACTAAGAAATCAGATACTTTCCCTAATATGTAAAAGCTAAGGAGAAATGGATAAAAAGAGGAACTCTAGAAAAAGGAGATTCTATAGATGAGTAAATAAGGTGACCAAAATGAAGGGATTTAAATTAATATAGATTCTTATTCCTGCTAATTTATCGGTTATTGAAAGAGAGGTTTTAAAATCAACAACTTTAATTGTGGAAAGTCCATTTCCTTTCAGTTTTTCTATATTGTCTTATATATATACATGGCATATTGTTGGGATTATTATATCTTCCTCAAGTATTGATCTCCTTATCATTTTGTAATGTCCTTTTTATCACTGAGAATTTAACTTGTTCTGAAGTTTCCATTTATTTCTCTCTCAAATCAATATACGTGGTCCAGCTTTCCTTGATAAGTCACAGCATGGTATATCATGCTCGCTGACTTTACTTTTAACCTCCCTGTATCTTCATGCTTAAAATGGAATTGTCATAGAAAACATATATCTGAACTTTGTTTTCTTTTGTTTTTCTTCATCTGCTTCTATAGTATCTTTTTAAAAAATGTCCCAGAAAGAGAAGGGACATATGTATTTCTAATATACCCAAACTAGGGATTAATAGAGCTACCAGAGGGACTACAGATAATGGAGGGGAAACCTCAGCAAAGTTGAAATGGAAGGGTAGGAGAGGAAGAAGGCTGAGGGTGATTAATGGAGGAGCTACATCCGAATATGTGTAAAAGTATGAATGTAGCATGGTTAACCTGGACACTCATTGTTGGGAGGGGGAAGGAGAAGTGGGGGAGGGGAAGGACACCAAGCATAGTCTGAATGTATGCCATTTTCAATATATTCTACATAAAAATAAAAATAAAAAAATAAAAAATTGGTACATTTATGCCATTAATACACAAAATGAGTATTTATATAACTCAACTAATATAACTATATTTTTATTTGTTTTCAATAAATATCACTTGCTCTTTGTTATATTTTTAAAAAATTGAAATCTGAAAGTAGTGCCTAAGCATAATATATTTAATATAATACTATCATCTGTAGGTAAATACTAGAATAATCAAAATCACATATTAGTAGCTTATGGGGATCAGGTTTTTATTATTACAAATGTGCACATAAGAAGGCTGAATAGCAATAGGTGGCTGATAAAATAATTTATTTTTATTTTTGATGGTATTATATTTTAGAATGTCAATCTTGGGTTCGAAGATACATGTGAAAAAATATGTAATACTTTTTTTCTATGTGGATTCTTGCTCATTTATATGTTGACAGTAGTAATATTGCTTGAATTGTCACATTTTTTTCTCAGGTAACAAATCTAACCTCAGAAATCACAATGGCATTTTGAGGACAAAATTATTTCAGAACGTTTTATAATATTTTCAGAGGATATATGTTTCCTTGGCCTCCTACACAGTGACAGTATGCTTCCAGTTAACACCCAGGTATGGGCAAGTGAACCAGCCTGACCAATCAGAGCATTCTGTTTCTTCATGAAGATAAGCTGTATATAAAAAAGGAAGAAATATAATCTTGAATTTCCAACTTGTCCTCATTCTTTGAATTAAAAACAGAAAGATTTTGCCTATTCTGAAATTTTTTTAAGTTTTGAATTTTTTTCTTGATCATAGGATATAGAACACAGAACACTAATGACTCACACCACTTTGGAATATTCTATTTGCAGAACAAAAAGGACAAGCTGTAATAAGATATGAAGAAAGAAAAAATTTGACTATAATTTTGAGTAGTGTAGACAGCATGTCTGAAGACAGTTTGTGAAATAATTTTCAGAACTACTGAGTGAACAAATAAATTTTCTTTATTTATAAGAGATGTTGTCTTGAAAGTCAGTCCTGAATAGAAATTAGAGTTAAGTATAACATACCACTATGGAACTACTATAAATATTTAAAGCAGAATGCCAGAAACTACTTAAGTTATAAAGTAGATATAAAAGTACAGGATAAAATCTGACTTTGGTGAACTCTCTATGTAGAGAAATATACTAAAATAATTGTAACAATGTGCCTCAGAGCACTTATTTCAGGCAATGAAAGCACATTATGTTTATAGCATGATTGTTGTAACAGTGTCTGAAATCCTACTGTCAAGGACTATTCCAAGAAGGACCAGTGAGAATTTTTCAGTGTCCTAAACTGATACCAATACTAGAAAATTATCTTATTGAATTTATAACATAAAGAAAAACCCCACACAAAAGAATTTAAATATTTGATCCTTAAAATGTTCAATGAACTAAAAATCTAAGAAATTAATTAGGAAGGAAATATAGAATATGAAAGAATGTTTAAGAATAGAGATTCTTATAAATAATTAAACAAAAATTATAAAAATTAAAGACTCAGAAAATTATAAAAATGATTAAAAGTCTTCCAAGAATTAAATTGCATCCAAGACAGAATTTAGGACCTTGTAGACAATATATAGGAACTTGAACACAGTAAGCAATAAAGACAAAAATAAACAATGATACAGGAGCTTTGGGATATAATTAAAAGGCCAAATATAGGAGTCACTGTAATTGAGGTAGAAACCTAGATCCAGGTGAATGCCAAGAGTAACTAGTTTAGTAAAATAGCAGAAACGTTTTTCAAACCTTGGGAATAAAATGAAGATTCAGGTATAGAAGGCTTTTAGAACATCAAATACCATTTTTTAAAAAAAAAATAGCTTCTCTATTGCATATTATAATTAAAGTTCTAAACAAAGGACAAGGATATAATTTTTAAAACCTCAAGAGAAAAACCTCAGTCAACATTTAGAGAAATTCCAATGAGAATAATAGGTGCATTCTCTATAGAAACTGAAAAAAAAAATGTTTTATACAATGTAAAAACAAACAAACAAAAATCTCTGCCAACCAAGATTTCTATACACTACAAAGCTATCCTTCAGAATTATAGAAGAGTTTAAAAAGTAACCTTCCAGGAGAAGCACAGAATGCATTTATGGAAGATATCCTCATGGAAAAAGAAATTTGAAAAAAAATACTCCAAAGCTCAGGAAAGGGCAAAATCACTAATAAAGTGAAAATTAGGACAAAATTACACATTATAAGTAAATCAAAATGACAAAAATAAAAACAATCTTTCTGTAAATAGAATGAAGGAGCCAGAAAAAGAATACAAGTAAGAAAAGTAAAATATTTGTATTATGTGACAAAGAAAGGAACATGTCTACCATACACAAAATTCTTACAAAGCACTCTTCAGTACTGATTACATAGAACTTTTCTCCCTTCTCTTTGTTCTCTAAACAACAATGCATGGCAACTATTTACATGATATTTACTTTGTATTAGTTAGTAACCTAGAGATTATCAACCATCCAGACTAATATTGTGGAATATATGCAAATACTCTGCCATTTTATAGAAGAAATTTGAGCATACCCGGAATTTGTTTTACATATGTAAGTCCCAGAACCAAAGCCTTACAATACTGAGGGGAGTGATCCAGTAATTTTACATGGCACTTTTAATTTTATCATATAATATATTATAAATTATATAAGAATAAAATAAACCAACATGAACAAGAATGAATAAGTTAATGACTAAAAAATGATGATAAAACAAACACTTTTATTCATTTGCAGACTTGGGGATCTAACCCAAGGCCATGTGCATGCTAAGTAAGCAACTGACCACGGAGGAGTTATATTGTCAGCCAGATATTTTCTTGTGTTAAATAAATGGCGATAAAGTACACTGAGAAATTTATTTCTCTTTTTTCTCATGACAAAAATTTTAAATGTTTCCTTGATAATTGCCTAGTATTATATTTATAAAAAATAAAAATATAGCTTTATTTCTGTTTGTCATACTGCAAATTGCTGCAGAGGTATTATAAAGAATATAAATCAATGTTGCTCAAATATATGCCTTGACAGTATTGAAAATGCTAATTTAAATAAAGGTAAAGCTACATATTTACTCTCAGGGACTTAATAGACTTAGAATTTCTATTTAGTATTCTATTACTCAAAGTAATATGTTATTATTTTTAAATTTACTTGGTTAGAAATCTTCCCATCACTCATTGAAAATATATTTCTTTTAATTCACAAATCATAAGAATATCATCCTAACCTTAGAAAGATACTACATATTCTGAGTTACATATTATATTATGATAAAGTTGCATCCTCACACTTTTTCTCAAGATACACCTTAATAAAAATAAATCTATTCGATCAGAAAGATACAAATCAAAATTACCTGAGATTTCATTTAACTCCAACTAGAATGGCAATCATTCAAAACACAAAATAACAACAAATGCTGGCAAAGTTGTAGTGAGGTGGGAACTCTAAAACATTGTTGGTGGGACTGCAAATTAGTAAACCACTTTGGGAAATTATATGGAAGATCCTCAGAAGAATGTAATGAATTTACTATATGATTCAACAATACCACTTCTGGGTATCTACCAAAAAGAATGAAACCCAAACTACCAAAGTAACGTATGTGTATCTATGTTCATAGTTGCACAATTCACACTTGCCAAACTATGGAACCAGCCAAGATGTCCATCAGCAGATGAATGGATTACAAAACTATGGGATATGTACAGAATGGAATTCTACTCAGCCATAAAGAAAAGCACAATTATATCATTTGCAGGGAAATGGATGGAACAGTAGAACATTAATGCTAAGTGAGATTAGTCAGTCACAAAAAAAAGAAGAAATTGGATACTTTCCTTAATATGGGAAATCTAGGGAGAAACGAGTAATAAGAGGGACTTTAAACTACAGATGGGTAAATAAGGTGACCTAACAGAGCGGATGGGAGGGGGGGAAAGAGATATCCTCTAATGTTCATGATGTACATTAACAAACATATCAAAGTTAATCACTAAGCCAAACATGAGAAGGAGGAAGGAGAAGGGAACAGGTAGGGAATTTGGTAAGGGCAAGTTGGGTGATGTGTGAATACATGCCTCCACCATCTTTTACTCCATTAAGATGTATGACTACAATGCACCATAAAAAATTAGAAAATAAATTCTAATTGATTAACAAGTATAGATCATTGTCATTTAACTCAAATATAAAACAATGAGATATTTGGAAATCCAAATCACAGCTATGAACCCTGTATCTGACTGTTTTCTAATTTTTCTCTATTAATCACTTACCACTATTCTGTTAATAAAATACTTTCATTTTACAAGTGAGAAAAAACAGAAAAAAGAAATTTTGAGTCTATTAAGTACCTAAATTCTGATTATAAAGAGGACAGAGTTAGATATCTTCACCAGCATTTAATTTTTAACATCTATACAACACACTAAATCCAACTCTGTTACTCCAAGAGATTATATATTGAGAGTTTGATTTAAAACTTTGGAAATTTTGAACATGCTGAAAACAAATTAAAATCAATTCTGTAAAATTTATCAAGCTGGAGTCTTTATTAGAATTAGTAATTATCTCTATCATTTGATTGAGAAGACATATGAGTCTGAGCACAGCGAGGGGTATGTAAAACCATTAACTGTCTCTCCCTCTAGATACAGCGAATGATGTGTAGACATAAGCTCAGCAGGGATCAACTTTATAACTGTGCCCTGAGGGGAGGTAGAACATGCTTGAATGGAATACTGTTAAATGAGCCTAATGTGACCCTCCTTTTTCTCCTCCTTCATGTACTTATTCTCTATAGGCTTTGGTTTTTGAATGTTACCCTCACTTCCATCCCATTCATGTGACATATACTGCTGCACATTTTTTTAAAAATAATCTAATAATGGTGAGCATTTAATCATGAAGTATGCCAATGATAAGATTCAGTTAACTATTGGATTTCATAAAAAGCTCTGATACTGTGAAAAGTCATGCGGGAGTACAAACTATGATTTTAGCAGAAACATAGTTTTAAACGACCCTAGAGAGCAACGTGAAATTTGCTCAGTGCCTTCTCTCATAACATGCCCCATATCATTTTTCTCAGAGATAGGAAGAAAGTTAAACTGGCCCTCAACCCTGGGAGTTCTAATTCTTATTATAACATAATAAAATGTTGTCTGGACTCCTCAGCAGAAGTCCTACAACTCCGAGTAATTAATATGTTTTCATGCTAAAAACACAAATCCTGTCCAGCTTCACAACTCTATTGCTATAGAGTGAGAAACCAAGAGAACTTTGATTACCCTTTTACTCCACAAACGAGTTTTTCAATCTGCAATAACTTTAGGTAAAATCGTTAGTTCTGTTGATAGATCATAAAAAAGAAAAATAATAAAAAAGAGTGATAAATAGTCACAACTTGGTGGCACTGCCTCTCTTATAAAAGGTGTTTCATTTTATATTTGAGGTAAATGAATCCAACTCATTCATAAATTAATAAAGCTGCTATGAAGATCTTTACGGAGATTTCTTTTTTTTTTTTTTGAGGTACTGTGGATGGAATCTAGAGGCATTCTACCTCCAAGCTCCACCCCCAGCCCTATTTTTTAATTTTTAATTTTGAAACAGGGTCTCACTGAGTTGTATAGGGCCTCACCAAGTAACTGAGGCTGTCCATGAACCGGGATCCTCCTCTCTCAGCCTCCAAAATGCTGGGATTACAAGAGTTTGCCACCATACCCAGCTCAAGGTTTCTTAAAAGACTGGGAATGGAGCCACCACACAACTCAGCTATAACAGTTTTAGGAATCTTCCCAATAAATGAAAACGAGATTACTATAGGAATACATGCATTTCTGTGTTTATAGCAACAGAATTCATGAGAACAACTCATGATAGCCAAACTATGGAACCAGCTTAAGTATAGCCTATTCAATAAACTAATTGATTATAAAATTATTGCATAGCTATACAATGGAATTTTACTCAGCCACAGAAATAAACACAGCCATATTAATTTCAGCAAAGTAAATGGAAATCAAGAATATGCTTGGTGAGCTTAGTCACAGGAAGTCAAGAGACATATATTTTTACTTGTATGTGGAAGCTAGAGAGAAACTGGGAAACACAGAAGAAATCAGATAAATGAGGAAAAAAACAGTAAAATGAGATAAGGGGATCCTGAGAGGGAGTTGGAAAGGAAAGGGGGGAGATCTGATGATGAAAACTATTAAAATAATCCTGTGTTCATTCATAGAGTTATTTGTATCAATGCAACAATCATCTATGGGGAGCTGGGTGAGCAGAGTGGGAACCAGAGGAAAACACATGATGTCTGTTCTGTGCATGTATTCATTTGCTATTCTGAACCTCACTATAATGAATAAATAAAATTCACTGGAAAAAGGAAGGAAGGAAGGAAGGAAGAAAGGAGAAAGGAAGAAAAAAGAAAGAAAAGGAAGGAAAGAATTGAGATTTGAGTAATGCTAACAAAGTGATCAGAGACATTGAACAAACTGAAAAATAGGATGAGGAGCAAAGGAATTTGGGAAAGTGAGATTCAGAAGATGATTTTAGAAAGAAGAAAATATATTATCAGGATTCAATGCTGTTGAATAATGAGAATTTAGAACTGATCTTGAATTAGGCTAAATGGATTTTTTTGTTAACAAAACCCTGAAGAAACAGGCCTTTTATGCAATTGTCATCACAGAAATCTCAGATGAAGTAAAGTCAATAAAAAATTGAAGAAGAGACATTTTAAGACAGTGCACATAGATATTTTTCCATAAAAAGTACCCAAATAATTGCATGTGGTTATAGGTTAAGAGAAGATTTTTTTCTTTTAAGATACAAGAGCAGATGGTGAATTTAAATTGTTCTATATGACATAATTATCTACTAGAAATTGAAAGCATGCAATCTATTGTCACTCTATAAGATAACTTGGAACAAATTTCTTTGATATTTTAAGAACCTGCATATGCTTTGAACATGGCCTAGATAAATTTTTCAGCCTGAACATAGAAAGAGTATAGATCAATTTTTAAGATATATGCATTCTTTTCTGTTACAAAATGGTATTTTTTTCTGATTTTAAAAACTGGGGTTCATAATTATTATTTTCCCACTAATAAGAAATTATATTTTCAGTATATTATTTGACTATTTTTTAAAAATGTAAATACAATAAATTTTCAAGATAGATATATCCCAAAAGCAAGAAAAAGAAAATGTAATATGTAAGTGTGTGTGGAGAGAGAGAGAGAGAGAGAGAGAGAATGCCAGTCAAATAATAGTAATACAATGGTCCCATAATATAAAAAAGGCATTAATATAATTCTTATTCTAAACATTTGCATTTTCTTATTTAATATTTTATTGGTGCATTTTAGTTTCACATCACAATTTAATTCATAGTGATAGTAACATATATGCACACAGCACTTGGAATTTTAGTGGCTCCCTTCCCACTCCCCCTCTTTCCCATACAAGATATTGAGATTGACATTGGTATTCTCACATAGAATAATGTCAGTGGAAGTGATTTCTTCATTGATCCTTCCTATTCCCTATAACACCTCTCTGGCTCCACTGGAGTTTCTCCTCTGTTATCTGAAATATTTCTGGTATCTTCATTATTCCACAGCTTCTGCATATGAGAAAAATTATATGACCTTTCACTTTCTGGAACTGGCTAATCTAGTTTAACATAATGTTTTCCAGATGCATTCATTTTTCTGAAAATGAGATTATTTTGTTCTTTTTTATTGTTGAGTAGAATTCCATTGTGTATATATCCCATAATTTTGTAATCCATTTATCTGTTGATGGATACATAAGTTGGTTTCATTATTTGGCTACTTTGAATAGTGCTGCTATAAACATAGATATGCATGTATTACAATAATATTCTGATAAGGTATCAGTCTACAACTAGGTCTTGGAGAAATAGATCTAATATTAGAAACTCAAGTTCAGCCATCACTAAAAAATAAGGTAAATTTGAACAAGGAGATACTGTTCCCATTTTTTAGGGCAGATTCACTCCCGTGTCTCCAAAACGCTTATAAATCCTGAACAAAATCATACGATACAGTACTAAACTACAAAATGGAAAATATTTGATTGATGTAAACCTTGGTAGGTATCTTACTCTTCATAAATTTAATAACTTTTTTGAATTTATTATAAATAAAATTCTCATTATTTTCTAATTTAAATAGAAAGTATCAAAAGTTTGAAATACTCAGAATTCTCTTCCAAAAAGACTTGCAAATGTAATAGTGCTTTTAGTATATTTATGAAGGATTTCTTGCCTTGAGATCTGCTATTACAGAGATAAAAGTTTATTCTATGTAATCAATAAAATATTATTAAAGGTATAATCAGGAAAAATGAACTGTCACCAGAAAATCTGCCATAACATTTTTCAATGAACATGATTTAGTTAAACTAATTAAAATAACGTGCTATTAAATTTATGGTGTAAAGCTATTATACATAATCATGTGTTCAGTGTACCACAATAAATAATAATGTCTGCTTTATTCAAGTTTGAGGTTTCCTGAGTTTTGTCTCATTTCTTTAGAATTTTATTGGTGCAATATAATTATACATTGTAATGAGATTCAAAGTAATACATTCATATATGCATATAATATCTCTTAGTGTGTTTTTAAGTTATGAGAAAATGCTTTCACTTACTGAAAATTTAAGTAGAAAAAAATCCAATTCTCTTCAAATGAATATGAATTTTACATAGGGTACTTAATTGGACCAATGTTTGCCTTTAAAATATGAAATTAGCATGATAATAACAATAAAAATTAATTGATAATTATTTTTAACTCTATCTGGTAAAAGTCATAATATTCTCAGAAGAAAGCAGAGAAAGGAAGTATTTATCTGGCATGAAAGGCCTACACTACATCAGTGTAAATGCAAAAAAAGCATATTTTAAGTTGAAAATCTTATTCAAATGAATATTTAGCCATTTAATATTGTAGTCATTGGACTATAGCAGTTTATCAAAATGCAAAATATTTATCTACACATTATTTTGAAAGGTAGTCTTTATAATACAGAATTTATTAATGATGGTAGCTTCCTAAAATAGTTTAGTATATAAAATCTCAAATAATTTAAATTGCATTTTTGTTTTATTTTTAGCTTTGAAAGTAAGAAGAAATTCAAATATTGGCTAATAAATGCATGAAAAAAATGCTCAACATCATTGGCAATCAGAGAGATGCAAATCAAAACTACACTGGGATTTCACCTAACTCCAACTAGAATGGCAATCATTCAAGACACAAACAACAACAAATGCTGGTGAGGATGTGAGGAAGTGGGAACTCTAAAACATTGTTGGTGGGATTTCAAATTAGTGCAACCATGTTGGAAAACAGTATGGAGGTTTCTCAGAAGAATGGGAATGAATTTACCATATGATCCAGCAATACCATTTCTGGGTATCTACCCAAAAGAAAGGAAATCAAACTACCAAACTAATGCATGTGTATCTCTTTACATAGCTGCACAATTCACCATTGCCAAACTATGGAATCAGCCAAGATGTCCATCAACAGATGAATGGATTACAAAACTGTGGGATATGTACACAATGGAATTAACTCAGCCATAAAGAAAACCACAAATACATCATTTACAGGGAAATGGATGGAACTAAGTGAGGTTAGTCAGTCACAAAGAAGAAGAAATTGGATACTTTCTCTAATATGTGAAAGCTAGGGAGAAGTGGGTAACAGAAGGAACTCTAGATGAAGAAGGAGATTCTATAGAGGAGCAAATAAGGTGACCTAACTGAGAAGATAGGAAGGGGGAAGAGGGAAACTCTCTAAAGCACATGATGTACTTAAACATACCAAAGTCAATCATTAAGCCAAACATGGGAAGGAGGGTTGGGGAGCGAATGGGTTGGGGACCTGACAAGTGCATGTATGTCTCCACAAGTCTTTTATCTCATTAAGATGTATGACTACAATGTACTAATAAAAAAAACTTGAAAAAAAGTAAACCCAAGCCAGACATGGTGATGGACAAATGTAGTCCCAGCTTCTTGGGAGGCTGAAACAGGAAGATCACTTTAGTTCACATGTGCAAGATCATTCTGAATAATACAGTAAAACCATGTAGAAAATAAAATTAGTACCAAGTTTAGTGATAAATTTAAATAATCTGAAATCTCTTTTGCGTACAATCCTTCAAATATTGTCCCCTTGGGGCCTCATCATTTTTTCCATATCCTCATGATTGGCTCATCATATTTTTGGCCCCATCAATTCTGATTTTGGTGTGTAGAGAAGTCAAGAATTTCATTTCTGTGTTCAAACTCTCCTTCAAGTAATTCCTTAGGGTTTGGATTAGTTCTGCTTGAAATTATAGAATATTCATCCTGCTTTTCAAATATAGATTCTGCTTTATATTTTAATTGTTATCACCTAGATCATAATTGTTTCTTGTGCCAGAATTTTCATCTAGAGTTGCTTGACAGTATCTTCATGCATGTGAGTCAGGGAATCTGTAAGCTTTATGACATGATTCTGGTGAATTGAAGTCATCCTGGTGGCTTTTTGAGCATAATCAGAAGGTAAATTTACATAAGACCAGTGAGTATCTGCCTAGTTGTATGTATTTCTGTATCTATCCTTGTTTTTAAAACCCTACCAGCCTGGCATGGTGGCACACGCTTGCATCCCAGCATTCAGGAGGCTGAGACAGGAGGATTGTGGTTTGAGGACAGTCTCAGATACTTAATGAGGCCTTTGCAACTCAGTGAGACTCTGTTTCAAAATAAGGAATAAAAAATAGGGCTAAGGGTGTAGCTCTGAGATAGAATGTCCCTGTCCTGTATTTCATCCCCAGTACCCCCCCACAAACTTACCAGTACACCATATTCTTTTTTAGCTAGTTATTAAATTCAATAATACCTATTAATATCTGTGGCTACCATCTGTGTTCTGTTATCTGACATGCTGATTATTATATTTTAATGCTGAGCTAATTTCTCCTATTTTTTAGCAATAGTTTCTACTTACAAATTTCTTCCTCCAAGTCTGATTATCTCATAAAATATCTCAAGTTAGCTCTAATTAACTACATAGAACACAGCTTTGCAAGATGGTCTCTTCTAAAAATATAGCTTCTGCTAGATATTATGATACTAATAGTTTACTTCATAATTTGAAATGCATTTATACTTTGTAGGGATTCTACCTTTATAAATATATTATTATTTATATTTATAATTTTTAATACAAGCACTTTCTCCTTTATTTAGTTTCATACTTTAGAATGCGGAAAAAATGTAGAAGAAATTAAGTTATTTTTAATTAATAAGTTTAATGTTGATAAATCAATTTTTAAATAAATATTCTGCATAGGTTGACAAAATAATATGCAAAAAATTAATTACAGAATTTTACTGTATTTGTTATTTAATGGCATTGGCATAAAACAAAGATAAGAATAGTAGCACAAATAAATATATTTAGTTATCATAAGCCAATTTCTGAGTGGTAGCATACTAAATATTTGATGATAATAATGGTAACAAATACTGCAGTATTGAAGAATAAACCAAATGTCATATTTAATTTTTAGATGAATGTTTTCTTATACTAATTCTTTCAATAAAATCTATTTTTGTTAAGTTCATGTATAACTTGGTAACATATGAGGTAATAATATAATTATTTTCATCAACCAAGATATCATATGGTAAATGACTAATTACATGTTTTAATGTATAAACAAAATATATTCATTTAGGTTTTTTACAGACATCTTTAATTTCCATAAAGTATTCATTTACCTTATAAATTATTTTGGAATTAAAACATCAACAAAAACTATAACTGAAGTACATTATAGGATGTTCAATTAAAATGTTTTTAACTCTATAATGACATTTTAGATAAAAAGTACAAAGAATAACTATTTGCAAAAATATTTCTCCAGTGTTATTGCAACCAATCTACCAATCTCACCTCAAGTCTGAAGAGTTTCTGTCTGGCAGTCACTAATTAAAGAGGCCAAATCAGCCCAGTGAAGCAGTACATACCTGCAATCCCACTACTAGGGAGACAGAGACAGAAGGATGGCAGGTTTGAGACCAATTTGCAGTAAGTTAATGAGGCCTTATTTAAAATTTAAAAATAAATAAATAAAATGGATAGGGTGTAGCTCAGAGGTAGAATGCTCCTGGTTTCAAATCCTAGTACCAAAAAACACACACAGACACCATACACAAATTAGGCATATATGCTAATTTTTAAGAAAGAATTATAGTTCATCTACTATTGATAATCTAAATCTCTTTTATTTAAAAGTATAAATATAAAAATTAAAAATGATTATAGTATTAGAAAATAACAACTTACTAAATTGATGATTCAGTACATGATCATTACTGTATGCAAAATATAAATGTAGGCGGAGGATTATTGTGGAATAGATATTTGCAATGTTCCAAAAGTATTATTTCACAGATTGCTCACTAATTACTCAAGGAAAAAGCATATTAAAAATATGGACATATGGCTTGTTATCCTCTGAAAAGGGAAGTTGAAAATTAGCCTCACTTATTTTGAGAGAACCTGATGTTGGGTGCCAAAAGATGGAATGTGATATAGATTATATTAGTGTCACCTGTACCTTATTCTTTCCACAAATATTTAAACTAGAATGTATGAGGCCTTTAAGCCTAATTCCCAATTTAAAAAAATAAAGTTTAGGAAAAACTTAAGGTGAATTCATGAGGAAACAATTAGGCAAATCAAGTATCTGGAAAATTCTAAAGGAAAAATGTTCATTATTCAGTTTTTATTTTTTGAAAGTATATAGCAGTAAGGATTGAATACAGATTTTAGAAAAATTAAAAGGAGTTACGCTCAGTGTTGCACACCTGTAACCTCAGACACATGGGAGGCTGTCACAAGATTATCTCAAATGTTGTGCCAGCAGCAGATACATAGTAAAACCCTTTTTCAAAATAAAAGTGAAGCTTGTAATCCCCGCACTTGGGAGGCAGAGACAGGAGGATCACACAGGTTCGAAACCAGCCTTGCTGGCTTAAATGACCCTGTTTCCAAATAAAAATATAAAAAATAGGTGTCTGGGAGTGTAGCCTGGAGATAGAAGGGTTTCCAGGAACCCCAGTACCACCAAAAAATAAAAAAAATATATAAAGATGAACATGTCTCAGGGTACAGCTTTCAGGTAAATTCCACTGAGTTCAAATCCCATTACCTGAACAAAAAACAAAATAAAACAAAAAGAAATAAAAGACCCAAACAATAATTAAAAAAATACCTATAAAAACTAAAAGGACATTACAAAAGTCAATGTATGAACATTTCTTTTGAAGAAGCATCTCTTTTATTATACAATTCACATGAAACAATTTATTAAGAATTGTTTTGGAAAGAGGGTGGTTCTTGGGGGAAAGTCTGGTTTCTCCGGGCAGGGCCTCTTGATGGGGATCTGTGTGGAGAAGCCCAGGCAGTTGCCAGCTGGCATTTGGAGGCTTCATCCTGCAGCTGGGTCTTCTCTGGGTGAAGTCATGATCCTGGGCACTGATTCATCCATGTGGTGTCCCTGGAGCGACTTTATTACTGAAGAGTCTGGGGAGTCTCTGACCTCTCCCTCCGGAGTGACTCTGTTTTTGAACAGTCTTGGCCGCCTCTGGCCCCCTCTCTTTGGAGCCACTCTGTTGGCTCTGGGGGCCAGGACACAGCAGCAGCAGGCTTGGACAAAGTGGGTCACAATCCTGGTGACCTGCCTCCATCCCTAGGAGTGGGGAGCTGTGCTGGGAGCTGGGCCTTCTGGGAAGACAGCTGAGGGCAATGGCAGGGAGGCTGTGTCTTCTGCCCTCAGCCTCCACTGCGCATCCTGGAAGGCTGGGGTCTGTGAAGGTCAGGCTGGCTGGCTGTCCTCTTGGGCAGTAACTGGAAGGCTGAGAGATCTGGTGGGGACTGAGGCGGAGTGACACACCGAGCCTTGGGTCCAGCCTGGATGGTGCCACATTCCCCTTGGCACCCATGGTGGAGGAGCAGAAGATAGGTCGCCATTGCAGTGTTAAAAGTCCTGTTCACCCCGGCCAGCCGGTGTCTTGTGGGTCATAGCCAAGGCAGCGCATAAGTCCAAGGACTGCAAAGTTGGGGAGTTTGGGGAGCAGGTCCCTAGGGGTAGATGAGCACTTCTTACCCGATTGGAGCTATGCGTGTTCCAGGACTTCGTCCATGGTGGCCCTCAACCTGGGGTTATCTGCCAGCAAATGGAAGATGAGGTTTCATGACCAGCCAGTCACGTGAGGAGGAAGGCGGCTCTCCCTCCAGGTCGTCGGGCTCTACAGGTTCTTCAGGATGGCACACCTTTCTAATGGGCAGGAGCCTATAAGCATGAAGGAGAGGACCGCCCCCAGGCTCTAGAGGTCTGCCCCCTCATTGTACCCTTTTTGCTGGTAGACTTCTGGGCCACAGTATCCCTTAGTGCTCCAGAAGGTGAACAGCTCGTCCTTGGGCCTGAAGTGGCCGCTCAACCCAAAGTTTATGACCTTGGCCTTCTTTAACAGTCCAAGAGGATGTTGTGTAGCTTCAGGTCCTTGTGCAGGATGTGTTTCTGGTGCCAGTAGCTCACCTCACCCACAACCTGCTGGAAAAACCTGGCCTCCTCCTCCTGCAGCCTAACCTCCTCTTTCAGCCTCCCGAATGCTGGGATTACAAGTGTGGGACCAGGCCTGGCCTTTCATTTTTAAACTTTCATTGGTGGGTTATAATTGTACATCACAGTGAGGTTCAAAGTGCTACACACAGTGCTTGGTGTATTTCCTTTGGCATCCCTCCACTTGTCTCCTCATGTACATGTTAGTGAGACTGGTAGTGATACCTTCATGTATGGACATGGCACTATTTGATAGGTTTCCTTCCTTTAGCTGCCTCCTGGCCTCCCTCCTTCCCTCCTGAGGTCCCTCCCACCATCTTCTGCGCTCTCTCCTCAGTGAGCTAGAGTCCCTTTTGTTTCCTATATTCTGTCTTCCACATATGAGGGAAAACAGAGGATGCTTGACTCTGAGATCAGCTGATCTCACTTAACATTCTCAATTTCTATCCATTTCCCTCAAAGTGACACATTTTTTTGTTCTTTATGTCTGAGTAAAACTCCTTGTGGGTATACACTACATTTTCTACATTTTCTTTATCCATACATCCGTTGAGATACCTAGATTGTTTCCACAATTTTGCTGTTGTGACTTGTGCTGTTATAAACATGGATCTGCATGTATCACTATAATAATCCATCTTTAATTTTTTTTTTGAAAGATGCTGAGCAGTGGAATAGCTGGGTTATATGGTGGTTTAATGTTTAATGCCTAATTTTTTTTTTTTTTTATTTAGGTGCTGGAGATTGAGCACAGGGACATTCTACCCCTGAGCTATACCCAGAGACCTCTTTTATTTTTTTCTTTAAAAGTCTCACTGCATTGTGGAGGACCTCACTAAATTGCTGAGACTGGTCATGACTCTTGCTTCCTTTGCTGCACAGGAGCTTTCCAATCCGACACCATCTTATTCATGGTTCTTAGTTTTATTTCCTGAGCTCTTTCTTGTAGGAGGTCCCTACAAGTGCTTGTATGCTGTAGCCGTGGTCCCATGCTTCCTTCTAGTAATTGAACTATGGCTAAAGCCCTCTCAGCCACGCTGTTACCCCTAGAGAACACTGTGCGAGGCTAACCTGTTAACCTTCAGCCTGTTTTTCTTCCTTAGGCTCCAAATGAATCGCACGATCATCCTTCAGGATTCACCAACGTGTTTTTTTAATAATTATATTTATTTACTTATTTTCTGTGGTGCTGGGGATTGAATCCAGGGCCCCTCAGCCTCTGAGCTAAACCCCAGCTCTATTGTTTTACATTTTTATTTTGAAACAGGTTCTCACTACATTGCAGAGACTGGCCTGGACCCTGTGATCTTTTAATCTCAGCCTCCCAAGTAATGAGATCACAAGTGTCAGCCACCGCACCGGGCTCACTGGGGTTGCCTTTGTGAGCCATTTTTAATCCTCATTTTCCCTCACCACCACCTACATGATATGTGCCCCCCATTCCCAGAAACAAGATCCTAGGATGTTTCTGGTGGATGGGCAATGCTGCCATGCCCTCTCTTCTGAGGCCCTAGAGGGAACAGCCTACAGGCCAAGGGCCCAGCCCCATGGAGGCTTTGCAGTTGCTGGCTGCTGCAAGGCAGAGGAACCAGAGGTCAGCAGGAGCAGGTGAGGCCAACAGGAGAAACCAGCAGGGGAGGACACAAGAGGAGGAAGGCAGTGGAGTGCATTTGTGCTCTGAAACCCCCGAACCTGCAAGCATGGCAGTCCTATTGCATGGAGAGCGGCTGGCAGGTGGGGAGTATGGGGTGGGCCCCGAACTCCCGAATTGTATCTAAGTCTTTCTCTGCGTGTCTTCTCCCCATTCTGCTCCTCCAGGTCCCAGCCTTAGCCCCTGGCTGGCCTTTAAAATGAATAGTGCTCCCCTAGGGCCATGAATAATTTTTCTGCCAGTCTTGATGTACTCCAGTATCCAAACCCAGCTGACCTTTCCCACGTATGGTGGGATTTACAGTGGCTGACTTGTAGAAGTAGGCTATCACCCCCCCCAAACACGCTGATGGATATGGAGAATGCTAGGAAACCATCCCATTATTTCATTAAGTGTAAAGTTTGTGTGAATAAAGCAAAGAATCAAGCATTTTCACTGTGATAAAACACACTCTCCTCTGGGTAACCTACTAGCAGCCCGGGAAGCCTGGCTTTCAGAAATGCCAACTAACGCAGGAAGAAGGAAAGGCAGAATCGAAATATCAACAAGTTGTGACCCCCCCAAAGAATTAGCAGATCTTGGTGGCAAATATGAACACTCTTAATAGAGATCATCCGGCATCACATATATATTTTTTCACACTCAGACCTTTCAGCTTTTACGTTGAAACATGGTTTCTCTAAGTGGTAGAGGAGCTCCCTAAGTTGCTGAGGTACTGATCCCCACAGTCCTCATTGTATCAATTTTGGATTGAATGAAGGGAAATTTATTCCTGTCCTTTGGCAAGATTTTCACGACCACCTCTGTCCCAGTGAGCATATGGAGGGCCCCTATGAGCTGGGCAAAGCTGCCCTGGTGATGTCCCTCAGGATCATGTCGGAATCCAGGAGGGCATCCTCAGAGGAGAGCTAGCCGGGGGGCCTGGCCTCTCCTCACTTCTCTCTTAGCACTGTCCATTGAGAGCTGCAACAGCAATTAATGGTGCTAGCTAAAAAATAAAATCACAGCAAAGAATATATAACACAATAACAACCCAACACACACACAACAACAACAAAGCAAAAAGCCAAAATCAAAAATCATATCTGGCCAGGTGTGGTGGCGCACGCTTGTAATCCCCGTGCTTGGGAAGCGGAGACAGGAGGATCACGGATCGTGCTGGTTCGGAGCCAGCCTTGCTGGTTTAAGAGACCCTGTTTCCAAATATAAAAAAGTATGAAATAGGTCTGGGAGTGTATCCCGGAGGTAGAAGGGTTTCCAGGAACCCCAGTACCATCAAACAAACAACAAACAAAACAGAACAAAAAAAACCCCACAAAATTCATATCTCAAATTTCCCAACCAGCCAATGCTGTAGCTGGTGCGGGAGACACCCTTACAATGGCTCCTTGTGAGGTCAGAGCCCTAGATGGCCGGTAACAGCTGGGCGTTGCCCTCTATGGCTGTCTCCCCTTTAGGGCCTCCAGGACCTTTTCCACTTTATTTTTTTTTTCAATTTTTTAAAATTTTTATGTGGATCATATTTAAAATAGCATACATTCAGACTGTGCTTGGTGCCCTCTCCCCCCAACTTCCCCTTCCCCTCCCAACAATGAGTGTCCAGGTTGACCATGCTACATTCATACTTTTACACATATTTGGATGTAGCTCCTCCATTAATCAACCTCAGCCTTCTTCCTCTCCTGCTGTTCCATTCAAGCTTTGATGTGGTTTCACCTCCATTATCTGGAGTCCCACTAGTTTTCCTAATACTCCCTAGTTTGGGAATATTAGAGAAAACATATGTCCCTTCTCTTTGTGTGCTTGGCTGATCTTACTTAACATATTGTTATCCAAGTCTTTCCATCTTCTTGCAAATGACATGATTTTGTTCTTCTTTATAGCTGAGTAGAATTCCATTGTGTGTATTTTCCATAATTTTGCAATCCATTCACCTGTTAATGGAGACCTAGGTTGGTTCCATATTTTGGCTATTATGAAATGTGCCACTATGGACATGGGTATGCATATGTTACTGTAGTCTCTGATTTAATGTGTGAACATTTTTGGACCATGGTTGAAAATAATATAGTGTTAAGATATGTTTTGGTAGACACTGGAAAATTTTTCTGTGTGTGGCAGTAGGGACTGAACCCAGGGACATTCTATTTTTGATCTACAAACTCAGGCCTATTTTTTTTTTTGAAAGAGACTATCGCTAAGTTGTGGAGGGCCTCACTAAATTGCTGAGGCTGGTCACGAATCTGAAATTTTCATGTCGCAGATTTCCAAGTACTGGGATTACAAGCATGTACCAACATGTGAGACTGGGAAATTTTGACTAGGAAATCTCTGTCACTAGAAAATATTATTATTTTCTTAGATATAGTTTACTACTGAGATTTCACCTAACTCCAACAAGAATGGCAACCATTCAAAACACAAAAAAAACAACAAATGCTGGTTAGGGTGTGGAAAAGTGGGAACTCTAGTACATTGTTAGTGGGATTGCAAATTAGTGCAACCACTTTGGAAACCTATATGGAGGATCTTTAGAAGAATGGGAACTGAACAAACTTACCATATGATCCAGCAATACCACCTCTAGGTATCTACCCAAAAGAATAGAAACCAAACTAATGCATGTGTATCTATGTTCATAGCTGCACAATTCACCATTGCCAAACTATGGAACCAACCAAAATGTCCATCAACAAATGAATGAATTACAAAACTATGGGATATGTACACAATGGAATTTTACTCAGCTATAAAGAAAAACACAATTACATGATTTACAGAGAAATATATGGAACTGGAGAACATTATGCTAATTGAGATTAGTCAGTTACATAAAACAAGAAATCGAATGTTCTCCCTAATATGTGAAACTAGGGAGAAAATGGGTCATAGGAGGAACGCTAGACAAAGGAGATACTATATCTGACCAAATAAGGTAACCTAACTGAGAGGATGGGAGGAGGGAAGAGGGAAATTTTCTAATTTTCATGATTTACATTAACAAACATATCAAAGTCAATCAGTAAGCCAAACATGAGATGGAGGGAGAGGAGGGAATGCAGTGGGAATTGGGTAAGGGCTGATTGGGTGCATGTATGCCTCCACCATCTTTACTCCCTTAAGATGTATAATTACAATATACCAATAAAAAATTTTTAAAAAATTGTAGTAATGTATTTGGTTTAGAAATTTTGTACTGATTTTACATAAAGCTAAATTTTCATTAGCTGTATAACCATCAAAATATTCAGAAAATATCCGGGCGTGGTGGCGCACGCTTGTAATCCCTACGCTTGGGAGGCAGAGACAGCAGGATCGTGCTGGTTCAAAGCCAGCCCCGCTGGGTTAGAAGGGTTTCCAGGAACCCCAGTACCACAAAAAAAAAAAAAAAAAAAAAATTCATAAAATATATTTACAGAGATAATCTTGGATAACTCTTACATTTTTATGTAAAATGTTTTGAGGCATGTTTACATTGAAAAAGATCAAATTAAGTTAATTCACATATGTATTATCTCACATAATTACTTTTTGTACTGATATGACTTAAAATTTACTATCAACCATTTTTAAGAATATAACATGGTTAACTATGATCAGCATGTACTATGATATACTATGATTTTAAAAATAATTTTAGGCTTTTATTGGTGCATTGTAATTATACATTATAGTGAGATTCAAAGTGATAAAATATATGCACACGTTACATGGTGCAATTCTTTCCTCATCCCACTCCATGTACCTCTCTTTTCTTTCTATACATCTTAAAGAGATTGGTAGTGATACCTTCATATATGAACATAGTATTATTTAAACTGTTCCCTTCCTCATTCCTCCTTTTTCTTCTCCCTTATGGCTGAGTAAAATTCCATTATTTGTATATATCACTTTTTATTCATTTATCTGTTGACAGGCTTCAAGTTTTTTCTATAATTTGGCCTTGGTGAATTGTGCTGCTTTAAATAGTATATGTATATAACAATATAGTATTCTGACTTTCTTATAGAAGATTCTGAGGAATGAAATAGAAAGGTCAAAGCCGGGCGTGGTGGCGCACCCTTGTAATCCCAGCATTCAGGAGGCTAAGACCAGAGGATCGTGGTTCACGGACAGCCTCAGCTACTTAGTGAGGCCCTCTGCAACTCAGTGAGAGCCTGTTTCAAAATAAAGAATAAAAATATGGCAGGGGATGTGGCTCGGAGGTCAAATGCCCCTGGGTTCCATCCCCAGATCTGCAAAAACAAAAAAACAAAATTTAAAGGTCATATAGTGATTCCAAGGAAACTTCATATTGATCTCCATAGTGATTGTATTAATTAACAGCATATAAGAGTTCCTATTTCCGTACACTCTAAAATCATTTTCAATTGAAGTATTAACATGAAATGTATATTCTAATGCTTATAATGTTTATTTAATTTGCCTATGTATGTCATATTCTTATTGATATAATTAATAGGGACATAGCAGTATTTAGAATGAGTAAAGTACTGAATGTGAACGATGATCTTACTTTCTATCATCATATGCACATTGTCAAAAGTCACAAAGATATTTAAATGTTGCCTTTATCTTTAAACATAAAAAGCCTAAATTGGAAGAAGGTCTAACAAGACAAACAGAATTTTACATAAGTGCTGACTAGTTTGTCTCCATTCTTTCCATACATCTTTTTAATCTGTTTCACCATTTACTAGTTTATAAAACTGCCAAGCCCAGTTTATTTTTGAAGTTTACAGATAAACTTTCATTGAGTTCTATAAGGTTTATTCTCAGGGCTAAAGAAAAGATCTGTTTTTCATTTACTTCTCTTTGGCCTAAAAAATAAATTCTCATTGATGGTTATCCTATAGGCTACTGATACATAGTTTGTTAGGTAATGTCAGTTAAATATTTAAAAATTAAATAAATTAAAATCATGAATTAGTGATAGTACAATTTTAAGCAACAATAATTAACTCAATGCTGTTTGAAAACCAAAAAGAACTCTTTGAACTTCACTTGTACTTGGCATATTGTGGTATTAAATATGTTAGAAACAATGTCTTTTACTAAAAATCAATAGGGTGTTCTGAGGTTCTGAGAATATTCTCAATTATTAAAAGATTTACAGAACCGCTTATTTTAATAAATAGACATATGCTTCTTGCGATTTCTAATGGTTTATTACATTGAAAGCATATTGCAAGCTAGATGAGAAGAGTCGACTGGAAGTTTTTTCACTAGTAGACTCCTTGCCGAGAAAGAGGGAGATAACTTGCAAATGACAATGATTTCAAATATCCATAAATATCTGACCGTACAATGTTTCAGATTCAGAAGAGAAACACATTGAGGAAGCCATTCTCTGCAAAGTCATTACATTGTTTTTGCATTTAAGGCTTTCATATCAGCATCTTATTAGTATAGCTGAATATAATAAAGTGGGAAGGGTTTTAGGATTAAAAAATCTGCAAGCATTTTGTATTTTGTAACATGTCAAAAGTTCATAGATATAAATTTATAAATGTTAGCTGTTAGAAATGTTAACATTAATAAAAAATAATAGTATTGCTGCCCAAATGACTAGGAATTCTAATATTTATAAATATAAAGTTACATAAAAACTATAATTATGATATAATAATGATGGTATAATACTTAAAAAGTAAAATATAGAATAATGTACATGTACTTATCAAATATATGTTTATTATTAATTAAATATTTTTGTATAATCATTTTTGAAAAATGTTTCAAACAACTTCAAAATTTTTCATAATTCAATTTTTAGTACATTTTAGATTTTTATTTTTATTTTATTTTTCCTTCAGGAATTTATTTTTTTATTTTAATATGCTTTTATTGGTACATATATGGTCTCATCATAATGTAAATCATGTTGATAGTGACATGCATGCACCCAGTTCTTGGTAAGTCCCCCTGCTTTGCTCTCTCTCTACTCCCACTCCTTTTCTATGCATAATAATGATACTGGCATTGATGATTTCATACATGTATATAATGTCAGTAGAACTGCTTCCTTTATTAATTCTCCTTCCCCTCATCCTCCCTTAGACTTTCCAGTCTTAAAGTAATTTGAGGGAGAAAACAAAATCCATCATAATATTCAATTTAAGGTACTGCTGAAGAAGTTTACCAAACTGTGACTGAAAGGTACCAGTAATCCAAAAATTATATGATTTGATGTTTAATTGGTAATAAAGAAGAAAATATTGAGATAACTTACTATCAATTTCAAAAGTATACTTCAGAGAGCCAAATGTTCCTAGTTAATTTAAAGAACAACAACACAAAAATACTTATTACCAGTAAAGTACTGCTGCCCTTTGCCTTTGGTGATTTCAATGTTTAAAAAGTCTGATTGAAGAAACATATTTTCTTACTGTCAGACTGATTATTTTTTCTACCTCCCCAGCCCTTGTAGAGAGCAACCTAAATCATCACAGTGAAGTGATGGCTTTGTCTTTACCCACATTTTTTTTTTCTTTCAGTAAGGCCTGTAACAAATTATATTTAAGCAGTTGATTTTCACATATGGCTATCTGTGAAAAATATGATCTCTTTACATGATGATCAGGTCATATTCCTCTTTGATTGCCTAGATCTTAGCACAGAGCCTGACACATGTATTGTGTTGAATGTAATTTGACAAACTAGAGAGAAATGAAGAATCGTCAGGTTTTATGTTTGGGTAGACTAGCATTTTTAAAATCTCTGAATGTACGTAAAAATAACTTACAATTGCCAATTCTTGACTTTTTTTCTACTTAAATTATCAATGAGATTTACTACTCATAGGTTGTTGTGAGGATTGACTGGGATGATAGTAGCAATCGGTTACGTTTACTGAGTACCTATATGGGGTGCCTACTAAGTATCATGCCTAGTACCAAGTACTGTATGCTAAGATCTCTTCTAAAAACTTTAGATGTATTATTTTATTCTTCACAATCCCATAAACTACTAATATTTCTCCTCAGTTTTACAGATTAAGAAAATAATAACCTATGTTTTAACTAGCTTGCTTAAAATCAAACAAAATAGACTGAGAAAAGTATAGTTTTTAGTTCAGGTACTATATAAGAGGCCTGAATATAATAATGATGAGTAGTTTGGATTATTTAAAAGTAAGAAAAAAATCACACTTCAATTGCTATTCATAATTTGTGATGCTTCTTTTTATGTTAGAGAGGAAATGCAAAGTTTTCTTTGGTTTATAATTTTTAATGAATTTGTCATTTTTTATGAATGTATGAATATATTTAAGCCTTCAAAGACTCTCACCTGGGCAAACTGTTGCACACTAAAGGGTTTTTTATAGTTACAAGGAAACACTCTTTCACTATAGAAGTAACTTCTCTATTAAAGAAAACCATGTGTGACTTGGGGTGTAAGACAACATGTCTGCCATGTAATTTACAATAACATATCTATTTCTTAAATTCCTCCAAGCAATTTAAATCCAACGTATAGATGGATTTTTTAACTTATATTCCCTTGCCTTTCAGTATAGATTTTGAATTGAAAATACTAGATAACAAGTGTAATTTCCATCTAATTCCTAAAAATGTGGCTTCCATTTAAATGGGCACCTGATTTGGGGCTCTGGCCAGCTGGATAAAATAGAAAGTAAAAAATTCAAGGTTTACAAAAATATAGGTCTCTCCTTATTCAAACTGTTCCAAACCACACTCACTTAGAAACCCAGACCAAAAACATCTTGGCTCTTTCTATGTAGAACTTTTTAATCATCTATGGCAGGCCAAGGGCTGTGGCTCTGGGCAGCCACATGGTCTGAATCTCTGTTTTCATGTTTTTAGCTATAAGAAAAATCTGTAAACCAATTTGCAGACTGTGTTAAAATAGTTTTACTCTGAGAAGAAAAAAATGATTTCTTTGATGTTCGATATTTGAAATTAAACATAAATTAAATATTTGGCATATATCCTTTCTAGAATTATTAAACTATAACCAGTCACTTATATTGGGGTCTCACATTAGTGTAGCTGAATATCCCATACATCACTTTCCAGCTGCCTAACATTTTAAACCTATGATGCCAGTTATAATTAAAATGATTTTTTAAAAAAATTCTTTCACAGTTTATTCACAAGGCTGCAAGAAATTTACTTTGTGGCGTTACGTATGGTTAAGCTAAGGCAAATGGGTATGGTTCTTTTAAAACCTGCCATTAATTTTTTTTCACAAGGTAAATGGGTACCGTTTTTATAAAAGCTTCCATTAATTTTTTCATAAGTATTGATGGATTTAAAAAATGTGACTTGTTTCTCCTTTTTCTGACTTTTAGCTGCTATAATGTATTACAGGGTAAAACACTTGTTTGAATGGCTTAGTTTGAGGAGAGTTTTTATTTATTTATTTATTTATTTTGAAAGTATAGAAATGTATTACATGATGATTGTTTCCTCTGTTAATAATACAGAGTTCAGGACACAATTTCCAGCATGGGCATGGTAGAGCAGAATGAAAATCCTTGCTACTTGGAGGCTGAGGCAGGAGGATCACAAGCTATTGATATTTTTCTGGGCTTTTCCCATGTCATCTAGGTTATCGCATCAATGTTGATATACACTTGTTCCTCCATAATTTTTTAAATATTTTTGTTAACTAAGGAACAATGCATTGTACTGTTGGTTCTCCAGAGAAATAACACACACACACACACACACACACACACACACACACACACACACACACAGAAAAATATATACTATACTTTGAGAAACTGGTTTATGTACCTACTGAGGTTGAGAAATAGCAGTATTTGTCTTCCACAAGCTAGAGAACCAGGAAACACTATGCTTCAATTCAGTCTCAATCCCTAAGGCCTGAGAATCAGGGATCCGATGGTAAACCTCAGTTGAAGGACTGTAGAAAAGGTGAAATGTTCAGGCAGAAGCAGTGAAGAAGAAAAGAAGAGAAAATTCTACCTTTTTTGTTTTTTTCTTAGACTCCATTTCATTAGGTCCTCAGGGACTGGAAGATATGTATCCCGCAAGGAGCAGGTCAACACTCCTGAGAACATCAACTTAAAAGGAGAGAAAGCATATCTTGGCTCATGGCTCCCGTGTTTTCAGTCTATGGTCACATGCTTCTGCTGCAATTGAGGGCCTGTGGTGGTTTGTTTCATCTTGGTGAGAGTGCATGGGGAAGGAGTTATCCACCTCATTATGGCCAGAGAGCAAAGAGGGAGCAAGAGGAAGGAGCTCCGGTCTCGATTTCCCTTTCAAGGACATGCTCCCAATGACCTGACTTTCTTTCTCTGAACAATTAGTTCTTTCACCATCTCCCAATGTCACTAGGCACTTGAAACCAACCCTTTATCACATGAGACACTCGAAGTCATTTATGGTCCATACTATAACATATACCCTGAAAAGAAAGCTCCAGTCATGTTTTTTATTGCCATTAAAATTGCTCTATTAGTAATTTATTGAAATAAAGGAGATGGCACCATATCATTGAGTAATTCTATTGGGCAGACAGAGGCTCTCCTCATTATAACTATTGTACTCTCTTCAAAACAAGATTGAGTTAAATTATTAAAACTGACCTTGAATATATAAGGTTTATTTGATTTCTTGAAGCCTACATTTAGAAGCAATTTCAATTTCTTCTCCTTCCTCATGGATGTTAGCCCCAATTGTGAGTCCCCAAATTTACAAACAAGAATTTCTGTCTAAGGAAAGTAGATGTATATAAGGAATTGTGTTTTTATCTTGTAAAGATGAACTATCCTGACTCCATCCCCCAAAATAGTGACTTACAACATAGGAGTAGATATGACAGAACTTCAAATGTTTTATAAAACACTAACAGTAGATCATGCAGTCCATAGATGACTACACATATCTTTTCAAAACAAGGCTCTCCTGATTATTTGTGGGCATTTCTCAGAGGGATAACTGATTTATCACTTATGTGCTGCTTGGAAGAAGTTATCTTTATAACATGAGTCAACAGATCAGAAATTGTGCTACAGAATTTATCTCTGTTTTTAACTAAAGTGATCAATTATACCACATTGGCCCTAGAAGGCAATCATTTCTGCCTGAATTCAGTGGTTATGGTTGTCACGGGTGATTGCTTGAGACTTACTCCTCATAGTCCAAGGTAGAGTCTGTGTAATCACTAATGTATCTCCTGCCTGAACTACTGTCTCCAGCCAAATGGAAATGTCAATAATAAAACTTAGAAATACACCAGGCTTCTGAATTAAAACCTGACTAGTTTGCTCAGCTACATCTGGTACCTTATGAAATATATTTTTTGGTCAATATTTAAGGCTATCTTCATGAAGATGTTAGAAAAATTACTGAGAATAGCCTTAATTAAATGTTCTATGAAAAAAGCTGAATAGGTTTTGTCCTAATCGCTATGAGTCAGATTAATCAGAGTGGTTGATGCATTGATACACTTATGAGAAAATTCACCAGATTTGAAGACATTGAAGAAATCAGCAGAAGACATTTGGAAGACAATCTTTCACAGATCTTTATGTTTTTTCAAGTATTGTGAGACACTGATTTTTTTTCTTTTGAAGAGATTATTAACATTTGTACAGAGGATAGTATAATAATTTAAAAAGAAAGAGTATGCCCTTCAAGAGTAAACTGCAGACATATTTTGTGTCTCCTCCTATGAAAACTGTCTTCTTCTACAGCAATAGACAAATACAATTAGCAACCATTATTAAAGACTAAATGTAGGTTTGGAATCCTCTACCATAACTCACTGTTATGGAATGTGAAGATGAGAAATTCTACAGAACAATTTAGTCAGCTAATTCAACAAATATATAACTTGAAAAAAATAAAGATTGGAGGCCCTAGAGTAAAACTATCACCACCACTGCAAAATCAATGAAATCTGAAAACACTAAGAGAAAACATCAACCAAGTGTAATATGTCGATCTTGATTGATCTTAATAACAGAAATAAAAATATTTTTGAAATAGTTATTAACATTAGAATAACAAGTATACACTATAATATTAAAAACTATTGCAAATGACATAAATTGTGTTACTGAATTAAGGTTGAATCTAAAAATTCTGTCAGTTGGAAATATATACTAACACATGAATGAAAGATTTAAAATATTACTCTAATCTGCTACTGCTACTACACACACACACACACACACACACACACACACACACACACACACACAGCAAATATGTAATGGAGGATATAGTTGAAAAAATAGACAAATAGTTATAATTAATGAAAAAGAGTGATGAGTACACGGAAACACATTATACTTTTATATGTTTCAACAAAATAACAGAACATGATAAAATTATAGCTCAATCACAGGATGACTGTATTATCTATGGAAAATTTAGTATAATTATTTCTTCAGTATATTCAGTTAAAAGTAACAATATTATTATCTATCTCATACAGTTAATATGAGTTTTAATACCTAGTGTTTTTGGCACTTGGAATAAAATATTGCTATCTACTTTTCTCATATTCTAAAGTGTAAATAGAGATGGATTACAATGTTGACAAAAGGGATTTGGGTTCACAGTTATATTTTAAAGGGTAGATTGATAATATTTACTACATAACAATTCATTAAATATTAATCATGTAAGTGATGCACTCTTTTGTTGCTTGTTGAAATGGTATGTATCTCTAATTCCATTAATTCAGGGCTGAGAGAGAACCATCACAGGTTTGAGGACAATGCATAGTAGTTTAACATGATTCTGTTTCAAAATAAAAAAACAAATTAGGACTGGGAGTGTAGGTCAGCAGGAGAATACCCCTGAAATAAATCTCCAGTAACACTCATACAAAAAAGATACACCTATTTAAATAACCAATTAGTATAACTTCCAACATTGTCTTGCAATTAATTTATCTTTCAATATAAATAGGAGTCTGTTAGAGGATTTATTTTAATTCAAGATCTATCAGCACTTATGACCATCACTTCGTGCTCTAAATCTAGGAAGTAGTTTAAAATTTTCTTCTTACTTATATTCCAGCTGAAACTTTATTTTATTTCTCCTCCAGTTCTGAATAAATATAGTTTATTTATTCCACTTATAAGAAAAATACCAAGTAATAAAGGATATTTTCTTCACTAAAATATAGATTCAGAATTGTAGCCCTCATGCCCGGCAGATAGAGAGCATTCCATTATTCATCCATCAATCAACCAATCAATCAATATTTTTAAGTGCGTTACTCAACAGGATTTAAATGTTTCCCGACTGTAGGCAGGCCCTGGTAAAACTGTTTCATAAAAGTGCCTTGCGAATTCATAGTAGAGATTGTAATTCATAGTAAGAAAGTCTCATTATCTAATTTCCCCTACTTTGAAAAGTTAAAAGTAGTTGTTACAACTATTTCTTTCAAGAAACTGTATTTACTACTTACTGTTGACTGCCCTTGCCTCAAATATACTTCAGGAGAGTAATAATAATTCATATTTCTCAATAGGAAACACGTGCTCAAAGTTCTAGAGGAAAGATGAGTTTTATTTACTTACTTTTTTCAAAATTTTTTTCCACAAATTCACCCCAGTGAAACTGGCTTTCTCCAAAGTATAAGAAAGAAAAGACCTGGAATAAAGTTTCCATTTTCTAAACTAAATGATGTGATAGTTTTATTATTCAAGTGGCTGAGGTAATTCGTTTCAAATTTTCTCTATTAGGACAATAAACCCTGGAATCAGTGAGTAGTGGTTAATAGTTGCTACAGAAAATTAAATAGGTAAGGAAAATATGTAATATTTCTTTTAAAAAGAACCAGTCTAGCCAGATGTGGTGGCACACGCTTGTAATCCCAGTACTTGGGAGGCAGAGACAGGAGGATTGTGTAGTTTAGAAGCCAGCCTCAGCAGTTTAGTGAGGTTCTCAGCAACTTAGTGAGACCCTGTTTCAAAAAATATATATAAAATAGATCTGGGGGTGTACGCTGGAGATAGACTCTGGGTTTCATCCCCAATATAACAAACAAACAAACAAACAAACAAACAAAAAAACAAACAAAAAAGAACCAGTCTACTTAGCCTATATAAAACACATGATAAAAGTTTTGGGGAAAATTTTTGTAAAACACATTTCCATGGCCATAATATTAATAACCTCAGAATAGCTAAACTTATACTGTAAGCATTTATACCAAATTTGAAAAGTCAATGCTTACTCCTAGTTTCAATTAATGACTCAGTCCCTTAATTTATGCATTTGTGGCTTTAGAAAACAGTCCAAATAATGTTATGTGTATATATAAAGGTATCATAGTGAATCTATTATTCACAACTATAAAGTGTGCAATAAAATTATAAAAATAAATTAACAAATGTCCAGTGGAGTGAGTTTGGTGGTTTGGGGGAGGATAGTACAAAAGGCGAATTAATAAAAGAAATACTTCCACTGACTTTATGTACATATGTGAGAATATCAATGCCAATCTCAGTATCTTTTATGGGAAAGGGGTTAGAAGGGAGAGAGCTAGGGGAAATTCACCAAGTTCTGTATGAATATGTTTTACTACCATAAAAACTAAATTTTGAGACTATAAGGCACCAATAAAAATATAAAACTATTAAAAATAAATAAATAATTAAATTCGAGAATGATTCAGAACATCTATTCTTTTGATAATTTTATATATAGATAAGACTATTAACATGAATATTAATTAGTACTACACTTTTATCTACTTTAAATTACTCAATAAGATTTACTTTGTAGTATTAAATATCTTTATATGTAATTGATTTTCTAATGAGAATGTGAGCATTTTGAAATCAATGTCTGTAAGCTTATAATGGTATAAATTGTTTTGTAAATAACATGGTCTGGATTTGAATTACACCATTCATTGACTGCATGATCTTAGGAAATCACTTAACCTTTCTGAGTCTTAGTTTATAATTTTATAAATAAGAATAATATCCATAGAGGATAAATATAAATAAATTTCATTAAAACCATTGAAAATTCTATTTAGTTCTGAAGTCTCCAAAATCCTGATAAACTTGCCAAAATAACTATATTAGTTAGGGCTCCCAAGAAAAAGAAAACAAATAAAGTAAGATTACATAGATAATAGATAATGGGTATGGAGATAATTATGAGTGCTTTGCTTCATTCAGTGACACAAAACATGTAAGATTGTTTTCAGTCTTCTGGGTTTTACAGAAATACAGAGGCTGGGATTTACAGAAATACAGAGGAAGAAATACAGAAATTCTGAGGCTGTCTGATCAACAAAATGCCAAGAAGTCAAAAACAGGATAAAGTCACTAAAATGAAACCCAATGAACCAATGAGACAAGAGCCTGGACAGTAGTCTTTCCTGTTCTGAAAATAATATTTTTCCTAAACGATAAGCAACAACTTCAGGCGGTGAAGGGCAGACAAACATGTGGAATAGTCACTAAAGCATAGTAAAATGCACGACCTGAAGGAGAGATTTTAGATGGTAAGGAGAGGCATTGCCTGAAATAGCATGGTGAAGAAGACTTCAGGCACAAGTAAAACTCCACCTCTACACATGATAGCATCAAGAGATTGGGATCCTGCATACCTTGTAGATACCATCAAGAAGAAAACAGTTCAAAAAAATGTTTTGTCTATGTATGAATGTATCACTAGTAATCTCCCTAAAAATTAAAGGGAGGGAATAGGGGGAAATGGAGTTAAATGTAGAAGAAAATAAATCAACTGCTGTGTGCATGTATGTTTGTACCACTTTGAACCTCACTGTGATGTTAAAATGCAACAATAAAATATAAATTAAACAATAAGATATAAATTAAAACAATAAAATTAAACAATAAAATATAAAATATAAAATAAAAGAAATATTTAAATAAATAAATTAAATAAATATTTAAATTAATTAATTAAAAATTAATAAATTAATAAGTTAATTAAATTAAAAATATAAAATTAAATACATTAAACAAATAAATTAAACAATAAAATATAAATTAAAATGCAACAATAAAATATAAAAATGACAAAAATAAACACATATAATCCAAAAACAATATCTATAAAACTAATAACCACAAGAAGAATGGAGCAGAAAATAGGAAGTTTAACATTTTTAAAAAATGGTAAGAACAGAATGAGGCATGGTGGAACATGTCTATATTCTCAATACTTGAGAAGCTGAGACAAGAGGATCACAGGTTCATTCCCAGCCTCTGCAACTTAGTTGTGCCCTAAGAGAGAGCATGGTCTAGATTTACTAACACCTTCCTCCTTTTGTGCTGCTTGCCAGGCTGCCTGCTGCAGTGGCCTGGGACCAAGGCTGGTTGACATGGCTCCCAGCTTCCCTGCTCACCAGTACAGGGAAACATGGAACAGAATTAACATACTTTAGAGTTTACTCCAGACAGATTAGATAGACCCACTCCCAGTGGTTCTAAATGGGAAATTCTGGAAGCTGATATCAACTTCTTATTGGAATGCTATTGGGTGGAGGCTACACCAGACACCTCCTTAGCAACCAGATAGTGTCTATCTCTACTCCGTGTTTGATCTCAAGTGTGCTATATAAATCCTGCTCATAGAGTGGGGTAACCACCCACCCCGGGTAGAGAGGGCATGGCAACTCCTCCAAACTTCACTACCCATGACTTTGCAATGTTAAGGCTTAGCTCTTCCCTGTAATTGCATGCACTTGTTTGGTTTCCTGAACCTCTTCAGTTGGTCACAGGAGCCAAGAGATCCAAATAAAGGTTTTGTCTTCCTTTTGTGTCTTTGACTTGAATCTGACTGCATATGGATTTTTCTTGTGCCTGCTTCAATGGCGTCCCACCAGGGCCATTCTGGGTTACAATGTAGGGATTGGATGAGATAGAATGGCAATATTTGCTGTGACGTGCAGGTTTTCACAAGAAAGCTCAAGTGTAACCTCCACAACATGGCTCCCATACACCACTCTGTTCCCATAACTTGAGAAATGTAGGACAGTTCTCTACACTGGTCTACTGTGCAGTCTCCAAATCAGCTAAATTCAGACTGCACTGCAGTTCTACAGTTGTTTATGTACCAAATCTGTCTACAGTGTTTCTCTTCCTCTGTGTGTAGCTTGTCCCATCTGTAGAGCCCTGGCACCACCAATCACATGCTTGGCAGTGTTGCACTCTTTCTCACCCTGTGTTCAAAGGACCAGGCATTTTAAGTCTCTGTAAGTCTCTGACTATCCAAAATTGAACTGCAGTCAGTTTCCTCAGTCAGTCACCTCGCTGTTCTTCAGCTGCTTCAATTCCAAGCTACAGGGAAACTGAAAAGGGCTATCTACCTTTACTTTTCTATATTGGCTCAGAAATGTTTATATCTTAATATGACTAAGTTTTATGGGTGTATTGATATGTAATAATGTATTAAACTATATACTTAAGATCTGTGCATTTTCCTCTGTGTTAATTATAATTGAACTGAAACATATAAAAATGAAATGAGAGCTGAGTTGTCCATGAAATTATATGTTTGGTTTGGGTATAGTATAGTAGTTCAATGATAAAATATTTGTTTAGTATGAAAAAAGTCCTGCATTAATTCCCCAATGTCACCACAGCCACCATATATATGGTAAAATATATCAATACCATCACTATATATGTATATATGGAAAGGTATATATAGAAATAAATGTAAACATATATATAGAAACATATATTATTATAAGTCTGTCTTTATATGTATATAATATATATACATATTTGAATAACATTATATATATATATATATATTATGGCAAAAGAATTATGTCATGTCATTTAGCTATTTTTCCTACTTTGTTTTTATTTAATAAAGAATGAGTTTTTTCATACTCTTGAACACAATGAAATTTGTTCTAAAGCCAGGCGTGGCGGCACATGCTTGTAATCCCAGCACTTGGGAGGCTTAGAAAGAAGGAATAGCCTCAGCTATTTAGTGAGGCCTTTTGCAATTCAGTGAGACCTTGTTTCGAAGCATAAAAAATAGTATTGGGGGTATAGCTCAGAGGTAGAATAACCCTGGGTTCCATCTCTAGTACCATAAAAAAAATTGTTCTAAAGTTTGAGTAGCAATACTGATTCATTATTTCAAAAGTAACCAAATGAGGAATTGCCTATGCCATGACATATTAACCAAATGTATTATATTATATATTACATATTACATATTGTAATATATTATATATTCTGTAGATACTCGCATGTATGTATAGGGCATTAATATCCAGAATATATAAGAAACTCCAAGGACCCATTAGAAAAATTATAAATGAATAACCCAGTTAAGAATGAATTTATTCAGACTGCTGTACTCTTCATTTGATATAAGAAAATGCTAATAATCTAAATATTTGTAAGCCGGGCATGGTGGCACATGCTTGTAATCCCAGCATTTGAGAGGCTAAGACTGGATTATCACAGTTCACAGACAGCCTCAGCTACTTAGTGAGACCCTCCACAATTAGTAAGACTCTGTTTCAAAATAAAGCATAAAAAATAAGGAAGAAGGTGTAGCTCAGAGTTCAAATACCCCTACGTTCCACCCCCAGATCAAAAAAAAAAAATGTAAATAAGTACCTGTGTCTAGATTTTTAAGGACAATAAATTTAGATAAATATTTTGGGAAAAAGACAAATGGCCAACAGACATGTATTAAGACACTACTTCATACCAGTACAATTAATTATTATATTAGAGTAAGTACAACGTTGGCCACAGTGGTAAAAATTTTGTAGTCCCAGTACATAAAAGGCTGAAACAGAGCTGGCTTGGTGGCACCCACTTGTATTCACAGCATTCAGGAGGCGGACACCTGAGGATCACAGTTCATGGACAGCCTCAGCTACTTAATAAGACCCTTCCCAACTTAGTGAGACTTCAGGAGGCGGAGAGCTGAGGATCACAGTTCATGGACAGCCTCAGCTACTTAATGAGACCCTTCCCAACTTAGTGAGACCTTATTTTAAAAAATAAAACAGACTAGCTGGGCGTGGTGGCACACACTTGTAATCCCCCTGCTTGGGAGGCAGAGACAGGAGGATCTCGCAAGTTCGAAGCCAGCTGCACTGGCTTAAGAGACCCTGTTTCCAAATAAAAATATAAAAATGGGTCTAGGAGGGTAGCCCAGAGGTAGAAGGGTTTACAGGAACCCCAGTATCACCAAAATACATAAATAAATCAGTAAATCAATCAATCAATAAATAAATCAGACTAAAAATTAGGGCTGGTGGTATAGCTCGAAGGTGCAATGCCCCTGGGTTCCATTCCTGATACTGCCAAAAAAAAAAAAAAAAAAAAGACTCACAGGTTTGAGGACAGTGTGTGGTAACTTAGCAAGACTACATACATACATACATACATACATACATACATACATAAAAGGACTAGGAGTGTTGCTCAGGTAGAATGCCCCAGTTTAACCCTCAGTGCCATACACAGACACACACACACATACACACACACACACAAACACACAAAGTTAAAAAGGGATGGTGATTATAAAAAGAAAAGAGAACCTTTGCACACTGTTGATGAGACTGTAAATTAATATGACTATTATGGAAAAAAGGATAGGTGTTCATGAAATTTAAAAAATACCTCATAATGTTGTGATCTCACTACTGATTATACATCCAGAGAAAATTTAATCAGTATTTGTAAGAGACATGTGTACTCTATGTTCATGGCAGTAGTATTCACAGTAGCCAAGAAATAGAAAAAGTTCTTAACAATAGATGGCTAAAGAAAATATGCCATATATAACCCACTGGAATACTTTTCAACCACACAAAAGGATACAATTCTGTTATTTTGTATAATATAGATAGAAATGAAGAACATTCTGATTGGTGACATAATTTAAGCATAGAAATACAAGGACTCCACAATATCACTCAAAGATAGACAAAAATTTCTAAAATTTTGATTTCATGGAAGTTAAGAGCACAATGGTAGTTACCAGAGGCTGGAACAATGTGGGGAGTGAGCAACATGGATTAATATGCACTGATTACAATTAGATAAGAACAAGAAGCTCTGGAAACCATTGCCCAGTATTATGACTACAAATAGCATTTTTGTACAATGCATTTAAAAAATTGAGGAAACAAATTTGAAAGTTTTTACCATAAATAAATAATAAATAGTATATTATATAAATATATTTAGCCTGATTTAGACATTACACAGCATACACATGTAGCAAAACATCACAGTGCACCATTATTATGTGTGCGTATATATATATATACAAAAAGCGGGTCTGGGGATGGAACGCAAGGGCATTCAACCTCTGAGCTACACCCCGTGCCCTGTAGCTGAGGCTGTCTGCCAACTGCAATCCTCTGGTCTCAGCCTCTCAAATGCTGGGTATCCAAGTGTACACCACCACGCCCGGGTTATTATTTGTATTTCCATATCAGTTAAATAATTAAGGTAGATAAGACAAAAGATTAAAAAGCTATGAATTCAATTTCATAGGACTTTTATAGAAATTAAATAAAATGTACATGATTAAAACTTTGTAATTTAGCCGGGCATGGTGGCGCACGCTTCTAATCCCCGCGCTTGGGAGGCAGAGATAGGAAGATCGCGCTAGTTCGGAGCCAGCCTTGCTGGCTTTGTTTCCAAATAAAAAAATAAAAAAATAAGTCTGGGGAGTGTAGCCCCGAGGTAGAAGGGCTTCCAGGAACTCCAGTACCACCAAAAAAAAAAAAAAAAAAAAAAGAAAGAAGAAAGAAAGAAAGAAAGAAAGAAAGAAAGAAAGAAAAAAACTTTGTAATTTATTATATCCTGTAAAATCAATATAATTCTATTCCTTTTGTGGGTTCCATAAAACAGCACTAAAGTGCTTTTCAGACTGTCATTTTGTAATAAATATGTCTGACGGGTCCATCCCATCAGCGGTGGATCTGAGCAGGAAGGAAAGTGCCAACAGCGCGAACAGAAGCACAAAGAACCGGGAGTCGAGTCAAGCAGGATCTCGTTTATTTTTCTCAGGTAACCAAATTTAAAGCAAAAAACCGCAAGTGAGATTTCCAACAGGAAACTATTCTAACCTATCAAGCTAAAGGTCACTCTTGCATGTGCAAAGCACATAACTTGTAGCCAATCATTATACAATGCACAAGGGGTTCACGAGCACAGAAGCATTATTTGAGCCAATAAGGCTCAACATTACCCAATTGGGCTAGCGGGGGCAAGGGGAGTAGTTAAGGCCTCCATATCCGCTCCGTGCTACATGTAGCTGATTCATCAGAAGTTCTATCAGGTGGTTGTGCAGACCCCAACATATATCTGTAGTGGAAATATATTTTATAATCATTAATTTTTTAATTTTGAAATCTTACTGGGACCAGAGAAATTTGCTTGCAAACATGTGTAATCCTACTAGTATATAGTTGATCTGTAACTCTTAAAATAATAATACTTAACTTAAAAAAATAGATATATGCTACCTGCATAACCTTGATAGGAAATGCAATTTATTTAAATATCAAATATTTAAAATTTTAGGACTTTGGCCGGGTGTGGTGGTGCACGCTAGTAATTCCCGCGCATGGGAGGCAGAGACAGGAGGATGGCACAGGTTCGAAGCCAGCCACGCTGGCTTAAGAGACCCTGTTTCCAAATAAAAATATAAAAAATAGGTCTGGGAGTGTAGCCCGGAGGTAGAAGGGCTTCCAGGAACCCCAGTACCACCAAAAAAATAAAATTAAATTAAATTAAATTTTAGGACTTTGTATATAGTATATTTTTAAAAAGAAGTGATTTAAAATATCAAAATTACGAGCTGATTTCTCTACTCAAAACAAAAACTCAAAAATATCTACAAGTGTAATTATTATTTATTTTCTGTTTTGAAGGTATTGCACATTGGCTTGGGGTATGTGTGGTGAGTGAATGTCTTAGCAGGTATCAACCATCTGTGTTGGATCAGATATAGTGTCAAAATATTCAAACCAAAGGGTCTTTATGTTCATGAAGATGAAGACTGAATTAATAATTGCTTTTGAAATCTTTTAAACCATGCCTTACTAAAGATATAATTATGTAGAGTAAAATGCATGTGTTTGCATGAAATATGCAGAGTTCACAGATGAATTGAAGACAGGGCACCTTTTGTTAATGAGTAGACAAATTATCTTTTGGGAATGTGTGCTAATGAGTAAAATAATACTACAAATATCGACTCTACATTAACAAATGAGATAGTAAATTAGGGAACTTGGTAGGAACACCTCTCTTGAACAAATATCCTGGGCTCTTCAATTAGGGTCCTTATGCCTCCCATCCTCTGAAAGATATACAGCATATAGTGGAAAAGATCTCTTCTGTCCACGAAGTCTCTTTTGCTCTGTTGAATTTCAGTGAGACACCTCCAGAGAACATATATCATCCATGGTTTAAAATTTTCAGTCTCTCTCTCTCTCTCTGTGTGTGTGTGTGTGTGTGTGTGTGTGTGTGTGTGTGTATGTAAAATCTCTCTAAAATATAATGTTTGATTTTTGATTTTTGCAGAAACAAAATTAATGAAAATAAGAACTAAACCAGTGGTTTTCATGGCAAATGTTATTACAAATAAATTACATGGTGCTTATTTAAAGAACAAATGCTAATAGGTGCTGATTTTTACAAAGCAAAGATATGATGTTGTAGAAAGCCCTGCTTGAAAACCTGGGTTCTATTCAAGGTCACGCATCTGGTTTGTTGGACAATCTTGGGCAAGTCACTTGTGTAGCCTTAACTGAAATCTAGGGGGTTTTCCTCCTCATCTGTAAAAAATTAGGTTAATAACACAAGTTTATTTGTGAAGTACTTTGGTCTGCTCAAGTAAAAAAGTCACAAGTACAAATATTATTATATTTATTAATTGCTAAGGATGGCTTCAGGGCACCTTTGCTACTTAAAAAAATCCGGCTTACAGCTGTGAAAACATTATTCTTAACAGAAACAATTATCAATGGTGGTTGGTTCAGAACTCATAGAAAAGAGAGCCACAGGAGGTTATATTTATGAACAATGTGAGAAAGAAAAAGAAACTGCAGGTATTATTTTTAAAATGAAGCAGACATGGTGGGACATACTTGTAATCCCAGTACTTGGGAGGCTAAGGCAGAAAGATCTCAGATTCAAGGCCAGCCACAGCAATTTAGTGAGGCCCTTTGAAACTTAGTGAAAAAAATAAAAAATAATAAGTAAATTAGGGCAAAGAGTGTAGCTCAAGTAAAATGCCCATGGGTTAATCCCCATTAACACAAACAGACACACAAACACACACAGAGTAATATTGAATAAAGCATGTAACATAATAGCTAAATATAAATATATAATCAATCAATATAACACACACACACACACACACATATACACAAGCATTTCCATGTTTACAATCAGAGAAAAAGGAGTGTGGGCTGTTTTGATATTGTTATTCTCTTGCCTTCATCTCTTTCTCTAGGCCTATCAATTTTCCTTTATCACAAAGTTACTTTTGTGTGTAATGTATTACTACATGTTTATTTCTCAACAGATATAAATGTATTAAAATATCATAATGAAATAAAAGGGAGAAGCTAGGACAAGTCTGAGAAAAGTATTTCTTTGTGAAATTTGTAGTTTTTCCTCTTTTCTGACTCCAAAGCCAAAAGCATTTATTCAGTTTTGCCTCAGACTCAGAGTTTCTCTTTGCCTCTATTTTTCATATGCTAATTTATTTGCTTTATTTATAGTAAATAGGTGTGAAATGTCATTATCAATTTTGCTTAATATGGATTACGTGGATTCTTTGGGTTTCCTGACTTCAGTTGATTGGGCTGCCGTTTTTAGGAGCCTTGCGGAGGAGCAGAGGACAAGACCCTGAGGTGAGGGACAAGAGGGTCTAGCTAAAGAACCTCCTTGTTGACTGTGTTACAAAGCGATTAAATAAAACTGCTCTATAATATTCCCTTTAGTGAAAACAAAGTAAACTTCTACAATCAATGGGGATGTAGTTAGTAATACAAATTCCTGGATTACAAAGAAGAGGGAGAGAAGAATGAATGAGAATACTCAAAGAGAAAAATTCCCACTGAAAGAGGAAACACTTAGAATTCCAAGCTTTCAATTTCAGTACCTCTTTTTTTTTTCTGCTTAACCTTTTCTCACTTGTCTCCTTCATCTCCTTTCTTCCCTTTATTTTTTTCTCATTAATTCTCTTGCTCTGCTTTTCTCTTCTCTATCTAGACTACAGGGGTTCACCTAAAGTCAGTTAAATCATGAGAGAAAAAAGTTATTTGAGGAACATGTTTGACAATGAGCTGAAAAGAAACTATAACAAATTGATCTGACCCTTGAAATTTTTAGGTAAATAAGAACAAGTCAATATATAATGGATGCAACACATGGAGTTGGGTAAATATCGCTTCGATAAACCACAACAGTAAACCAACTACAGAATAAAAATAAATTGGATTTCAGTGCAATAAAAACAAAAGTTGCACTTTGTAAGTCATAGCTATAAAATGAAAATATAAGTCACAGATTGGGCAAAAATATCACAATCCAAAGAACTATAATCCAGAATGTATAAAGGCAATTATCTTCAAACTAGAAATATGTGTGTATGGTCACAGACTGAGTGGTTTAAATAATAATTTTTTCTTAGAGTTCTAGAGACTGGCAATTTGCTATCAAAGTGCCAGTAGATTAGGCTTGTGTGTCTTGTGACCTCTTTCTTTGAGACATAAAGAGTGAGAGAATTCTTCTTTCTTATTGTAAGAACATTAATATTAATCATCTTTTGAGGAATCTACCTTTATGATCTCCTCTAAATCTAAGTATATTCTTAGGTCCAACCTAATAGCATCACATTGGGGGTAGGTTTCATCATATTGGGGGTGTGGTAGAGACAGAATCTTTTAGTCTATAACAAGGAGGTATAAATATAATTTTAGCTACATAACACATTTAAAAAATGGAAGCCGAGTGTGGTGGCACACACTTGTAGTACCAGTACTTGGGAGGCTGAGACAGGAGAGTTGCACACACACAAAAATGGATCACTGAAATGAATACGCATTTCCTGAATAAAAATGTGTGTGTAGCCAGGCGTGATGGCACGTGCTTGTAATCCCAGCATTCCCAAGGCTGAGACCGGAGGATCGCGGTTCGCGGAAAGCCTCAGCTACTTAGTGAGGCCCTCCACAACTCAGTGAGACCCTGTTTCAAAATAAAGAATAAAAAATTAGACAGGGGGTGTAGCTCAGAGGTCAAATGCCTCTGGGTTCCATCCCCATACCCTCAAAAAATAAAAAAATAAAAAAAATGTGTGTGTAATTCTTACAATCACATAAGAACATGTTTTTGTTGTGGTACTGTGGATTAAATTTAGAGACATTCAACCTCCAAGCTATACCCGAAGCCAATTTTTATTTTTTATTTGGAAACAGGGTCTCTACTTGCTGAGGCTGTCCTCGATCCTGCAATCCTCTTGTCTTAGCCTTTCAAATAGTACATAGGACATTTTAAAGTCATTAGTCATCATAAAAATTAAAATTAAGACCACAAGTATTCACTATAGAACTAAAATATGATGCAGCCTTGGCTTTACCCTCACAGTTTCACAAATTACCCCATTTGGGCCTACTTGTAGTAATTCCAGCACTGTCACAGGTTGCCTGGCTTCTCAGGCCTTCCTTTGGAATCTGGGGGGAGGCCTCCATGACCCCATTTTCAACAAAGCCAGCAGTATGTGAGTACCAAGATCATCCATCAGCAGGAAACTAGTCGAGATCTTTTTAATCACTGCTGCTGGGCTCACCTCTATCTTGACAAAGGCAGAGCCCATTCCCATCATGGGTGTTGCCGGACCTGCCTCCATCAAGACCACAAAGAATAAATCTGAGTAAAAACTGCCACCCTTGCTTCTAATCAAAGCATTCAACCTCCCTTCGATCATTTTTCTTCCACAGAACCTTCTCTCTGAGGCCTAGCTTTACAACATGTTTTTCTGACCAAACTGCAAAAGTGTTAAGTCTCTCTGCTTTATTGCCTTCTCCCAAAATTTATGGAACAATTGTCTGAATGTAAACATCAATATCCATAAAGCAGTTTGGATATTTTGCTGTTTTGATATTTTCTCCACCATTTTATCAATCATTCCATCATTAAGTTCAGCCTCACACAAAATTTCAGGACATGGGAAAAAGGCAGATAAGTTTTTTGACAAAGTGTAATACATGTGGCCTCTACTCCATTCTTCCATAGAGTCCTCTTTGCCCTCTAAAATTTCCTGAGCACAGTCTCTACTGTCTGCCCTTCTGTCCCAATTTTGGGCTTTCCAACTTCTCAAAAAAAGATTGCCAAAGGCTCACAATCCACATGGTCAATTTTAGATATAGCCAAGACCTTAGATATAGCCAATTCATCAGCATTTTGTAGCTATAATCTAAAATATTGTCCATGTAACTTAGAGGAAATACAATTTGTTAATGGTTTAGTTTCTGTGAGGCCAAAGACAGTAGACCTCAGGGGCATGGTGGCAGAAAGTATAGGGAGAAAAAGAACACATGGTCTCTGCTCTTCACATGAAGGAGGGGAGAAGGATCTATATATAACTCCAAGCTCACAGTCCAGGCAGTCACTTTCTCGAGCCAGATCCTACCAGCTCAAGCCACCACCCAGATAAATCCATCACAATGTATTTATCCATGGATAGGATTACAGCTCTCCTGACTTAATTATATCATCTTTGAAGATTAATTAATGAGCTCTTTTGGGGACATTCTATATCTAACTACAACATCCTGTTTCAAAATAAAAACAAAATTGGGCTGGGGGGGTCTAGCTCAGAGGAGAATGCATCTGGGTTCAATCCTCAGTACCTTATAAAAATAAAATAATAAGGTAAACAATACTGGATATTATCAAGGATATGCCACCAGAACACACATATTTGCTGGTAGGTATACAAAGTGATTGCACACTTTAATAATGTTTAACAATTTTTACACATTAAACACAAACTTATTATATAACCAGCAATTTTACACCTAAGTTGCTGCCTAAAATATATATGTACACAAAGAGGTATATGCAGATCACATTCCCAACAATTTTATTCAGATGATCAAAAATTTAAAAAAATGTTCCTCCAATCCAGGAGTCATGGCGCACACTTGTAATCCCAGCACTTAGGAGGCTGAGACAGGAGTAACAAGGTTCGCAGACAGCCTCAGCTACATAGTGAAGTTCTTTACATCTCAGTGAGGCCTTGTTTCAAAATAAAGAATAAAAATAGAAGTAGGGGAATAGCTCAGAGGTAGACTGCCCTGGGTTCCATGCACCACCAACAATAACAACAGCAACAACAAAAACCAACATATTTCTATATATTTATATGCAGTATTAATTATGATATTATAATAGTAATTACATGAAAGAAGGTACTCATTAAAACAATCAGGTTGTATGATTAAAATATCTGTATTTTTAACTGCAAATTACACCTTAGCAAAGTTACATTATAGAGTTGAGATGTAAACTGGGATGTTCAAGCTACTGCTGATTACCAGATGGGGGAAAGTGGTTTCATAATTTCTTAGCCCCAAAAAAGTATGTAAAGGCATTAAAACTTGATCTAATATTTTAAAGATAACTTTTTGTTACAATTTTTATTTAAAATAAGGTATATGAATTTACTAACTTAAAAATTTTAATCTCTTATACTTAAAATGTAGAAATAAATGACATTAGATGAACATTTATTCTTTGAAAATGAATAAAATGGAAATAAGTGTTCAAACTTAAGCTAAAGGAGTTTTGATAAAATTGCTAATATGCATAACAGAATTGATCAATGTTTTATTAAACACTGATTATTATTCAAAACACTCAATATCTAGTAATCAGAAAAACATTTTAAATAATTGATAAACTTTAGGCTATCATGATAAAAATAAAACAATCCTAGTAGCATTCTGAAATGTCACAGAATAGGGGTCATTACAATTAAACTATGTTATAGTAAATTTTCAAAAGCTTATAGTCGAGAGATAACAATTTATGCTTTATTAGATAAGATTGGTAGATTTAAAAAATCTTTTAAATAGTTGGAAATATTAATAACTCTACAGAGTATCTTACTATTCAAAAATAAGCAAAATAATAACTGTAGAACTAAGTTAAAATAATAATATTTATTTTGAGAAACTTTATAAAAATAGTTTTGTGGCATGCTCTCAATATGTATTTTATCTTTACAGGAACAAGGATTCCAAACGCACAAAGTCAAAAAGAATGCTTTTAGTTCTACATAAGATTAGCTTTGCACTTATTATTACAACCTAAATAACCTTTGTCAAATGATCATAACTGGCAGGAGCCACAGATGGTTAGACCTCATCCCACCTATAGCTATAGATATCTGGTGTGTCAGTTTGTTCTTGTTAGCTTGCCAGAATCCACATTTTTTTTTTTTTTTTTTTGCAAGAGTGGTTGTAGGTGGGTGGTAACACACAGATGTTTTACTTAAAACAGAAAATATAATCCAACAACTATGAATAAATATACTTCAACACTAGGGATATGAATACCAATAACAAAGATTGAAAAATAGTGTTTACATGGCACAAACTTCTCAGAATAGCTAAAAGAACATTTACATGATTTTTAGTCAGATAAAATGGTTCACATAGGAGATGAAAATTAAGAAGTTTACTCTGTGTAATTTATATCAAGGATTTACTTCTAAATTAGTATGCTAAATGGCCAGTTTCAATCCCAACAATTCAGTTACAGATTTAAAAAAATATTGCTTCTATCAAATAATGTATTTTGGCAAACCTTTATTCCTCTTGGGATAGGTATATGGTAATGCAAAATTGATCTTATAATTTTTACTGGTACAAAAGAATATGAAACCTGAGGCTTTTGCTCAAAAAATATAGTTAAAGAAGGCAGTCATTTTAAAATTACTTTTTACATAAAATGTTTTCTGGTTAGAATAACATTATTCTGATTACAAGTATAGTATATGTACCAGTATTGGAATGGCCTAGGAAGATTTGGGAAAGCTCTGATTATTAATATATTTCAAAAGAAAATAATTAGTATATTTCAAAATAGTTGTGTCAAAATGGCAGCAGACATGGGTAAAGAAAAGGACTTGGTTTCTGCCTAAAACAAGCAGCTATTCCAATGTAAATCAACCTAGCTCAAAGTAATTAACAAGTCAATAGAGGAGAGCGAGGGCTTCCTCTTTCTACAGACAGACATACATGATGATCTTGGGAGGAAGGGGCAGGGTTTGGCCTTGCCCTTCATGAAAGGAGACACCTCACCACACATTGCTAGGGGAGGTACCTTACAGGGACATTCACTATGTCAGAGTCACGCAAACAAGATGGAGGTCATGGGTATAAAAGGCCGAGTCCACGTGTAAGCCCTCTGGTGTATTCATTTCGAGTCACCCCCTCATGCCATTTTGGCATGGGGCTGTATTTCTGTTTTCTGTATTTCTACCTTTCTAATAAACTTCTTTAAATCTTCAGCAACGGTCCCAGCTATGCATATTTATTCTTAGCTTAGGACAAGAATCCACGGTTCTTTCTTCTGTTTGGGGTCATTTTGGATTTTGTTATGGGTTGGAGGAAAGTGTGTCCGGGACCCTTGCAGGGGTTCCCGGGAAACAGTTTCCACAAACCATATTCTCCCAATTTGTAACAGTATATGCTTATTGTAAAAACTTTACAACATGTAAAAAAAATGCACTTAAACGATAATCCAAACCCCTATGGAAAAATAGTTAATTGTTTCATTGTAATACAACTGAACTTTGAAATACAAATGTAAAAAAATATATAATTTTATTATAGGCATTCTAATTTTATTACAGGCATTCAGACCTATTTTATATTTTTATTTGGAAACAGGGTTTCTCAAGCCAGTGCAGCTGGCTTCGAAGCTGTGCGATCCTCCTGTCTCTGCCTCCCAAGTGCAGGGATTACAAGCATGCACCACACAAGGTTTAATTACATTTTAGAATATCAATGACCTAAAAGTAAAATAAAATGCATCTTTTCCTATTATTTTAGATATAAAAAGATTCAAATGATGAAAGTAAACTTAGAAAATTTACTGTTGTTGATGCTGTTGTTGGTGTTGTTGAACCCAGGGGCATTCTACTTCTGAGCTAGACTCCCAGCTCTGTTTATTATAATTCATTGTGTTCTTTTTTTTTTTTTTTTTTTTTAACGAGTCTCACTAAATTTCTGAGGCTGGCTGCAAGTATGTGATTCTCTGGTCTCAGACTCCTAACTACTGGGATTACAGGTGTGTTCCATAGTGTTCATCTTGAGATTTTATTTTTTGATGTAAATTAAAAGATGTTTTACTTACAGGTATGAAAAAACATGGTTCTAGCCATTATTATACATGATACAAATGATAATTTTCTTTTATACATCGTATAAGAATACATACTATCTATCATATTAGAAATTATGCCCAGAATAAGTCTATAAGCCTACAATTAAATTTGAATTCATTAGCAACATATTGGCTATTGCTTTAAAGTTAAATTTTATACTTTGAAAGTATTACAGTTGAAAGAAGTGAGATTTTATACAAAATAAGCAAATTTAAGAATATATCTTGATCACTTAAATGAAAATTTGAAGAATGTATTCAATTTAAGCATACCTGAAATTTTTTCTTCGGGATTAAACACAGGGACACTACCTCAGTGCTGCGTCGCTAGGTTTTTATTTCATTTGAGGCAGTGTCTCTTTAAGTTGCTCAGGCTGGCCTCAAAGTTGTATACCTCAACCTTCTGAGTATCTGGAATGATAGGTCTGTTCCTCTGAGCACAACAGCTATACCTAAATTGATGATGTCTTAGTTCATTTTATGCTCCTATAGTAGAATAGCTGAAACTATGTAATTTATAAGTAGCAAAGAAAATATTGGCTCATGGTTCTGGAAGGTAGAAAGTCCACATTTGAGGGGGGTGACATCTAGCAAGGTCCTTCTTTCTTGCTGAGCTATTCCATAGTAAAGTATTTAAAAAATGAAGAATAAGAGAGACTGATAAGGTGCCAAGATCATCCTTTCATAAGAAAATCACTTTTAAAGAAATGAACTCACTTTGCCTGGCATGGATGCGCACCCTTGTAACCTCCGAGCATGGGAGGCGGAGACAGGAGGATCGCGCAGGTTCGAAGCCAGCGGTGCTGGCTTAAGAGACCCTGTTTCCAAATTTTAAAAGTATAAAAATAGGTACTGGGAGTGTAGCCCGGAATTAGGAGAGTTTCCAGGAACAACAACAAAAAAAAAAAAAAAAAAAAATGAACTCACTTTAACAATAACAGCAATAACCCATTAATCAGAATAGGGCTAGCCAGGCTTGGTTGTGCGTCTAGCAATTCTAGTATTGGGGAGGCTGAGACAAGAGGATAGAGACAAGAGGATCGCTGTTCTCCATTCTCAGTTACTTAGTGAGGCCCTTTACAAGGCAGTGAAACTGTTTCAATTAATAACAATAAGATAATGATGATGATGATGATGATGATGATGATGATGATGATGATGATGATGATGGAGTGCACAGCTCAGAGGTCTAATGCCCCTAAGTTCCATCTTCACTACCGAAAAAAAAAAAAAAGAAAAGAAAAGAAAAGAAAAGAACAAAGAGCCCTCTGAAAGTTGTTCATTGAAGATAGTTTTGACTTTAAATTCTTTGGGGGACACATCCAGACCATAGCAATCAACAAATTTATTTGCAAGAATGACAATTTTTTGATAACAAAAATTCATGAAATCTAGGTACATATTAGAAAAAAACTTGAAGCAAGCTGTGGCTTTTTTTTTTTTTTTTCTATACTGGGGATGGAACTGAGGGGCATTCTACCTCCTAGCTATACCCCCAGATCTATTTTTTATTCTTTACTTTGAAATAGGATCTCACTGAGTTATAAAAGGCCTCACTAAGTAGCTGAGGCTGTCCGTGAACTGCAATCCTCTTGTCTCAGCCTAATGCTAATATTACAAGTGTGGCCCACCAAACCAGGTTCAAACCAAATAGTTTTCGTTAATTATATTTATAAATTATAGATACATGACACAGCAACCTTTTCAGTAAACTAAATTGTCTGCAATATTACATTATTTTTACTCATTAAAAAATATAAGTAGGGCCGGGTGTGGTGGTGCATGCTTGAAATCCCCGCGCTTGGGAGGCGGAGACAGGAGGATCGCGCAGGTTCGAAGCCAGCCCCGCTGGCGTAAGAGACCCTGTTTCAAAATATAAAAAAATAGGTCTGGGAGTGTAGCCCGGAGGTAGATGGGCTTCTACATACATACATATATATATATGTGTGTGTGTGTGTGTGTGTGTGTGTGTGTGTGTGTGTGTGTATATACATATATATATATATATATATATATATACACATACATACATTTATGATCGTAAATTCTGCACCATCTTCACCATTTTAGAATCAATTACTTTCAAAAGTATCCAGACTTACCTAAATTTAATATTCAAGAAAAAGAAATACTATAAAGAGCTATAGGTTGGGTATTATTGGAAGTAGTTAAAAGATGTGATTCACTCTACCAGGAAAAGCAAGCCCTTTGAGAAGAAAGGTCAATTAAAAGGAATATTTCAGTAAGTAGGAACTGGCTGATGAAATTAACAAAGAAAGTAAATAAGCTTGGGAATAATCGGCTTACAGAGACAGACATGTAGCTATATATTTTTATATACACTGTCACTTAATTCCTGAATATAAATAGTAATATTCCCATTTAGGGGATTAGTTTTCACTATTAGCAACTACTTTTAATTATATCAGAGCCTATTCATCTAACGGCCACAATAATCTCTTGTTATGAAAAGAAAAGAACAATATTTCTGTACCTTGTACTAATAGGGTAACTTTGAGGATAATGTCAAAGTCACTTTATCAAGCTAGACTTGTAATCAGACATGTAAATAAATTTTATTTTTTATCTTTTATCTCAATATTTTATATTATATTTGTAATTTTGGTGGAATTAATTGATTTGTGAACTTGCGTGAGAACAATAGATGTAAATAAAAGTAAATCTAAAAACAAAATTCAATGTAGTAAAATGTTTCTGGTACAAGATTTCACGTATGTGCTTTGTGCTGGACAAGTGTTATGTGGCACATTTAGTTTATATAAGCTTTTAATAAAAAGAGGACAAATGGAAGTTACTTTAATGAACACAAACATAAACTGATAAAAAGATAATAAGAGGATTAAATAAGGTTTATTTTTCACATTGAAAAGAAATAGTAAAGGAGCCTCCAGTTCCCATTTGTCTTAGAAAATTTTAGTACTACTGTAGGATTTGATGGTTTTGTCTTTGGGAATTAACAGAACCTCTTTTAAATATTCGTTTTTATTAAATGCCAATTTATAAAGAAATTTTTAAAATATTTTAAAGATTTATAAAAAAAAGTAGAAAGAGATGAAATTTTAAAGCTTATGTTAGAGTAAGGGTATCCTAATTTTATCCTTACTGATATAAATATTACATTTCCTTGAGGCTGTAAATGAAAAACTCTGTTTCAGTTCCATTGATTTTTGAAGTTAGCCAAATAAGTTTCTAACTAGATAGACGACCTTGGAAAAATAACTCAAACTCTCAGATACTTCATTTTTTCATATTCATATAAAAACTGCTGCTATTGAAATATATTTTCCTTAAGCAGATGTTTTCATGACTTAATACAATAACTGTTATAAGCCTGGAAAGAATGAGGCACAGTTAAGACATAGATTGATTAGAACATGATTTAGTTCAAAAAAAAACACATAAAACTTAAAATAAGATGAAAATAAATTGTTACTACTTTACAAATATTGGGAAACATATTTGACATGCTATTTTACATAATGAGCAAAAATAAAAAAAATCTATAGGTCTATTGATCAACTTTTCTAAACATGGCATGTTTCTCTGTTTAGTCATATACTTATTGCTTCACTTTGGAACTCAATATGATCAGAATTACAAAATACTATCAAGTCTCAAGGAGGATAACTTAATACAAATAAATTCTGATAATATACAAATAATATGCTCCTTTCTACTAAAGTAACCCAGTTTTTCCATGGATGTATTTACTGCTTCAAGCACATATTTTAAATTATTTTTATTGTTTGATCTTGCATTCACTTATTTGTAATATTTGAATTTTACTCTATTTTTTCTTCAGCAAAGAGAAGCTATATTAGAATAAATACTTTATATGATGCCATCTACTAGAATATTTGTAGTAAGTTGCCCATTATAAACTTTTTAAATTATTCCAATTTTTTTATTTTTATATTAAATATTAAGTTGCTATACATTCATTGAAAACTATACAGCTTATTTGATGCCAGCATTCATCAATTTACTAGGGTATTGGAAGGTTCCATTAGAAAACCCTTCCCTACGACTGTGATTACAGACCTCAGACTCAGTCATAGGCAAACTTTCTGTCCTGCTTTTCCCACAAGGAACTCTATGTGCCTCTGTCAAGACTTACCACTATAAACTTGCTGTTAAATTCCCATTTCTAACTTCTTTTGCCTATTCAGCTTGGAGGTCAGCAACTTCCTGCCAGTTCTGCCATTGCCTTCTTCTAATAGACTACTTTGAATCATGTGCCCTCCTATGTCCATATGAGTATAAACTCCATGACATCCACTCAAAAATAAATAAATAAATAAATAAATAAATAAATAAATAAAAACACGTTATTGAAATAATGGCATAGAATACAAAGACAAAATAAAATATACCATGGTGTTTTTTTCAAGGTGTTTTATTTCAGAAATTTAAGTTTATCTTCAAATATAGATAATGAAAACGATCTCTATCCTATAACATAACCATTGCTCATCATGTTTTTGTTTATATTTAAAGAAAATAACATTTATTTAAATTCTAAGAATTTGTGTAAGAACTATAAGTGATTATAGACATATATTTTACTTATGTTAATATGTGGAAAATTACTGAGTAAACCAATAAAATATTAGAAATAAACTGGTCTTTTACTCTACAACATTTTTTGAACTTCTTATAATTTTTACTATATAATTTTCTAAAGTTTTAAGTTTCTCATTTTGTTGAGATATGTCTTATACACCTATTGTTTTAATTAATCTACATGTTGGTGTTTTATATCAATTGTTATGAATCGAGATACATTTCCTTTTCAGTTCGGTATGTGAATATATATGTTGTTTGTGTCTGTGTCTGTCCCATTTATTTTTGACTTTTTAATACTTTCAATCATTTAAACATATTTATTTCACATCATTTAACATTAATATTTGGACTATGATATCATTGTTTGGTTAGTTTGCTACCTCTTTGTCTTTTTTTGAATTTTATTTGTGTAGTTTTACATCCTTATCATTGAAGTGTTCCTCAGAGAGAAATTATATTTTATGAGAGTCCAAAATATTCCCAAATTGAAGAGTGATCTCTAGTGAATGATTTTGCCATTGTTTCTGCACCAAAGCTTTTATCTATTTTTATGTGGACATTTTATCTACCAGATTCAAACACCATGTGTACAGAAGAAATCTATCTACATATTCGTGTCTGGTGCAGGTTTAGAGTTTCTCATAGTGGAGGCATTTTTCCAAATTCACAGTTCTGAAAAGAAACAAAGTTTTCTGAGCCAAAAAAAATAGTATAATCTGTCTTTTGTAAATGTAGCTTTGAATGTAAATTCAGGCAGACTCTGTACTATGTGAAGATATTACAACTCCAATTTCTAAATGCTGAAGAATTTATTTAAATAAAATTTTAGCTGAGCTACCAGAGCACCAACTCACAATTACTGTTCAATTATGATTTCCCTCTGTGAAGAACTGGGAAAGATGAGATATTTACTTTACTTACAAGCTGCAGAGTCACACTGCCACAAGTTTTTGTATGCTGACAGAAGCCATGAAATTCCTGGTTCATGGAGAAAAGATGTATTGTACACAATAATACTAATAAAACAGAATAGGAGAATTTCTCGTATTGGTTTTGCAATCCTCAGATGCAATAGGAAAATGCAAAAAAAAAAAAGGCTAAATTATATCTGAGTACTCAGTAAGATGGAACCTTGAGCTCAAGGGTCTTGAATTTTTTATAATGGACAGTAAGTGTGCCTGACTTTTGCCCAAAATATACTCTCTCTATGTTGCAAGGCCATAATCAAACCTGTCTTTTGCTCTAGAGGAAAATTTTTGCTCTTTTTGTGCAGTTTGCCATGAAAATATTTTTCAGGACACCAGAATCAAGAGTTAGTGTTTCTTTCACATAACATACAGTATTTCAAGAAATCCATTTCAACTCCTTATTTTTTCTTTTTTGGTGGTGATGGGTATTGATCCCAGTAATGTTCAAACTACACCTTTAGCCTTATTTTATTATTATTTTTAATTTTGAAACAGGGTCTCACTAAGTTGCTGAACGTAGCCTAGAACCTGCACTTCACCTGCCTCAACCTCCCCAGAACTGGAATTATAGGAGTACACCACCAAACCCAGCTAAAATTTTTAATTTTAATAAAGTTTTAAGCTTTCCAAGTAGTCCTTTAATAAATTGTTCACTTAGGGTTGACTATAGAATGCCATCGCCAAAGTCACTTAGATTATCTTGTATATTTTTTCTAGTAATTTTTTGGTCTTTCCCCCTTACATTTAATTAGTTATTTTGAAGTTTTTAAGATTTGGGTCTTGAATCATTTTTGTGTGTGGATTTCCAGTTGTACTAGCATTGTTTGTTGAAAATGCTGTCCTATCTTCATTTAATTGCATTTGATTTCTTGTCAAAGATCAATTGATTGCATGTGTTTATTTTTAGACTTTATTCTAATATATTTGTTTTCTTTTCTGCATTGAATTTTATTCTATTTTCTATGATATTTCTATAAAGCTCTCCTTTTATAATCAGATTGTTAATAAAAATATTCTCACTTCAACTCACAAAGGCTTTGTGTAATGAAATATTTAATCATCGAACTAATTTTTGCTGCATATAACCTAATTCAGACACTTCATAATTAAGAATTATGTTATTTGTAGTAATTATACATCATGATATCTTAATCTAGTTTTGTCATTGTCATATAAATATGATAGCAAAATAATGCAGTATGAACTTATTATTTTATAATATTATATAATGTTATATTAGATTTTTTAAAAATCTGCTTGCATCTTTTGAATTTGAGGTTTAAAGTTTTTATTAAAACATAAACAAATACACTCCAAAATATAGGCACAGTTAACAACTTTCTCAATAAGAACCCCAAAGCTTAGAAAATTCAAACAAGGAATAATTAATGATTGGGATGGTATTGTTCATTATTATTATTATTATTATTATTATTATTATTATTACGGTACTGGGGATGGAACCCAAGGGCATTGTATCTACAAGCTACACCACCAACCCTATTTTTTAGTCTTTTTTATTTTTTTGAAAAAGAATCTTACTGAGTTGCAAAGGGCCTTGCTAAGTAGCTAAGGATGGCCACGAAATGAATTCCTCCAGTCTCAGCCTCTGGAATGCTGGAATTTCAAGTGTGTGCCAGCCACAATGCCCAGTTAACTGGGATGGTATTAAACTAAAAAGCTTCTGTTTGTCAAAAGAAACCATCAAGAGTCTAAAGAGAGAGCCTATAGAATGGGAGATCTTTGGCAGCTATTCTTCTGAGAGAGGACTAAAATCTCAAATACACAAAGTACTTAAAAGACTTATTACTAAAAAGCAAAAATGAAAAATAAATAATCCAATCAAGAAATGGGCAATTTAAGTAAATAAACTCACAAAAAATATACAAATGGCCAATATAGTAAAAATGTTCAACATCATTAGCAATCAGACAGCCTCAGGTACTTAGTGAGGCCCTTTACAACTCAGTGAGACTCTGTTTCAAAAATAAAAAGAATAAAATAATAGAGCTGGAGGCAGTAGAATGCCCCTGGGTTCCATATGCAGTACAATAAAAAGAAAGTTAAATGTAAGATTTATATTGCCAAATGTTTAGCTCTTTTATTGCTCAATGTGAATAGAGTAGTGAAGTATATATTGTCTTTTATATTTCTATAATAGCTAATGTCTTTGTCAAGTCACTTTGCTACTTTCTTCCAAATTAAATAACTATACTTTTTGTAATTTTCCAAAATTGTGCCAAAATCTGCATGGTTGAAACAGATAAAATGTTATGATATAATCACACTCAATATTGTCTGAGAGAAATACAGAAAGTATAACCTCAAATTTGCTAAATACTTTTTTATGTAGAACAAGATAGTGTTAAGCAAGCATTGAAAATACATTGACTATAAATTCCACATGTTGGCCTATATTTTTTATCTTTAATAAAATATCATCTTCTTTTGATCTTAAATATGCCTAAGCCATGACCAACAATATATTTAAAGTGTAAATCTTCTCTGGAAGATGGAGAGTGGGTCTATATTACATGTATGCTACTCTTTGATCTGGAGAAAGACACTGGTTTTTATCTCCCAAGGCTATTTATTACATAAAATTACTTCAGAATATAGTTCAAAATAAACGCTAGGTGTGGTAATAGATGTCTGTAATCCCAAAACTTGGTAGCCTGAGACAGGAAAAATGACAAGTTTGAAGCCAGAGCACAGTAATTTAGTGAGATCTTGTTTCAAAGTAAAACACAAAATTGAGTTGATGGTATGGCTCAGAGGTAGAATGTACCTTAATTCAGTTCCCAGCACAAATAAATAAATAAAAACAAATAAATGGCAGTGTTTTGCCTTTACATTGTGAAAAAAATGCAAGATTCATGGTAATTTAATGGGCACTGTGTTGAATCTGTAGATCACTTTTGGCCATTTTGATGATATTTATTTTGCTAATCTAAGAACATGAAAGGTCTTTTCATCTTTTAAGGTTTTGTTCTATTTCTTTCTTCAATATTTTATAATTTTTAAACTTCCTTAGGTTTTTACCTAACCTCCTTTATTTGGTTTATTCCTAAGTATTTTATTTTCTTTATTTGGGTGATATCCTGAGTGGAAGTGTTTTATGAATTTCTTTTTCAGTGGATTTGTGTTTGGCATAAAGGAAAGCTGATTTTTTTTTTTTTTTTTTTTTTTTTGGTGGTACTGGGGTTTCTGGAAACCCTTCTACCTCTGGGCTACACTCCCAGATACCTATTTTTTTTATTTTTATTTGGAAACAGGGTTTCTTAAGCCAGCAAGGCTGGCTTCGAACATGTTCAATCCTCCTGTCTCCGCCTCCCAAGCACTGCCAAGCACTGCGATCACAAGTGTGTGCCGCCACAACCGGAGGAAAGCTGATTTTTTAAGATTGATTTTGTATCCAGATATTTTGCAGAATTTGTCGGTCAGTTCTATAAGCTTTTTGGTTGAGTTTGTTGGGTTTTCTAAGTATAGTATAATGTCATCTGCAAATAGGGATAGTTTTAGTTTTGCTGTTTGTACTTATACTCTGTTTTTCTCCAGCTAGAATCTCAAGAAATATATTGAAAATAATTGGTTATTATGGACATCCTTGTATTGTTATTGTTTTTAGGAGGAATTCTTACATTTGTCTCATTTAATATGATCTTGGCTGTGGGCCAAGCGCAGGGGGTATAGCTTGGAGGCCAAATGCCCCTGGATTCCACCGCAGACCTGCAAAAATATATATATATATAGTAGATAAGTAATATATTCAGTTACAAGGCATCCGTGCTTAGTGTACATATATTTAAAAATACACTTCATATTTTATTGTACCAAAGTTTATTTTATGGAAAGATAAATTATTGAGGAAAGATTTTTGAATTTTTTTTAATAAGGCTAGGGTTGAATTATAATTTTAAGGTGTGAAAAGTTTCAGGAACTGTTGTTTATCTTAATAGCTTTGTTTTTATGTCAGCTATTGCTCTTTAAAACACATATTAACTTATTTAAACCTTAATACATGCCATGAATTAGGTATAACTTTTTACCATCCAGACACTAAAACACAAAGACTAATTCAGCTAAAGTAGTACAAAATTCATGTAACGACTATATTTACTATTACTTATCCTGCTACATTCTGGTTATTTTCATTCATGATCTAGTTTGAGAATATTTCATTACTCTGTTTAATTTGTTGGTTATCAATTTCCATTGCTTTTGGTTTAATAATTTTTATATGTTGTTTATGAAAGTTTTATGAAAGAAATTCATCTAGGAAGGATAGAACACATTTCCTGTTAAGAAAAATTTAATGTCCAGGTTTCAGCTTGAACGTTTGATGTACTCAGAGCTATTTTTCAGGAAAGTTATTTTTATATAAAAAATAAGTAAAAACTGGAAATAGAACTTATAAAACAGCTTTAATCATGATATTTCACTAACTATCATTAGACAGATTCTGAATATCCTCAGAAAATAACGTACTTTTGTGCTTGTCAAAAGAATGTACACCTCCAAAGCCAGAGAAAATGAATAATTGAGCGATAGAAAAATTTTGGCAGTCTATGTTGAGATGGGTGTGAATTTATGACTGTAGAAAGGAATATTATTATCTTGTTTATATGCTTAGTGTTGGCTGCATCACTTCAAGAAATATGTATATTAGTGATTGAAAATATCTGAAGTATACACTTAAAAATGATTAGTGATGCTGTATTGCCAGCTTTTAACATTGCCTGAAGTCAATAGTAAGAACATCTACCTTATTTGTAGCTTTCTAGCACCTCCTGCCTCAGGGAAATAATAGCAAGATTTAGATTACAGCTCTCCATTTATCTCTTCAACCACCACATCTCTCTTTTGATGTTATGGTTATATCACACTCTTGTATCTACTTTAACTACATGATTTCTGGCATTACTTGGAGAAACAAAAATAACTATAATTATTTGCTTTTGAAGGAAACAACCCTCATGAGAATTTTCTTTAAAAATTAAAATTTTGAAATGTGGGCAAATGTGATTACCTCTCATAATATGATGATAAAGGAGATAGTAAAATGGCATTTAAAGACAAAATGCTGAGATGTTATATTAACACAGGTGAAAAAGACCAGTGAAAACAGTACAAAAAAGCTTAATTAGTGATGAGCAGGGAGACTAATCACACAGCTTTCTTTATCTGCCCTATTAAAGTACAGGTTCTATCTCAGAAGCCAAGGATGCATCAGGGACACATACAACTGCTAAATAGGATTTATGACCAGGTGTGTGGTGTGAGTGTGTGTGTGTGTGTGTGTGTGTGTGTGTGTGTGTGTGTGTGAATTAAAAAGAAAATCACGAATGATTATTCCATGTTATTATATATTTTTAAATTATATTCTGATTTCTTCTCATCATGTAGAAATTTTGATATTTGGAAACAAAGCAACAACCCATTTCAACAAGCTCTGTATATATGTAAAATTATTTCTGAGAGAGAGATTTTTGTTGCAAAATGACATGCTCTATTGACACAATGACTATTTAATTTCTGAATATAAATGAAACTTCTGGTGAGAAGAGAGATAATTTGAAAAATCTGCAGGTTTCTTTAAACTCTAGGAAATAAAGGCTGCTGTGGAATACTTAATTCACCCCTGAGTAGTTTCTTCTAGACTTTTACTGATCTTTTTGTCTCTCTACATAGTTAAAACAGAGAAGAAAAGAGAGAAGATACTTCCTTCCAAGGAAGGAAGTCTCTTAACTCTTTTTAACATTTTTTTAATTTTTCAGTACTCTGATTGAACCCAGGGGCAATCTACCTCCAAATTACACTATCAGCTCTATTTTGTTGTTGTTGTTGTTGTTGTTGTTGTTGTTCTTCTTCTTTTCTTCTTCTTCTTCTTCTTCTTCTTCTTCTTCTTCTTCTTCTTCTTCTTCTTCTTCTTCTTCTTCTTCTTCTTCTTTACTTTAAAACAGGGTCTCACTGAGTTGTGGGGCCTTACTAACTAGCTGAGGCTGTCCACAAACTGTGATCCTCCTGTCTCAGACTACTAAATGTTGTGATTACAAGCGTGTGCCACAACACCCGGCAGCCTCTTAATTCTTATTACATTATCCAGTGCTTAAAAAGATTTAATACGCTAGCTGGGCGTGGTGGCGCACGCTTGTAATCCCAGAGCTTGGGAGGCTGAGACAGAAGGATCACACAGGTTCAAAGGAAGCCTCAGCTACTTAGTGAGGCTCTTAGCAACTTACTGAGATGCTGTTTCCAAATAAAGTATAAAAGAGGTCTGGGAATGTAGTCTGAAGGTAGAGAAGCCCCTGGGTTTAACCCCCAGTACTACAAAAAAAGTTTATTACACTAATTATCATCTAAAATAATAAATAAATAATCCACGTATCATAATTTTGTGCAAAATGCATATTGTTCTTACTAAATCTTTTATAGTTAAAATTTTAACTGACCACAATACCACTAAACAGAAAACATGTATTTGAACTGACAAGTTTAGGATATCATATTTCTTATACCAGATAATTTGCTTTGGCATGAAAAATATAAAATGAATGTGTATATATGGGTCTAGTCCAAAATATTAATCAATAAAAACAATAGAGTTCAATTTTCATAATTACAAGCTACACTAAATAATATAGTAAGATTTAAGTTACAGACTTGGTTGTTATCCTAATAAACACATGGCCTTAGTTACCTTTTAGGTAGCAGAAATATCAGTTTGTATAATATTTGCTTTAATTTTTTTTTTTGTACTGGAGATTGATCTTTAAGACCCAGGGGCATTCTACTTCTAAGCTGCAGCCCTTCTGAGTTTTTATTTTGAAACAAGATCTTGCTAAGTTTCTGAGAGTTTTACTAAGTTCCTGAGGCTGGCCTTAAACCTGCAAATCTCCTTTCTCAGACTCTAGAAATCCCAAGCACTGGGATTTTAAGAGTGTACCACCAGGCCCAGAGTTATAATTAGATAGAAAATGTTCCCTGAAAAGCTTATGCATTAATGTTAAAATTTGGTGTAATTAAGTGATAAGAGTTTTAAATTCATCAGACTGCAAATTCATTGTGAATAACTCTATTGCTAGTGGGATGTGGCTGGAGAAGGTAGGTTCCTGGAGGTTTGGCTTTATGGACTGTGCTTTTGTCTTTATATCCTATTGCTTGCTTCCTCCCCCATGATGAGAGAGCTTAGCCCTTTCTCTATCCCCCTCTCTGCCTCGTACTGTCATGCTCTGAGATTCATAGACCCCAGGCTCACATGGACCAAACTCAACATTTCCAAAACAATGTGACCAAATAAATCTTCCTTCTTCTATGTTTCATGGTCATTATTTTTGGAGTATAGCAAAGAAACTATTGATCAGGACACCCTGGAAAGTTCTTTATAGAGAAAATAAAACTAAAGATTTTGCTTGTCAGACAACATTATAGAAGAGCCTTAAAAATGAAGTTCTGGCTATAAAATTATTGCCACCTGCAGTGTTGTTAGATCATCTTGGCAACAATAAGAATGAGAAGATTGGGGAATAATGGTAGAACTAAGGTCTGAACAGTGAGTGCCAGAAAATGATAGTTTTGGATTAAAAAACCTTTCTAAAATGAGAATATCTACCACTTGAATGTTCAACTAAGTAGCTCCTTCTGCCATTTTAGCAGAAATTTCTTCCATGGAATTTTTCCTGCCAGTACAAATTTGATTATCTGTTCAGTAGTACCATTTAGCAATGAAGTTTGGATGTCTGCAATGGATGGCCAATAGTACACCTTGAGAAATTTACTCAAATAAACAAATTAGAAAATTATAAGCATGGTGTGTTTTCACATGACTTTTATCCCAAGTAACTGGGAGGCAGAGACAAGAGGATCACAAGTTTGAGGCTACCCTGGCAATTTAGAGAGACTGTGTCTTAATAAATAAGTGCAGTTTAGGGTGTACACAGTGGTAGGGTGCCACTCAGTGCAATTTCCAGTAGCGGTATCACATACACACAAAAGCAAAAAATAAAATTTAGAGAATTATAAGTAAAGACAACACCAAAAATGCATTGTGATAGTACACAGATAAGCCTGAAGTTCCCAACTCTTCCATTTTATAGAACAGGGATAGCTCTATTCTACAGTCTAGCAATCATTTCATTACTTATTATAAATGTGTATGTATGTGAAGCACAATATTTTTATTTTTTATTTTTTATTTTTTTGGGTGGTACTGCGTTTCCTGGAAAACCTTCTACCTCCGGGTTACAGTCCCAGACCTATTTTTATACTTTTTAATTTGGAAACAGGGTCTCTTAAGCCAGCGCGAACAGGGAAGTGCAATATTTTTAAAAACTGGAAAAGTAGTAAGAAAGTGCCAGTGTCATGATAAAAAAATTACATGTGGAATCTGAATGTATCGGTTCTTAAAGTTATTAGAAAAAATAATTATCATAGAATTACAGCATTATACGGTTTGGGTTGAGATGCTGACAAACCACACTCAGAATTTTTCATAACATTGCAGGCATCCAAACCAGACAAGTTGAAACTGATCACTGATCACCACTTACCTAAGTTTCTCTCTCATGAGGATTATGAGAAAGAAAAGAAACACACCTGACTGATTGATTACCTCTAGCTTGTTGTCATTTAATTACATGGAATCTTTGTAGTTATTACTTAATACAGATAATTATAAAAGTCATTTGTGTATTATACTTTCTTCCCCAAGAAAGAGTCATTAAAAGTAACCTTTTGTTACCATACCAAGTGTATGTGATAAAAATAAACACTTAAATAACATCAGTTATCATTGCTTAAAAAGATGAAAGTTAAATGCCATGACATGTAAAAAAAACTGTGAAAATGAAAATAGCTGAAATTTATTGAATATTTACATCATGACCATCAAAAATACTTTTTATAGGCCTTATCGATAACATATTTAGTTTTCATAAAAGTCATTTCATATTACTACAGTAAATACTTTAGTATTACAGATGAAAAACCTGGAAAAGAAAAATTAAATTGGCATATGCAACATCACACTTATTTTAGACAAGATATGATTCCAAGTAAGTTGTCTTTAAATAAATATTTTACTCTATTGTTAAAAGAGTTTACATTGAGCCGGATGTGGTGGTGCACGCTTGTAATCCCTGTGCTTGGGAGGCAGAGACAGGAGGATCGCACAGGTTCAAAGCCAGCCGCGCGCGCTGGCTTAGGAGACCCTGTTTCCAAATAAAAATGTAAAACTAGGTCTTGGAGTGTAGCCCGGAGGTAGAAGGGCTTCCAGGAACACCAGTACCACCAAAAAAAAAAAAAAAAGAGTTTATATTGTGATTTTTTTTAATTCATTTTTTAATATTAACTGTTTTTATAAAAAGATATCAAACTATATGAGTGAAAAAAATTAGCATTTGAGCAAGGCATGGTGGTACAAACCTGTAATCCTAGTATCTGGGAGGCTGAGACAGGAGGATAACAGGTAAAATGCCAGCCTTGGCAACTTAGAATAAGACTCTTTAAAAAATAATATATAAGTAAGGTTGGGGTTGTGGCTCAGAAGTAAAATTGATTCAATCCCCAATATCATATGCCCAAATCAATCAATCAATCAATTAAAAACTATCCCATTCTTAGTAACTTGCAAATATATTACACACACACACACACACACACACACACACACACACACACACACTCACTCACTGAAATACAAAAGATATTTGTCAACTTTCCAAGTTTTCTTTCTGATGGAAGATATGTGGAATTTTGACTTATGTTCAGACATAATGTATGAATTACTCAAAATTTTTAGCAAGAGAAATTATTGTCTTTTTTAAATAAAATATTGCTCAAACTAAAATATCATAATATAAAATGATTCAAAATATATTGCTTTAATAAAGCAGATTTTCTAATTTATATGACATTTTTGTACTATTGAGCCTGCAAATACCCACATGTACTCATTCATAGCAAAATGTTGCAAGAACATCAAACTCTTAGTAATAATTATCTGTATGTTATGTAATTATGTAGGTTCAATTTTCTTTGTCAAACTATACTGTTATTTTATGTTGCTAACAATCAATTATTTTTTAAAGAGAAGAAAGCCCAATGGAAGTAAACCTAATAAAGTAAAAACAAGGAAGAAAGGAAAATAGGGAGAGCAGTAAGAAACATAGGACATGAATTGTGAAGCATTCGGTGTAAATCTCAGCTTTGCTGACATCATTGCAGTTGTTTCTTCATTTATATAAATCTCATTTTCTTTATTTTCTAAAAAGTGTACGGCAGTAATACTATCATTATGAAGCACCATTCATAAAGTTTAACATATGGATGAATTCATATTCTTCTCAACTACCCACAGAACCATATCATATTCTAGAAATATCCATGTTCTAGGTCACAAAAGCTAATGTAATTTCTTGCATTTTTACATAAATAATGGACTGAAAGTAGAAATCAACAACAGGAAGATCCAGGTGAATTACAGAAATACATAGAGATTGAATGATGCACTTTTGAATGAGAACTAAATAATAGAAAAATACTAAAATAAATTTAAATTTTTTTAGAATTAAATACAAATAGAGACATAATTTATCAGAACTTCTGGGAAACTGTGAAGGCAGTAGTAATAGGAGAAATTATAGCATTGAGTGACTACATTGAAAATAAAAAAAGAAAAGATTCTAAATAAACAATCATATATCTCAAGGCTTTTGAAAAAAGTAAACTAACCCAAAGCAAGTGCAAGTAGAAGGTAGGAAATAATTAAAAACAGACCATAAATCAATGAAATGGAGAGTAAAAAATAAAAACAATCAATAAAAACTATTTTTGGGGAAAATAAGCAGGGTTGACAAACCCTTAACCAACCTAACCAAAAGAAAGAGAAAAACGACCTAAATTCATAAATAAGAGATGAACAAAGAAAAGTCACCACAGACAGCAGGTAATTCCAGAAGATCGTTAGAAACTGTTTTGAAAATGTATACTCTAATAAAAATTGCTTACGTTTTCTATTGGTGACTATCTTTCTTTGTCTACTACTGACTCATTACACCATGATGATCATACAGTTAACTAAGCACTGCTTTGTGTCTATATTCAAAGCTGTAGTATACATGCATTATACTTTTTGCCATCTAAGGGCTCGTGCAACATACAATTTTGCTCTCACGTCTTCAAGACATAGAAGTATCATTAGGCTCATTATTCAAGTTATCTGGTGAAAGCAGACACTGCAACTTTATTCTGGGGAAAATTATTTCCAGTGGTACTTCTTTCTGTCACATTTTCTGGGTTCTCTTTTGGAAAGTTGTATACCTGAACTTAGTAGGTCCATTTTATTCTCACTGCCATATTCGTGATAAATATTAAGATGTTTCTCATGGCAATATTGGGGTAGAATAGAAATAACATCAAACTGGTATTAACAATAAATATCAGTATTTAGATCTTTCATTTCTAAAATATGAATTTATATATTTCTGCTTCTACTTCATAAATACAAAACATAAAAGTTCTAGTTGATGTTAAAATAATAAAATAATCTCTGGAAAGTAATCTTATATTACTAAACAAGTTGGGTTAGATGCCCAATATCATTCATCAGTATCATATGTATGTATCATTAGCAACTTCTCAAAAATAAAACTATCTACATTTAGTATTTGTTATGCACTATAAATAGTTTCTGATATTTTAATATCTATAATCTTGACTTACAACATACATATTATTTTCTGAGTACAATAGTTAATAAAACTGAAGCTCACAAAGAATAGATGAACAGCATCACATGGCTGCCAAGCTACAGGTTCTCATCATCCATCCCAAGGTGACGATACTGGTAATACACATAAAGTTTCTTTTTCTAACAAGCTATTTGCATGTAAAAAACATATGTGGATAAAGGGCAGACAATTAGTACTTCAAGATCTGTTCTTTAGAGTTCTGTATCCATAAGATGTCCACCCATTATCTGAAGAATTACTTAGCTCCTTTCCAGAGTGTCAGAGTCTACACTTGACATATGTGTGTTGCTTTGTCACAGGAATCCCCAACTGGATTTGAAATGACTCATCCTGCTTAAAATTTTGTGCAAGTTCTTAAGAATTCCTTTAATTTTTTTTTCATTATTTTACAATGTCTCATTTCATAATGAGGTTAGGTTGAATTAGTTTATATATGAATAGAGTTCCTTTAATTTTATTTTTAAGAACTGGGGATTGAACCCAGGGGGCATTTTAACTCTGAGTTATATTTCTGGTCCTATTTTATTTTACTTTATTTTATTTAATTTATTTTAAAACAGGATCTCATTAAATTGCTATGGTTGGCATTGCACAAAACCTAAGATTCTCTTGTCTCAGCCTACCAAGTACTGGGATTAGAGATATGAATTACTATTACCAGCCTCCTTTAAAAAGTTTTAAACATCAACTTTTAGGTCAACAGTAATTATACTTGGTATAAATTTATGTAAAACTTCTCCCATAATTTCTATAATAGTTATTGTAGGAAATTTCCTTCAAAATATTCAGAACAATTCTTCTAATTCTATACCACCAATATTTCTGAAATATTAATCTTCTAGAAATTTAATATTAATTTTTATGATTCATAATAAATATTAATTTCTCTAGCTTCAGGGTTTCACAAGTATAAAATTTAGGTACATTTGCTGTTCTGAAGCTTTCTTTAAGTGAGATAATATATGCAGAAAGCTAGCAGATTGCTTCATACATATATAACTGTTCATTAAATTCTAATTCTCTTCTCATTTCCATCTACATAGGATGAGTTCCCATTTGGATAGGATCAGAGCAATAAAAGACTGTACAAGACTGCAGATATATAATTTTCAAAGTACAGTAATTTTATATGTATGATGCATCAATCTTATACAAAACTTTTTTCTTATGGAAATTCAGGAAAATAGTTTAAGGTTAACATAAAATTTGGATATACATGAAGAACTATTCCTAACTGGGTGTGGTGGCACACAACTATAATCCTAGTACATGGGAGGCTAAGCAGAGGATCACAAGTTCAATGACAACCTCAGCAGTGCAGAGAGACTTTCAACAATTTAGCAAGACACTATTTCAAAATATGAACTACAAAGAAATAAATACAAAGGACTGGGAGTGTTACTCAGAAATAGAAAACCACTAGGTTCAATCTTCATTATCACACACACACACACACACACACATGCGTGCACGTGCACACACACACACTCATGCACGCATATACAGAAATGTTCCTTAGAGTTAAGGCTAATTAAAACTGGGTTTTGTCTGAGGCATCTCTGGAAGTCTGGCAATTGAATATAGTTTTACTTTTATTTATCATTCTTTTATCCAGAGCCACTTAATTTATGTATGAAGTACTTTTGTTCCATTTGACCCAAGTATTATTAACTGTGAGGAACAAAATGAGAATGAATAGTTATAGAAGAATATTAATAGGCTGAAATTGTTAATCTGTAAATGTTAGTATCATTTTATTAATTGATACATTTGAGCAGATAAATTTGTTAAGCAAAAAAAATCAGAAATTACAAAACTGAAGCATATATTAAAAATCTATGACTGCCTCTTTTTCTGGGCTATTAATTTTTTTCTATGCTGTTGATGGTCTTTGGGTTTTTTTTTTTTCAGTACTGAAGATTGAACCCTGCAAAATTCAACATCTAATCTACATCTTCAGACCTATTAATTACTTTTTTATTTTGAAACAGGATTTCACTAAGTTGTAGAGAGTCTCACTAGAGAGCAGGCCGTCCTCCTGTCTCAGCCTCCCAAGTACTGTGATTGTAGACATGTCCCACCATGACCAGCTAGGTTTTCATTTTTGTGCGACCAAATAACCAAGTTATATCCAGCACAGTAAGAGCAGAATAATGTATTAGACCTTGAGGGGTATTATGTTAAATACCTGCCATGTACAGATTTATGTGTTTGTATATTTATATTCATTCTTTTTTAATTTTCCATTTTCTTCTTCAGAATACTAGAATAAAAATAATAGTGACATGGCCGGGCGTGGTGGCGCACGCTTGTAATTCCCATTCTTGGGATGTGGAGACAGGAGGATCGCGCAGGTTCGAAGCCAGCCTTGCTGGCTTAAGAGACTCTGTTTCCAAATAAAAATATATATAAAAAAAATAGGTCTGGGAATGTAACCCAGAGGTAAAAGGGTTTCCAGGAACCTCAGTATCACCAAAAAGAAAAAAAAAGATAATAGTGACTTAGACACTGATGTTTGAAAATAACAAAAATCTTTCTATGAATTCATAAATAACTACATTGTGAGAAATGTATCACTGCAATGTAGCACCAACAAATATTATCATGAGAAAGGAAGAACAGTATGTTATATGCAAGGCATTATATAGATTTGGCTAAATTTGTTAGTGCAACCAGAATAAACTTCAATAATACAAAAATCACTCATATGGTGTTGAGAAAAAAATCTACCTTTGTAAATTTGGAAATTCAATTAAATATTTCTAAGTGAAACCTTTAAAATTAAAATAATTGTTGAAATTGAAATAAGCAGAATATTTTCTGCCAATAATAAAGTCATATAAATATTTCCTTGCATTCATCTGGAAATTATAGGTGAATGTTACATATGATGTCCATAAAGTTTTACAATATTTCCTTGAATATTATTTTTTTGGAAATATTATTTCATGGAAAGTGATCATTATTTTTCCATTTTATAGTTAGTCTTTATTAAATAGTAGCATAATATGATTGGGAGTCAATTTTTAATCTTTCTAAGAAGGTGCTGATAATTTGTTAGTAATAATAAATATATGCTTTGTATGTTCTTAGAACTTTACATTTACTCACAAAGAAGCTTTTGGAGAAAATGCAAGTTTTACTCTTATTTTACAAATTAAATTTTTTAGCCTAAGAAGTTAAATAAGTTATCCAAGTTTGAACAAAACAGATCAGGATAAGCAAGATTATGCTGCAATAAACATAAATTATAGTGCCCTGACAAAAATTACTTCTCACTAAGACTTCATATTATACTACTAAGAATACCTACCCTGTTAGTGAGTAAACAGGTACCGATGTTCACTATCACTGTTCATAGACCCAAGAGGAGCAAATCTCCATTTTGACACCAACTTCCCCTGTCACTTTGTCAAAAGAAAAAAAAATGAAAACCACACACTACATCATAAAGTTACTTATTCTCAGAAACAATATGTACGGTTTTGTTCATATTCCCTTGGCCAAGGTATGTTACAGGGTCTGTTATGGTTTGTATTTAAAATGTCCCTGAAACCTCATGTGTTAGACAGGTAGCCACATCTAGAGCCAAGACCTAGCTGCCAGAAAAGAGCTAGTGAGCATGGCTGGGGACAGTTGAGCAGCTGCTATAGCTTTTCTTCTCCTCTCTCCTCTGCTGCCATGAGCTAAAGACAAGGTCTCACCCTCTCTTTCCTTACAACCATGATGACTTGAAGTCCCTCCATGGAACTGTGATCTAAAATCACCAGAAATGTGTGAAAATAAAATTATTTCCTTAAGTTTTGCTTATCAGATCTGTGGGTTTCAGTGGTGAGAATGCTGACCAAAGCAGGGCCGTACCAACTTTTCAAAATGAAAATACCATCCTGCCACTTGACAATAATAAGGAAATGGATTTTTGTGAATGCCATATATAAAAGAACATTAGTAAGTGGTGGAGGCAGGATGTAAATGTAGGCAGACTTCTTATAAAATTAAGGATTTTAACCACTAAACTCTACTGCCAGAATCACAGAGTTTTAGGCTATCTTAGAAGGATACTTGAATAAGCAGTCAGGAGATACCTCCCTCCATTTATCAGGACACTGATGATGTTGCTGTGACTGAGTACCATAGATAAATGACCATTTTGTAACTTAAAGGATTTCAATATTGTTCTTGAGAAGTTAAAGGCAGTAGGCATTCAGGGCCACTTATAAATATATATATATATATTTTTTTTTTCTAAGGGCACAATTATAAAATGTCCTTTTTCTTTCTTTTTTACATGAATCCTACTATTGCTTGGGTAGTATTATTCCTGAAGCTGGCTCTAATAACCCAGTTATGAGTCATAGCTCTCCTTATGTTCGAAGAGTAATAAGGTTATATTTAAATTTTATAATGCTTTGTGATCTACAGTATTTTTTTTTTCAGTTTCATCCCCATATTCACAAATGCAGAAATTTGAGTGGAAAATAATTTATAGGCTATGAGCATACAGTTGCTTAACTTTCCTATTGTGATGCATAGCATTGCCTATTAAGAGATGAGTTATGGTGTGTCTGTTATAGCTGAGACAAAACTAATTGACTCTCTTATAATTTTAATTTACATTGTTCTATATTTTATTTGAGTCCCTGCAAGAAAAGAAATGAAAATGGATCCACTATAGGATTCAGCTATACCACTCCTAGGTATCTTTCCAAAGGGACTAAAATCAGAATATTATAGTAATACATGCATATCCATCATTTAAGCAGCACAATTCATAGTAGCCAAATTATGGAACCAACCTAGGTGTTCATCAACAGGTGAATGGATTATGAAATTGTAGAATATATACACAATGAAATTCTACTTAGCAATAAAGAGCAAAATTATATCACTTTCAAGTAAATGTATGGACCTGGAGAATATTATGTTAATGATTTTAGGCAGTTACAGCAAGTGAAGGTTCATATGTTTTCCCACATATGTAGAAGCTAGAGAGTAACTTGAATACCATAGAGACTGTAGACAATGGTGGAGAATCTCCAGTGGAGTGAGGGAGATGGTCTAAAGGAGGGTGGAGGAAGATAAGGGAGAATTAATGAAGAAGTCACTTTTCTAACATTATGCACTTAGGTGATAATACCAATGCCAATTTCAATATCTTTTATAGGGAAGGGGCAAAGGACAGAGAGGGAGCTAGGGGAAAACTCACCAAGTGCTATGTGCACGTATGCCACCATCACTATGAACTACATTATATGAAACTATAATGTACCAATAAATTATAAAAGCTTACATTGTTCTATTGGAACCAAGAATATATATTGCCCCTGGTTAAATGTGGTTGAATCTAAATCTAAATGTTTTTCTCAAATCAGTTTCATTTTCTTTAAAGAAAAGAAAAACATCAATCAAGAGATTAAGAAGACATAATATTATAAAACAGGAAAACAAACACAGATTTTAGTTACTTCTTATTGGCCAAATAAACACTGCATGAAACATTTGAAATATTTTCACATATTTACATACTTATAGATCATCCAAATCTTGATAGTGATTTATCCATCACTCTAAGATTTGTCCTGTGTTTTTGTAATTTCTGCTTCCCCTGTCTTCTTGTTATTGCCCTATCTTCCAGCAAACACTTATTTTCTTAGAGTCACTGTATTAGTTTGCATTTTCTAGACATGTATGTAAAATAACTCAGAAGTGTATGGGTTATTTTTCTCCTGTTTCTTTTTTCATTTAGAATACTTATTTGATAGTAGCTCATTTTAATTGCTCTATCACAATTTATTTTTATTGTTAATAATATTCCAATGAATGGATAACCAGATTTTATGCATTGACTATTGTTTTGTTTTTGGTACTCAGGAAAGAACCTCGGATCATTCTACTTCTGAGACACACCCCCAGCATTATTATTTAATCTTTATTTTGAAACAGGGTCTCACTGAGTTGCAATAGGGCCTCACTAAGTAGCTGAGGCTCTCTATGAACCATGATCCTCCTGTCTCAGGCTCCCGAATCCTGGGATTAAAAGTGTCACCACCATGCCTGGCTTACATATTGACTATTTGACAGATATTTTATTACCAAATTTGATTTCTGCTTTTACAAATTGAGCAAGTTTTGGTATAAACATATGCTTTAATTTTTTTCTTGATATCTAGAAGTAAAATTATGATGTATCTTACTAGTGAATATTTAGTAATTTAAGAAAATTATAATCTATTTTCTGAAGTATTTGTATTATTTGTGTATGTTTCTGGAGATAGAACCAAGGAGCATTATACCTCTGAGCTACATTCCCAAGTCTATTTTTATTTACTTGGAAACGGGGTGTCACTATGTTGCTCAGGACTTCACTAAGTTTCTGAGTTTGCCTTTGAATTTGCAATCCTCCTGTCTCAGCCTCCCAAATACTGAGATTACAGGCATGAACCACCAAGCCTGGGTGTATTTGTATCATTTTAGTTATCACTGATATATTGAGAGCTCAAGTTATTTCCTATCTTTGAACACAGTAAATTTAATTAGGCTTTTGAATTGTATAAATTCTAATGAATATGTGTATTCCATTGTGATTTCAATATACATTTTCATTATTATCAAGTATTCCCGGTATCAAATGTCATTTTATGTGCTTGTTTAACTCCTATATATCTTCTTTGATGAAGTATTGGTTCTATTTTTACAATTATTTTGCATTATTTATTTTGTTATTGAATTTTGAGAAACCTATTTCTCTATTTCTCCACATTGACTGGTGTACTTATCATTCATCTATTGAACCTATCATACATATGACTTGCATATTATGTAAATAATATACATATATACATTTCTCCATCTACACACATACATGTATATATATATGTATATATATATATATTTGTCATCATATATATATGAAGAAAGATGATAAAAATATAAAGTCTATACTTATGAGAATTGAAGTATACATGTGTAAGATTCAAAGGTGTTGTTAATTGCTTACATTACCATTTTTGTACTGACTATGAATTTGGTGATACTATATGATCTTGAATATAGGTTGTAGAATGATACTGAACATCAGAAAGTTTTCTGAAAATCTTTACAAGTAACAAAGGCCAGGTCCAAACCAGATAAAAATTCGTAGTAAGGACATTATCTGAGACTACTAAACAAACAGTTCTAATTGGTGCAGGAAAGCAGAAAGAGACTCCATGAAAGAGATTTCTGGATATGTGAAGGAAATGTGCTTGAAGGATGAACTGTAAGTTTTAATAAATTGCAAATAAATGTATCGTTTGTCAGGATACCTGGAAATGAATTAATGGTATGTACCCCAAAATCTTGGAGAACGAATGAGGCAATTAGAAAATTCATGGAAAATTAAAAGTTGTACAGAATTGAAAATGTAATCTCCATGGCTTACCCAGGAATAAAAATTACATATCATGATGTCATTATGAATGTTGATATAATGAACTCCTATTAGTGAGGTGGCAGGAGTGGATGTATGCATGTATGTATAGTGCCAGACTCATTTTTTATAATAGGAAGAAAATGTTGCAAACTTAAGAAAGAACATTATGAGGCCCCTGGATAAAGCTCAGAGATAGAGTGCATGCCTAGGCTGTTCAAAACAAGTGTTCACTTCCTGATACCAAAAAAAGTTCTTACATTTTTAGAACTATATACATAAATGATAAAAGAGGAATTAAAGGGGATTACCTTGATTCAGTAGGAATCACTCTTTTAGTAGTGAGAAAAAAAGCAGCCAATCATTATTATCATGAGTATAGTTTTCTGTACATGTGTTACTTTGATTAAAGTAATAGTAAATCATGACAAAAGTTATCTCAATATCAAGGATCACAACTTATGCTTCAATTTGTGTAGTTAAGAGCTCAGAATAAATAGATAAACTGCTGTTTGTAATCTTCTATCTAAACTAGATTAAATTACACATGATCCTGTTACTGCCCTCACCCATAACTTAATCTTCTAATCTGGAAAGTGGAAATGTAATATGTGTATATTCCTCAGGTGCTATTTAGGAGACACCATAGACTAATATCTGGAAAGTGCTTCTTATAGTATATGATAGTAAAAACAAATAAATACAAAACAGGAAATCTATGTTGCAGAAATGCCACTTAAACATTCTTTTACACTTATACCGAAAAGAATCAATGTCAAAAACATGAAAAAAATCCATCTACGTTAAACCTCAATATGCTTTGCATTTATTCTTACCATACTTAAAATATTTAAAGATTTTTCAAAATATGTTTTTATGTTACTGTATCTTCTCTAAAAGTAATGGTTATTCCATTGGTCATATTTTTATTACCTATTTCATTCAAAATGTGTTCATTCAAGGAATTTTTTCAGAAGTACTCAAAACCGCATGGTAACATTTTGAAAGCCAGCGGTAAGGAGGCAATAGCTGCTCTGGCCCAGCTTCTTGGCCTAATTGTCAGCCCGAGTTAGAGACGGATTACTAGAAGAAAAGATGACCTACTTTTGAATCTTTAGATGGGAGGACTTTGTTAAAGCAAAAGTGACCCTGAAGGACAGAATCGGTGTAAAAAACAGTTTATTTGAGTTTCTACTTATTTGGCAGACACTAGGGAAAATATAAACTACAGTAGCCTCGAGGCAACAGCTCGTGCTATGGAACCACTGCAAAGTTTTTTCCATAATGTGTATTAAAACATGCTTCAGAATAAACTTAACCTCTCCTCCATTATTTCCTTATTTTAGCAACTTTTTTGAGTTTTGTTCATTATGAGTGCCTATTGCTAAGATTTTAGTATTGTGAATGGAACATAATTTGTCTGAGGATAGTTTATTCTATTGGTACAAACAATATTTAAGAAGAAAACATTTAATATACTATACTCTTGATACTAATGATTGGCTGCTTTTCCCCCTACTGATAAATGTGAATATTTTAGACTAAATATTTGGTGTATCATGAATTTCTCAAGGGCAGTGACCTTGCTTCATATCTGTGTGCCTATAATACTTTGTGCAATGTCCAGGGCATATTCAATGTTCAGTGAACATTTATTTCCTTGAATTAATACCAGTGAAAGTATTTTAAAGAAATATCATATTTTCACTCTGACTCCAAGTGTCTTGATGAATATGTGGTTTATTCATAATTTTGTACAATAAAGGTCACCATGACAGGGCAGTAGAGAGAAAATATGAATATAGGAATTTGAAGCTGAGTCGATTAACTTCACAAAGGTAAACACCAAATGCTTCATCACTGTCTGCTTTTAATTAGCTTGTCAAAAGGTTTTGACAAAGACCTCCAGTGGATTACTGAACAAACCTAGATGCAGATTGCTTCTATTGAATCATTTATTGTCTTTCCTAGTTTTTAATAGAATTGATCTAATCATGCTCATTCTATTTCCTTATCAATTTTATACTCCTCTTTGGTTAGCATTTCTAACTATAATGTTCTGTAGAGATAACTTTGCCTCCTCCATGTTTCCTATAGCTGCTCTCAGCTTGAACACACACTTTAGATCTATCCTGATATTTTTTATTTGCGTCTGAGTATGATGTTTCTAATAGTGTTTACATTTCTGGTTGTTATCCTTCATTTTTGATAAAAAGTTTCTTATAGCACACATTTCTTTCTTTCATTTGCTATCATCAAAATGTGGCTTTTGGGTTTTATCAAAAGAAATTCCAGCAAATTATGCCTTTGGTATAATATCTATTTTCTCATAAATCTTTTCTCATAAATCTTTTTCATCCCATCCTTAATCATTTCAAATAATAATGAAATGTTTCTGAAATTAGCAAAATATGTACAAAATGGTATGATCTAATACAAATCAATTTTCATCATCACAGTATTAAATGAATTAATTCATCAAACTAACTTGCAAGATAATGAAAGCAAAACACAAGCAATGAAATTGAATGACCTTTAACAAACCTCTAACAGAACAAAATGTCAAAGTCCTGAGAACTTTTCTCTGTTTCCAGTTGCTACATGTTTTAGCTCAACCACATGATAATGAGTTACTAGGTCATTCTTGTAACATAGGTCTTATTTCTGGGAAATATTTATAGTTCCAAATAAGACTACATTGTATTTCTTATTTGAATGATTCCTATCCAGAAATCTTCAAAACATATTTTGTTGAAAAGAAAGTTTTTTGATATTATTTTTATTTTGTACCTGTAAAAATTGCATGTTTGAAACAATTTTGGTGGTAGTATGGAATACAGGAAGTTTTCCTAATGTCCCCAAATTTATGAATGTTTTCTTCTCGGATGTCAAGCAAAGAAGACAAAATTATAGAGTGCTGAGTGAATAAGTGATGATCGTTCATATAAGATGAGAAGGCTTAAAATATTTTAGTTCTTAGAAATGGTAACAAAAGAATAGGGACAAAATGAAAATGAATCAAAACAGAAGTATTTTAACAAAACACATGTTCTATGGTAACAAAAATGAAGCTGGATTATTCATTAAACATCAAATTGTTCTAGTATCAAGTAACTTATACAACTCTAGCACAGTATAATTGATTGTATGAAATATGGCATATGAATATTAACTTGTATCTTCATTAATCAAATATATCCTACATTTGAGAATGTATATATCAATCTTGAATCATGCCTCATTTCTAATTATAAAGAGACTGAGCAAAAAAATTAGAAAAAGAAACAAGCCAGGGTTTCACAAAATTATGCCATCATAAAATAATGGAGCCGTGTACACTACAGAGCTGGATACATACACACATAGCAACTCTACTAGGCACTGCAGAGAACCAAAGAAAAAGAACCAAATCAGTATCTTGACCTAAATTCAAAGCACTGTCTTAAGTGTTATGCAGAAATTTGAAAGCATCATTTCTTTCAGTGTAAAGATGAGAAGCTGGGCATGGTGGAGCACACTGGGAATCCTAGTACTTGGGAGGGTGAGACAGAGGATTGTGGGTTCAATTTAGTGAAGCTCTCAGAAACTTAGAAAGTCCTATTTCATTTTATGTATATATATATATATATATGTGTGTATATATGTATATATACATATACATATATTATATGCATATATTATATACATTATATACATTATATATGTTATATACTTTATATTATATATATATATATATATATATATGAATGATAGGGATGAGGGTATAGATATATCTCAGAGGTAGAATACCTCTGGGTTCAATCCCCTCTACCAAAAAAAAAAAATAAAAAAGAAAGGAAGAAGAAAGAAAGGAAAGAAAGAAAGAAAAAAGCATGACAAATCAGTCTTTGATCCACCATATACAAAGAACAAAATATTATGCCTACTACCATGGCAAGTACAATATTCAGTACTAATTTCTTTTTTCCAAGATCTAAAGCATCTTCATTATTTAGACATAATAGAAATAAAAAAAATGATGCCATTGGTGATAAACACTAAAACCACAGTGCATAGACAAAAATTAGCTTAATCTTTTCTAGTTTACCAACTGAGCTTCAGAAACTCAATCATTTAATTATGTTTAAATTATATTAGGATAATTATATGTGATTTCAAACCCTTCAAGAAACACTATTAACTGACAATCTGTGTGTTTATTATCATTTGCTTATACTCATTTGCTTATGCAGTTTCCTAATTTAATAATATTATGTACCTACATTCATTCTATAGATTTTTCTGATAGAAGTCTATCTTTTAAAACTATTTGTGAATTCTACTACACCCAGTACTAGTCTCTGGGCATAGTAGGTGCTTACTACCTTTAGTTATTTTATCTTTACATCTATGTACCCATTCTTAAAGTTTTTTTTTTTTCTGTATCATCAGATAGGAGTGATTTCAAAACAAAGATCTAAGCAAAATATCCTTGACCATCATCACATTTGACTTATGTGAGCATAAATTTTCATGACAAAAAAATGAAATTTGATTTTTAACATACATATGTTAAACATTTTTAAACAGAAATTCATATAACAAATAGTGTGTAATGTATAGTATCCCTGAACTCTTTCCTTTCAAATGGGCTCTTTATTTACACTGACAAGCAGAGTGTGACTCTACAAGGACATCTGAAATGCAGTGGAATTGTGGAAAAAGGCTACGTTCTTTAGCTGGAAATACTGCTTCTGTATTAACCTTTGCAGAGTTAGTAAAATGCATTTCTTGATACAGTTTTGATTTCACAAGTTTTAACTTTTATATGTTAGGGTTACTTGCAATTAAAGATATACCCGTACTGCCAAGAAATGCTATAGAATATTGAATTATTTTAGAGAAAAATGATCCCTCTACAAAATATTGAAGTGAATATATTCAAATGTTAGCATTATTTCTACTTCTAAAACTGCATTTTTTTTTCTGTCCAAGTGTGATTTTTGGAGATAGGAGAAAGCATTGTGTTATTCTCAGGGCTGAGAGCAAATGGAACTTTTCTCCACTAAACTCAGTAATTTCAGGAGCTGGCACCTAATCAGGATATTATGTTTTTGTGTGAAGGTGCCTTTTCTTCATCTCATGCACTAGGCATTTAGTCCTAATGGATGCTATTTGCAGACACTGCCTCACCATAAATAACTGTTTCAATGAGGTCAGGACCCTTTGTGTTCAAGTTGTAGTCAGTGTTCCAACTGAATGGCATCTGTGCTTATATTCTGCTTCAGGGGAAAACAGACACACATACAAAAAAAAAAAAAAAGAAGAAAATATCCCAACTGTTCCACAAACCACATTTCCATTCTACACATCATTATTTGTGTCCAGAGAGTTTTGGTCAAAATGAAGCAAGGTAAATTGAATACAACAAAATTTCCCATGTTTTCTAGACAACAATCAAAATGTGTTGCATCCTGCTATATATCTGCCCGCACCTATCCTACATATTTTATTTATTTTCTTATTTATTTCTAAATGAGTAGACCTCTGTTTAAATTTATAGATATAGGGCATGGATCCTCGGCATGTTTAAAATACAAGAAAATAAATAAGCATTCTTATAAAAATGCTATATAAATCACAAAGGAGCCCAACTTTCTTTGTATAGCAAAAAAGGGAAATAGTTCTTGAGCAAATAGTTTTTTCTTGAAGTAAAATAGTGGTTTTATGAAGAAGGAGAAGAGCTGAGCAAAGAGTATTCAGAGAAACCTGATTTAATAATAACACCAAACTTTCTAGTTCATAGCAAACATGCCTATTATAATTTTTATCACTACTGCTATTATTATAGATACTTTAATTATTAAGATGACTCATTAAAATCTTTGTGTAAATGAATAATATCTGGAGTCATTAATGCAATTTGCTTCGCATAATAATTGTAATCCAGTATTTTACCACTGAATCATAAAGGGACAAATATTATAATGGATAAAACAAATGCAAAACATCTTGTTTCAAAGAGGCATACCATTCAAAATCCTGTGTACTTTATAAATATTGGACTTCTGGATATCTTCAGAAAGAGAATTTTGGGAGACTAATTTTCCCAGGTATGTGTATTATAATTTATAGTAAAATAATATGCATATAACAATGATACTAACTCTACTAGACTAATTTAGTACAATGTAAATTTGCCTATTTTGTGGTCACTGTTATGTTATTAATTAATCTGATCATAATCTGATATAATCTGTTATAATATATAATCTGTTATATAATTGGTTTTATAATCTGTTATATATGATAAGATCATACTGATATAATCTGGTATAATAACTTTTTACCCAATCATGCTATAGTTTAATAAACAAAAACCAATATTTAAACTCACTTGTGATTATTAGATCCCTGAATGTTTTTTGTAAAAGATATATATATATATATATATATATATTTTAGCCTGGCATGATGGTACATGCTTGTAATCCCAGTACTTAGGAGGCTAAAACAGGAGGATTACAGGTTTGAGGACAGTCTCAACAAAAAGTGAAACTCTTATCAACCTAGGAAATAAACTGTTTCAATAAGTAAGTAACAAAATAAAAATAGGGTGGAGGGTATAGCTCAGAGTTAGAATGACCCTAGTTTCAATGCCCAGTACCACACACATACCCTCTGTAAATGGAGATTTTTCAAGTAATTTATCCAGTTTAACTTATTATAATGGGAGCAGAATTGGGAAGAAAACATGTATAAAAAGACTATTCTTATACTTATTTTTATAAGCATGTTAGTATTTGAATGAGTTCAAACAGATTGGAGCAAAGGTTGCACTCATGAAGATTTTCTTTGAAAATAAATTTTGTACTAGTGTGTTTATTTCTTTATGCAAAATGAACCCTAGACAACAAATATTTATATAATTCCATAATATAAATGTGTATTTCTCCTGACAAGGAAGTATGTAGAAAATAAATAGGCTTGGAAACTTCTTAGAACTATTGCCCACACTGAGAAGTAATAATATTATTATTAGAGTTTACATCAGTTGTTCTTTTATAGTTATTCAAGAAATTTATCAACATTTATATTGTTTGCATGGTTTATTAATGTCTTTCTTGAGTAACAATTGTCATTATGATCTTCTTTATGTTTTATCTATAACTATATTTTATCATGTAAATAAAGTTCATTATAAAATACAGAAATTTTTACTATGGTTTAAATGTTTTAAATGTCAGACTCCTGCAGATGGTAATTATCAGTAGTTTACACTTTTTCAATTCTAATATGAAAGAGCACCCTAAAAACCAATGAATAGATTACAATTGTGAAGGCAGGACAATTTTTAACAGTAATTTAGAACACAAAGTTTTATAGTAATAAGGAAGATATTTATGTTTAATTACCTTAGGTAATTTGGTTTCTTTATCCATAGGAAACTAGTTTTTAGTAATTAATATTGCTTTAAACTTTATCTGGAATTTCTTCTTAAGGCATAGGATTTAAAATTAATGACTCAATTTAGGATAAATACCACATTTGGCTCTCTAATTTAGATGACTCTTAAAGCTAATTCAGAGAAATCACTTAAAGTAAATAAGAAATTGAATGTAGAATAAAATAAAATAATTTAGATGGATGCATTTTTGCTTATATATACATATATATGTATAAATAGGCACATTAATGTTTGTGTGTATATTCTGATTCTGAGTGTTCCTTTTAATTCAGTTGTCTTTAGATAAACTAATGTTTTAGAAATAAATGATTGACAAGGATAGAGATGATTTCTCTATCTAAAATAAAACTTTAGTGCTTTTTGTCATTCTTATGCTTTGATGGACTAAAAAGAGGACTTTGTCCATGTTTACTCAAAGCATAATTTATGGATCCAGTAGTATTGTATAACTCAAATTCAGAATTTGAAGGCATTCTCTAATACTAATGAGTCAAAATTTTCATTCTAACAAGAATCACAGTGATTGATAGGCACATATTTGTGCTTCAATCAATTTATTTGAAAACATAATCTAAAAATTTGGAGCAAGTCAATCAAAGTGTCACATATCAGTAATCTAGTACTTGGAGGATTGCAGGTTCGCAGCCAGATCAGCAAATTAGCATGGGCCTCTGCAATTGAATAATTTTGAATTTGAATAATTGAATAATTTTGAATAATTGAATAATTGAATAATTTCTTTAAAATAGAAATTAAAATAAGGCTAGAGGTGAAGCCCAAAAGTAGCCCTAGGTTCCATCACACACACACACACACACACACACACACACACACACACACTGGAGTATAAATTATACGAGCAGAAATCAAAAAGCAGAGGCGAGGTCATGAAAAGTATTGCCTTTTCTTGATGAAAGGAAGAGGAACCCTAATGCGATGGACTTTAGTCGTTCCTTGATCTAGAGTTGAGGTGATTCTACAAGATATTTCAGGAGATGAGTTATACATCAAAGCAATCATGTTAGGATCATTCTCATGATAGTAGTACAATAAGTACAGCTATATCAGGTCCTACATCAAGACATGTCACATAAATCTTTTTCTAAAAAAAAAAAAGTCAAATGCCAACCATGGTGGTGTATGCCTGTAAACCTCAATACTTGGGAAGCAGAAAAAGAAGAAACAAAGCCAGTGTCAGCAATTTTGTGAGGCTGTTAGCAATTTAAAAGTGAGATTTTGTTTCAAAATAAAAAATAAAATAGGGTGTTTGGGGTATAGCTAAGAGATAGAATGCCTCTGTATTCAATCCTCAGTACTAAAAAAATATCATGAAACCCTTCAAAAGACACAAAGACACACAGTGTTTCTAATTTGCCAGAACTGGATCTCATTTCTATCTTGAAACTATTGTCTTTGATGGAAAAAGATATTGCCATGATTGAATTAATCAGTACCAGCCCACCCACTCAAATTGGGGATGTGTCCTGAGTCATAATGGTTAGATTAAATGCTTTAAAACTGTTTTATTGAGAAAGAAGAGAATACTTGTTGACCACTTCAACTTAAATCTAAAGTGGAAACATTAATAGATTTTTAAGTAACAAAGTGACATGTTTAAGTCTACATGCTTGATCTGGAGGAACACACAAAAAGTGCTGTGTGAACGTATGCTTGTATCACTTTTAAAATCACTAAGACGTACAATTACAATGCATTAAAAAGTACAACAAATGTAGTACATTCACAGAGAAAATATTATTAACATACTACAGCTTAAATGAGAAATGCCTAAGGGTTAAAAGCAAGACACTTTTGTAAATAGAGATGAATTTGAAGGGTACAGTAATTTAGAAGCAGAATTGAAAAGACCTAGTGATCTACTGATCCAGTGAAGATAGAAAGTTAGAGAAGAAGAGGTTTCAGAAAAGTTCCTAAGAATCTAGGCTTCACAGGTTGAGTATTCTTTCAAGTGTAAAAATAATGCCTATTATGTGCACAGATGACACTGAATATCTAGTACAGTCAAAAATATAATCAAGTTGACCACTAAATATTTACTGAGAAGAAGCACGTGTACCATTTACTGAAATCACCAATGCAGTTGAGGACAGGATTTCAGGATGAACTGACAATGCTTATGGATCTATAAAATGATGATGTTCAGAAAACAACTAAAAATTCAGGTCTTGGTGCAGAAATTCAAGTTCAAGATAAAATACTTGCTTAGAAAAGGTCTAGTTCTTTCTATTTGAAATCCATTTTTCATCTTACTATTTCTTTCTATCCTAGTGTCTACAGCAGGCTTATTTTCCCACACCACTGACATGTAAATGTAAGGGCATTTCGAGGTCATTGGGAAATATCATATTCTCTAAATCTTATATTACAAAAATAACAAACTTTGCATACTTTGTAAATATACCTATGTTGTCTTCTGTAAAGATAAAATAATAACAAGGAAATTACCAGAAGTAATACTCATTTTTGAAACATACTACAGGATGAACTGATATGATATTTTCTCATAACTCTACTTTCCACATTCTGTATTTTTTGTTGGAATGTTATTATTGCCTTTGTGCTTGCTTTTGCTTAATTTCTTTTCATCCTTGAAGTTTTCAAATAACTATTACCTGAATTCAATTTTGAAACATTTGTTTGATGTTCTAATATTATCCCAAATTGTGCTAGGTTCTGGAGTTACAAATGTAATTTTATGCACTGCTCCTGTAACAAAAGTTTACCAAGTATAGGTTGTAAAAATGAAAAAATATAATAAAAATGTGTGCCTGTGTGTGTCCTTGTGTGTGTGTGTGTGTGTGTGTGTGTGTGTGTGTGTGTGTATTACGTGCACGTGACACTGGAAATTGAAACCAGGGATATTCTAACTCCAGGTTATATCCTAGCCTTTTTAAAAAATTTTTGTTTTAAAATAGGGTCTTACTAGGTTGCTGAGATCCTCTTTAAATTTCTGAAGCTGACCTCTAGCATTTCTCTTACCCTGTCCCCCAGGTACAAAGATTATAGACGTGGCCACCATATTCCACTGTGCATTGTATTTTAAAAAAGGCAAATGATTACTCTCCAGACTATGGAAAGAGAGCTGAATAAGATCGAGAAAGTCTAAGATTATGAGACACAAAATTAAGACCCAACTTTAATATCATATATGGAGAGTAAGGAAGATCAAAGAAAAGAGAATTGCATGGGCAAATACAAACAGGTGATAGAAATAGTATATGTTCAAGGCAGGAGTATTAAGATTGTGGGTAAGTGACTGAACTACAGGCAAGTTATTTTTCTATATATTAGAATTAAGGGTAAGGCAGAGAAATATAAAAGCTAAGGTAGGAAGGTAATCATAGTACCGTGCATTGGGAGTTAGCTTGGAACTTACCAGGGAAAGAAATACATTTTTCAATCTACCATTCTCTCTTTAATCCTATCAGGTTGATTTCTAGTCCTGTTCCTATTATTTTTTATAATACCATATAAATAGCAATCTTCCTTATTATGTGGGATTGATTTGTCCTATCAATTTAAACTGATTTGTATGGAATGATGCCTATACAGAACAGAACTTCAATAAATGTTGAATTTATTAGTAATTGTTTCTATAAAGTACATTTCTTGTTATCAATATCTAACTGTTAAACTCTTGAAAACATCTAAGAGTTCATTATTGTTTGACCAATTTGTGATGGTGAGCAAACACACACACACACACACACACACACACACACACGCACACACACCTATTTATATATGGCATTAACTAAATATAAATGGGGCAGAAAAACAACTTTATTTTTTAAAGTTTTATTAAATTAGGAAAATGTATATTTTGAATATTTAATATAATTTTAATGTAATTAACAGTAATCCTTTCCATTTGAAAGAAAAAAAGAATTAAAGTAGTATAATAGCTTGTGTATTTTAACCTCCATATTAATATTTTAACCTTCCCTATTAATATTTTATATACTCTTTCAAGATCTTTCCAATATTCTAAAGGAATTAGGAGGAAAGTAAACGACCACTCTCATTTGCTTGAGTAGTTTTGATATCAATGAATAGCCCATCTGCATAGATTTCTGTTATAGAATCCATTGACCTAATGCAGATGTTAAATTAACCTTCAGGTAGACTTGATAGAAGGTGCCATTAAGCATGCATGAATGGTTAAAACTGGTATACAAGCAAAGTTTATAAACCAGCAGGAATGGAAACACCATGACTTTTTAAACATTCCACCATTCTGTTCAGGTAGCAATCATTTTATAAATTATACTTTGTATTTTAAGTTACTTCACTCATTGGTTTTGCAGTACATTGCACATGCAATAGTCCTGCAAAACTATTTTCAAGTTTCTGGAAAATATTGACAGAAAACTATAATGTTGGGAGTATAGTTGTGTACACTGTATCAACTAATTCTCAACCTAGCACTATATAAATTATAACAGAATAAAAATGAAATTATCTTATTAAATATATGGATTTTGGAAAGGATTATGGCATAATGGATTTTAAAATATTAAATAAAGCAATGTGAAGTCATTATATATTTTTTTCTAAACTAGGTTTTACAAAAGTCATGCTAAAAGTGAGGAAGTGGGAAAATTGATTTTGGAGAAAGATAATGCTTGGTTTTTATACCTGTTTACTATTTAGTTGTTGAATAACTTTGATTAAATAACATTTTATACCTTTTTATTCAAATTGCCCAATAATTTCTATCTTGCTATATTGTTTGGAGGATTAAAAACAATAGATTTACAAGAGCAGAAAGGATAGATACAGTGTCAAAAGTAAGCATGCAACTGATGATAGAATTATAATTATTGCCATGTGTAGTGACAGTGTGCTGAATAACTGTATGGCTTAGCTATAATTTGCATGTGTACTTCAGAAGATCATGCATTGAAGTTTAATTCCCATTATGATTCATTAAGAGGATGGAAACTGTGCTGAGTTTGTAACTCAGTAGTTTATATGAGGGCCTGGGTTGGATACCCAGCACACACACACAAAAGAAAGATAAAAAATCAGAGAAGAGACCACTCCAGCCGAGCACACTGAGGACGCTTATATTAATATATTGTTATCATTTTCTGGTTTCACTCTCTGGAAAAATATCCAGGACTGGTATAGGTGAATCATATTGTTTATTAATCACTAAATTTCTGAGGACTTTCCATACTGAACTCTGTAGAGGCTATACTAATTTGCAATCCTACTAATAGTTTAGAAGAGTTCCTATTTTCCTATATCCCCACATTTATCATTGTTTAGCTTCTTGATGATCACTATTCTGATTGGGGTTAGATGGAATCTCAATGTAGTTCTGATTTGCATCTACCTGATTGTTAATGAGGTTGAACATTTTTTTTCATGTATGCATTGACAATCTGTATTTCTTCTTTTGTGAAGTGTCTATCTAGTTTAATTCTCCATTTCATGATTATGTTATAATTTTTTTAGTGTTAAGTCTCTTAAGTACTTTGTATATTTTAGATAGTAGTCCTCTATAGAGAAATAGCTGGTAGAGATCTTCTCTCATTATATAGACTCTCTCTTTAGATTCTTGATGTTCTTCTTTAATGAGCAGAAACGTTTTAGTTTAATGTTATTCCATTTATTAATTCATGTAATAATTCCATGGGCTTTTGTGATGTTATTGAGGAAATTTCTACCTGTGCCTATATGTTGGAGTGTTTTACTTATGCCTTTCTATAGTAACATCAAAGTTACTAAAATGTCAAATTTCCAAGTCTTTGATCAATCTTGAGTTGATTCTTGTGCAGTATAAAAGCAATTAATTTAATTATATTTTTCTACAAATGAGTAACTAGTTTTCCCAACACCATTAGTCTCAAAGGCCATCTCTTCTCCAAAATATGCATTTGAAACCTTTGTCAAAAATAAGTTAGCCAGGCCTGGTGGTGCACGCTTGTAATCTCAGCATTTGGGAGGCAGAGACCAGAGGATCTCGGTTCGTGAACAACCTCAGCTAATTAGTGAGGCCCTCTGCAACTCAGGGCAGGGGTGTAGCACAGAGGTCGAATGCCCCTGGGATCCATTCCCAGACCCGCTAAATAAATAAATAAATAAATAAATAAATAAATAAATAAATAAAATGGCTTTAAGTTTATGAGTTTTTTATGTACTGTCTACTCTGTTTCATTGGTTTATTGGTTTCTGTGGCAATACCATTCTATTTTTCTTACTATAGTTCTGGAGTATAATTTGAACTCAGAAATTTTGATATCTCTTCCATAATTCTTATTTTGGAAAGTTACTTTGGCTATTTTGGGTCTTTTGCTCCTTGATAAAAAAAATTAAAACTAATTTTTTTAGTTCTGAGAAGAATAATATTGTTAATTTTATAAATATTGCATTTGACTCTGTAGATTACTTATGGTGCAATGGCCATTTTCACAATATTCATTTTGCCTAGCCAAGAGAATGAGAAAATTTTCCATCTTCTAATACTTCAATTTCTTTTTCTCGTGTTTTATAGTTTTCAATGTAGAGGGCATTGACCTCCTTGGTTAGGTTGATTCATCCTTGGTATTTTATTGTTTTGGAGGTTATTACAAATGGAACTCTTTTCTAGATTTCTTTTTCAGTGAATTCATGTTTGGAAAATACAAAAACCACTGATAATCTTCTGTAAAAGGCTATTGGCTGAGTTTTTGAGTCTTCTAAGTATAGGATAATGTCATCTGCAAATATAGATAATTTCAGTTCTTCTTTTTCTATTTTATTTCCTTTTATTTACATCTTTGCCTCATAGCTCAGACAAGAATCTTGAATACTCTTTTGAAAAGGGGTGGTGACAGTGGGCATTTTTGTCTTGTTCATGATTTTAAAGGGAATTTCCATAGTTTTTCTCTATTAAATATAATGTTGGCTTTTGTTTTATTATCTATGTCCTCAATAATGTTGAGATAAGTTCCTTCAATTCCAATTTTATGCAGTTTTTAAAATAAATGGGTGTTGGATTTTGCTAATATTTTTTCAGCATCCAGTGAGATGATCATATGATTTTCATCTTCAGTTTAATTTATGTGGTAAATGGCATGTATTGATCTGCATATATTGAACCATTCTTGCATCCCTAGAATAAAAACAACTTGGTGATGGTGTATAATTTTCTCCGATTTGGCTTTGAATGCATATCACTAGTATTTTGTTTAGAATTTTTACATCTCTGTAGCCAAGGATCTTAGTCTATAATTTTCTTTTCTTGAGAAATCTTTATTGGTTTGGGTATTAATGTGATACTGGCCTTATAGAAGCATTTTGAAAGATTTCATCTCTTTTGATTTCAGCAGATAACTTGAGAAATATTGTGTTTAGTTCTTCTATAAAAATTTTATAGAATTCAGCTATTAATACAACTAGACCTGGACTTTTCTTCAATAGAAACCTTTTTTATTTATTGTTGTTTCTATTGATGTCTTTAATTCAATTGTTTTCTCAATCATTTTTCTCACTACTCGTTTTGGTTCTTACATAGGCTCTCAATTTCTCTATTCATTTGTTCTTTCACTTCCTGTACACTTTCTCTTATTTCATATCTTAGGCCATTGATCATAATAAAAATAAAAATTCTGAGTTTGCCTTCCGGCATTTTCTGCAGCTCTGTTTTTATAATCTCCCTTGTTGTTGTGCTGTGGAAATTCATTGTTTCCTCATTGGTCTTTGTTTTAATTTGTTTTAGAATTATCAGATTTGTATTTCCATCGTCTCTGCATCTTCTTTCTCTTTGTATGCAAGTCATATGTTTGTTTTCCTTTTATAATAAAACCTACTAAGGTGGTATATACTTTTTCTTCATAAATCTCATGTAATTAGACATTTGAGTTTGTCTCCCAGAAACTCTTTAACAAGATATAGGTCTTAGTCAGTTTAGGAAAATAAGAATCTCCAATTGCTTGTATGTCAGAATGTTCTTTGGACCAAATTCAGTGGCCCAGAGATTGTGATGTGCTCTTTCAGAGTGTGTTGATTGTGATTTAATGCTCTCACAGACGCCATCACTGCTCTGGTGATTGTGAACCTATGAAGCCCTATGGAGCATTGACCTGTGGCTTCTGTGGTTATGGGATATAAGCTTTTCAGAGCCAAAAATTACTATCTTCTGAGCCTATGGCCTGTTTGGCTGATCTTTGATGGGCCAGGGACACTACTGCTGATATACTGGTTGTAATAATGTGGTGCTCTGTTCTGAGCAAATGGCAGGCATGTTTACTAGGCATAAACTCTACTGGAGGAAAGAGTATTAGATTCCCAGCCTGTACCTTGTATTTCATGAAAACTCCTGATGGCCTCTTTTTATTTTCATGGTCCAAGTTCTGGCAGGGAGCGAATTTACTGTTCTGAGCCTGAAGCTTGATTGGTTCGATTGCTTCTCCCCACAGACACTGCTTCTACTCTTCTCAGTTGTAATCATGTGACCACTTGTTGGCCTCTGGCCTTGGAATTTGTGGTGCCCAAACATTATCTGTTGTGAGTTTATAGCCCTCTAATCCTGAAGCACAGGTGGCTGAGTTATTTCACCGTATAGGCACTAACTTCTGGTGGTCCTGTGGTAATGTCTTGAGTCTTCAGAGGTGTGGCAAACTGCTGATCATAGGTTCTACCTGCCTAAATGTCCCTAAGGACTGTCTGCTAACTCACATTTCTGCTGTGTTCTACTGTAGCCCTCTCCATCTCAGCAGGGATGATTTACAAACTCAGAGATATCACAGGTTTGTTTGTCCTTAAGCAAGTCCCTGTACCTGGCCAGGTTTCTGCTGGAAAAATTTGCAAGCTTAAATACCACTTTAGTTTGTAAATGAGTGCCACTGAGGTTACTGCAGGAAGGAATGAGTTCAGCTGCATCTACAGGAGTTCTCAGGGCATTTTAGCTAATATGTCTATAGATTCAGTGTCCTTGTTGAAGTGGGTTATAGCCACAGTGGGCACTGCGTAAAGGCCCTTTTGTTTATCTGAGTTCATTTGCAGCCGAAGAAGTTCACTGGGCAGTTTGGCTGGGCAATCTAGGAAGTCTCAGTCTTGAGGTTTTGAATGTGAAGAATGTGACTGCTTTTGATGATGGTTTCTACGATTACTGACTCAACAAGATTCTGCTTCTTTTTTGCTGAAGTTGATCTCTGAGAGCCACGTGGTTCTGGCAGCTGCCAGTCCAGGGTGCACTTGCCAAGATGGCACTGCTTCCACTCTATGCCCACCAGATGAGTTTCATGGAGCTCTTTTTAGTTCTCTGCTCTCTTTGCTTTGCTGTCTCCAATTTCACAACATGTATACTGTCTTTCTTCTGTTGTGTTCTGCCTGCTTTTCTTATATGTATAACAATCTCTCCAATAATGAAACCATTCCCACAATATCAGCAATTCATTAAAGAGAAACACAGACCCCTCATCGCTTACATCTTTTCAAGGTCTCACTTTTCCACACTGTTGCATCGGAGAATAAGAAATTGCCATAGAGTCCCTTCTTTACATGTTAGACTATAACAAAAAATTAGAATGAGTAATGAGTAAGTAGGAGGGAATGACAAATATTCAAACTGAGAGTTGGTCATCGGATTTTTCAATGTAAATGTTATGCATGTACTTGGCAAAACATGCTTTGCAGAGTGTGCTGAAGATGACAATGAAGTGGATTTGAAGAAAAAATAACAATATTAAAAAGAGAGAAGGAATATAGGCATGTTTCTTGGAGCACTCTGTAAGGAGAGAAGAGATATGGGTTAGTATCTTCAGGTAAAGCTAAGGTCAAAGGGAAGCACATTAACATATGAGATATGTTAGCATATTTCTTTGCTCATATAGGATCAAGAATGATTAATGACATGAGAAAATGGAAAAATACATAGGCAAAACATAAGAATCCAGAATATTAGTCTAGTGAATATTTCTAGAAAAACCTCAGGAAAAGCCGGGCGTGGTGGCGCACGCTTGTAATCCCTGAACTTGGGAGGGAGGCTGAGACAGGAGGATCGCACAGGTTCGAAGCCAGCCTCAGCTACTTAGTGAGGCTTTCAGCAACTTAGTGAGACCCTGTTTGCAAATAAAATATAAAAAAGGTCTGGGAGTTTAGACCGGAGGTAGAAAGCCTCTGGGTTTCACCCCTAGTACCACAAAAAAAAAAAAAAAAAGGAAAAAACCTCAGGAAATCATGGAAATAAATTACTTCAAAATTAATAAAAGAAAATTTATAAACTTTTCTTTTTACATCCTATGGTATGCCCCAAATACTTTTGCTAATGGTTGACAAAAATAAAATGTATGGGTTCTATCACATTGAGCAAATTTTTTATTTTTTAATTATTTTTGTGGTTCTGGAAATGGAACCTATGGGCATTCTTCCTCTGGGCTATACCCTAACCCTATTTTTTATTCTTTATTTTGAAATAAGGCCTCACTAAGTTGCAGAGGACCTCACTAAGTAGCTCAAGTAGTCCTTGAACCAGGACCTTCCTGTGTCAACCTCACAAGTACTGAGATTACAAGGGTACACCATCACACCCAGCCTGAAAAAGTTCTAAAAGTGAAACGACATAGGTTTTAATTGAAAAAAATTAAAGTAGAATTTCATTAATCTTATAGTACATGCATTTTAATGGAAAGATAATTGTGTATAAGGTGACAAAATTGGTTCATCAGGAGTAAAAATTATCCAAACCACTGCTACAATTTCTGGCTCTCCAAAGGACCATAAAGATAGATAGAAATATAGTATATTTGTGATACTATAGTTTAATGGGGGGTAGCAGCATTTGAAAAGAAAATATCTGAAAAAGCTCTTTATGGAACTGGTTGTGATAAAATGGAAAAAAAAGTCTTAAAAGTACTCTTTAGGAGGGCACTGCTAAAAGTATTTGAGCAATAATGATAAGATGCATTATTATTTTAATTCAAACATATTTCATTAACCTACTAAAACAATGTATTAAATAATTAAATATAACTACTTTTAATCTTAATCACTTAAACAGATAAACACACACACACACACACACACACACACACACACACACACACACACACACACACAGAAGGCTCCTAATCTGAGAAAATATAGATTTGGTCATATTTCCAATAGATATAAGAAGAACATATGCCCTACAGGCTTCTACCCTCCCTTAGTTCTGGCTACCCAGGTACAAGAAGCACATTTTTTTATGTACCTTAGAATATACTAATAATAATATATTTCAAAGAAAGGAATATAATAATCTCATTTAAATTAAGTTAAATGCATGAAGATTAGGATATTAAAATAAGTATATATTTTGATTTTGGTTAAAAGATCACACATGTCTATACTTTACATTTTTTTATAGACAATCATCATTTAACATACAATCTCAGCAACATTATAATCAATTTTTAAAATTTTATTCTTTTTTATATATTCTTACAATATTTATTTATTTATTTATTTATTTAGTTATTTAGTTATTTAGTTAGTTAGTTAGTTAGTTGGTTATTATTTTTTGGTACCAGTGACTGAACTCAAAGATATTCTATTTCCACGCTTTACAGCCAGCTCATTTTATATATTTATTTTTAATTCTGAAACAGGATCTCACTAAAGTTTCTAAGACTGACCTCAAGCCTGTGATCCTTCTGTCTCTACCTCCTGTACCAAGATTACAGGTGTGTGCTGTGCCTGGCTTTTATTTAATGTATTCTAAATTAAAGTTTCTTTGAAATCATAAAGTTTATATATGCTAATTCAACCCGACTAATCTGAACTACCTCAAATATATATGTATGTATATGTATATTTATATGTATATAGCTAGAAAGTAGTATAATAAAGAAATCATTAATATTTGTTGAATGAAAAGGATTCTATAATTGTCCGAGGAATGAGAAATAGCACAAAAATGTATACAAGTGAGTAAAAAAGAATACAACAAAAATTTTATTCTAAGAAAATAAAAATGCATGTAATAATTGCAAAGAGTGAGATAAATTATGTAGTCGAAATTTAAATATGATTTTACTTTACTAAACTGTCTTATTTATGCATTATTTTTATATATAATTTCTAATACTATTAATCAAGCATTAGTTTCTAGTGGGTAGTATAATATTCCAAAGGTAAATAATCTGTCTGTTAAAGTGAGGTTTTCAAGTCTCACTTTTTATTTTGGTTTTCAGTCTTACATTCTATGTTCTGATCCCGACAAGAAAAAAATCCATGTTTGCCAATTTCAGATTTTTAATGTTAAATCATGTAGAGTAAATAAAATGATAAATTTGCTTGAATGTATCTTTGCTATATCACGTTCAGCTTAAATGAAGGCCATGTCAGGGGTAGAATGTATTCCACTTGCAATGATAAATAACCTATGCTAACAGCACCTACCAACGCAGCACCATTAGAAAGATGGATGAAGGTATCAGTAAGTAGAGGCACACGTATCTGCTAATGGGAAGGTCACAAAGCAAACATTAACAATCAAGAACATTAATGCATTCTCCCACATCGGTGCTTTCTCAATAGTGACTTTTGACAGGTACAATCTGGCTCCCATATGTCTTTGGCTAAGCCTCAGGGAAAATTTTAGTTCAGTACACAAACATGTCCACAGATTTGCCTTCAAGATGATAGAAAGAACTGAGCCAAAGTGTTTAGCATGTCTATGTTTTGTATACATTGAAATGAGTCTCTTCCCTGAGGAGACAAATGAGGAGGCTTGTCCATGAAGTGCTGTGTCACATAGCATGTGCACAGGAATCACACTTTTTTCAAGGAACTGCATGCTGCTTTCTCTTGGCATGAAAATATATGTATGAGATAATTTCATACTGTTTTTTAAGTGGCCTGAAATAATTAAATAAGCAATTCACTCTTATACTTTAGGATGCAAGGGGAGAAATGAAAGCTAAAGAAAAAGAAGACGTTATGAATTATTTCCCTTACTGTGTCATTCTTATTTTATGTGGGGGTTCTGGGCAGCCCCAGACTAAAATTTACCACAGATGCCAAATGTCACACTAATGGATATAAGGGAAAGCTTATTATAATGCAAACAAAGAGAAAAGTTCTAAATCTAAAGAGAAAAGCTCAGGTTCTATCCAGGAAGAAATTGAAGTGGATTATGTTAAATTTTATTTAGGATAGGAGGTAGGGCTAGAATTTTTTAATAGTTGCTGAAATGAGAGGAGAAAAGGAGAAATACAGAGATAGAAATCTATCAATGAAACATCAAAATTAAAATTTTTCTCTTTGTAATTACTTTAGTAACAGGAATAATCAACATAATTTCTACATTGTAGGTGCTGAGACAAACTTTCCATTGTGAATTTTTCTTCTACTGAACAATTGAAATTTCTTTATTAGAAAACTATGTTTTACTGTTCATAAGGTTTTCATAAGATTTTCCTGTTTCTAAATTTGCCTGTGCTTCCTTATTAATTGTCACTATATCAGAGATCGATAAAAATTATTTTCTTTATCAATTACTTTATTTTTCAGTTATAATATCACTGCATAACTTTCAGTTAAGAGAATATCTCATTAATTGTTATTGCCTGTTGCAATAATAGATTTGACAGAAATATTGCTGTTTGGAAAGAATTGTCATTAGAAGACATTTGCATTTATAGAAACTGGATTTGACCTACTCTCAAGTACACAGCACAAATATTCCGCAAACCTCTTTATAAAATGTGAAAAATAACTATAATCATAAGGATTATGTATGCTAGCAGTTTTAATACGCTAGTGATTCTTCATCTCAGTAAAATATGCATGCAACTGATTAGAAAAGCTTCTTTTTTGAATTGTTACAATAAGAATTATATAAAAAGTTAGTATTTTCAATATGGAGAGAAAAAAGAACAGAAAATACCTAATTGTTATTATATGAAAAACACCATGCAGATATTTTACTTACTTTACTCACTTCTCTTGTTTAAGAGGGTGTCACTTTTTGCAATTTATCTTTGCAGATAACGAGATGCAGAATGCTTAAAAAATGTTCTCAAAAGTGCTCAAGGATGATCAAAATTAAAGATAAGATCCACAGAACTTTAAATACATGCTGTTTATGCTATTTATACTGTTTATGCTATATTACAATGAAACCCATTTGTGAAATACTATTTAACTGAATGGCATAGAACAATTACATATGCAATAACACACATAAACACATTTTGTTATATACATTTTCAAGTTACTATAAAAATGATTTAATCTTACTTAAAGTGCAAGCTTCTTAATTCCTTCAGTGAGTCAATGCAGTTCTAATTATGTTTAACCTTTTCAAACTTTACTGTCCATATGACCAAGAGGAGCTTATGGAAAGTGTGTTGAAATGGAAGTCAGGTAAATCAGGGTGACATTAAAAAATGGACTCATCTTGGTTTATTAGTTAATTTGAAAATGGCTTAGTTTATTCATAGGATAAATTAGATATGAAATTCTTTTAATATTGCATATTTTAAAAATATACAAAAACAATACTTTCTATGTTTTTCATTCTCCTGGCACCAAGATCATAACATATGTTGTCTTATATTTCCTGTTTAACCACATTTGGGTAATAGTTAAGCAACTTTCTACTACTATCCATCCCACTTTTAACCTCTAGTAGGTACCATTCTTCTCTTTACTTCTATAAAACTGGCATTTTTATAAAGTTCTAAATATGAGCAAGAACGTGTAGTATTTGTCTTTCAGTGCCTGGCTTATTTTATTATTTCACTAACATAATGTCCTCCAGGCCTATCCATATTGCCCCAAATGACTCAAAATTTGCTTTAGAGCACTCTTCTGACTATATCCCATAAATATCAATATGTTGTATTTTTCATATATCACTTCATAATGTTAATTAATATTCATTTTGGTTGATTCTCTCACAATTTAAGTATTATTTAGGGTCTAATTCTCTGTTATTCAGAGTTTTTCTTGATGTTGTATTTATATTGTTTTAATTTATGGGTTACAGGCATAAAACATCCTCTGAAATAATTCAATATTCTGAAATATATTGAGGCTTCTTTTATGATACCTCATTTTATCTGTCTCCGTTAATGTTCCTTGAATATTTGAAAAAAATGTGTTTACTATAGTTAAGGGTAGTATTCCATAAATTTAAATTTGTTTAGGTGGTTAATGTTTTCATACAAATATTTCACATCTACCATTTTTAGTATGATTCTTCTTTTTAACACTATAAGCTAATTTTCTTACATGTTCAATATTTTTTTTCAAAATTGTATGATGACACTGATGCTTTGAATTGGATGGGTAAAATTATTTTAATGTACTTTTTTGGTGCATTATAGTCTCACATCATAATGTAAATCATGTTGACAGTGACATACATGCACACAACACTTGGTGGGTATGCTATGAGATATGGTGGAGCTGTAATGACCTCAGCCACAGCACTCATCACAGGAACCAATTTGCAGCTCCCATAGGGAATTTCTCAAGGCTTTTCATTTTGGGGTCAGTATGCCACTCAATGTTGATGTTCTTGTGTATGGGCTTCACAACCTTTCACTTTGCAATATTCCTCAAGTTTTGTAGCTGGCATACATTTATCTTTTCTTCATTAAATAAATCATATCTCAGGTCCCAATTTCTTAGCTGTTCTAACCCTATGCAGAAATATGCTTAAAGAGACTCATACAGGAAAGAAGTGTGATAGTAGTCAGTCAAGATTTATTAAGATTTTATAGTGATAACTACTTAGATGACTTTTAAGAATGTGTTGTGAATGGTTGCCCATTATTTACTTATATTAAGTTATATTCTCATGAGTGCCAATTAAATACAGAAGCTTTTTTAAGCCTCCCCAAACTTAGGGAAAATTAAATCATTTCTCCTTATCCATAGATCTATGCCCCAAACAATTTCATCTGTACTCAGATCTGCTTTTTTATTTTCCTTCTTAACTTGTATTAGTCTCTGTATGAATATCCTTGGGAGGCATGGGTTTGTCAGAAAGATAGAAGGTACATTACAGATTATTGAGAAAAGAGCCTTAAGGATCTAAGAGAAAAAAAAGAAGAGAGTTGAAGGAACATGGTGAGATTAAGAACTATTGATGTGACATTTAGTAAAACTTGTTGACAGAAAGGCATTCAAAGAAAATCACCACATAAGTTGGAAGATCAAGAATATCCTTGATATGTGTATAGAAAAACATAAAATATGTGACCAATAAGATAAGAAGCTCATAGTGTTGGGAAAAAGGTTGAGAATGTAAGAATCTGAAATGTAGAATAGAGATCAAACCCAGAGAAACTTTAGAGGTTCTGGAAAGCGGCTCAGGAGGAAGGAACCATTTAAGTTTGGAATCCTCCTGCGAGGTCAGCATATCAATCATGAGGAAAGTCACCCAGCCATGAGGTGGAGGACACTGGACATTTCTTATCATTGTAGTTTCAAAATAAAAATTCCATACATTTTTATAGAAATAAGCAATCTTGAATATACAAATAAAATATGCGAAGGTATTTTATTGATCATGCTATACAGTTGGCTCTATCATTTAAGAGATCATTTTGATGAAATTATGCAAAATAAGTTATTCTGATTACTATTCTCTCTGCTAACACAATGCTAAAGCTCATACTTAATCATGCCAACATCTTCTGATGAAACATTTTTTCTCTAAAAGTCAATAACCTCTACAAAGGGCTATTTATTAAATTCTCTTTTATGTAGTACACACATTAAATGTTAGACAGGAATATTGGCTTATTAATGGATTATTTTTAATGGGACATATTGACCTTATTGTTTTTAAGCTCAGTATTATTCAGGAGGAAGAGACAGAGAGTTCTTTTCACACAATGAATGACACCAAATAAACTTTGTAATGAGCCTTGCTTTGAACTGCATATTAAAAAAAATTGCAATGAAAAAACCAAAAGGCCAATATACATAAAAAAGAAAGAATAATAATTAGAGAGTAAATAAAATGGTGGCAAAATTTACAAAGAGAAACAATTTTTTTGGCAGGAGTGGAGGCAGGAAGGAATTTCTAACTCTTAAAAAGAAAATTGGGGCAGGGCGTGTTGTCGCACACTTGTAATCCCCATGCTTGGGAGGCGGAGACAGGAGAATCCTGCAGGTTCAAAGCCAGCATCGCTGGATTAAGAGATCCTGTTTCCAAATAAAAATATAAAATAAGTCTGGGAGTGTAACCTGGAGGTAAAAGGGTTTCCAGGAAGCACAGTACCACCAAAAAAAAAAAAAAAAAAAAAAAAAAGAAGGAGGAGGAGGAGAAAGAAAATTAGGTTCTGTTTGAAGATAAATAATCATTTTTTCTTTGTCCTATATTTGATGCCTTAGCATCCTCTCATAGGCCTTCTGCTAGCCAGACATCACTCATGTTTATGTCTGGCCCAGCTGTGTCCATATCCATTTCATAAAGGTATGATTGACATTTTACAGTGATCACTTATATTTCATCAAACCTGCATTTATCTATACCAGTAAAGAACTTATAGGTTTTCCCACTTCCTGACAGTAGCCACTAGAAAAGCTTTAGCCTCCAGTTCTTCCTTTCTACCTGCCAAGTGTGCCTTGGCGTTTGTCTCTTTAGCCCAGAGTACCGTGCCATGCATACTGTTTTAAGGGACTTGTGAGACTAATAAAACTCCTTTCTTCATGGCAACATTTCCACACAGACAACTCTCAATTTCTTTTCTTTTCCTTTTTTTTTTTTTTTTTTTTGGTGGATCTGGGGATGGTACCCAGGCATTCGACCTTCAAGCTACAACCCCTGCCCTGCTTTTTATTCTTTACTTTGAAACAGGGTCTCACTAAGTTACAGAGTACCTCACTAAGTAGCTGAGGCTGTACGCTAACCGCAATCCTCCAGTTCCAGCCTCCCAAATCCTGGGATTACAAGCCTTGCACCACCATGCCCGGCTCAATTTCTTATCATATCTGATCAAAACAGTTTTTGTGTCCTCAAATTAAAGAATAAAAAAATAGGGTTGGGGGTGTAGCTCTGAGGTAGAATGCCCCTGGATTCCATCCCCAGTACCACAGAAAAAAAAAAAAAAGAATAGGAGTATTTAGAAAAAAGTTATATTTGTACACAGTAGTACATAATGTGCCATATATATCAATAATTTGTGAATATATATTTATGAGCAATGAGCAAGTTTACATAGCAAAATGAAAGCAAAGGAGTAAAACTAACTTTATAATTTATTTTTATCAATATTATTAAAACATGTTTGAAGAATGTCTCCTATGGAAAGAAAGAGTAGGCAAATATTTCACTGTTTTTTAAATTTCTTCTTTATGCAGATACTTTTCTTTAAAATTTTTTATAAAGCATCTAGCTCATACAGAACTTTTTTCTTAAATTATCTGTGTACCTACTTTATCTACACACATCAATATGTTTTTCATTCATATAAGGGGCAGCTATAAATAATTTCCTCATTCTCCCCAAAAATAAATCATCTATTTTCATAAAATGACTGTAGTTATATTGTAGTATTTAAATACTCCATAGCATGTTTTCTTTATAATAAAACAAGATAAAACCACATTTGTACAAAAAATATTGGATGTCATCAAATTTCAAATTTATTCTTTAGTTTTGTCTTCTGTGGCATGATTGCCCATGATTTCTGTTCATCATAGTCATTATTTTTATTTTTATTTCTTCTATTTTGTTCCCTTAATTTAAAAGTCTTTATTACATATTTTTGGATGTTTTTCCTTCAAAATACATGGCAGAGCCGGCCTTAGTGGCATAACTTGTACCCCCAGCATTTGGAAGGCTTAGCCAGAAGGAGCAGGGTTCACAGACAGCCTCAGCTAATTAGTGATGCCCTTTGTAACTCAATGAGACCCTGTTTCAAAATAAATAATAAAATGTAGGGCTGGGGGTATTGCTCAGAGGTAGAATGCTCCTGGGTTCAATCCCTACTACCACACACAAAAACAAAAATACATAGCAGATAATTGGTAGTACTTGCTTGTAGGTTATTTTCTGCATTTGCTTATCAGAAATACTTAATTTGCACAAAAAACAATTCTGTAATTTTAATAACTTATACTATTTACAGGTTATTAAAGATACTTTTTCTACTCTGAGAAATATTTTTCTAAGTTTGTAAAAGTATTTACCTATTTATTTTCATATTTAACTTTTAAGTCTACTCTGCTTTCTTTCTTTCTTTCCTTCCTTCTTTCTTTCTTTCTTTCTTAACTGTACTGGGGACTGAACCCAGGGACTGTCTTCCTCCTGGCAACAATCCCAGCCTTTTATTTTGGATCGTTTTGTTTTAAAACAGGTTTTCATTGAATTGCTTTTAGTCTCACAACTTGCTGAGGCTACTCTGGAGCCTTTGGTCCTCCTGTCTTGGCTTCCCAATAACTGAAGTTAAACTCATGCCCCACCAGCTATACTGCTTCTGTTTCTTGAAACAGGATCTCACTGTCTTTCAGGTAGGTCTTGAACTTTGTGGCTCAGGTCATTATCTTGCCTCAGCCTCTTAAGTAGCTATGAAAATAGGCAGGTGTCACTGTACATGACTACTTTTTGGTTCTGCTTTAAAAAGAATCAATTACTATAATTTTTAATTTAAAATAATTAATTTTACTACTAGTCTTTATATTAATTTATTCTTTTAATAGTAATCTTCATCAATACTTTTGTCATATGTATATGAGCCTGTGCCAAAGATTTATTCTGATCTATTCATATTTATACCAACTCCTTTACTAATATTTTATTTTCCTCATTATTGTGGAGTTTTCAGTTATTGATATATTTAAGTATGTCCACTTTTCCTTTTCAAACTGTTCAGTAATTTTATGCGTATTCATACATTGTACTTACATATGTATTTTTTAAAAATACCAGCTTGTCAAGATTTTCAAAATTTCTTAAAAAATTTTTTTAACCATGGACTTTGAAATGCCACTCTATTTACTAATGTCATTTACAAGTTTTCGTAAAGTTTATAAAGTTTCTTCGTAAAGAGCTATTACATATTTTCAGAACTATTTCAGTGGATCAAATATTATTGATGTCATTACACAGATTTTAACTTTAAAATTCTAATCACATCTGGTAATGCATATTTGATAGTGTGAGTTTTAAAATGCTGTTATTATTTTTAATATCTTACTAATGAGCATCTCTTTATAGATATGATTTAATCATCTTCAAATAAAGATAATTATAACTTAATTTTTGTTTTTATTTGGTGAATAGAATATCTGGTAAAATGTAGAAAATAAAAATATTTTTGCCCTATTACATATTTTATAGTTAATGCCTTAAACATTTAAAATTATACTATGTTTGCCATAATTTTTAAGATTTACTTAGTATCACATTAAGTAATACCTCTTTCAATGCAGATTAGTTAAGAGATTAAAAAATAAAGCATGAAATTTGAACTTTTTCAATCTTTGTATCTTTTGAGTTGTTATCATTTGTTAAGCAATATGTTAAATTATAACAATATAAAAGAATCTAGATGATCAAAACAATATTACACTGGCAAAAGAATGAACATATAGACCAATGAAGTTGAATCGATACTTCATAAAAAATTCATACACCTGTGGATGATGTATGAGATGATAAGATCATTCAATTATGAAAGAGCAGTGATTTCATGTAATGATGATAGGATGGGTGACTAAGTACCTATATGCAAAGCAATAAATTTGGAACTTATACTATATACTCAATAATAACTCAAAATTGATCAACACTTTAAAGGTAAGAGAAGAAACCACAAATTCTTAAAAACAAAAACAGAGAACTAAGTCATTAATTTGGCAATTGATCTTAGAATATCAAAGCATAGGCAACAAAACAAAAAACTAAATAAATTTGCAATGATATGATAAAATAATGCAATAAAAGTAGACAACTTTCATTAAACATTTTGAATATCAAGGAATATTTTCAAGTAAAAATTAACTTACAAAATGGGAGAAAATATTTGCCAAATAAATATGATACAAGATGCACTAACAAAGAATTTTCAAACTATAAAAAGAACTATCACAATTCAACAACAAAAATTTAAATAATATATTATTTTAAAATGGCCAGAAGCTGGACATGGTGGTGCATATTTGTAATACCAGCACTTTGGAGGCTGAGACATGTGGATCACAGGTTCATGGACAGCCTCAGGTATTTAATGAGGCCCTCGGAAACTTAGTGAGACCCTGTTTCAAAATTTAAAATAAAGTAAGAGGGCTGGGGTGTAACTTGGTGGTAGAATGCCCCTGGTGACAATCCCCAGTACCACACACACACACACACACACACACACACACCTACATTCACACACACAATGGTCAGATGATTTAACAGATTAATTTTTCCAAAGAATATATATAAGCAATCAATAATTTTATGAAAATATGCTTACTATTATTTAGGAAATGCAAAGCAAACTTCAATCAAATACTACTTCATACCCACTTGAATGACAATAATTAAGAAAGTGAGAAATAATCAGTTTCGACAAAAATAGGAAGAAATTGTCACTCTCTTATATTGCCTATACAAAGGTAAAATCATGAATTAACTAAAAAAAGAATTTGATGGTGGCTCAGAAGTAAAATGTGATTATTAGGTGGTATACTAACTCCACTTCTAAATATACATCCAAAATAATTGAAGACAGTCATGGTTGCAAATATGTACACACATGCTTATAAAGGCACACTGCACAATAGCTATTGCATAGAAACAACCCATAAGTCCATTGATGGATGATTGAAGAAATAATACCTACTGAGACTTCCGGGAAGATGGCGACGGAGAAAAGTGACATGAGTCCCGCTAAAAATTGATCTCTATTACCACAAAACCAGCACCTTTCAGAGCCAGAAAACACCATCAGCAAGGAAATAAAAACTGTAAATACAAGGAACAGAGAAAAATAGGGCTGGAAAAACGAGATACCAAAAAGAAGAAACCAGCCCGCAGTGCCGTAGCCGCCGCGGAGTGGAACGACCAGAGCTGCGGCACTGACTCCATCTTCCCTCGCAGCACCAGGCTCCATAGAGGAGGGAGACTCAGAACGGAGCTCAAATCCAGAGAGGAGGTATGCCGGTCTCACGGCCTGGGGCGCAGCAGCAGCACCTTACTGCTGTCGGCGGCAGCGAGTTCACCAGACAGCTCCAGACCAATGCACTCAACCAGCCACCAGGAGCCAGAGAGGAGGGGTGAACAGTGAGCCGAGGTGAGGAGCTGCTGAACAGCCGGGCAGCAGTCAGCAGTTTTTTTCGGTGCAAGGAGCATCTAAAGCTCCCAAGGGCTGGGTTCAGCACACCCCATAGGGACTCAGTGGAGCTCAAAACCAGAGAAGAACTACGCAAACCTCATGGCTGAGGATGCGGCAGCAGTGCCTTATTGCCAGTGGCAGCGGCAAGTTCACCAGACGGCTCAAGACCAAAGCATTCAACCAGCCACCAGGCTCCAGAGAGGAGGGGTGGACAGCGAGCCGAGGTGAGCAGTTGCTGAACAGTTGGGCGGCAGTCAGCAGTTTTTTTGGCACAGAGAACATCTAAAGCTCCGATGGGCCAGGCTCAGCACACCTGGCAGGGACTCAGAGTGGAGCTCAAAACCAGAGAAGAAATACGCCAGCCTCACGGACGAGGGTGTGGTAGTGCTGTCATATTGCCAGCGGCAGCAGCTGCGAATTCATCGAGTTCACTACAGCTCCATCAGCGCACTCAACAACCGTGAATCAAATTGCAGCCCCTAGGGGAGAAATCCCAGTACTGCACTCCCAGGGACTTGCGCAGATAGTCTCCCTGGGTCGGAGATTTTAGCAGTCCAACCCAGTGGGGGAGTGGCGGTGGCAGAGATATCACACCATAGTCACAACTCCCCACTGGAGAACGCCCAACCTGGCACCCCCCCCCCATGGTCTAAGCAGCCTCGATTGACTCCCTGGGTCTGAGACTTCACGATACAACCCAGTAAAGGAGTAGTGGTGACTGAGATACCACAGACTCGAGATCCAGAGCACCTTAAGTGAACTCATAGTGACCCAGGGAAGAACCCAGAGAAGGCACAAACTTCCAAAATCATGGGAAAGAGAAATAACAATGGAGCAGTGAATGCCCACAACCCCACAACAACAGAACCTGATAACACAGAAATCCAGAGATCTCTAGAAGATCAAATCAGGAAAATAACTTTAGAAATAATAGAGGACTTTCGAAAACAATTCAGAAAGAGTCAAAAAGAAATAAAGGATGCAATCATTGAAATAAAGACCTCAATTCAAAGTATAAACAACAGATTAGACCACATGGAGAATATAATCTTGCTTCTTGAAGATGATCACTCCAAAAATGAATGCATAGTTTCTAATTTAGAAAAAAAAATACGACAGCAGGAATCTGACAATGAAGAAATATGGGCCCATTTTAAGAGAGCTAACCTAAGAATAATTGGAATAGAGGAGGGAAAAGAAGGTGAAAACAAAGAGGTCAATAATCTCTTCAAGGAAGTAATAGCAGAAAATTTTCCAAACATAGAGCAAGAGGTCGATATACAGGTCCAGGAAACTTATAGAACTCCCTTTAGAAGGGATCAGAAAAGAGGATCACCATGCCACATAATTTTCAAAATGAATAATGTGAAAGCCAAGGAGAGAATCTTAAAGGCAACAAAAACAAAGGGCCAAGTGACCTTCAGAGGCAAATTAATATGAATCACTCCAGACTTCCCAAACCAAGTCATGAGAGCCAGAAGGGCTTGGAGTAACATATTCCAAACTCTGAAAGAAAACAACTTCCAGCCAAAAATTTCCTACCCAGAAAAGCTATCTATCAAATTAGATGGGGAAATAAGAAGCTTCCATGACAAACAGAAACTGAAGGAATTTATCAAAACCAGCGCTAGAGAAAATACTAAAGGAAATTAACTGCAAAGAGGAAATAGGTAATACACACCAGAATCAAAGAAACAAGCATTCCCATCCATCAGACAACTAAGCAAAGAAGAATAAACAGTATCTCAAACAGAAATAAGATCTTAACATGTTGGGAATTAAATATTATCTCTCTATAATCACACTGAATGTAAATGGCCTCAACTCCCCGATAAAAAGACATAAATTGGCAAAATGGATTAAAAGACAGAATCCATCCATCTGCTGCTTACAAGAAACACACCTTACAAGTAAAGATAGGAACAAACTCAAGGTAAAGGGCTAGAGAAAGGTAATCCATGCTAATGTTACTCGAAGACAAGCAGGAGTAGCAACTATGATATCAGACAAGTTAGACTTCAAACCCAAACTTATTAGAAGAGACAAAGAAGGTCACATTTTACTGGTAAAAGGAATAATCCAGCAAGAGAAAATAACAATAATCAACATCTATGCCCCAAACATAGGGGCAGCTACTTTCATAAATCAAACTCTTTGTGACATGAAGTCACACATAAATCCCAACACAATAATACTGGGAGACTTCAAAACACCTCTCACAATACTAACCAAATGGACCTGTTGGACACATAGAATATTTCACCCAACTACAGCGGAGTTTACATTTTTCTCAGCTGCTCACGGAGCCTTCTCCAAAATAGATCACATCCTGGGACACAAAATGAGCACTAGCAAATTTAAAAAATGTTGCATACTTCCCTGTGTCATTTCAGACCATAATGGAATAAAACTAGAAATCAACTATAAGAAGACCCAGAGAAACAACATAAACATGTGGAGACTGAACACCACAATTCCGAATGAAGAATGGGTCATAGAAGATGTAAGAGGTGAAATCAGGAATTTCTAGAAACAAATGAAAATAAAGATACGACATATCAAAACCTCTGGGACACTTTGAAGGTAGTATTAAGAGGAAAATTTATAGCACTTATGCTCACATAAGAAAAACAGAAAATCTTCAAATAAATAGCCTAATGACATACCTCAAAGCCCTTAAAAAGCAGCAACAATTGAACCCCAAAGCCAGCAGAAGACAGGAAATTATTAAAATTAGAGCAGAAATTAATGAAATAGAGAATAAAAAAACAATACAGAAAATCAACAAAACCAAAAGCTGGTTTCTTGAAAAAATTAACAAGATTGATAAACCACTAGCCAACCTAACTAAAAAAAAAGAGAATCAACCCAAATTATGAAGATAAGAGATGAAAAAGGAAACATTACTACTGACAATGTAGAAATCCAGAGGATTATCAGAAACTACTTTAAAAAACTATACTCCAACAAAATGGAAAATCTGGAGGAAATCAACAACTTCCTAGATAAATACAACCTTCCTAAACTGAATCAAGAAGATATAGAACACTTAAACCAACCAAAAACAATCAAAGAGATTGAAACAGCAATAAAGAGCTTACAATCAAAGAAAAGCCCAGGACCAGATGGTTTCCCAAGTGAATTCTATAAAACCTTTATAGAAGAGCTAACCCCAATACTACTCAAATTATTTCACAAAATAGAAAAAACCGGGACTCTCCCAAATACATTCTATGAAGCCAGCATCACACTAATACCCAAACCGAATAAAGACAGTTCAAGGAAGGAAAACTACAGGCCTATATCTCTGATGAACTTGGATGCAAAACTATTAAACAAAATATTAGCAACACACATTCAAAACCACATCAAGAAAATCATACACCCTGACCAGGTAGGTTTCATCCCAGAAATGCAAGGCTGGTTCAATATATGAAAATCAATCCATGTAATTTATCATATAAACAGAATCAAAGACAAAAATCACATGATCATCTCAATAGACGCTGAAAAAGCATTTGATAAAATTCAACATCCATTTATGTTAAAAACACTGTAGAGAATTGGAATAGAAGGAACATATCTCAACATTATTAAGGCAATCTACAATAAGCCCACTGCTAACATCATATTAAATGGGGAAAAATTCAAGAATTCCCCCTAAAAACTGGAATGAGACAAGGATGTCCATTATCACCACTTCTCTTCAATATAGTACTAGAGACTCTAGCCAGAGCAATAAGGCAAGAAAAGGAAATCAAAAGGAAAAGGAGTACACATAGGACAAAAAGAACTCAAACTTTCACTATTTGCAGATGACATGATACTATATTTAGAAAACCCAACAAACTCAACCAAAAGGCTTATAGAACTTATCAACAAATTCAGCATAGTATCTGGATACAAAATCAATCTTAAAAAATCAGAATCTTTTCTGTACACCAACCATAAATCCACTGAAAAAGAAATTCAGAAAACACTTCCACTCACGATCTCCCACAAAAAAATAAAATACCTAGGAATAAACTCGACCGAGAGATTGTAATACAAACAGCATGGTACTGGCAAAAGAACAGATATATAGACCAATGGAGCAGGATAGAAGACCCAGAAACAAGTCCACACACTTTCAGCCAATTGATTTTTGACAAAGGGGCCAAAAACATACACTGGAAAAAATATAGCCTCTTCAACAAATGGTGTTGGCAAAACTGGTTAACCATATGCAGAAAATTGGAAATTAATCCCACTTTTTCACCCTGTAAAAAAGTCAACTCACAATGGATCAAAAACTTGAAAATTAAACCAGAGACCTTGAAGCTCCTTGAAGAGGTCATAGGTCCAACACTGCGACACCTAGGCACATATAAACATTTCCTCAACAAGACCCCAAAGGCACAACAAATTAAAAGGAGAATCAATACATGTGATTGCATGAAACTGAAGAGCTTCTGTTCAGCAAAGGAAACTATTAATAACCTCAATTGAGAGCCAACAGAATGGGAGAAGATTTTTGCCACCTACACCACCGATAGAGGACTAATATCTAGAATATACAGAGAACTCAATAAACTCAACACTAAGAAAACAAAGCATTCAATAACAAAATGGGCAAATGAACTAAATAGATACTTCACAAAAGAAGAAATTCAAATGGCCAATAAATGCATGAAAAAATGCTCAACATCACTGGCAAGCAGAGAGATGCAAATCAAAACTACCCTGAGATTCCACCTAACTCCAACTAGAATGGCAATCATTCAAAACACAAACAACAACAGATGCTGGCGAGGATGTGGAGAAGTGGGAAGTCTAAGACATTGTTAGTGGGATTGCAAATTAGTGCAACCACTTTGGAAAACAGTATGGAGAATCCTCAGAAGAATGGGAACAAATCTACCATTTGATCCAGCAATACTACTTCTGGGTATCTACCAAAAAGATAGGAAGCCAAACTACCAAACTAATGCATGTGTATCTATGTTCATAGCTGCACAATTCACCATAGCCAAACTATGGAACCAGCCAAGATGTCCATCAACAGATGAATGGATTACAAAACGGTGGGATATGTACACAATGGAATTTTACTCAGCCATCAAAAAAAAACTCAATTACATCATTTTCAGGGAAATGGATGGAACTGGAGGACATTATGCTAAGTGAGACTAGTCAGTCACAAAAAGTAAGAAATCAGATGCTTTCCCTAATATGTGAGAGTTAGGGAGAAATGGGTCATAGGAGGAACTCTTGAAAAAGGAAATCCTATAGAGGAGCAAACAAGACAACCTTAAGTAGGAGAAAGGAGGGGAGAAGAGGAAAATCTCTAAAACACACAATGTACTTAAACATATCAAAGTAAAAAAAAAAATATAGCCTAGCAAGCTAAGCAAGGGAAGGAGGGACAGGGAGGGAATGGGGTGGGAATTGGGTAGGGGTTAAATCAGCCATGTGTACATGTTTGTACACACAAGTTTTTTACCCCAATATTATGTCTGAATATAATGCACCAATAAAAAAATTTAAAAGGAAAAAAAAGAAATAATAGCTACTATATATGTAATGTGTGTTCTACACAATGGACTATTAGCATAAAAATGAAGAACCGATACATAATACAATGTATAGTAACCTCCAAAACATTACCTTAAGTGAAAAAGTCAGAGACATATGAAGTATTTAGAATTTCTAATTCCATAGATACAGAAACCAAACAAATAATTGCAAGAGAATGTGGGGGAAGGTATTATAGAATGGTTATTTAATGGTATGGGATTTTTATTTGGTGAAAATGTTTTAAGCTTTGACATATAAGGTGGTTGTATAACACTGTGAATGTAATATATGAAACTGAACTGTGCACAGTTAAATGTTTATTTTGTGTAAATTTTATTTTAATAAACATAAATTAATATAAATTTCAAAACTAATTTTTAAAAATCAGTCATTTTTAGAAATTCTAGACAGTTATACTTTCCATTTCATCCAAAGCTAAGAATAAGACAAATTTTTTAACATCTTCCTTGGTGTGGTATGTGGTAATTTTTTTTATTATTAATATTATTTTTTTGACTTGTTGCTGGCTCACTCATTGTGAATTCTGCTTTATACGGATTCCAGATTCACACTGTTATTTCTCTCTGGATGGTCCCTTCAAATTTTAGTTATTGCCTCTGCATCCAGCTTCTTATGAAATGAGCTTTAGACAACTGAGAATTTATGGGTAAAGCCAAATTTTGGGGATTCATTCATTTAGGTTTTGACATTTAAGATCTTCTTTAACTTTCTTACCATCACAGCTAAGATGTATCTGATGCATGTCTTTTAAATAGTTTTTCAAATATTTGCACCAGGTTTTACACCCCAGTTTCTCCAAGTTATTAGATTGTAAAATATTGAGAGGACTACTGCCATGCTACTTACTTATTCTTCAACTATTAATGCTAAAAATGTTCAAGATCTTGATAATTTTTATACTACAAAATATTTTATATAGCAAGACATGATTTAAAACTGCATGATATAATATAAATATTTGTTTATTGCTCTTATTTCCTCTTCCTCTGATATCTGAATTTTTGTCTATTCTTTTCTCATCTTAAAGTTTCTTTCATCAGTCTGAAAAATGAGCCTTTTCTTTTACCTATACTTCTTTTGTCTACATCAGTAAACTTGGGTATATGCAATAATCACTTTGTAACATCTGAGGAATATAGTTGTGAATATGTAGTATTAGTCCTGTTGGATGAGAATATTTAGTGTCCAATCTGCACATTTTTTATATTTTTATCACCTAAATTGCTTTTGCTGGGCATGATGGTGCATGCTTGTACTACCAGCATTCAGGAAGTAGAGAATAGAGGATCGCTGTTGATGGACAGCCTCAGCTACTTAGTGAGTCCCTTCACAACTCAGTAAGTCCCTGTTTCAAAAATAAAAAGCTCCTAGGGAGAAATTCAAAATGATGAGTGTGGGCCACAGCATGTCTCAGTACCTGGAACAAATAAAGATCAATTACTGAAAAGGTAGCATCTTGCCATCAAAATAAACAGAGCAGCAGAAAATACTCATGAGGCTGGGCGTGGTGGCGCACGCTTGTAATCCCCGCCCTTGGGAGGCTGAGACAGGAGGATCGCGCAGGTTCGAAGCCAGCCACGCGCGCTGGCTTAGGAGACACTGTTTCCAAATAAAAATGTAAGAATAGGTCTGGGAGTGTAGCCCAGTGGTAGAAGGGCTTCCAGGAACCCCAGTACCACCAAAAAAAAAGAAATAAATAAAGAAAGAAAGAAAGAAAGAAAGAAAGAAAGAAAGAAAGAAAGAAAGACTCATGAACCAAAACACAAATGGGTACCACAGCAGAAGGAAATCCAGTATTCTGAATATGAAATTCACTGCAAAGAGCTCAAGCGTGATTGCCAACTTTGTTGCTGCTAGAGCTGCACCCCCAAGAAATCCTGACAAAAATTCCAAGAATTTGAAGTACAGAAAGTGGTGGCAGAGCGCCAATATCTTAAGTGACCAGCACCATGCTTCAGGGAAGCAGAAAAAGATCCAAAAGCCCTTGCACTCACCAGAGGCAGTACCCTGCACCCACCGTGGCACACTGTGCCCTCCAGAGATCCAGCCCACAGGACAACAAAGTAATTGCATAGCATTACTCATTACTCAGTGGAAGACCACCCTGAGCATCCATGAGACCCTGACAGGCTAAGACCTTGTGGGCTATCCTGGAGGTAGCCCAGTTACAACTTTCAGAGACACAGGAAAAGCCCATAGTCCTCAAGGAGTAGTATCTGCACAAAGTCACATAGGGTCGTTCCAAGACTACACTGGATGCCCTCTGCCTTGTGGATAGGGAGGTACATGCCTAGAGCATGAAGGCACAGAACACAAGGCCTGAGATATCAGAGCCCAGGGCAGAGTACACAGAGCCATAGTTGAAGAGAGAGAAGTAGAGGCTAGTAGGGCATGGAGCACAACTGGAAAGCACAGAGTCCAGGATGGGGAAACATAGAACATTGAGCTTACATGGAACTCATTAACAGTGATACCTGATGCCCTTACACATAAACACAAAGCTGTCACAGGTGAGAAAGGGGTACAAACATTCAAAGTGGGTCCAAAAGCTGTCAGTAGGTTATGGAGCAAATGAGAGATATTGGAAAATACTCTAGAATCTACCACAGTGAACAGATATGCAGATATTATACAGGCCTAAGCCCTATCTATGCAAATTAACAGAATTTCTTATTTATTTGTTTGTTTTTTCTCTCATACTGTTGCTAGTTCTTTTGTATTTTTTTTTCCTTTTTTTAATTCCTTTTTCTCTTTTGGTTGGTTTGTGTTTTTGATTTATAAGTGTTAGTTTTTGTAATTTGTTTTGTTACTTTATGCATATTTGTTTACTCCTTCTCCCCATTCCTTTTACAAACGTTCTCACTCTGGCCTATTAACTCTTTTCTCTCAAAGCTTTTTTTCTCTTACTGTATCTTCTTATTTTATTTTAAAGCTATTTCATATCTCCATACCTAAATACTCTACTAACTACAAGAATCCTATAATCTAACCTTCTCTCATTCTCAATGATATACCCCCTTATTATACTTAAGTTTTTACTCGACTTAATAATATTCTCTACTTTACCTGACTCGTGTACCCAGCACAACAGTTCCTCCCCCTGTACCCAACCCTCATCATTGCCAAAAGCACTGCTTACCTGTGTACAAATATGCTGACACCTCTAAATTCCTACTGCTAAGATTGAATGAGACAGATTACCCACTGAATTACATGTAAACAAAAACAACAAAAAATGCCAAGACATCAGAAAAACAAGCCTGAAAATATGAGAACTATAAACAGTGAGAAAGAATACTGACCTACAAGAAAAGTAGAAAGGGGAATTCTGAATCCTGATCTTCAATAAGATGAAAGGCTCACAGCAAGTGTACAGAAAATTAAAGGGAAATGTAGACATTAAAAAAGAATCTGAAAGATTTCTGTAATGAAATGAAAGTGTCAATAAATAAAGACAGCAATAGAAAGAAATTTTGAAAGATTAGATGAAATGGAAAATAGATTATCACTGTTAGAAGACAGTTTATTCAAAACTGAAAGCACAGTAAACAGAATACCGAAGTTAACAAAAACCTAAGCATTCAACAACTATGGGACAAAAGGAAACATCCTAACTTACAGAGAAAAGGCATTGAAGAAGGGCTAGAGTTACAGACCACAAGTATTCGTAATCTCTTCAGAAAAATAATTTAAGAGATTTATCCAAACATGGAAAAAGACTTGGACATACATGTACAGGAGACATAAAGAAAGAATACTGTTAAGAGAAGATCAAAGAAGAACCTTCTAACACCATGTAATAATCAAAATGACCAACATAGAGACTAAGGAAAGACTCTAAAAAGCAGTGTGAACAAAGAACAGGTGACATACAGAGGAAAAACAATAAAAATCACCCCAGACTTTAAAGCCCAAGTCATGAATGCCAGGAAAGACTGGCATGATGTAATCTAGATCCTGGAAGAAAATAACTTCAATCCAAAATTGCTATATCCATCAAGGTTATTATTCAAAATTGATGGTGAAAAAAAGTGTTTCAAAATAAGCAGAATCTCAAAAATTTATAAGTACAAATCTAATATTAACAAATACTTAAATAAATAAATCATAAGGAAGAAAAGACATGCAAAGTTTAGCACTGGAGAAGAGATGAAGCTGATCAGTGGGACAAACTAAGCAAAAAGAAATAACATTATATCAAACAAGATAAAACACAAAATTACATGAAACAAAAATCATATTTCAATAATAATCCTGAATGTCAAAGGACTTAACCCAACAATTAAAATACAGAGACTGGCAATGTGAATTAAAAAACATAATCCAAATATATGCTGCTTGCAAGAAACTCATCTTATAGCCAAAGACATTCATAGGCTGAAAGTAAAAAAAAAAAAATAGAAAAAGATTTATCATGATAATGAAGAACAAAAATGAGCAGGGGTAGCAACACTGATATCCAACAAAACAGAGTTTAAGCTAAAATAAATCAAAAGAGACAAAGCAGGGCACTTTCTTTATTAAAAAAAAAATCGCCAAGAAGGTGTAATGATAGTAAATATTTATGTCCCAAATGTCAGTGAAACCACATTTGCAAAAAACCCTTCAGGACATCAGATTTCAAATAGACCCAAACACAATAATATTGGGAGACTACAACACACCACTATCTCCACTAGATAAATCTTCAAGGCGAGCCAGATGTGGTGGTGCACGCTTATAATCCCTATGCTTGTGCAGAGACAGGAGTATTGCACAGGTTCGAAGCCAGCCTCGCTGGCTTAAGAGACTCTGTTTCCAAATAAAAATATTTAAAAAAAATGGGTCTGGGAATGTAGCCCGGAGGTAGAAGGGATTCTAGGAACCCCAGTACCATTAAAAAAAAAATCTTCAAAGCAACAGATGAGTAAAGACTCCTCAGAACTAAATAACTATAAACCAAATGGACCTATACAGACATATTTCAACCAGGAACAGCAGAATATACATTCTTCTCAGCAGCCAATGGAAGCTTCTCCAAAATAGATCACATCCTGGGCCACAAAGCAAGTGCCAGCAAATTCAAAAGATGTAATATAATTCCCTGCATCTTTTTATATCCATAATGAAACGAAAGTAGAAAACAACAACAGGAAACCCAAGAGAAACAATTTAAAAACTATTTAAAGAGATTAAATGATCCACTCTTGAATGATGAGTGGGTAAGATCAGATTAGGGGATAAATAAATTTATGGAAATAAATGAAAATAGAAAAACAACTTACCAAAATCTTTGGTAAACTCTGAATTCAGTTTTAAGAGAAAAGTACATGGCATTGAGTGCCACATAAAAACAGAGAGTCACAAAGTATACAACCTAATGGCACCACTCAAGGACCAAGAAAGACTGCAACAATCTAATCCCAAAGCCAGCAGAAGGTATAAATTATTAAAATCAGAGCAGAAATAAATAAAATAGACAAGAAAATTAATTCAAAGAATCAACAAAACAAAAAGCTGGTTCTTTGAAAAGATTAGTAAGATTGACAAGCCCCTGGCCAAACTAACCAAAAAAAAAAAAAAAAAAGAGAGAGAGAGAGAGAATCAACTCAAATGATTAAAATCAGAAATGAAAAAGGAGACATCAACACAGACAGTGAAAAAATTTAAAGGATTATCAGAAACTATTTTGAAATTTTATATTCCAATAGACTTTAAAACATGGAAGAAATTGAGAAATTTCTAAGCACATATGACCTACCTTAATTGAACTAAGAGGAAATAGCAAGCCTAAACCAACCAATAGCAAACAAATAAATAGAAACAATAATTAAATTCTGCCATCAAATGATAGTCTAGGCCCTGATGGGTTTCCAGCTGAATTCTACAAAACCTTCAGAGAAGAACTAATCTCAATAATTCACAACTTGTTCCAGGAAAATTGAAAGAGATGGAATTTACCCAAATTCCATCTATGAGGCAGTATCACAATCAAACCCAAACCATATAAAGATACCTCGAGAAAAGAAAATTGTAGACAAATATCTTTGATGAACATAGATACAAAAATTCTAAACACAATACTAGCTATACATATTCAAAATCATATCAAGAGAATTGTACATCATGACCAAGTTGGTATCATCCCAAAAAAGAAAGGCTCGTACAAGATATGCAAATCAATACATGTTATTCATCACAGAAATAGAATTGAAAATAAAAAACACATGATCATATATCAATAGATGCTGAAAAAGCATTTGACAAAATCCAATACCCATTCATGTTAAAAAAAAAAAAAAACACTGCAGAAAACTGGAATAGAAGGAACATATTTAAACATCATTAAGGCAATGTACAATAAACCCAAAGCCAACATCATATTGTATGGGGAAAAACTGCAAGAATTTCCTCTAAAATTGGGAACAAGACAAATATGGCCACTATCACCACTCCTTTTCAATATAGTCCTCTGGCCTCTTGCCACAGCAATAAGAAAAGAGAAGGATATCAAAGAAATTCAAATGGGAAAAGAGAAATTAAAATTATCCTTATTTGAAGATGATATAATCCTTGATCTTAGAAGACCCAAATAATTCAGACAAAAGACTACTGGAACAGCTTAACCAAGTCTACAATGTTGCAGAATACAAAATCATTCTAAAGAAATCAGGTGCTTTTCTATATGCAAAAACTGAACCCAAAATGAAAGAAATAAAGAAAACAATTTCATTCACTATAACCTCAAAGCCAATGAAATACCTAGGAATAAACCTAAACAAACATGTGAAAGACCTCTAAAATGAAAACTAAAATAACATTAAAGAAATAAATTAAAGAAGACCTTGGAAGATAGAAATATCTCCTTTGCTCATGAATAGGCAGATAAATATCACCAAAATGGCGATTCTGCCAAAAGGGATCTACAGATTCAATGCAGTTATTACAAAATACCAACAACATTCTTCAAAACCTAGAAAAATCAGTCATGAATTTTATATGGATAAAGAAAAGACCCAGAATAGCCAAAGCAATTCTCAGCAATGAGAACTATGCAGAAGCCATTGCAATTCCTGACTTCAAATAATGCCACAGAGCAATAGTAGTAAAAACATCATAATATTAGCAAAACAGGCACACAGACCAATGGAACAAAATAGAAGATACAAAAACAATCCCATACACTTATAGTTAGTTGATCTTTGACAAAGGGCCACACTCATGCTGGAGAAAAGACAGTCTTTTCAACAAATAGTGCTGGGAGAACTGAGTGTCCATTTGTATAAATATGGGACTAAATCTTTAGCTCTCACCATGCAAAGAAATCAACTCAAGATGAATCAAAGACTTGGTAATTAGACCAGAGACTGAGAAGCTATCTGAGAAGGGCATAGGCTCAACACCTCAACATATAGGCACAGGCAGTAACTTTTGCAACAAGACCTCCAATGTGTAGAAAATTAAAGCAAGAATTAAAAAGTGGGATGACATCAAACTAAAATATTTCTGCTCATCAAAGAAAACCATCAAGAACATAAATGAAAACCTACAGAATGAGAAAAGATCTTTACCATCCACCACTCTACAAAGAGCTCAAAAGCCTCTACACTACCAAACAAATAACCTAATCAAGAAATGGGCAACTGAATTTAATAGACACTTCACAAAAGAAGAGATACAAATGGCCAATAGATACATAAAAAAGATGTTCAACATCATTAGCCCTCAGGATGATGCAAATAAAAACTACTTGACATCTCATCTAACCTCAATCAGAGTGGCAGGCGTAAAGAAGTCAAATAATAACAAATACTGGTGAGGATGCAGGGAAAGAGAAACTCGTTTACACTGTTAGTGGGAATGCAAACTAGTTCAGCCACTATGGAGATCAGTGTGGAGATACCTTAGAAAACTGGGAATGGATCCACCATATGATCTGGCTATACCACTCCTGGGTATCTTTTCAAAGGGGTTGAAATCAGAGAACTACAGTAACATCTGCATACCCATGTTCATAGCAGCACAATTTGTAATATGCAAAATATGGAACCAACCTAGGTCTCCATCAACAGATGAATGGACTGCAAAATTATTGGAAATACACACAATTGAATTTGACTCAGAAATAAAGATCTACAAAATCATGTCATTCATAAGAAGATGGAAAGACCTGGAGAACATTATATTAAGTGAGATCAGCCAACACAGAAAGAGAAGGGACATATGTTTTCTCTAATATGCCCCAAATAGAGAGTATCAGAAATACCAGAGGAACTCCAGATAATGAAGAATAAACTTAGAAAAGCTATAAATGAAGGGTAGGAGAGGAAGAAGGCTGAGGTTTATTAATGGAGAAGCTACATTTGAATATGTGTATAAGTGTGAATGTAGCATGGTCAATTTGTACACTCACTGATGGGAGGAGGGAAAAGGGAAACCAGCAGGTAAGGGAGGGCACAAACACTGTGTGAATGTATGCTATTTTCAATATTATCCACATAAGAATAAATTTAAAAAAACATTAAAAAATTGATCTGGAGGTGTAGCTCAGAGGTAGATGCACCAGGGTTCTATTCCCATTACCACAAAAATAAATAAATAAATAAATAAATAAATATATACATACATACATACATACATACATACATACATACATACATAAACAAATAAATAAAATGCTTCTAATGAGCAGATATAATATATACATTTCTTCAATTTGATGATGTTTACTTTCAGGTAACATTTAATTCCTAAATATTGAACTTCTACCAACTACTGCCCTCCTATATTTCCTATTTTAGTAAATAACAAAACTTAAATTTTTGTTACCTGAAAAAAAATTCTGATTTTATATGTTTTTAGCTATTATTTACTAAATCCAAATGTATTTTATAGTCATCATGAGACATAATAGAACAATATCATTTCCTGATGACAGAAATTTAATAATTTGGAAAATTAACCATTTAGCAATATAAATATTATTCAAAATAATGTTACCAAATTAAAATGACATAAGAAACCAAGAAAGTCCAGCATTATAACCAATACCTTATGTCCAGAGGTTAAAAAAGTCTTATGGTACATAGAATAGGATTATTATGAAACATTAAGGAAAAGTCTCAATGATTTATAAATTAATCTTGTGGCTGTGTTCAGATATATGAACTTAACATTTAAAAGTATGGTCAAGAAAAGGCCAACACTTGCTACTCAAAAGCCAATATATTTGAGGCTCTTAAAATTTATCTAACATAAAACAATGCCTTAATATTTTTGAGATTTGATATTTACCACTGTTACTCTATGTCATACAAATTCCAGGGTAACCAATACTTGAATGAGTAGTAGTATATATTCCTGTGGGTTTCCACTGCCAGATTAAGTCTAAGGAGAACAGGTAAGAGGTCACAGGATTTATGACATCCTTCTGCTCTCAGCGCTCTGGAGAGCTTCCCTCAGCTTCTGGCATGGTGAGGTGCCTCTCACTTGGATTTCAGTGATCATATGGATTCCCCAAGTATTCCAGCTGCTTGGGAGTTGATAACACTGAGGGAAAGCAGAGGTGCAAAGGAGTGTAACAGTGAAGAAAATGTATTAGCCTTAGTGAAAAGACACAGTAAGAATTATACTTCCCAAGCTACAGATTTTGTAAAGGGCCACATATATTTTAGCTCAGTTAATCAGAATGACATTTGTGGCCAGGCTAATGATACAAATTGACTTTAATTCAAAGAGACCCTGTTTCCGCAGAAGATGGCAGCTGCCAAAAAGAACAAGCATTTCTTGGGGAAGCCAGACTTTGGTGTAATATCGGAATTGGACAGCTTAAGGAGACACTTCCAACTGCGACTTCCTATCTAGAATATAGGAGAGGGAGTGGATAATGGTGGAATTAGAAGCAAGGGGACAAGGAAGCACCTGACAGCAAGAAAAGCAATTTTAGAAAATTTTCCCAGAAGGGATCAGAGAAAGGACCACTCCAGCCATGCACGCTAGGGTCTCTTATCAACACACCTTGTAAGAAAAATGAGCTGGGCGTGGTGGAGGGAGCTGGGCAGTGTTGGGCGGGAAGCCGAGTTGTGGTCCTGGGACTTCATCGTACCTGGCCGCTGGGCTCGGCAGTGCTGCGCCAGGGCTGCGGTGCGCCCGGATCAGCAGACCCTGCTCTATGCGGTGAGGCTGTGGCTTCCGATCTTGGAAGGGAGATAAAATTCATTGCTGCTGAGTGCTCAAACCCACAACCTCTTCAAATCACACACACTGTCTTTTCTTATTAAAACAAATGTGTATATATTGTAGAGGGTCCCAGATGGTGGCAGTGGTAGCCAGGACTCAGGAGATGCAGACAAACTCTATTCAATTCACTTGGAACCTTTGGAAAAAGAAACCCCATGAAGGGAGACTGCCCAGTCGCTCATGCTTAAGAATTCTGGACATTATATCATATAAGGAAGGAACTCAGGGAAGAACCAGGGGGAAGGCAGCTCTGATGGAGCTGCACAGGTGGAGAGGCAGAACTGCACAGGCAGAGCTACAGAACTGCACAGGCACAGCACCAGAGCAACAGGTGTGATAGCATAGCGGCAGAGCAGTGCAGGTGGGGCCGTGAGGCAAGTCCAGGGCTGAGATCTCTGTGCGAGGCCAGGATCTGAGCCCGCCAAGGGGTAAGGCCAATGCAAGGGCCAGTGAGGACAGGATTGGAGCCTGCTGTGAGGTAAAGCCAGTGCTTGGGCCTCTGAGGCCATGATCAGAGCCTGCTGAGGGGTTAGGCCAGTGCCAGGGCCAGCAAGTCCAGAATCAGAGCCTGCCATGAGGCAAGGCCAGTGCTGAGGCCTTTGAGGCTGGGATTGGAGCCTGCCGAGGGTTGAGACTGGTGCTGGGGCCAGCAAGTCCAGGATCAGAGCCTGCCATAAGGCAAGGCCAGTGCTCGGGCCTTTGAGGCCGGGATTGGAGCCTACCGAGGGGTGAGGCTGGTGCTGGGGCAAGTGAGGCCGGGATTGGAGCCTGCTGTGAGGCAAGGCCAGTGCTGAGGTCTCCAAGGCCAGGATCGGAGCCTGCTGAGTATTTAGCCTGGTGCTGGGGCCAGCAAGGCTGGGATCAGAGCCTGCCGTGAGGTAAGACCAGTGCTGGGGCCTTTGAGACTGAGATCGGAGCCTGCCGAGGGGTGAGGCCGGAGTTGGGGCCAGTGGGGCTGGGATTGGGGCCCGCCATGAGGCAAGGCTGGTGCTTGAGCCAGAAAGGCCAGGATCAGAGTCTGCTGGGAGACCAGGCCGGCGCAGGGTCCTTCAGGAGCGGGATTGGAACTTGCAATGTGGCATACATAGAGAAACATCACAGAAAATAGAAAATCAGATGCTTTCCCTAATAAGCAAAAACTAGGAAGAAATGGGTAATGGGAGGAGATCTAGTTGAAGAAAAGGCTCCATGGAAGAGCAATTAAGGTGACCAATCAGAGGGGATGGGATGGGGGAAGATGGAATCTCTTTTAAAAGTATGATATATGTAAACAAATGAATCAAAGTTAATCATCAAATCAAGCATGGGATCGAGGGACGGGGAGGGAATGGGGTAGGGAGGGAATAAGGGCTAATTGATTGATGTGTGCTGGTATACCCTCACAAGTCTTGTATTCCATTGTGATCTTTGACTACAATGCACCAATAAAAATATATATTTAAAAATTGCCTTTAATTCCATTTTCCATTCTTATTTCTATCCAATAACATATGGGGACAGGTTGATGGTTCTGCCAAGTAAAAATTAGGATATTTGTTGTTTGTGCATAATCTGTTCAAAATACCATTAAATGCCAATCCCATTTCTGATAAATTCTAACATCTGAAAAATATATATGCATTTTCACTTAGTGACCAGAAAACACATGGGGGTTAGGTTGAGAGAGGAGTCTTAAGATGACCTTAATATGTCAGATGTGAAAAGAAAGGTTAATGGAAATACCAGCTCTAGCCAGTATTATAGAAAAGCATATGACCTTGGAAGACTGAGAGGAAATTTTCATGTGATGGAGGTTTTGCTCCTTTTTATAAAACTGTGAATATACATTTACCATTACTGACAATGTATGTTCTCTACCAATTTTAGTATTTCTATAGAGTATTATATCCTTGCTTTCTGAGACAAAAACAAAGTTCTCTTTAGTGCACAATTTAATGAGTTAGATACTTTAAAGTGCATTATGACTTCTGTCAGAACAGAGTTTCAATTTAGTTCATCATCAAAGTCAGAGTATTAAAATTTACATTCAGTAGACAGGAACTAAATTAAACTATACCTATAAAAATGAAAACAGGAAGAAAAAATATTAGATAACTGAAAGGTAAAGATTAAAACAGATTTTATTGTGTATTTTAAAAGGATTACAGTTCAAAACAAAATGTATCCTAGTTTTGATCCTTTTTATAATCATTATTATTAAATATTATTAACTTTGTTAATGTCAAATTGATTACATGTTGCCAACATTTATCATTATTGTATGTGTATATTATTCTAAATTTAATAAATTCCTTTAATAAGTGTTTTTTTTTCTCAAAAAGAAATTTTGAAGAAAATAACAATACTAGCCATGTATATATATCTTAAGACAAATTAAGGAAAGGCCTACTTTAAATTGTTTATTTCTTGCCTTTAATTTGGCTCAGATACTTTAAGGATTTCAAGTGCTAGCCCTGTTAGGTTGTTATTAACATTTCAGTTAATGGTTTTCCATCAATAGAGAGCACATATCCTGGTTCTCAATATATTTGTAAAACAAACACTAAAAATAAATGATATCTGATCCAAATATTTCTAAACTGAATTTAAGTACATGTCAATGAAATGTTGGAAAAAGAAGCTCCAATTTCTGGCACAAAATTGCACCCACATTGTCATCTGTAAACCACAGCTTGTGAGCATTTAAGGATCCACAGGCAGCTTAATCTGCTAAAAAATTCCTACTAGTTGTGTATGATCTTTTCCTGTATAATTAAAAGACAGATTTTCCTCTCTACTCTCCAACCTTTCACATCATTTCCGGTTGTGCATAATAAAATTTTTAAATGAAATTCTAAAATTTAAAATAAATTTGTTTCACACAAAATAACATATACTTTGCATCTAAATTTTCTTTCTATGAACATCTTATCTTACTATGATAAACCTATTATAATTAATGAATTGATAAAGATATATTACTATTAAAAACCCATATTGATATTTTTTCAATTTATCTAATGTTCCTATGGTATTCCAGAGTATGGGACACTACTTTCTATATAGTAATTTAAGCTCTTGTAGTAAATTTTTTTTTTTTTTTTTTTTTTTTGTGGGTCTGAGGATGAAACCCAGGGGCATTTTACCCCTGAGCTGCAGATCCTGCCCTATTTTTTCTATTCTTTATTTTGAAACCTGGTCTCACTGATTTGCGGAGGGCCTCACTAGGTAGCTGAGGCTGTCCGCGAACCCTGATCCTCCGGGTCTCAGCCTCCCGAATGCTGGGATTACAACCATGTGCCACCACGCCCGGCTCCGTTTTTATGTTTTATAATAACTTTGAAAAATTTTTAGAAGCTCTTTAACTGGAATTTTTTATGATTTGCATGTGAATAAATTGAGGTTGGTTGTATTTGGGAGGAAGACCACAAATATCAAGTGTTTGCTTTGTGTGTGTGTGTGTGTGTGTGTGTGTGTGTGTGTGTGTGTGTGTGTGTTATTGGGCATTAAACCCAGAGGCATTCTACCACTGAGCCACATCCTCATACCTACAGCCCTTTTACATTTTAATTTTGAAACAGTGTTTCCCTAATTTATCACTTGCTGGCCTCTCATCTTTTATCATCTTGTCTCAGCCTTCCAATCACTGGGATTATCGGCCTACACCACCATGCCCAACTCCTTTAGAGTCTCATTTTCCTCACATTATGTCTTGGCTACAAACTATCAAATAATTTATGACTATTGGTGTTGACCTTGATCAGCTGACTTACATCGTCCATCAGGTTTCTCCACTGTAAGGTTAGATTGATTAAAAAGTCACTCTTTTTTTCCTCATTTTCCTCCTGTTTTGTAAGTAAATAATCATGTACTGTCTTTGCTGAAAAAGAATTACTAAACTACTCTTCCTTAACTGTGAAGTAGCAACATAGATTATTTTGAATTTTTCTGCATGTTAAATTTGTCTAGTCTCTATTTAATAAATTCTATATATTAATGTGTAAAGTGGATGGTTATTTTACTTTGAAGATAATACAGTACTGCTTTATACATATTTTACTAATTATTTCAGTGTAAGCCACTGGGACACTTTAATTTGTTTCTTGTTTCCCTTGGACATACCAAACATTGCTTTTGTTTTTGTGTTTGACTTATTTTAATTAAAAATTTTTTACTTTTTTAATTTTTAATTTTAATTTTTTTTTAATTTAATTTTTACTTATGGGGTACAAAGTGACATTTTAATTTATATATACATCATAGATGAGGTTCAATCAAACTAAGAAACAGATAAATCACCTCACCAAATTATCAGTTTTGTGAGATTATCAAAACTACAATTTATGTACTGAACATAAACTTAAATATTCTATTATTTTAGCAAAATTTTGAAATATAGTCTATGTTATTACTAACAGTAGTCACATGCAAGGCAATATATCACTGGAACTTGTGCAACTTCTCTTTTTTGTTATCTGAAACTCTCTCTTATTGATTTTCCCTTTCCTCATCCCTTCTTTTCTCTTCAGCTACTGGTTAACTACCTTTCTACTCTCTTTTACTATTTACTAAATTATTTTAGATTGCATATATAAGTAAGATTTTACAGCATTTGTCTTTGTGAACCTGGCTTATTTTTTTCAGCATAATTTGTTTTTATTACACTTCCTTAATTTTAGCACTACAAAAATTTCACAAGATCCTCTTCCATATTCTCTGCCCCAGTCTTAGAATAAACAATTTCTTCAGGAGGTCATGTTCTCTTCTTATTGAAGAATGATATTAAAAACCAAGACTTGGTTGCTAATAGGCTCATTGCTGCCTATAGCAAAATATTTCCTGCAATTAAATCCAGGCAATATTTTTTCTATATACCACTATATCTGTAGATATAGAGTATATCAAGTAATATGGTATTTCTTCACTGAACTATTTAAAGCAGTTTAATTACAAATGTCTTATGCTCCAAGAAGAGATCTTAATTGGAATTAAAATTTATTTGGGCGTGAAGAACAAAGATCTATATTTTACAATAAGTAGTAATTGGAAGGAGAAAAATAAGGATGGATATCTAACCCCGTCTTGGTATGGAGAGAATGTATCCTGAAAAATGATATTAAAATGTGTGTTAGTTTTTATTGATGCTCCCTTTCATACTTTGAATCTTCTCCCCCCACCACCACTACAGATAGAATCCTACATCTTAAGGCTTAACTTAGATTTTGCCCACTGAAGATAATTCCCCTTCCTTAGAGTTGCTTGTGTCTTATAGAAAAATCATAATAAACAGAAAACCAATCATTACAGTGAAATCCTTCATATTCATAAGATCCACAAATTCTACTACTATGTAAACTGTGGGCAGTGCAGATATCCTAGAAATCATGGTAGGATTTTGCTTTCCAAAGATTTGTACTTTGAGTATTTAGCAAGACATTCTTCAGTGGAAAAAAAAAAATAGAGGAAATGAATAGAGAAACAGAAAAAAAGACATAATAGTAAAATATGTACATTTTAAATACAAACAGTTCAGGATTAATAAAAAGGGGTTTTTTGTGAGGAATTTAGGAATTGAGACTATATACATGCTTTATTGTGAATTATGGACTCATTTCATGTCTCTATTTTGCTGTAGTTAGAGGATTTGAAACAGGGAGTAACATGATAAAATTTGTTATACTGATCAAACACTTTAGTAACAGTGCAAGTGATTCTTGAAGTCATACTTAGCTAGAGTCAGAATTAATAAACAGGTCCAAGCAAGATGTAAAACTTAAAAGATAAAAATGACAGTAGGGAAGAAGAATCTTTTGGAATTGACTTAAAAAAATTGGGGAAGGTTTATAATGTCTTTAGCTGTGTTGTTAGGTAGAGATTGTTCAGGGAGAGATATGAACAAAACCAGGAGAGGAAACCATTAGGTATCTCAGAAGAATATAAAGTTGTCGATTATAAAGCATAAGATACTTGTGAAAGTCCTTGGGAAATAAGACTAGAAAAATGAATGAGCACCGGGATGGAGTAAAGGAGGCTATGGGACTATAATGGAAAATAAATCAAATTAAAAAATGTTATGTATGACTATGTCAAAATCAAACCCCTTCTCTATAATTAATATGCATTAATAACAATTTTAAGGGAAAATGATCAATCATTCTATAAAGTATTTTCAGTAGAAACTTATTATAAAAAGTAATTATACACTGGCATTGCCCTTTATTAATTCCAATGCACGTTGTTTTTTTGTTTGTTTAGAAAGAACTCATGAAGAACTCACACTAAATAGTAGAAAGAAAGAAAATTGTATGAAAAGTTGCATGATGGAAAAGTTCATTTAAATTAGAAAGTGGAATATAAAGATTTAACTGCTTAATATGCCACATGTTAAGTAAGTGGTCTTGGTCAAATTATTTAAGAATATTCACGCAACAATTCATATCAGGAGGTTTCTTGTTTATTCTCTTAAATTCTGGATTATATGGTATAAAATATATACTTTCTTTTTCTTGCAACTTGCTACCATCTCCTGGTAGCCAGTAATGTCTGGGGAAAGACAAAGGGAAGCTAAAAAGAAAGAAAAACTAAATGCAAAGAATAATCTATTATGGGGAGAAGACACTATTCTTTATCTCTTCTTTTTCTGTTCCTTCAACTCTGAAAACAACTAGAGATCAGGCAAAAAGTGGCAAGAAGTACTTCTCACATTAAAAAATGACATTTTTATTTGAAAATCATCATTTCAAGGCTAAAACAAGCTTTGCTATTTTTTAGAATAAAATACACAGACACACAGAAAATGCATTTCTGCTTTTATGTCTGGAAACACAATTTCTGTTAGGGTATGAGCATCGTTAAGTTACAGGCATACCAGAGTTGATTATACATCGCACTGTCACTGGAAATTAACTATTTGTATACAGAGTGAAAAGTAGAGTGGGCATATGGCAATTATCCATTTTATCTTATCAGTCCAGAAAATTTGATTATCCATTTTATCTTATCAGTCCAAAAAATTTTCTTGTCTGTGTCATGATTTCAATGTCTTCTCAGATAGATAAGGTGAAATGAATTAAGAACAAAATGGCAAATCTTAATGTTCCCTGGCTAAATGTATTTATTTGGCTAAACAGGGATATGCTACACATAAAAGAATTAATGAAACCAAGAAAATTACATTTCAAGATATTATCACAAAAAATGTACAGATGTGTAAATTAAGAGACATAATCATTTTACATAGAATCACAGACCTAGGAAACAGGAAGGATAGCTTGAACTGTGCCTGGATTAGTATAAGACAAGATAATTGTCTCTTAAATAAATTCACTAATGGGAAAAAATGGAAGTTGTGCTCTTCTTTGGAAGAATTGATATTAATTAGATTGAGACAATGATGGATTTACAGTAGTGAAAAACATGGTTGGTGCAGTGGGAACATTGAGAAGGGTATAACTTAAAGCCTGGATGGTTGGGGAAGGTGTGAAGAACAAGTATCATTTAGAGAGATGGGCCATGAAATCCAATCAATGCAATTTCATAGTCAATGTATATACCAGAAGTTGTATCTAATTCAATCATAAGACATAATTGGAATGGTAGAAGGGGTAAAATGTCACAAAATTTGTAAAAAAAAAAGATTATATATAGAATATGAACAGTCAAATATCACTTATTCTTAGGCAACACATTTGTGATTCCAAATGACAGGCAAAAGTTTGATTAAATTTATAATTGGAAAAGCAGTTACTAATGATGGAATGTTGAAATAAAACTTGAAAGGAAGAGAAATTAGGAAATAAAAGAAGTATTTCAAGAAGATTAAGATGATTTATACCTAAATAATTTGAGGGCATGCATTTATGAGGAAAAAGACCAAATTAAGATATCATTAGTAGGAACAACCAACGGGATGTAAAGACAAGAGATTTGTGTTTGAGAATATCTGATTGCCAGGACATATTTTTATTCAATAAATATTGGATCTCCCTATTGCCTTGCCCAAGTAATGCCTTGGCCACTCACAATATAATTTTAGAAAATAGTATGTCCACTCCCTCAGCACTGTGTCTGGTATCAGGAAGCATGACAAGTGCCAGTAGTTCTCTCCATAGTGTCCTTGGTTCCATGTCAGTTGTCACAGGGACACGAGTTTGTAAGTTAGGTACAGAAGCAGTGACATCATCAGTTTTCTTACTGAGCTTTTTCCTGTTTCCAAATAAAAATATAAAAAATAGGTGTCTGGGAGTGTATCCCAGAGGTAGAAGGGTTTCCAGGAACCCCAGAACCATAAAAACATAGATAAATTATATTATATATTATATATTATATATATTATATATTATATTATATATTATATTATATAATATTATATATTATATAAATTATATTATCAATAAAACACTTCTGAAAAAGTTGTACGCTTCTTTCTAGTGGTGGGATGTTAGTCAATTGAATTAGGAGTAAATTGATTTTAACTGATTTTTATAGTAATAAATCCTTTGCATGCTAAGTGTAAGACATCCATCAAGTATGTTTCTTTGATCATCACGTTTTTATTATAGTTTATACTTACTAATAGATTAAATTAAAGAATCACATAAAATATTTAAAGCATAAACTTAAATTAGTTATTGGTTTCTCAAGAAAGTAAAAAAGCTGATTTCTTGTTATATAATATAAAAATATTTCTGATAATGTTCAGAAAAGAAACTAGTAGCAATAATCAATTAGGATTAAAGTTTGTATTTCAAAGAAATGGTTCACATTACTAACTCTTCCTCAAAAATACCTATAGATTATTTAAGAATACAGTTAGCCATTTGTACCTGTATATTCTGATAAAAAAATACTTGAAAGAAAAGTGTGTCTCTGATAAATGTGCAAGGATTTTCATCTTTTCATTAATCCCCACACAATGCAACATAAAAACTATTTACATAACATTTTACTTTCAGGAAGTGTTATAAGTAATCTAGAGGTGATTTAAAAACACAAAATGATTGTGTATATTGTATGCAAATAATACATCATTTTATTAGGATATTTAAGTATTTGTAGATTTGTATATCCTAGAAAAAAAGGGGGAGGCCTTGGAACAAATTCCCAATGCATATGGAGAGATGACTTACAGATTACTTTAAGTTTTTTCAGAGGTTACATTAGGTAAAGGCAGGAGCTCTGATATTGGACTGTATTATTATAAACAACTTTAAACACAGTTATTTTTTTTAAAAGAAGTTCCATCTACTATTTAGACTAGAGATTTTTAATTGTCTTCACTTTAGTATGGCAGGGAACATACAGTGATATTTGATTTGTGTGTAACACACACAAATTGGCATTTTCCAACTTCTTTTATTAAAAATTTTTGTTGGTGCACTGTAGTAAACTACAATGAAAATAAATTCTCCACAATGTAGATATTTAAATCTTTTAACTGAATACCTAAAGTAATTTGCTTAATAACCACTTTTGAACTAATGTTAAAGATTACTCATATAATGTTAAATATGAGTACTTAAAATATTTCAAGTATTAGATCCAATATTTTTGTCTTATTATTTTTGTCAGCTTATTTAATATCCAACCACTCTGTCAATCGTGGCCAAATTATTTCTAAAATATTAATTGCCTTCAACACTGACATTGTCCTCTACTTTTGTGTCTATTACTAATAAAATGTTTGTATCAGTTTTAGTATGAAGTATTTAAAAAGTATTCAGTATATCAAACTAAATTTATATAAAATTTCATATTTACTATGATCTAGAAAATGTGAATTTGAGTAATCATTTGATATGAAAATAGTCCCTCTTAAATTGTAACTTTTTGAAAAATGAATGAAGGTGAAATGTGTTTTCAGCAGTGGTAGGATACATCTTTCCCCTGATCTGAGATAACTCTATGCTTATTTCTAGGGACGCCTGCAAGTCTGATACTTTTGCCAAAGATAAGAATGAGTGGGATAATTAATGATTTATCATGTACTGTTTACAGTTAGAAACTCAAAAGGTGGCACCCAGGGTCAGCTTATTTATTGATGACTTACCCTTGGTGTCATTGGTTAAATAGCCTGGCATGCTTTCATGATCAGTGAGGCATAAATGACCCTGCTATAATATATTGCTTCTGCTGTCCTGAAATCAAGGCCCTACTGGAAGTGTTTACCAAGAAAGGACATGGGAAAATCACATTTGAAAGACTTTTCAACCCCAATATATGCAGGGTTTCCTTTCACCAATGAAACTGTGTTCTTTTTACTACAAATGTTTTATATGCTCAATATTCACAATTGGTCATAAATTATTTTTTCTAAAACATTAATTTATGCATTGTAATTATATAATAAAATTTAGAGTGATTGAGACATATATGCTCACAGCACTTGGAGAGCTTCTCCCTGAATTCCACCCTATCCTCTCCTCTTCCTCATACACAATATTGAGATTGGCATTGATAATTTTGTATATGTATATAGTGTCAATTGAAGTTTTCTTCTCTGGGATCATAGAAGTCTCTTCAGTTATCTTATTCCATGATTTAATTGCAGGTAGGTAGTACAAAAATAGCTCTGTATTCATATGGCAGTTTGATCTCTAAGGGGAACATGCTCTTCTTTCTGTGTCCACAGGCCCTAACAATGCATATCTGTTTTAGCACCAATTAAATTAGTCTGTGATTATTGTTCATCTGCCTATTTTCTTTTTTAGATTATGAACTCCTAGAAAGAAGTATGCACAATTAGATTATCTATTCTTTCCTACACACTTTTTGAAAGCATTGCAGCTTACTTTTATTTGGTTTTTATTATTGTTTATTAATTTGTTTAAAAACAAAACACACTGGCTGCACTAATTTGAAATTCCACCATCAGGGTATTAGACATCCCTTTCCCCACATCCTCAACAGTTTTTACTGTTGTTTGTATTTTTTTTATCAATTTCATTCTAATTGGGATTAGATGAAATTAATGTAGTCACATTGGAGATCAGTGTGGAGATCCCTCAGAAAACACAGGAATAAAACCATCATAGGATCCAGTTAAACCACTCCTGGGTATCTTGCCAGAGGTACCAAAATCAGAATATTATAGTGATGCATGAATATCCATGTTTATAGTAGCATGATTTACAATATCTAAATTATAAAACCAGTCTAGATGTTCATCAACAGATGACCGAATTACAAATTTATGGAATATACACACAATAGAATTCTACTTAGCAACAAAGAAAAACAAAATTACAATATTTGCAGGAAAATGGGTAGAATTAGAGAACACCATGCTAAGTGAGATTAGCCAGTCACAGAGAGTGAAGGGTGATATATTTTTTCTCTCATATATGGAAGGTAGGAAGTGATTGAGATACAAGAGGGACTTTAGGTAAAGGAGGCGGAACCTCACTGCAGTGATGGAGGAAGTCCAGGGTAGGGCAGTGGAGGGGAGAGGGAGCATTAATAAGGAAAATACTTCTATTGATGTTTTGTATATGTATGAAGTTACAATACCAATCTAATATATGGGGAAGGTGAGACAATGAGGTGGAGGCTAGGGTGCTCATCAAGCGCTATGTGCATGTATGTCTCTGTTACTCTGGACTTCATCATAATGTGAGACAATACGTAGCAATAAACATATATTAAATAAAACATCAACGAAGGGAATCCATGATATTTCTAAGTTCATAAAATTCAAATTTATTTTCATTCATGTGTTAATCATTTCATATCTTTATCTAAAATTGGATATATTAAATAATAAAATAAATAAATGAATTACTTATTTTTAAGTTTATACATTGTCTTCCAGGAACATAAAGGGAATAAAAGCAGTTTTCTGAAATTTTTGTAAATTAGAAAATACAAACAAGCAAAAACCACCTTTATACCAAGTCCTATGAAGTTGATTATGATCTTAAGTGAAGCACAACCATGACTATTCTTGGCTGCCTATACATGACTATATATGATTAACTATGGTAGAAGTAGAATAAGTGTATCCAGGTAATGCTGCCCGACACATGTCTTCCAAATCATGGGTCGACTAGACTGGAAGCACCCTCTATGCCTAGTCTGAAAGAGTAATTGAAGGGCTGTCTGAAACAGATTTTAGGTATGCATTTCAAACCTCTGAGTTAAAAAAAGCACACTTCTAGTGTGTTCGAATTCAGGGTTTTCAAGATAATATATAAAAAGGAAGTCTTCCTTAGGAAGTTTAGAGATCTAGTGGAAACATGGGATTTTAAAATTTTTATATTTTATATTGCTATTATATATGCTACAACCAATAATCAACAAGAAAGGCAAATCACAACTTTGAGTGAGCTAAACAAGTAAATAGGGAACTGGTTTCCTTAATGAAATTAGTGTCATGATTTTTTGTTATGCTTGGTTCAATTATATAATAGGTTTTCCAGAGTTTTATTTTATTTTTTATTTTTATGTTTGTATTGCCTTTATTTTTAAATTATTATTTATTATCTAATCTTATTAATTTATTGAGTATACCATATACATAAAAACAATTAAATATGCCTATAAATAATATAATAATCAAACTAAGGAAGTTAATATATCCATATTCTTTTTTAAATTTTTGATTAATACAAAATAGTTGTATTTATTAAATTAATTTATGGGGGCAAAATGTGCTCTTTTAATAAGTGTATTCAATATGTACTTATCAAATAAGAATAATTGTTTTCATCTCCCTAGTATTGCTTTTTGGAAGCTTTGAGCTCCTTTGTTCATGCTACTTACACAGCATGTAATAGATTACTATAAACTATTGCTCCCCAACTGCTCTGAAACCCATGAAACTTATTATGATCTCATTGTGTCTGGGTGACCCTTACCTAAGTTCTCAATATACTCTTCTCCCATTCCCAATCTCTAGAAAATACTGTGATACAACTGAATTGTACATATGTGTGTATGTGTATGTGGGACTTAGGGATTAAGCCTAGAGACTTTCTACATCTGAGTGACTACCAACTCTTTTTGTATTTTCTTTTGAAAAATGGTCTTACTAAGTTGCTAAGGGCATCACTAAGTTTCTAGGCTGGATGCAAAGATGTACTCCTCCTGTCTCAGCGTCCCAAGTATTGGTATTACAGGAATGTGCCTTCATGCCCAGCTAATTTATTATTTATTTATTTATCATTTATTTTTATTATTCATTTATTTCTGAGATTTAGTCTTAGTATTTATTGGGTTGGGCTTACACTCGAGGATTCAAGGGATTCTACTGCTTCAGCCTTTTCAGTAAAAGGACAATAGTCATATACAATCATCACCCCAAGCCAAACAATTTCCTTCAAACGCCACAGATAAGAAAAACCATATAGCATTTGTTTTACTGAGTTTTGCTTATTTCCTTTCACATAATATCCTCCAGTTCCCTCCATTTTGCTACAAATAACGGGATATATTTTATGAAAAAATAATGATCTATTATGTATATATACCATATTTCTTTAACTATTCATCCATTAATGTTCATCTAGGTTGAGTTCATATCGTAGCTATTGTGGATGCTGCAGTAACAAATGGGTGTGGATGTGTGCATTCATGTGCTGATATAATTTCTTATTGATAAGTACTCAGATGTGGGATAGCTGGAGAATATGAAAGTTTATTTTTAGTTTTCTGAGAAACCTCCATGCTAATAGTGGTTGTTCTAAGTTATATTCCCCTCAATGGGAAAAAATGTATCTATTTGCAAAAAAGGTTTCCAGAAAATATGAAAATATACACATAAAATTAACAGCATATAATTTTAGAAAGAGTACTTTATAAAAAGAAGCAATTTACTTCATTTGTTTCCTCACGTAAAAGTGAATATTTTCTGAATATATTTTAGAGATTTTGGAAAATGTGTGAGTGAAGAAAATTATTTCACTTAGAGAAGTAATCATGTTTACTTTCATGTGTGTTGTCCTTTACTATTTGTTTAATAAACATATTCCCACATTTGCTACAAATATACTTACTACTTTTTATTATACTGACATATTTCTTACTTCCCATAACCAAATCAATTCCTTCATCTCATAAATCACATAGCTAAAGCCGGGTGTGGTGGCTCATACTTGTAAGCCCAGCATTAGGGAGGCTGAGACCGGAGGATGGTGATTTGCAGACAGCTTCAGCTACTTAGTGAGACTCTCCACAACTTAGTGAGACCCTGTTTTAAAATAAAAAATAAAATATAGGGTGGGGATATAGCTCAGAGTTAGAATGCTCCTGGGTATGTCCCCAGTACCTAAAAAAACAAAACAAAACAAAACAACAACAACAAAAACAAAAACAAAAACAAAACCAAACAAACAAACAAAAGAAAACACATAGCTGTTTTTCTTAAATACTAAGAACAAAAGCAAGAATGAAGAGACTTGCCGGGCATGGTGGCACACACTTTTAATCCCGTGCTTGGAAGATGGAGACAGGAGGATCTCGCAGGTTCAAAGCCAGCCTCGCTGGCTTAAGAAACCCTGTTTCCAAATAAAAATATAAAAATAGATCTGGGAGTGTAGCCCGGAGATAGAAGGGTTTCCAGGAACCCCAGTACAAACAAAAAAGAAAAAAAAAAGATAAAAAAAGAATGAAGAGAATTAAATTTTATTTTTCAGCTATTGAAGAAATGTGCTCATAAAATAGTACCTTTTATACATTTTATTATTTATTTCAAGGATATTACAATTTAGGCCAAAAAAATCAATTATCTAATCTGGTTTATAGAAATGCTTTTAAATATGGGCTATTAGACATGTTTGTTTGTTGTTTATTCTGTGTGATTTTATTAGTGAGATTTCCATTAACCTGGAAAATATCCAATATTATATGGAAACTGGGTCAGCAGAGTAATATTTAAGCTTTTGTAGTTGACCTTTTAAAAACTGTATAATTGTACAATTTTAAAAGATAGCTTTTTATGTATTTGTAGTAAGTTTATTAAGGTGTATTTTTATTTAAAATAATGTTTATAATTTTCCAGACATGCCTAAGATGAAAACAGTGTAAAGAGGAGATGGCATTTAAGTTTGAGACATGGCCTTTTTTTTTATCATGACAGTTATTCCAAAAATTTTAAAACAAACTGCTGTCACAGCCAGAATAAATCAAAGCAACATCATCTTGATGTATCACATAAAAAATAGATTTTAAAAATTTGGCTGAATTGAGTCATTTCAGATTACCAACCACCTGTCATTGCTTTTCCTAAACTAAAAGCATCCATTACTTTACAAGTGAAACTTCTGCTATTTCAAATCAAACCAAGTAGCTATGAGGCCCATTAGTCTACAATGCAATGAACCCTGTGTCTGAAATCAACAAATTTCATAAAGAAGATGGTGATTGTGTTTTCAGGTTTATCTTACCGTGGAAATGTGAAATGAAGGTCCATGGTTTGCTAAGGGCCAGTACAGCAGTACTGTTACTTACTCTGTTTTTGTTTCAAGAAGGCATTCAGTCAAGAGTACAAGCAGGCAAATACAAAGGGAAAGTAAAATGAAATAATTTTAAGCATTGGATTAACTTCAGATAAATTTTCATCTCTGTTCTATTTTCTGAGATAAATGGAGACAAAAAGTCAACCTCCAATTTTTGTGAATGATCTAATTTTTTAAATATACTTTTATTGGTGCAGTATAGTCTCATTTTCTAGTGTAGTTCAGACTGCTACATACCTGATATTATTTACCCTTCACCATACCTGATATTGAGATTGGCATTGATAATTCCAGATATGCACTTAATGTCAACAGAATATTTCCTTCATTACTTCTCCCTCCCCCAAATACTGCTTTTCCCAAAACTCCTTTCATTGCTACACTGGGATTTCTCCTTCATTATCTAAAATCTTTCTTGTATTCCTTACTTTCTGGCTTCTACATATGAGAGAAAACATATAACTCTTCACTTTCTGACTGGCTGAGTCTTTTTTTGTTTTGTTTTGTTTTTTTGTTTTTTTGGTTTTTTTTTGGTGGTGGTACTGGGGTTCTTGGAAGCCCTCCTACCTCCGGGCTACACTCCCAGACCTATTTTATATTTTTTTATTTGGAAACAGGGTCTCTTAAGCCAGCAAGGCTGACTCCGAACCAGCGCGATCCTCCTGTCTCCGTCTCCCAAGTGCCGGGATTACAAGCGTGCGCCACCACACCCAGCTGGCTGAGTCATCTTAAAGCAGTATCTTGGTCTATGGACCAGTGTTACTTCTTTCTTATACTTTTATTGGTAAAATGTAATTATACATCATAATAAGATTTGAGGTGATACAAACATCCATGTACACATCACTTAATGTGTTTCTCACAGTACTTCTTTGATGAAAGGCCCAGAAGCAAATGAACATGTATTACTTGTCTGCCCTTGTGGCATCTATGATGTCTTTTGCTTTTGAATTAGATTTATTCCACTGGAGTCACTACGTATGCTCATGTTTGACTTTCTCAGGAAATATACTTTCATTTCTGTCATCAGATTTCATAATGTTTCTTGGTTTTGAATCTTTAGGGTATAATTTTTTTTAATTTAGGTGTTCAGTTTTCAGTTATAAGAAAATGCTTGCATAAAATTTTCTAACACCATTTGAATGATTGCCATTCTAGTTGGGGTAAGGTGAAATATCCGGGTAGTTTTGATTTGCATCTCACTGATTGCCAATGATATTGAACATTTTTTCATGCATTTATTGGCAATTTGAATTTCTTCTTTTGTGAAGTGTCTGTTTAGTTCGCTTGCCCATCTTTTGATAGGATTTTATTTTTTTTTTAGTGTTGAGTTTCTTGAGTTCTCTATATATTCTAGATATTAGTCCTCTGTCAGAGAAGTAGGTGGTGAAAATCTCCCATTCAGCTGGCTCTCAATTGAGGTTCTTGACAGTTTCCTTTGCTGTAGAGAAGCTCTTCAGTTTCATGCAATCCCACGTACTGATTTGCCTTTTAATTTGTTGTGCCTTTGTGGTCTTGTTGAGAAAGTGTTTATCTGTGCCTATGTGTTGCAATGTTGGATCTATGCCCTCTTCAAGGAGCCTCAAGGTCTCTGGTCTAATTTCCAAGTCTTTGATCCATCTTGAATTGATTCTTGTGCAGGGTGAGAAAGTGGGATTCATTTCTAATTTCCTGCATATGGCTAAATAGAAATCAGCACAGAAGTCATATTCTTCTCTGATTATCTGTCTTCCCAGAAATTAAAATTATTTACACATGAGTGTGCGTTATTCCACATTAAATTTTCTCTCTCCCTCCCCTTGAGGATACACAAAACTAGATTATGAGATATTACATTTTAAAACTTTAGATTTTTTAGGACAAGGTGCTTGTGAGATATCTCATATACTAAAATAGGTCAGGTCCCATAGGCACCATCTCTAGATAAAATACTCAAGGTTAGGGTTTCTTGAAAGTCTTCCTTAGTAGAGAATTTAAAAAACTAAGGAGTTATTTAAATCTCAGCATGAAGTAGAAACTAAAACAATACTGAGATTTTTATTTTAAATGAAAGGTTTCACTTAGCACTTGGATCAAACTCCTAAATAAGCTGCTGTTTTCCATCCTTGTGAATAATTGATATCTTTTCCATAGAAAATTCTAAATGTATCTACAAATTTCAGACATACACACACACCAGTATATATGCACACTCATAAAATTGAAGCCTCTGTTCTCATGTATGAGTGTCCTTTACCAAAAGAAGTACCAGAATATAATAAAAATGTTTCCTGACCTGCTCATTGTCAAAGAGTGACAATGGGCCCTCTCTGTCCCTTGTGACTTTGGGTAGTGTTCCAGGATCATGCTGTCATTCCAAGACTCACAAACTGACAGAAACACTTGAAACAAGAACAAAGCAACCAACATGAAAGATGGTTGCTACCGCTTATCATGCAGATCTTGAGAAAGCTTGATCGGGGATCCGCAACAGCATAGATCCCCCATGAAATATATCTAGCATTCCTTTCTTCATAAAATTATTTTATGATTATTTGGATTAATATGTATAATTGGAATTTTATGTATAAACATTATAACTAAAACTGATGGGCAGCGGCAAGGATTTTTTCCCAAAGATAAAGATATTGGGCCAAATATTAAGTTCAAACTGACCTTAGTTAGAGCCACTGTATAAGAGTAAGTTTGAGTCAGCTTTGTGAAGTGAGACAAAACATACTATGATTATTTAAATGTCTGGCACCCTTGCCCTAAACTTTATAACATATAATAACTTTTACTGTCCTTGGCAATCCTGCTTGCATGACTATGCTCTGGCTTTTCTGCCAACAAAGAAAGTATAAAAATTGTAACAAATCCTGAATAAAATGAAGGTTGAATCTATTTTGTGTGGTCATTCTTCTTTTATTATTGGCCTCGGTTTCCCCCTCATCAACAAACGAACCCTGACTCTGCTAGGGCTGGACCCCAGCAGATGGTATTGCTAACTTAGCAGTTTTAGGTCTCCAAAGCATCTTTGTTACAGAGTATTTATGGCAGCTGTTAAATTCTACCAGAAACAATATAGTCCTGTCTGGGCAGTAGTTTGGTGGTCAGATGGTGGTGATGTCAATGAAAATGCAGGTACAACAAGTGACATATTGTTTGGCAGAAATAAAACATTCATAATTGCCATTGAATCTTTCTGAAATGAATACAGCATTAGGACACTTAACTTGAGATAAATTAGATATATTAAGAGATTTTCTCAATAAAATTCTTGTGAAACCTGGTTTACAATAAAAATATGTTTACTAAGAAAAGAAACAACCCAATTTTTTTTATGAAGTCCTTAGTTTTAAGACAATGACAGTAAGCTTAATTGTGCCCTTTATTCTTTTTATACCTATCACCACAAGGTACTCAAGACTTAGTTTTTGTTTTGGTACTCAGATTGAACCTAGGGGCATTCTATCTTCAAGCTGCACTCCCAGTCCTTTCTTCATTTTTCATTTTGAAATTGGGTCTCCCTAAGTTGCTGAGGGTCTCAGTAAGTTTCTGAGACTGGCCTTGAACTTGCAAATCTCCTGTGTTAGCATCCCAAGTACTGGGATTACCAACATGCGCCATCATATACAGTATCCTTTGCTTTTTGTATTAAGGAAAAAGCATTCTGCTAAATACACTACCTCCCTACAGCCTCTAGAGTCTTCTTAAGTACTGAATGTTCTTTGATTCCTCAGCTCCCTGTGATGGGAGTGCTCACACAGGCTAAATGCACACACTATTCTACTAAGCTTCACCTCCATCCCAATGTTAAATTTTTAAAGCAAAAGGATGATGAAGATAAACTCAAGTTAGTGTTCTCCTTTGTAGACTTAAAAAGAAGATGAAGAAATATTACAGCACAGAAGAACATGGCTAGATGCAAAGTATTAGCAATATTAAAATTCTTAATACCAGCTGTATATTCATGGATATCTTCATTTTGCTTTATAAATTAGTGACTATGACACATATATTACTTTTCTTGTAACTCTTTTTATATTAGAGCATCACTGAGATGATATATTTCAATAAAAATTATAAATTTAAGCACAGAAGTTGAGATATTTATACAAACATTTTAAAGAATATGAATTTATTTCTCATGCTACTTGTATTATGAATTATGTAGTTGAACATTTATAAACACAAGGAAGGTATATTATAATTAATATGAGCAATATAAGAAGCAATGCAAGACTATGATTATAAAGTTTGTGAAGTTCTCTGCTATTATATAACTTACCTGAAAAAAATTTATAATGGCTTGATATATTTTTTATTCAAATAATATTTGTATAACTCATCATGAATTTTTTGTAGTGCTATAGATTGAACCCAGGGACATTCTACCTCTGCGCTATAACCCCAGCCTTTTTTTTTTTTTTTTTGAAACATAGTCTCACTAAATTGAAGGTGGACTCATTAGGTCGCTGAGGCTGCCCACAAACCTGGATCCTCCTGTCTCAGCCTCCTAAGTACTGAGATTACAAGCATGTTCCATCATGCCTGACTCATCTTGAATATTTGATGCCAATAAAACATAGGATAGTGTAAAATAATTTGCTAGTCAATATGGTTTTATTACTTGTCAGTAGATAAATAGATTAACTCAATATATTAATTAGTTTCAGATCTTACAACAAATTGCACAAGTTAGGCTACTTTAACAACAGCAATGTATTTTCTTAACAGATCTGAAAGCACTCAAGTCTTCTTTATTTTCAGTAGTGAGGATAGAACCCAGGGGCATTCTTTTTCTAAGCTATTTTTATTTTTTATTTTGAAATAGAGTCTCACTAAGTTGTGGAAGGCCTCAATAAGTAGCTGAGGTTGGCCACAAACCTGTGATTCTCCTGTCAGCCTCCAAAGTACTGAGATTACAGGTGCATGCACCACCATAATTGGCTAGCACTTAAGTCTTAAATCAGAATACCAGTAAAAAAAACAAGTTTATTTGGGGAGTTCTCTTGAGTTGTAAATGGATGTCTTCTTGCTGCATCCTCACTTGGCAAAAAGAGGGAGCAATAACAAACTCTGACTTCTGGTCTTGTAAGGACATAGATGCCTCGTGAGGATCCTGCTTTTATAAACTTCTCTAAACCATATTGTCTCTCAAAGGATCCATCTCCGAATATTATTATATTGCGAATTAAAGATTCACTTATATGAATTTTCATGGAACATAATTCAATCTATATAGCATGCAGATTCTGTTTTTAAAGTAATCTTTGCTAGTTTTCTCTACAAGGCCCGTTGGAGTGAAGCGCTTTAATTATGGAGGTCATCATTAGGATTCCTAGAATGTTTACCCGAGTGTTAATGAACAAGCTCTAACATATTATATGGATAATCTAGTATTATTGAACAAATTCTAAGATATTGTATTTGTTCTAGAGATCTGATATAACTAAATAAATAAGCTTATATTCAGTACAGACAGTTTTACTGATTTTCTTTTGCTAATGTAGCATTGTTTGGAGGAAGGTGAAAGAAGGCAGCGAAATCAAATAGGAGAAATGACATCTAATGGTGAAAATCATTAAGAACATAGAACTGGAAACATATTGATCAACTAAATTAAATTAAATAGTCTTATAAAATTACCTGGAGATAACAGGTTTTATTTGTAGATTTTAAATATCTTTCACCAATTTAAAATTTACATCAATCTTGTGTTTTAAGAAATATGCATACATTGACATCAAGCTATAAATATTTCAAATTTTAATTTTTGAAATTAATAACCAAAATCATGTCTGAACATGAGCTATTCTGCCACAGCACTAAATTATTTAATAAGCAATAGTCAGATCAAATTGCTGTTTGACCCACATAGAGACAAATCCAGATTTACTCACAGTGGATCAATTTGACAATCTCATTCCATGACCCATACCCTATTTTATGCACATCTGCATCCAGACAAAATCATTTCCCTACCATTCCCAAAATTTAGTTTGTTTTAATCATGTCAGAAGGAAGGAGATTAAAAGCCTTTATTTATATAGCTGAGAATTTTCATTTAAAATAACAACTAGCAATCTACCCTCTACAATAAATTCAAGTAGCTATCAGTGTCTGTATTTATTGCTTCTGTGTGTCATTTACTTATCAATCTCTTAAATTCTTTTGATTTAGAATATTTAAGCACACCACACAGAAACAAAATGTAGAAAGACTGATCATCATAAAAAATAGACATCCTAGAAGATGTGCACATATATCAAATTATTACAAATTTGAGGCACACTGATCAAATGCAGAAAGAATTCTACTAAGTGTTAAAACAGTTGGAAAAGTTCTCCCCCACCCTCAAGTCCTACTTTTAAGTTCCTTTGATACAAGGTGGCACAAAGTCAAGAGAGAACTTAAAACAAGCTTCACATTAATATTTGAAAAAGGGCACCCACTGTGTTTGATGTGGCGCCCTTCATGCAAATCATGTAGTCCAAGAGAAATCCCAGTAGGAAAAATGCTGCTTTCTTCTTAGCATGCCTCCTTTTTTCTGATGGATAATAATGAACTTCTCACACTCCCTTTGCAACCCGCAACCCCCAAGCTATACAGAAATTAAGTTATTGCTTGCTCACTGAAGATTCTTTTGGCAGTTATCGGAATATATTTCATTATTGATTTTTGGTTAAGAGGAAAAGATGCAAATTTTAAATTTCATTAGGGAGAAAAATCTGACCTCTTTTTTAATAATAAGTAAAATAATTTTTGAGGAAACGTGATCAAAATAAGATATATCAGTTTAAGTTATTTTAAAACATGATTGGTATTTATAAAAAAGCATTCCTTTATGTACTTAAAACCTGCAGGGCACTGACTTAGCTAGAAAGGCAGAATTATTAATGGAGAGAGCCAATGCATAGAAAACATGTCACACAACCGTGAACCTCTCATACAGCACTCTCTAAAGAGAAGAAAACTTGTAGAAACTAAAACCAAAGTTGCACTTACCTATTGCACTAATGGCACTCATCTTGCTATTTTTTGTTTTGGGAGGCTTTATAGTTTTTGGTGACTATGTAGACATAATCAAGAAATATTTAAAAAAAGAAAAAAGGTAGCCTTTCTCTTTATATAATGATATGGGAATATTTAATGCATTTACCACACCCAAAACAATCCACGTAGAGAAAACTATGGGTAACTTTGTTTGCCCTTTTTAAAAATGATGCTATTTTTTCATTGTAGTTAAGTCTATCTAGCTTCAAGCTTATATAATTAACACAAATGAAGAAATCTCAGCAGTACTTTACTTGATAATTTTCCGACACTTTCACACATTCCTTTTTCATCTCTCCCTATCCCCATTCAGCATACATCCTAATTCTTAGGGAGATGATGTAAGTTATTACCATATTAAAAGGGTACACAGTGTCCTAATCCTCTGAAATCACAACTTAAACTTCTTAGAATAGTGTAACTTCTGTGTTTTAATGAGTAATAATCATGGGAATGATATCTTGCCTGAATTCTTTGTAGGATATTAGGTAAATAAAATCTTCTGTTTTAAAAAACTTTTGTATCAACTCCACTGTGTGAATCTGTGCATTTATGGCTGAAGAGGCTTTTTTAGGAGTCTGATAGTCTTTTGAGTAAATAAAATTATACAAAAATTGCATCTAGGTTTGGATTAAATTTACTATGTTTGAAGCCATGTGACGGGTTTATAAAGGTTTTCTACCTTAACTATGTTCTCTTTTCTATACCTTCCTACTTTTATTCCAGTGAATAGAAAATATTGGACAGAAATATAAAATTGATATTTTTAGATTTGAGATTATTTTTCTCCTCCATTATTTGTTTAAGAGTGTTATTTCTAAATAGTATATTTTTATATGTCTATGCTACTTAGTTTTAAAGATAAGCAATTTTAGCAACATCTAGTTTTTGTTCTCTGGTTTTTTTGAATAACTGTTTATAATGCAAAAGAAGGTGTCATATAAGGGATAAGTTTTTTCTTTTGTTTTGTAATTGATTACTCTGGCTGTGAGCAATTTCAGAATTACTAAAATAGTATATAGACACAAGATTGATTTACAATATTAAAGATAAAAACATCTTTAGAATTTCTTATTTATCTTTTATCTTATTTATGTAGAATATTAGGGTCTTTTTTTTTTTTTGGTGGTACTGGGGATCCTGGAAACCCTTCTATATCCGGGCTACACTCCCAGACCTATTTTTATACTTTTTTATTCGGAAACAGGGTCTCTTAAGCTAGCGCTGCTGTCTTTGAACCTTCGCAATCCTCCTGTCTCCGCCTCCCAAGCACGGGGATTACAAGCATGCGCCACCACCCCCAGCTATATTAGGGTCTTAAAATATTTCTTGATGTTAAAAAGTATGATACAATTGTTCGATTTTATGGAGTACATTCACATTAATTTTGTGGGTTATGTGATTTTAACCATGCTATTTTCCTTATTCTTCTTACTTTTAATATGTTATTTTAAAAATCATTTTGCCTCTTAAGTCATTGCCTGGGTAGAATACCAAGATAAAAACCAGCTTTTTGTATTTTATGTAAATAAGACAATGAAGCAGATTTAGAATTGGAAGCCAGACAAAAAAATTACCTTAATATTCTGCTCCCACTCTGAAAAAATATTATAGTATAGCTACAAAGGTATATCAATAACACTGAGTTAGGATTTTGGATAAACCTTCGAAAAAGGCTTTCATTTCCTCCTTGAATAAAATTAACATGTCTACCAGCAAAGAAAAATAAACTCAAGGAAGTAAATAGTTATTAATAATGATGAAAAGGATATGCTTGTCAAAACATGGACTCTAATGATTATTTTACACAATTGCCATCACTTTGATATCTTTTAAATAATGATTTCTCATCTCTTCAAATAGGACCATGAATTTCAATATGATAGATTGGACAATTAGTGCATCTAAACTAAAACCTGCTTGAGGTAGCTGTCAGTGTGCTGTTTGAGAGAAAGGCTAAACAAATTGTACCTATTCCCAGCAATACGCAGCATGTGATGCTGTTCCTGACTTCAACAGATGATAAGCTCATGCCTCGCAGCGTCTAATTATTATTTTAATGATCTGATCTTTCATAGCTAACACATAGGATCCATTTAAATATTGAGCAGATATATATGCTTTATAATCTCATGAATGAACAGATTTCTATAAGAAATTAAGATTCATTTCATATATATAAACATACATGCATTTAAAAATTATTGCTAATCTTATTACTTTGGTTTACAACATGAGGGCATTTCTGGAAGATAGAGACAACAATTACATTTACTAAAATCTAATTATGATGCTTTCATATTTTACAAAAATGAATATTTGCATTAATTTTCTTAGCCTCCTGAATAGAAAGCACATGAATATATATGGAATAAATATGTGCCCTTTAGATATTTCAATGAAAATAGTAGTGAGATCTGCTTAAATGTGAGATTAACAACTAAAATATATTTTCATATTTTCATGGATTCTTTATATTTATTTTCTCAAATAATTGCCTTTGGTGCATATTCTGACAGAACACTTTTGTATGTTTAATGTATTAGCAAATGGTTACCAGTAGTCTGATTTCTCAGTAGTTAAAGCTAACACTCTCAAAATTATTATTCATAGAGAGAAGTAAAAATTGATAAGAGTATGGAGCATTGTATACAAACAATTTACTTTTATCTATCTCTGCAATTTCTAAAAATTCTCTGTTTTTCAATAGTAATATTAATATCTAATTAGTGTCTAAATCCAGACAGTGAAAAAAAGCTTTGCATGCATTATTAACCTTCATAAAATGCCCATTAAGTCAAGAATATTAGTCTTGATTTTAGATATAGATGCTTGACAAGCTTTAGAGGTTGATCCAAAGCTAAATAATGAGATATTTATGGAAAAAATTGTATCATGTTTTTAAATAAGTATTTGCTTTTCAAAATAAAGATGAAATGTAATTGCTAGTTTTTGTATGAAATATCTATTATTATATTAAGTAAATGTAAATGATAATCACGATAGAGTTATATCTTAGTATTTCTACTTTATAAAACAAAAAATTTGAAATGTAAAATAAATAAAATAATATCAAACATTTGTGTACATATAGTATATTTACAATACAAATAAATATTTTAAGCAGCTGGTTAGAGAAGAATTACTATCCATTTGCTATATGTCTTCATGTGGTTTTAATGAAAAAGTGAATGTCATCTGGCTTTATATGAATTGCTTAGAAAGTGCCTATTGTCTTACAATTCATTGGACAGAAATACTATTAGATATTTATCATCAGTATGAAGATACTGAATTTATATTTCTATATACCTGTCCATAAAATAACGGGATCTTTAGTAGCAGTCATGTTTTAAGAAAGCCAGTCTGTCTAGGCTATGTTTTCTTAGTCAAAATGACAACTGTAAAAAAATTGACAACTGTATAAATAATTATAGTGCCTTTAATTTAGTTTTATTTTCATTATAATCTTAGTCTTTGTTGAAATGAGAAAATTGAAAATAATTTTGAAGTATTATTCTTTTCTTCATCAAATAACTTCTGATATAAATAATTCTGAGAGGAAACAGGATAAAAGGTACTGGCTTAAATATCTTTGAGAATAAAAAGAGTCTTTTAGACCAAAGAAAAAAGAACTATACATAAACTTTGTGCTTTAAGTGATAAAATTTATTCCTATAGGACTATAGGCTAGTTCCAAAAACATTGTGTGTCCATTCTGGAATTTAATAAATGAATGGTTAATTGTTGAAACTAGCTCCCTCACTGTGGAAATGGAGGTCACCCATAAGCAAGTGAGGAAGCTATAATGATCCATGTAGTAATAGATTTATGCTGGAGTTATCATTATATTCCATTCTCATGTTTACTTCATTCAGATAGAAATGATTATATACATTAATATTTATGAATATGCAAATATACAAAGTTTAGTTTGTTTATAGATACTTCTCTGCTCTAAGAAGTCCTAGAAGCAATGATGTCTGAATCAATAAGTATAGTGAACACCCAAATTTGGTCATGGCTTCTTCAAAATAACCTAACTTACTGGGACAAGTGACTAATTCCAAAACTGTGGTAGGATGTACACAAGATGACCATTCTGCATCTTGTAGTGCCATAAACGCAAGAATCTCTCTCTCTCTCTCTCTCTCTCTCTCTCTCTCTCTCTCTCTCTCTCTCTCTCTCTCTCTCTCTCTCTCTCTGTTCTCTCCTACCCCTTTTCTCAGTACATATACAAACACATATATACAGAAGAAAAAACACAGGGAATATGTAAATGGGACACAGGAGCAAAGTGAAAAAGTTACTAAAGGCCAAAGGTAGATATTGTGTGTGTGTATGGTGTGTGTGTGTGTTATTGGGGATTAAAACCAGGAGCATTGTGCCTCTGATAAAAATCCTCAGAATATATATATATATATATATATATATATATATATATATATATATATATATATTCTGTGAAGCAGGGCCAGAAAATACAAACATTAATGCCTTCAACTCATTGGGAACTAAATGATGTAGATTGATTCTTAATTAAGTTTGTTAGATTTAGCAAATAAAAATTATGAGTTCCATCAAATTTGAATTTTGGACAAGTAACTTTTTAGTATGAATCTCCATGCTGTGTGGTGTGTGTGTGTGTGTGTGTGTGTGTGTGTGTGTGTGTGTGTTATGCTAGAACTATTTTTATTGACAATTAGTTAATATTTGAATTAATAGAGTCCTGTGTTTTTTTCTGGTTACCCTGCAATTCTTTATTTGTTGTTGTTTTCAATTTTTTAATTTTTTGTGCTTTTTTTGGTGCATTATAGTCTCACATCATAATGCAAATTATGTAAAGTGACATACATGCACACAGCACACGCCCCCCCCAACATCCCCAATTCTCTCCCTCTCATTATAGAATACCCAGATTGACATTGGTATATTCACATGTATACACATAGTCGATGGTAGTATTTCCATTAATAAACCTCAGTCTTCCTCCTCCCTATCCTTAGATCTCCTCCCTGGCTCCACTGAAGTTTCTTCTCAATTATCTGGAGTCTCTCTTTTATCCCAAGTACTCCCTATCCTGCACACATTAGAGAAAACATATAATCCTTCACTCTCTGTGATTGGTTAATTTCACTTAGCATAATGGTCTTTTCATTTTCTTGCAGTCTTGATAGTACTGTGATGAAGTGTTCTGGAAAATAAACTCAGAATTTGATATTGCCAAACTGCTTTCTAATTGAACTGAAACAATAATTAACTTCAGATCAGCATTCAATCATTCTCCTCTCTACCTACCTTCTGTGATTCTTTATATCACAATGCTGATTATTTCAAGTATCTTTAGTCAGGCCTCTGCACTTTTTATTCCAAAACATTTATATGTGTAATTTATGAGTAGATATATTTTTATAAGACAAAGGCCTTCGATTATAAAAATGTTAAAAATGCTTATATTTTAAAGTAAATATGACGTATTTTATCTCTGTACATTTAAATAAAAAAATTTTACCTAGCATTCATCTACCGATGATTGAAATAAGAAAAATAACTTTAGAATATAGCTAAATGAAGCCAAATGTGATGGTGTACACTTGTAATCTCAGCATTCAGGAGGCTGAGACAGCAGGATTGCAGTTTGAAGACTCAAAGACAGCCTCAGCTACTACTTAGTGAGGCCCTTTGCAACTCCGTGAGACCGTGTTTCAAAATAAAGAATAAAAAATAGGGCTGGGTGTGTACCCAAAGGTAGAATGCCCCTGGGTTCCAACCCTGGTACTGTTAAAAAATAAAAGTATAGCTTAACAGTCCTATACATCTCCCTCTCAATTGTGTTTTCTGTCTCTAGGAAATACCAAGAGATAACCTTTGTCAGGGTGTACTTTTTAAATTTAATTTCTTATATCTTTACAGATGAATATTTTTCCATTGTCTCTACACTTAAAATATGGAGTTGTGTTTATTTATTCCTTCATCCCTTTTATTAACTCAAGCATCTTGATTGAGAAACAAATCTCTATTAATGTGTGGAGCTTTCCATCATTTATTTCTAATTCTATATTATATTTATTTGTATATAGCATTGATAAATTAGCCTTCCAAGTATGGAAATTACAGATGAGTTCCACAATGCTTGGCTTGGAGTATATTTATTTATGAAAAATTTGGTATGAGTAAGTAATCAGTTATTTTTTAAAAAAGATATTTAACTTCTTTTAAAATTCTACATCAGATTTTTTCTTTTTATCTGTAAGTTTACTATATCTAATATAGATTAATTATAAATAATGTTTGTTAAGAAATTTTCATTTTGTTCTTTGTTTAACAATATTAGTCTGAAAGCATAATATATATTCACAAGTATGAAAAGCATGAATTTATAATATAGCAAATATTTTACAAGTTTTTAATTTTTTGACAGATTTGCTTTCCTAACCAGAGTTTGCAGATATTTTCTTGCATTATTTAAGGAATAACTTATAGGAGAGATCATTCAGTTGGATTAAAGAAGAATATTTAATATTTGTATTATATTAAAATTGCATGTACTACAAAATATGAGAATAATGTTATCTGTGAGGTTTTAGTATTGCACAAAGGTATGGAATGTTGTTTTTTCTCTTTGTTTCTTTATTTTCTTTTTTTTCTTCTCTTTTTTCTTTTTATTTTTATGTGGAACATATAGAAAATGGCATACATTCACACAGTGTTTGGTCCGTCTCACCACCCCCAACGTCCCCTTACCCCCTCCCAACAATGAGAGTCCAGGTAAACCATGCTATATTCATACTTTTACACATATTTGAATGTAGCTCCTTCATTAATCAACCTCAGCCTCCTTCCTCTCCTATTTTATTCTAAATTTGCTGAGGTTTTCCCTCCATTATCTCGAGTCCCACTGGTATTCCTAATACTCCTAGTTTGGGAATATTAGAGAAAGCATATGTCCCTTCTCTTTCTGTGCTTGTTTGATTCTCACTTAACATAATGTTCTCCAGGACTTTCCATCTTCTTGTGAATGATATGATTTTGTTCTTCTTTATAGCTGAGTAGAATTCCATTGTGTGTATTTCCTATAATTTTGCAATCCATTCATATGTTGATGGAGGCCTAGGTTGGTTCCATATTTTGGCTATTATGAATTGTGCTGCTATGAACATGGGTATGCAAATGTTACTGTAGTTTGCTGATTTCAACCCTTTTTGAAAAATAACCAGGAGTGGTAGAGCTGTATCATATGGTGGATCCATTCCCAGTTTTCTAAGGAACCTCTACACTGATCTCCAATGTGGCTGAACTAGTTTGCACTCCCACCAACAATGTAAACGAGTTTCTCTTTCCCCACATCCTCGCCAGCATTTGTTGTTATTTGATTTCTTTATGTTTGCCACTCTGATTTGGGTTAGATGTAATCTCAGTGTAGTTTTTATTTGCATCTCTCTGATGGCTAATGATGTTGAACAACTTTTTATGTATCTATTGGCCATTTGGATCTCTTCTTTTGTGAAGTGTCTATTTGGTTCAGTTGCCCATTTCTTGATTGTGTTATTTGTTTTGCAAGTGTAGAGTCTTTTGAGCTCTTTGTATATTCTGTATATTAGCTCTCTATCAGAATGGTGCCTAGTAAATATCTTCTCCCATTCTGTAGGTTTTCTCTTTAGACTCATACGCTAGAGAAAAGACAGCCTTTTCAACTATAATGTTGGGACAACTGGCTATCCATTTGTATAAATATGGGACTAAATCCTTACCTCACAGGAATTAAGCTCAAAATGGATCAAAGACTTAGAAATTAGACCAGAGACTGTGAAGTTATTAGAGGAGGGCAAAGGCTCAACACTCCAACATATAGGCACAGGCAGTAACTTTCTCAACAAGACCTCCAAATTAAATCAATTAAAGACAGAAAATTAAAGCAAGAATTAACAATTGGTATGGCATCAAACTAAAAAGTTTCTTCTCATCAAAGTAAAACATCAAGAACCTAAAGAGAAAGTCTTTTTTTCTTTTTTTAAGGTGCATGGTATTGCTCTTCCTGACACATCAGATGTTTACTGGAATATATTCCAGTGTGCCACTATTTGATCATCATGTTGGCACTGGTTTTACTGGTATAACTAAAAATAAAGTGAAAAAGCAAAATAAAATTCAAAAATATTTTATTTTATTTATCTGGGGCTTAACAGATCCCTTTTAATAATATTTTGGATGAATAATGACCTATAATACTGGGGTTAATTTTATGTGAATATTTATGAAATTAATATGAATAATTATGAAAACTCTGTTTTCATGTTTTTGCTTTTTTGTTGTTGGTATTTTTTTGCAGTAAACTGGGCGGGTGGGCAAGCGCTGGCGGGGCATCCTTCGGCGACCCCCTCTCCACCCGTCCGGGCCTCTGGCCCCGACCCTGGGCGGGTGGGCAGGCGTTGGTGGGGCACCCCTAGGCGAACCCCTTTCCACCTGGAAGGACCCTGTAAAAAAAGGAAAAGAAAAAGAAAAAAGGAAAATATCGGAGAGGGGTCAAGGAGGCCTTGGCGGATGCCAGTATACTGGAGATGCAGACAAAACTTATCCAAATGAACCGGAATTATTGGAAAAATTCCCTGCTAAGGAGGACTGCTTCTTCTCTACATTGTTAAGAATCTTGGACATCACCTGTAAGGAGAGAGACTTTAGCGGAGACCAAAGAGAAAGGTGGTGCTGAAAGCGGTCTCCGCATTGGCGGTGGAGACTTGTATTCAGGAGAAGCAGAAATCAGAGCCTACCAACCTTATTTTTTTTTTTTTTTTTTTGAGAAATTACACCAAAGGTTGAATGCTACCATCGCACATGCTTAGGAAGACTGGACAACATTCAGAGTGGAAAAAGAGTTTGGGAAAGATTTGAAATGGTGGAGGCAGTGGCAATGGCAGTGGCCAGTACTCAGGGGAGACAGAGATCTGATGCATTACATCTGGAACCTTTGAAGTAATGACCCCAGAGGCTGAATGCTACCACCACACACCCTGGAGAACGTGGGACAAATGGTTGGACGAAGAGGGTGCTCAGATTAGAGCATGCTGAGGGGTGAGGCCGACGGACACAGGAAAACTGGGATTGGAGCCTGTTGTGAGGCAAGGCCGGTGCTGGAGCCTCCAAGGCTGGGATTGGAGCCTGCCGAGGGGTTTGGCCAGTGCTGGGGCCAGTGAAGCCGGGATCGGATCATGCCATGAGGCAAGGCTGGTGTTGGGGCCTTCGAGGCCGGGATCAGAGACTGACGAGGGGTTAGGCCAGGACCAGGGCCAATGACCGGCATTGGAGCCAGCCGTGAGGCAAGGCCAGTGCTGGGGCCTCCGAGGCTGGGATCAGAGCCTGCCAATGGGTTAGGCCAGCTCCGGGGCCAACGGCCGGCATCGGAGCCTTCCGTGAGGCAAGGCTGCTATTGAGGCCTCCAAGGCCGGGATCAGAGCCTGCTGAGGGGTTAGGCCGGTGCTGGGGCCAGTGAGGCCGGGATTGGAGCCTGCCACGAGGCAAGGTCGGTGCTGGGATCTCTGAGGCCGGGATCAGAGCCTGCTGAGGGGTTAGGCTGGTGTTGGGGACACTGGCCGGCATCGGAGCCTTCCATAAGGTAAGGCCGCTATTGAGGCCTCTGAGGCCGGGATCGGAGCCTGCCGAGGGGTTAGGCTGGTGCTGGGGCGAGAGAGGCCAGGATCAGAGCCTGCCGTGAGGCAAGGCCAGTGCTGGGGCCTCCGAGGCTGGGATCAGAGCCTGCTGAGGGGTTAGGCTCGTGCCGGGGCCACTGGCTGGCATCGGAGCCTTCCATGAGGTAAGGCCACTATTGAGGCCTCCAAAGCTGGGATCGGAGCTTGCCGAGGGGTTAGGCCAGTACCAGGGCTAATGACCGGCATTGGAACCAGCCATGAGGCAAGGCCGGTGCTGGGGCCCTGAGGCTGGGATCGGAGCCTGCCAAGGGGTTAGGCTGGTGCCGGGGCTACTGGCCGGCATCGGAACCTTCCATGAGGCAAGGCTGCTATTGAGGCCTCTGAGGCCAGGATCAGAGCCTGCTGAGGGGTTAGGCCGGTGTTGGGGCCAGTGAGGCCGGGATCAGAGCCTGCCGTGAGGCAAGGCCAGTGCTGGGGCCTCCGAGGCGGGGATCAGATCCTGCTGAAGGGTTAGGCCGGTGCCGGGGCCACTGGCTGGCATCGGAGTCTTCTGTGAGGCAAGGCCGCTATTGAGGTCTTTGAGGCCGGGATCGGAGCCTGCCGAGGGGTTAGGCCAGTGCCGGGGCCAGCAGCCGGCATTGGAGCCTTCCGTGAAGCAAGGCTGCTACTGAGGCCTCCGAGGCCTGGATCCCAGCCTGCCTTGGAATTAGGCAGTACCCATGTACACACACACACACACACACACACACACACACACACACAGTCCATAGACAAAAAACATTATGGTAAATTTAAAAACTATTCAAAGCATAAACCAGGCATGATGGCATATGCTTGTAATCCCAGTTGAAACAGGAGGCTCACAGGTTCAATAACAGCCTCAGCATGTTAGCGAGACTCTCAGCAATCTACAAGAGTGTTTCCAAGAAAAAAATTAAAAAGGTATGGGGATTACAAGCATGCACCACCACGCATGCTGTGTGAAGGCAGCTCATATTTTCTCTCTATGTATTTTCAAATAATTAGTATGACTATATGCATTTATCTTTCTGCATAATATATTGAAATATACTGTTTCTCCTTTTTAATTGCATTATTTTTATTTTACATAATATGCATAAAAAGAAGCATAAATTTTAAAATGTGGAGTAAAGGTAATACCATTTCCATGTGCTTAGTAGTAATTACATTGGAACTTTTTCTTCTTCCTATTTTATTTCTATAAGTTGATCAAATAGACTACTAATTAGTCATTGGCATATGTTATTGTATATTCCAAGTTTAAGTTAATTATCAGAGTATATCATAATAAGAATTAATTCTTTAACTTCTTTTTATACTTTTATTGGTGCATTGTAATTACACCTAATAGTGAGATTCAAAATGATACAAACATATATTCACAAACACTTGATAAATTTCCGTCTGCATTCCACCCTGTTCCCCCTCTCTTTCACCTCATATATGTGAGATTGGTAGTGAAACTCTCATATATGGACACAGTATTATTTGAACTCTTTTCTTTCTTAATTCTCTTTTTCTCCTCCCCAAATCCCTTCTGATATTTTACTTGTTTCTCTCCTGATTTAGCTGAACTTCCTTTTGTTTACTCTTTATAGTTCCCACTCATGAGAGAAACCATGGCACTTGACTTTCTGAAACTGGCTGATCTCACCATAATATTCCCTAGTTCTATTCATTTTTCTGCAAATGACATAACTTTCTTCTTTATGAGTGAATAAAATTTGTTTGTGTTTGTAAGCCACATTTTCTTTGTCTGTTGACTTCTTATTTATATTCTAGGTTCTGGATATGTATCTATCCAACAATATACCTCATCTATTCCCTCAAGTATCTTATATTCTTTTAAGAACTAGGCACAATGACACTCATCTGTAATATCAATACTTTGTAGTCTGGCACAGGAAAATTGCAAGTTTGAGGTCAGCAACTTAGTAAGACCTTGTTTTAAAATAATAATAAGGACTCTGTGTAGCTCAGTGGTAGAGCAACATTGGGTGTAATTTCTAGTATCATACACACATTTTTTGTGGAATAACATAATACATTTAAAAAGTCTTATGTGACATTTTAAAATATATGCATGTTGATAGAGGTGAAGAAATACCTGAGAAGGGCATTTAGCACTTTCACTATATAATAAAGGATCTTCAGGAAAGGCATGTCACACTTGACAAGTACATTGAGGAAGGGGTGGAGTGAGTAATTTAATTATCTAGACAATAAGTGTTCTTTGCTGAGGAACACTAAGTACAGATAACTAAGAGTGGGGAATGTTTGGTGAACTTAAGAAGAAGTAAGTAGTTGGGCATGATGGTACATCTATAGTCCTGCTGTATAAGGGGCACTGAAGGTGGAGGATCACTTGAGCCCAACCAGCACTGGAAATAGAGAAGTGCATGTAAGAAAAGTGGTTGGAAGATCAGCTCAGGAACATAGTCAGAGGCCAGATCTTTAGAGCTGCCAAGTTCAGTGTAAAGCTTTACTATCAAAAAATGTTCTGGTTTGAATGACAAAATTTAGTTTCTCTATTTATATTCATTTCCTAGGACTTCCTCTCTCCCATTTTAGGAGATCAGGAGACTGAAATCATGAAGAATATATTGGTTCCTGCAGAAGACTATAAAGATAAAACCAACCAACACTTCCCTTCTCTCTTCTGGTGGTAGCTATAAATCGTTGGTGCTTTCTTGCCTCTATGCTTCTGTTTGGCACAGGAGAGTCTTGGTTTGTGGCATCATAACTGTAATTCCTGCTTTACCCAGTCTTCTCTTTGTGAATTTCTCTTCAATGGAATAACAAGCATGTGTCACCATGCCTGGCAGGATGCTTTGTTTCTTTCTGCATTTCAAATAAACTGTTTAAGTTTAGAGATATTATAACATTTGAGTTTGATTCAATTTCTTAAACTGAAAGGGGTCCTTTTGAAATACTGCTATGTCTTTCCTATTGGGTTATCTGAGATGAAAAACAGTATCTGCTTTATCTACAGTTGTCTCCCTTGCAATTGTTGCCTAATTCAGGTTATCCCTAATTTAACAAAGGTTCAATTTATAATTTTTAATTTATGTGAAAGTGACATGGATTAAGTAGAGGTCCTGCTTTGAATGCTGATCTTTTCCAAGTTGGTGATATGTGGTACAATAACTTTCTCACAATGCTGGCTTAGCTCTTAGCTCAGGCTTCCTGTCGTAGTGATATGAAGGTAAGCAACTGTTTTACTGCAATGTATTGTGTTGTTCAGCTATGAAAATTACCAGGATAAGTGTATTAAATGTATTTTATTTTAAAAATTTTAGTATAATTATTAACACAAATTAATTGTGCACTATAATGCTATTCACTGTGATATTGCCATACATACATACATACATACATACATACATACATACATTATGTATTGGTCATATCTAGCTACTCTATACCCTGACCTGTTTAACCAGTAATCCTAATCTCTGGAAAGTATATTATTGAAAGTATGTCAGCCACTGTTATTTGTCCCTTCTTATGTATGGAAAGCAACACTATGTAATATTTATCTTTTCATGTCAGGTTTACTTTGCTTATCATAATTTTCTCCAGTTTCATCTATTGGCCTGCAAAAGTCAGGATTTCATTCTTTCTTATGACTGAATAATATTTTATTATGCATCTATGCCATATTTTTTCTATCCAGTCATATATTAACAGGTATGTAGGCTCATTTCAAAACTTTAGTTTGAAGAATATTGCTAAAAATGTAGGTATGTAGGTATTTCTTTTGTATGCTAACTTCAATGCTTCTAAATATATAAGCAGGAATTCTATAACTGATTTATACAGAAGTTCTACTCTTAGCATTTTAAGGAACTTTCATACTGTTTTAAAGGATGGTTGTATTAGTATTTTAAGAGCAGAATATTAGGGTTTCTTATTCTTTACATCCTCATAAACATTTGTTATTTTACTTTCTTTGATTATAGATATTTTAACTGGGGAATATTAAAATTTTATTATGGTTTTGATTTGTATTTTCCTCATAACCAAAGATATTTTGTATTTTCATATATGTTGGACATTATATTTCTTCATTTGAGAATTCAGATCATTTGTCTATTTTTATTAGATTAATTATATTTTTGTTAGTAACTTGTTTTCTTTATATATTATGAATATTAGTTCTTTGTCAGGCAGATAACTGGCATTTGGGTTTGAATATAGAATGTTTCCTGGAAATGCTCATAAATTAGCAATGCAAAAATATTTATTTAAATAATCAAATCATAGTTCTAATATCACCAGTGTATAAATTCACTGAAGGATTAATAATTCGAATGAATTTTACTGGGTGATAACTTAAGCAAATGGGCTGTGGTTTAAATAACTTAGGCAAGTGGGTTGTGGTTAAAGAAGGTAGGTCATTGAGGATGACATCTGTCCCTTCTCACTTCTTGTCTCCTTGCTTCTAGCCAGGATTATGTGAGATTACTGTTAGTAATCCTCTATCATATGCTCTGTCACTATGATGCTGGCAAAACTTGGACTGAAACCTCTGAAACTATGAACCCAAATAAACCTTTCTTCCTCTAAGTGGTGCATACCAGGTATTTTGGTCCTGCAAACAAAAGAAGTTGACTAAAGCAGCTGGCAAAGATTTTCTAGCATTCTGTATGTTATCTATTCACTCTACTAATTTTTTCAATTTTTTGTTCAAAAGCTTTTTCATCTGATGTAATCACATTTATAAAATTTTTGTTTATGCTTATTGTGACTTGGATTCATATCCCAAAACTTGATGTCTGTACCAATATGTTGAAGAGTCTGCTTGGGTTTTTCTCTTAGTAGTTTCAGATATTATTTTTTAGGCCTTGGTCAATTTTGAGTAGATTTTTGAGTAGGATAAGGGATAATGTCAAGGGGTCAAGAAAAGAATCTTAAAAGCAGTGAAAACAAAAGAACAGATGACATTTAGGGACAAAATAATAAAAATTATCTCAGACTATACAACCCAAGTCATGAATGCCAGGAGAGACTGGTATGATATGATCCTGACACTGGAATAAAACAACTTCCAACCAAAACTGCAAAATTATTATTCAAAGTTGATGGAGAAACAAAAGTGTTTCAGAATAAGCAGAATCTCAAAAAATTTATGAATTATGAATTAGGAGACCCTGTTTCCAAGTAAAAATATAAAAAGTAGGTCTAGGAGTGTATCCTAGAAGTAGAAGGGTTTCCAGAAACCCCAGTACCACCAAAAAAAAAAAAATAGGTAACTCAAAATTTATCATAGGCTTAAATATCAAATATAAAATAATAAAAATGATAAACTAGGATAAAAGCCAATATAGGAGAAATCTAAAAATCTGAACTGGAGGAATTTTACTTATATTTAATATGAAAGCACAAAACAACAAATTTAATTTCATTTTAAAGTTTAAAATCTGCTACTTGAAATATTCTATTCATAGAATTAAATGACACATTGTACATAGGAAAATCATTTAAATCATATATCCTATAATAAACTTGTATGCAGGTTACATTTAAAAATTCTCAAAACTAAACAATAATAAGCAACACAATTATAAAAATGGGCATTGCAGCAAGAAAACAAAAACAATAGCATATTTTTAATTGTATTGCTTATTATTGTTTAGTTAGAAGAGAGGCTGTATCCCAATGTTCCCATGCCATTATGGAATACTTTGTTTAAAAAGGCAGTGATACTGTTTAGTTATATCTTTTTGTTAATATTCACATGAAATTGCTTAAATAATTATATATAGTAATGCCTCCTTCATTCAGCGATAATTTTGCAATCTCATCAAAATAGAAGACATCTAAGAAACTTGGAATAGTTTATTTTTAATGTCTCTGAGCAACACACATAAGTCATAAAGCCCATGTTCCAGAGTGTATGTATGTGTTTTAGGTGATATTTTTTAATATTTAATAATTTTCTGCCACGGCCTGCTTTCCTTGATGTCTGCCTGTGCCCCCACGCATGATGCATGACTGCTGCAGCATCTCAAGGAGAAGCCCCAAGGGAGCGTTGCATCTGGCCAAAGTACTTCCCCACTCTTAGATATTCTTTCATAACTATTATTCTTTTGGTAATGATTCTTTTAACTTTCCACACGAATTGCTCTGGTGATGTAAGATCAGGACTGTGGGAGAAACTGAGTCCATGGAAAATTTTCTAGTAATTTGTCTAAGCCTCTAAATGCCCTTGTCTTTACTCAAAGATGTAAATCTAGTCAGAATTCAGATACTATGGAAGCATTCCTGCTACAGCAATTACAAATGCAGAATTCCTCCCTATCTTTGACCTTCATTCTAATCATTACAATAGAGCCAATGGCTAGGAAGAATCTTGACCTTTGCACCTAGTGATAGCACTGCCTGGAGACAGGGCGACACCACCTGGTTACAATAGTTATGACAGAAAAAAAGACATAATAAAAACTTCATGTTGGTTTTTTGGGCCCTGTCTACTAAAATACATTTTAAGTGTTTAATATGGTGAAGCATTCAGACAGCAGATGGTATTGCAGACAAAATCCAGCAGACATTCATCAAAATCCTCTAAATCATCATAAATGTACACGGATTTCCCTATGCCAACTACATGTATGAAAGCTAAAATCTCCGACTTCATCCCCATTCAACTCAAAGGAGGTTGCTAGATAGAGAAGGAAATTGGACTAAGCCCTAGGAATAAAAGGTTCCGAAAGGCTTAAAGGAAACTCTTAAAAACTGAATTTTTCAAGTGATTTTGGGTGTGACTTTTGTTCCTCTGGAATTTGCCCACTAAAAGCCTCTGCAGCTGCAAGGCCAAGGCAAGGCCAAAAGGGCTGACTTAAAGCACAAGACCCACCTACAGGGTCATGGGACTGGTTCAATCACAAAGACCTGTGGTGTCACAGGCCTTACTTTTGTCTTGTTCAGGGTTGGTGATTTACATGTATATCTTACTATTGTATTTTGGGTGTTTGCACTTTTCTACTAGGGAATCATCGGGAAATAGGGAAATATAAAAAATCTTGTGTCTAGAATAAAGTGGTCAATTGCAGAAGAGGCTTTTGTCCATGTCAATCAATTCAGATTTTTTCCCGGAGAGGAATCTCCACATTAAGCGCCGTGAACAGGAACTTAAAGGAATTTATTTCATAAAAGGGAAAAAATTGCTGCAGATAAGTGGCTGCAGAACTACAACCGAACCTTTGTCCAGCTTTCTGAGATAAATCGGTCCTGAACGGACTCAGTGGCCATATTCAGTGCTGGATTTATTATTCCCGATTGAGCCAGTCTGTCGTAATTTTCTTTTCTTTTTTTTAATTTTTTTTGAGCATTGTAATTATACATTTTAATGGGATAAAAGGCTTGCATAGACATACATGCACATATCATCCAATTAGCCCTTAATTCCCAAACCACTCCCTCCCCCTCCCTCCTTCTCATGCTTGGTTAGTGATTGACTTTGATATTTTGTTTAAGTGCATGATGTGCTTTAGAGAGTTTCCTTCTTCTCCTCTGCCATTCCCTCAGTTAGGTCACCTTATTTGCTCCTCTATAGGATCTCCTTCTTCATCTAAAGTTCTTCCTGTTACTCATTTCTCCTTAACTTTCACATATTAGGGAAAGCATCTGACCTCTTCTTTTCTTATGTGGAATATATTGAAAATGGCATACATTCAGACTATGCTTGGTACCCTCACCCCCTTTCCCCCTCCCAATACTGAGTGTCCAGGTTAACCATGCTATATTTATATTTTTACACAGCCTTCTTCTTCTCCTATCCTTCCATTCTAGCTTTGATGAGGTTTCTCCTCCATTGTCTGGAGTCCCTCTGGTATTCCTAATAATGATTTTGATTACTTGCTTTTCTAGCCCATAGCATATTAATAGTCAGAAGTGATGGTTTGAAAGGAAGAGACTGGAAAGACAGAAGAGCACCCACAACCAAGACTGTTTAGGTACAGAAACAGCTAGCCCAGGCTGGGAAGCCACTGTATTATACCCTCTTCTAATAATTGTCTGCTATTGTAACTCTGTGTCATCAAGAAAAGGTGAAATTGGCTGGGCGTGGTGGCTCATGCTTGTAATCCTAGCATTTGGAAGGAGACAGGAGAATAGTGGTTTGAGGACAGCCTCAGCTACTACCCTTTGCAACTCAGTGAGACCCTGTTTCAAAATAAAAAGAATAAAAACAGGGCTGGGGGTGTAGTTTGGAGGTAGAATCCTTCTGGGTTCTATTCCTAGTACTGAAAAAAAAGGTGAAATTGCATAAACAAATATGTAATACATGTATGAGAACTTTCATCTGAAAATGAATAAAAATCTTTAAAAAGCTTTGATATTAAAAGAGGAGAACATCAGTTTCCTCAAAAAAAATATTTTTTTTTGGTGGTACTAGGGATGGAACCTTTCTATCTCCGGGTTATACTCCACAACCTATTTCTATATATATATATATATATATATATATATATATATATATATATATATATATTTGTTTGTTTGTTTGTTTGTTTGTTTGTTTGTTTTAAATTTGGAAACAGGGTCTCTTAAACCAGCAAGGCTGGCTTTGATCTGTGTAATCCTCCTGTCTCCGCCTCCCAAGCTCGGGGATAATAAATGTGTTCACCATGCCCGGCAGTTTTCTCAAATATTAAAAGAAAAAAATGGGCAAAATATTTAAAGAAACATTTTACTAAGGAAGATATACAAATAATAAATGAACAATTGAGAAGATGCTCAATATTATTTATAATTAGGCAAATAGAAATTAAAACCACAATAAAATGCTACCACATACTTTTTAAAATGGCTTAAAACAAGCAAACAAATTGACAGTGGGAGGTATTGGTGAAGATGTACCAAAGTTAGGTTTCAGGTGTTTTTTTTTAAATAATGTATTCATGAATAATCACCTACTTAGACTCTCAATTTCTGTATTTTCCAAATGTGCCTTCCAATGTCTTCCCTGCTGAAGTTACTGGGTAACTATAAGAAACAAATCCAACTTTATAGAAATATTTTGTAAAATACAAAGTAACTTGCAAATTAAAGGAATATCACTATGTTGTAATATCAGTGATGTTATTATGATGATTCAAAGTATAAATGTTTAAAGAAGAGTGATAATCTACTTGTGAATTATGCATTTGTTAGTATTTTATTAGAAAAACTATTGAAAACATGGAGCATAAGAGGTATTATTATCAAGTATGACATTAATAAAAATGCTAGCAATTTTTTTATCATAGGATTATTGGTCTAGAAATGTTTCTAGCCAAATTAGTGATAGACGTATTAACCTTAAAAGTACAACTATCACTATGGTAAAATTTAAGGCAAACTGTTACATTAGTTAGTTATTTTAATACTTGGTTTCATATAGCCTTAATTTAATAATACTTTCTCTTTCCCTACTTCTGTATTTGATCATTTGCTATGGAGCTGACTGATAATGCTTTGAGCTTTACTGCTCTGCAGAGAAAAGATTTAAAAAGTAAAATGATTCCCAATCTAAGTAAAAATTAAAATGTCAACAGTCCCTCAGTGACAGTTTTAAATGAATCTTTAAAATAAGCTTATTTTGGAAAGCCTTCTGGTCACCCCCAATTACTATGGTTGCCTTGGTTGTGACAGCTGGTGTATAATCTTTGATTACACTGTCATTAAAATGTCTTTTATACCTTTTTTAATGCCATCAACACACCATTTGCTTTTCAAATCACACCCTAAAGTGGGTGGATCATGGGCATTGAGGTATCTATGAAGTTTCTAAGCCTTTTTCACACTTTTAGAAGCTGGTAAATTCAGATACAATATGGGAATCTGATGCTGCTCCAGTTCTGGTATACTAAATTTGTCCTAGATATTTTTTTAAATTGACTTTTTTATGTTTTTCTTTTACCCTCTGTCTTAGCATTAAATATATTCATTTCATTTGAGTTCATCAATGTACCTTTTTCAGAATTATAATAATGTCAAGATTGTGGAGCAGCTCCCAAGCACATCAACACAGCCTCATGGAAGAAAAATAATTGTTTCAGAGTTTCAGATCACTTCTTTAATCCAGTCAACTGGCTTAAAAATTCACACTGCAAGGTAGAGAAGCATGCAGATTCATGTCTAAGGAAAGAAAGTTGAATGAGAAATCTAAAGTTCTTTTTTTAATAACTGCTTTTTTAATTTTTGGAACTGTTTTGGTGATTAAAAATATGATGTTTGGCAAAACATTAGAGCCCTGAAATCACTCTAATGTAATGCATTGCTCGTTGTGTGATACCAGTAGGTAAACTGTTCAGAGCAAGTGTGTAGCTCTAATGGGTCAGTAACCAAAGGATGAATCACTTAAGGGGATTTGGGCCAGATCATTTGGAACACTTGGGTCCATCAATATCTCTAACCAAATAGCCAGACAGGAAGAAGTTTGAAATTCTCATCAGGAAAAAAGAGAGAATATTATACATAATATATATACATATATATTATATATAATATATATTGTTTTGAGAAACAAAATTTTGAAAGATGCTTTTTATTATATTTTTACTGAAGGTATTCTGAAATATGTTGAAAGATTGTGATAACATTTTTAAAAGTATGTTAGGTATATTGTTTTCAGTAAGCCATCTTTAGATAACTTTAAAATTTCTGAAATGTGACTAATGGGGACAGAGAATTTGTTTCGACATTTCAAAAAGTCTGCAGAAAATATCTTTAAACCAATCTATGGTAATGTGTCTTACATTATAATTTTCTGCTATGTAAACACTGAATTCCTGATTGAATATATTTGATTGCTAATGTTTTGGAGTAATGGAGATGAAAAACAAACAAAGGTACTGTAGTATCTTCAAGTAGGAGGTAAAAAGTTCTAAATCATGGGATTCACATAGAAAATATCACAATTTTCCTAATTAAGAAATAGCTAAGGCAGGGCATGGTTGCGCACACTTGTAATTTAAGCATCTGAGAGGCTGAGACAAGAAAATCACAGTTCATGGACAAACTCGGCTACTTAGTGAGGCCCTTTGCAACTCAAGGAGACTCTGTTTCAAAATAAAGAATGAAAAGAAAAAAAAAAAAACAGGTCTGGGGGTGTAGCTCAGAGGTAGAATGTTGTGGGTTCCAACCTCAGTATTGCAAAAAAAAAAAAAAAAGTTACTTTATATGAGTCTTGTGTTTACTGTATTTCTCAGATTAAACTCAACTGACTTTGCAGGGATTTCCAAACACAGTTTTGGAAAAGTTAGAACTTTCCCAACCATCATGTGCTCATTGCTTGCAAGGTATACTCTTGTCAGTGTCTCTGTTCTTTCACGCTGCATTTCCTCCATAGTTCATCAGAAGGCACTCATCCAGTTCTAGGGAATCACTGCTGGAAAATTTCTAAAGATGCACCATGAATTCCTGTATGGTCTTTGCTCTCTGTTAAATCGACACTGATGTTCTGTGAAAAGTTTATTTGAAATTAGAATATTCTTATTATATATAGAAAAATCTCTTGTAAAATATTAAAGTTTTATATGAGTTATATTTAGTAAATTAGAGATATAGAAGATCCGTGATTATGTATAAAGCCCTCAATAAAGAATGTATTGACTCTTAAGATTTGTCCTCTTTTTTTAACCATATCCTAAATAATAAAATGTATATACATTCTAATAATAAAACGATATGATTTGGGTAATATGTTAAAATAATTCTAGGAAAAATCAAGTTCTGAAAATCTTGTAATATATAATTTAATTCAAGAACCATAAAAGATTGAACTATATATTATAGTATATTTGGAAAATTAGAATTTTACTTGTTTTCAAGAAATTGATTATTTCATGACTATAATAATTGAAGTATACCCATTACTAACTAATATAAGAAAAAAAGACTAAGCCAGGCTAATTGGGACCCAGTGAGGGACCCAGTATGGATTGGGGACTATGCACTGATATTAGGTTTTTAGGTCAGGAATATTCAATGTTTTGTTATATAAATGCGGTGGCACATACTTGTAATCCCAGCATTTGGGAGGCTGAGACAGGAGGATCGTGGTTCATGGGCAACCTCAGCTAATACTTAGTGAGGCCCATTGCAACTCGATGAGACCCTATTCCAAAATAAAGAATAAAAATTATTAGGGCTGGGGGTGTAGGTTGGAGGTAGAATGGCCCTGTGTTCTGGTTTCCATTCCCAGTACTGCAAAAAAAAAAAAAAAAAAAAAAAGAAAAAAGAAAAAAAAAAAGAAGAAAAGAAAAGAAATATGTTTAATATGTTTAATACATAGGATATAGGATCCCACTCTGCTAAGTTTGCTGCAGCTTTAAACAGGCTTATATTATATAGATCTTTTATTAAGACCAAGATAATTATTCATTTGTAAAGCATAAGTCATTATGCATTATAAGTCATCAAGCATTTAGGTGTGTGAATATGTTTGAAACTGAATAAGCAGTCTTTGAAAACCAGCAAAATGCCACAATCTTCTGATAGACCTGTTTTCCATCAGTTTAAAGATACAAAGTTCTTAATATAATAAAAAATGCATAGTTTCTGCAAGCAAAGAAGTAATGATTTTTTTCTAATGAGGTTTATGAAGCCTTGTTTATTTCAGGCAATATAAAGACTTAATAGCTAGGTGTGGTGGCCCATGTCAGTAATCCCAGTACACGGAGGCTGAGACAGGAGGATAAGGAGGATAGCAACATAATCCTTTTTTCTTACAGGGATTTATTCAGCTATGGCCATGATCTATGTATTATCAAAACTGGATATAAAGCCCTAACAATTGCATGAGAGTATTCTATTTCTCTTGGATACAAAACATGGTTAAAACAGTATTATGAGTATGCCACTCATATTATCTTTTTCCACTGCATTTACTACATTTATATTCTCAAATCCTTGCTCAAAAATCATCTAATACAGACAATATTTTGTTAAGTGCCTCTCCCCTGGTTTTGCTTATTCAATTATGGCAACTAGTATTTTAATTGACTAAATTGTTAAGAGTTTAAAATTTTGATGATGAATGTAAACAAGTACTTTTCTGTTCATCACAAGGGGAAATCTGTTTTCCTTTTCTTTCTATCTTTCTTTCTTTCTTTCTTTCTTTCTTTCTTTCTTTCTTTCTTTCTTTCCTTCTTTCTTTCCTTTCTTTGTGGTACTGAAAATGGAACCTAGGGTCATTCTACTTCCGAGCTACAGCCCAGACTTATTTTTTTATTCTTTATTTTGAAATAGGGTCTTACTGAGTTGCTAAGTGCCTTCACTGAGTAGCTGAGGCTGTCTGTGAACTGTGATCGTCCTTTCTTAGCCTCCCAAATGCTGTGATTACAAGCATGTGCCATCACACCTGGCTCCATTCTCTTTCTAATCACCTTTACTGTCCTTACTTTTTAGTGTGTTCAACTCTCCAGACTTGGTGCCCACTAGGGCACTTTACTTCCTTTGATTTTTCTTCTGTGTTCTAAGCTCACTTGAGAACATTTTAATTTAAATAGAACTCTAAATGACTAATACTGTGATTCAGTAAGCTATTACCACTCAGTCATGGGTAAATGGAAGCATTTAAAATCTTATCTAAGTGAATTAAATCACTAAAATTGAAACTATATCCCAATAACAGGTTAATAGGAAAAAAGTTTATGGGCAAAGCATCTTGGTTTTTTACATTTACTTCCAATAAACTTTATGAACCAGAATCTCCCTCATTTTTACCCCACACAGTCTGAGACCTTGATTGATATTATGTTTTTCTTTTTTACTTTTTTTTCTTTTAGTGATAATGGGGACTGAACCCAGGGGTATTCTACCACTGAGCAATATACCCAGTCCTATTTTATTTTTTATTTTCAAACAAGATTTTGTTAATTTTCCATGTTGGTCTCAAACCTGTGATCTTCTTGTTTCAACCTTCCAAATACTTGGCTTACAGGATTGTGTCACCACACTTGGCATCAATTGGCTTAAAAAGAAAAAAATTTCTCCCAGAACCAGTTCAGCACTTATTTTTATTACACAAATGTTCTTGACCAAGTATCAAGTGATATCTGGCCACCTGCATTTTTTATTTACCCTAGTCATGCTAATATTTCTCATCACATTACTCAAAGCTATTGAACCAATTTCTTGAGCTAATATGTCAAAACATTGATAAAATTTAAGAAGTTGAACTAAGCAGTGAGCCATGTGTAGGTCTCTCTTTGGGCTCCCTTTGTTCTTTCAAATTTTGTATTGCCTCAGTTTTTAATTTCTACCCTTTTATCATTCATATATAACTTTAATGATACCATTCACATTTAAGGCTTCATACATGCCTTTGTATGATGAATATTGCAAAATTTCCTGTGATTCAGACTCCAAAACTGACCCTAGGTGCTACATTGGTTGGACCCAGATTCCTGCATGCATCTCAAACACAATGAGTAAAATTAGCACTCAAAAATTTTGAATATCGGCATCAATCTTACTGTTAACATAAATATATCTTAAGGAACAACTAATCTAATGTTTTTTGTTCTTTATTAATGGCCAAGTTAAAAAATATATGTCTTCAAAAGAAAGTTTACTTCAGCATTCATCAATATTTTATTTTCTATGTCTTCTCTCTCTCTCTCTCTCTCTCTCTCTCTCTCTCTCTCTCTCTCTCATATATATATATATATATATATTTGTGTGTTGCACATATCCATCTATATTAATTGTATTGGATTTATGATCAGTAGTATACTGCTTAGAAAGCAGTTATTAAATTATCCTACCCTGTGCTCTAAGAGTGATAATATATTGGTGAGAGATACCCAATGCTTCTAAGCTCAAGAGAAAACAAACTGGCACATTTTGCCATTCACCTGAAAAAGATGCTAGTATAGAAAAAGATAGTTTTGAGAATACTTATAGCTACATAAATCTGCTACATAACCTCATCATACCGATAGAATGCCCTTGGTAGATTTTTATGAATTATAAAGTTAATAAAAGTTGAGCATGCTGGCACATGCCTGAAATCCCAGTACTTGGAAAACTGAGACAGAAGGATTGCAGGTTCAAGGCCATCCTCAGAGACTTAGTGAGGCCCTCAGAAAATTAATGGTACTCTGTTTCAAAAAAAAAAAAAAAAAAAAAAAAGAGGATGAAGCTCAGAAGTAGATGTCCCTGAGTTCAACTCACAATAGCAAAAAGAGAAAAAAGAATATTGAAAATAATATATTACATGCTTTCCATCATTGACTATTCTAGGAAACTTAAAGCATCATGGTTAGAAGGAGATAATTGAGCCAATGTAATTTTTATTCTAAATTATGTTCAAGCAGTATGCTCAGCACCTTACATGTCATAAGTTGTTTAATCTTTACCACATTTTTATGAGATAAATATTGCTATGCAATTAATTAGATGAGAAAAGTAGTTTTCATTGTAAATCCATTGAACTAATTTGTATATAATTTCACAAAGAGATGCTGTCCGAGTGAGAAATAAACCTAGGTCTGTCCTTCTCAGTAGGTAATGATTCTTGTTATGACATATATCAGCAAGGATATTTTTATGAGGGCTTCTTTGTATGCATTTAATTGAATATTTTCTTCTCTATCCAATTATAGAATGACACTTGATTTTGAGACCTGTACTCATGACATTTGAGTATCCTCAAATAAAAATGCATATATTTCAGTTCTTCCTAATTTTTCATTATATACTACATCATCAAGCTTTTATTTTTGTTATTATTAATATTGGTGGTACTGGGGTTCTTGGAAACCCTTCTACCTCCGGGCTACACTCCCAGACCTATTTTTATACTTTTTTATTTGGAAACAGGGTCTCTTAAGCCAGCGCAGCTGACTTTGAACCTGTGCATTCCTCCTGTCTCCGCCTCCCAAGCACAGGGAGCTACCTCCTCAGCTACTTAGTGAGGCTCTCAGCAACTTAGTGAGACCCTGTTTCCAAATAAAATATAAATAGGTCTGGGAGTATAGCCCGGAAGTAAAAAGCCTCTGGGTTCCACCCCCAGTACCACACACACACACACACAAAAAAATATATATATATATGTATATATATATATATATATAGCTTCATTAATATATATATTTTATATGATGATTTATGAATGATACAAATGTACACAAAAATTAAAATTAAAATAAAATAAAATATACATAAAATTATTTTCTATTACTTCTTCTCAACTTTAAGTGGTTATCTTATGAACTCATTTAAAAGTAATAATTTTCTTTCTAAAAGTTTGATCTCATCTTGCATTTAGTAACAGCAATGCTATCTTCAAATATATTTTAAGAAAAATACTTTATTTTTTTATAAAACAAGCAAGAGAAGAGTAGATGTTTTATTCCCTCAAAAGGTTTTGTTTACCAGACTTCAAAAATCGTATTTGGAATAAAAAATAAGAGAACATATGAAAATTAGTAACAAACTATCAAAAGAATTATATCACAGAAGTAATAAGCAAAGTTGAAAAACAATCTCTGTGTTTATTGGATATTTCTATGTAATAAAAATGCTTTGTAGATTAGTTGAGTTTTCATGAGTGCTTTTATCTTCCTTGTCTGAATGATTAAAAAAATATATATCTCACCTTTTGTGAAAATGCTTTGCCATCAAGCATAGAAAGTTAAAAAAGAAAAGCACTTCTTAAATATTTATTTATGTTAAGTACAAGAAGGCTTAGCATCATAGATCCAGGAAAGATGGTTTCATTTAATTTAAAGAAATACATACTGAATAGGAATCTTTATGTAATAAACAGTAGATTCCTGCCGTTTGCCTATTTTTTGCTTTTGGTAAAAATGTTGGTTTTTGTTTTATTTTACATTCTTTTCAAGTCTTTCTAGCCATAAGTTGATAGGTAATTCATATATCTCAGTGGGTAAGTTTTAAAGCATGTTTCATATGAACTTCAGGTAAATGAGATCATCAGGAGAGATTCCTGAAACTTCCTAAGCAGAAGCTCCACTTAAAAACCATAAAAGTAAAATAAAAGTAAAAATGCACAAAGTGCACAAAAACAATGTATATGACTAGAGAAAAGAAAACCAAGTTTAATTAATCTCTTTAGTAATAATTCTATCATTTATTTTAAGCATACAAATAATTATATTGATTTATCTACTAGTGGTATTTATTTTTATTTTTTATATTTTTAAATTTTTTATTGGTTCATTGTAGTCATGCATCTTAATGGGATAAAAGATTTGTGGAAACATACATGTACACATCATCCAATTTTATTTTTATGTGGATTATATTGAACATGGCATACATTCACACAGTGTTTCCCCTTTCCCACCCCTCCCAACAATGAGTTCCAGATTGACCATGCCACATTTATACTTATACACATATTCAAATGTGGCTTTTCCATTAATTAATCTCAACCTTCTTCCTCTCTTACCCTTCATTTCTAGTTTTGCTGAGGTTTCCCATCCATTATCTGTATATTCCTAATAGTCCTTCTGGTATCCCTAATACTTCCTAGTTTGAGCATATTAGAGAAAACATATGTCCCTTCTCTGTCTGTGTTTGGCTGATCTCACTTAACATAATGTTCTCCCGTTCTTTCCATCTTCTTGCAAGTGACATGATTTTGTTCTTTAAAGCAATAAAGAGTAGACTTCTATTGTGTATTTCTATAATTTTGCAATCCATTCATCTGTTGATGGATACCTAGGTTGAATATACTGACACCTCTAAATTCCTACTACTAGTGGTATTTAAATGTCAACATGGAATTGTGAATTTAAAACAACTTCCATTTCAAAATCTCTCATACTTAAAACAATTTAAATTAATTTAACTAATTAACAGAATGTGGATTTCAGTTATGAAAGTACTCTATCACTAAACTACATCCAAAGCCATTTTTTTTATTTCTTATTTTGATACAGTCTCAATAAGTTTCTGAGGCTGGCCTTGAAATTGGGATCCTATTGTATTATCCTCCCATGTGCCTTGAATTACAGTCACCTACAACCATACCCATTTGATCATATAACTTTTATCTATGATTCTTTTTTTTTCTTTTGCAATCTGGAGATGAAACCCAGGGGCATTCGACCTCTGAGCTACACTTCCTGCCCAATTTTTTATTCTTTATTTTGAAACAGGGTCTCACTAAGTTGTGGAGGGCCTCACTAAATAGCTGGCGCTGTCCTCGAACCTCCATCTTTTGGTCTCAGCCTCACAAATGCTAGGTTTACAAGTGTGTCCCACCATGCCTGGCTCCATGATTCTTTTTATGTACTGCATTGTGTTTTTTAATTTTTATATACTAAGCTATCCTTCTGTTCTGGAATATAAACCAATTTATCATGGTATATAATCTTTTATTGGCCATTTAAATTTCAAAATATTTTGAGGATTTAGTCAACTATGTTCATCAGAAATATGGTTCTAAAATATATTCTTTGTAATATCCTCATTGTGTTTTGGTAGCAGGGAAGTTTTGATTATGTCAAATGAGTTAGGAAGAATTTCTTCCCTTTATATTTTATGGACAAGTATGAGGATTATTGATCTTTTACCTTTAAATATTTTATAAAATAAAATTAATACGGGAAATATATGAATAGTCATTATGTGCAAAATAAGGTAGTGATTATCAGAAATCCTTAAATAAAAAAAATTAGGGGCCTCTGGCCCTGACCCTGGGTGGGTGGGCTTGCGGGGCACCCCTAGGGGACCCACTCCCCACCCAGAAGGACCCTGTGGTCTGAGCCCCTGGCCCCAACCCTGGGCGGGAGGGCAGGCGCTGGAGGGTCACCCCTAGGCGACCCCCTTTCCACCCGGAAGGACCCTGTGGTCCGGGCTTCCGGCCCGACACTGGGCGGGTGGGCGGGCGCTGGCGGGGCACCCTTCGGCCACCCCCTTTCCACCCAGAAGGACCCTGTGGTCCAGGCCTCTGGCCCTGACCCTGGGCAAGTGAGCAGGCACTGGTGGGGCACCCTTAGGCAACCCCCTTTCCACCTGGAAGGACCCTGTAAAGAAGGAAAAGAAAAAGAAAAAAGGAAAATATCGGAGAGGGGTCAAGGAGGCCATGGCAGATGCCAGTATAATGGAGATGCAGACAAAACTTATCCAAATGAACTGGAATTATTGGAAAAATTCCCCGCTAAGGAGGACTGCTTCTTCTCTACATTGTTAAGACTCTTGGACATCACCTGTAAGGAGAGAGACTTTAGCAGAGACCAAGAAGAAAGGCGGTGCTGAAAGCTGTCTCCGCATTGGCGGTGGAGACTTGTATTCAGGAGAAGCAGAAATCGGAGCCTACCAACCTTATTTATTTATTTATTTTTTTGGGGGGAGAAAATACACCAAAGGTCAAATGCTACCATCATACATGCTTAGGAATACTGGACAACATTCAGAGTGGAAAAGAGCTTGGGAAAGATTTGAAATGGTGAAGGCAGTGGCAATGGCAGTGGCCAGTACTCAGGGGAGGCAGAGATGTGATGCATTACACCTGGAACCTTTGAAGTAATGACACCAGAGGCAGAATGCTACCACCACGCACTCTCGAGAACATGTGACAAATGGTTGGGCGAAGAGGGTGCTCGGATTAGAGCCTGCCAAGGGGTGAGGGCAGCGACGGACACAGCAAAGCTGGGATTGTTGCCTGTCATGAGGCAAGGCTGGTGCTGGAGCCTCCGAGGCTGGGATTGAAGCCTGCTGAGTGGTTAGGCTGGTGGCGGGGCCAACAGGCCGAGAATGGAGCCTGCCGTGAGGCAAGGCCGGTACTGGGGCCTCTGATGCTGGGATCGGAGCCTGCCGAGGGGTTAGTCTGGTGCTGGGGCCAACAGCAAGAATCAGAGCCTTCCGTGAGGTAAGGCCACTATTGAGGCCTCCGAGGCTGGGATCAGAGCCTGCTGAGGGGTTACACCGGTGCCAGGGCCAACGTGGCTGGGACTGGAGTCTGCCACGAGGCAAGACTTGTATTGGGGCCTCTGAGGCCAGGATCAGAGCCTGCTGAGGGTTTAGGCTGGTGCTGGGGCCAGCGAGGCTGGGATGGGAGGCTGCCGAGGGGTCAGGCAGGTGCTGGGGCCTCCGGGGCCGTGATCGAAGCCTGCCATGAGGCAAGGCAGGTGGTGGGGCCTCCGAGGCCGGGATCGAAGCCTGCTGTGAGGCAAGGCCGGTGCTGAGGCCTCTGAGGCTGGGATCACAGCCTGCTGAGGGGTCAGGCCGGTGCTGGGGCCTCCGAGGCCATGATCGGAGCCTGCCATGGGCAATACCAGTGTTGTGGCCTCTGAGGTCAGGATTAGAGCCTGCTGAGGGGTTAGGCCGGTGCTGGTGCCAGCGGCCAGCATCGGAGCCTTCGGTTAGGCAAGGCTGCTATTGAGGCCTCCGAGGCTGGGATGGGGGCCTGCCGAGGGGTTAGGCCAGTGCTGGGGTCAGCGAGGCCGGGATCGGAGCCTGCTGTGAGGCAAGGCCGGTGCTGGCGCCTCCAAGGCTGAGATCAGAGCCTACCGAAGGGTCAGGCCAGTGCTGGACCTAGCGAGGCCAGCATCGGAGCCTGCCGTGAGACAAGGCCAGTGCTGGGGCCTCCAAGGCTGGGATCGGAGCCTGCCAAGGGGTTAGTCCCATGCTGGGACCAGCAGCCTGCATTGGAACCTTCCGTGAGCCAAGGCCATTATTGAGGCCTCCAAGGCCGGGATCAGAGCCTGCCAAGGGGTTAGGTTGGTGCTGGGGTCAGTGGCCTGCATCGGAGCCTTCCATGAGGCAAGGCCGCTATTGAGGCCTCTGAGCCCAGGATCAGAGCCTACCGAGGGGTCAGGCTGGTGCTGGGGCCAGCGAGGCCAGCATCGGAGCCTGCTGTGAGACAAGGCTGGTGTTGGGGCCTCCAAGGCCGGGATCGGAGCCTGCCGAGGGGTTATTCCTGTGCCAGGGCCAGCGGCCGTCATCGGATCCTTCCGTTAAGCAAGGCCGCTGTTGAGACCTCTGAGGCCAGGATGGAGGCCTACCGAGGGGTTAGGCCGGTGCTGGGGCCAGCGAGGCCGGGATCAGAGACTGCTGTGAGGCAAGGCCGGTGCTGGGGCCCCCGAGGCTAGGATCGGAGCCTGCCGAGGGGTTAGTGCTGTGCTGTGGCCAGCGGCCGGCATCGGAGCCTTCCGTGAGGCAAGGCAGCTATTGAGGCTGCTGAGCCTGGGATCGGAGCCTACCGAGGGGTCAGGCCAGTGCTGGGGCCAGCGAAGCCGGGATTGGAGCCTGCTGTGAGGCAAGCCCGGTGCTGGGGCCAGCGAGGCTGGGATCAGAGCCTGCCACAAGGCAAGGCCTGTGTTGGGGCCTCCGAGGCCAGGATCAGAGCCTACTGAGGAGTTAGGCCGGTGCCGGGGCTAGCAGCCCGCATTGGTGCCTTCCGTGAGGCAAGGCCGCTATTGAGGCATTCAAGGCTGGGATCAGAGCCTGCTGAGGGGTTAGGATGGTGCTGGGGCTTCCGAGGCCAGGATCGGAGCCTGCGAGGTGTCAGGCCGGTGCTGGAGCCTCTGAGGCCGGGATTGTAGCCTGCTATGAGGCAAGGCCGGTGTTGGGGCCTCTGAGGCCGGTATCAGAGCCTGCTGAGGGGTTAGGCTGGTGCCGTGGCCAGCAGCCTGCATCGGAGCCTTTCATGAGGCAAGGCCACTATTGAGGCCTCCGTGCCCAGGATCGGATCCTACCGAGGGGTCAGGCCAGTGCTGGGGCCAGCGAGGCCGGGATTGGAGCCTGCTGTGAGGCAAGGCCGGTGCTGGGGCCTCCAAGGCTGGGATCAGAGAATGCCAAGGGGTCAGGCTGGTGCTGGACATAGCGAGGCCAGCATCAGAGCCTGCCGTGAGACAAGGTCGGTGCTGGAGCCTCCAAGGTTGGGATCGGAGCCTGCCGAGGGGTTAGTCCTTTGCCAGGACCAGCGGCCAGCATCAGAGCCCTCTGTGTGGCAAGGCCATTATTGAGGCCTCCGAGGCCGGGATCGGAGCCTATCAAGGGGTTAGGCCAGTGCTGGGGCCAGCGAGGCTGGGATCGGAGCCTGCCATGAGGCAAGGCCGGTTCTGAGGTCTCAGAGGCCGGGATCTGAGCCTGCCAAGGGGTTATGCCAGTGCTGGGGCCAGCGGCAGGCATCGGAGCCTTCCGTGAAGCAAGACCGCTACTGAGGCCTCCGAGGCCTGGATCGGAGCCTGCCAAGGGATTTGGCCAATGCCGGGGTCGTCAGCTAGCATCAGAGCCTGCCGTGAGGAAGGCCGGTGCTGGGGCCTCTAAGGCTGGGATCGGAGCCAGCCGTGGGGTTAGGCCAGTGTCAGGGTCTACAACTGGGGCTGTCAAGAGTGGGATCGGTATTTGCAACGTGGCATGCACAGAGAAATATAGCAGAAAATTAAAACCAGATGCTTCCCCTAATCAGCAATAACTAGGAGGAAAGGGGCAACAGGAAGTGGCCGAGCTATAGAAAGGGCCCTATAGTGAATCATTTAAGGTGACCAATCAGAGGGTATGGAATAGGGGAGGATGAAGCCTCTTTAAAAAGCAGGAGGTACATAAACATATGTATCAAAGTTAATCACCAAACAAGCATGGGATTGAGGGAGGGGGAGGGAATGGGATGGGTACTGGATGAGGGCTAATTGGATGATGTGTGCTTGTATATCCTCTCAAGTCTTGTATTCCAATTTGATGTATAATTACAATGCACCAATAAAAATAAATTAAAAATAAATAAATGATATGGACTTTAAAAAAAGTTAAAACCTAACTAAGATTTTACACACATATATACTAATGCATATGCACATACACCTAAACATAATAAACTATAACTAATAACCAACTATAACTTATATAATTAATATAGTTGATTATTATTTTAATAATAAATGTTGGCATGAAAGTTTTTGTCAGAATCTGGAGCAAAGTTAACATCTCACACTCTGCTTTAAAAAATGTAAAATGTTACTAATGCTCTGTACAACAGCATAAATATCTCTGAAATATACTCTAATTATATATAGCCCAACAATTTAAATATATGTGTGTGTGTGTGTGTGTATGTGTGTGTCTAAAGAAACTTGAATTAAATGCCATTACATTTTTTAGTATTTATAACCACAAGAAGAACTAACCTAAATATTTATCAGCAGATGAATGGATGATTTATGCATATCTGTAGAACACAATACCATTCACAAGAGAAAGAAACACAATGCTGATATGCAGAACAAATGAATCTCAAAACATAGAAAGAAGCCAGGAACACAAGGGTGTTTAACATATAATTTCATTTATATATAGCACTCTAAAATGTAAGTTTAATATATAAAAGCAAAAAAATCAACATTTTAGTTGAATAACTTACATTGGCAAAATATGTGATTACTTAAGCTTGGAGTGGTGGTGGTTGTAATCCCAGCATTTGGGAGACTGAAACCAGAAGATTGTGGTTCACAGACAACCTTAGGTACTTAACAAGGCCTTTCACAACTCAGTGAGACCCTGTTTCAAAAAATGAACAGACTAAAAAACAGGGCTGGGGGTGTAGTTCAAAAGTAGATTGCCCCTGGGTTCCATCCCCAGTACTACACAATAAATAAATAAATAAATAAATAAATAAATAAATAAATAAAGTGATTACTTAAATGAATTTTGAAGAGAAATGTTGGTAATGAACATCCTTATCTTGTTCCTGCATTTGGGGGAAATTCTCAGTTTTTCTCCATTTAATATGAAACTCAGCACTAAGAAAACAACTCAATCAAAAACTGGGAAAGTGAATTAAACAAACACTTCATGAAAGGAGAAATTCAAATGGCCAATAAATGCATGAAAACATGCTCAACATCATTGACAATCTGAGAGAAGCAAATCAAAACTACCCTGAGATTTCACCTAACTCCAACTAGAATGGCAATCATTCAAAACACAAACAACAACAAATGCTGGCAAGGATGTGGAGAAGTGGGAACTCTAAAACATTGATGGTGGGATTGCAAATTAGTTCAACCACTTTGGAAAACAATATGGAGGATCCTCAGAAGATTGAGAATGAACTTACCATTTGATCCAGCAATACCACTTCTGAGTATCCATTCAAAAGATAGGAAACCAAACTACCAAACTAATGCCTGTGTATCTATGTTCATAGCTGTACAATTCACCTTTGCCAAACTATGGAACCAGCCAAGATGTCCATCAACAGATGAATGGATTACAAAACTGTGGGATATATACACAATGGAATTTTACTCAGCCATAAAGAAAAATGCAATTACATCATTTACAGGGAAATGGATGGAACTGGAGTCAGTCACATAAAAAGAAGAAATTGGAGGCTTTCCCTAATATTTGAAAGGTAAGGAGAAATGGGTAACAAGAGGAACTCTAGATGAAGGAGATTCTATAGAGGAGCAAGTAAGGCGACCTAACTCAGGGGATGGGAGGAGGTAAAAGGGAAACTCTCTAAAGTACATGATGTACTTAACAAACATATCAAAGTCAATCACTAAGCCAAGCATGTGAAAGAGAGATGAAGAGGGTATGAGGTAGGGAGTGAGTAAGGGTTAATTAGGTGATGTTTGCATGTATGTATCCACAAGTCTTTTATCTCATTAATATGTAATGACTACAATGCACCAATAAAAAAATTAAAAAACAAAAAAAAATAAATTTTGATAAATTTATGTATCTACATAGTCACCAATCACCATAGAGATTTCATTCCATTTCAAGGAAATTTTACCACACTCCCTTGCCTTGGCAAATCCTTATTTCAAATCTTTAGATAGATCTTTTATGAAAGAAAGCACATGAGAGAGCAATAAGCACAAGATGAGATAGTCAGCATACTCTATTAGATTCTCAAGTAAATAGAAATAAACACAATAAGATTATATCTATATCATATTACATAGAAAATAAGTATACAGTTGAAATTAGTCTTGCACTGTTTGTTCAATACATGCCTATTCTTCTCATGAATAGAAGAGATCTGTTTATTACCTCCATTTCATTACTCACTATTCCTTTAAGGTTTTTTTTATTATATTTTTCATTCCAGTGTTTGTAGGTTATATGTGTCTATAAAACTATCACTTTCTTTTGGATTTCTTTATACTTTTGTTGAAATATACATGCACTCAACACTAAATGTGTTTCCCTCTGGATCCTACCCCATTCCTTTCCTCTTCCCACATATATCCTTGAGAATAGCATGAATAATTGCATATATGCATAAGCATCAGTCAACCTGTTACCCTTATTATGTTTCTATCTCCCTTCCTCCCTTCCCTAAAAGTCCTCCATTTTCTGGATTGGAATCTCCACTCCTTTAACTGAGGTCTATTTTATTACTCAATTTCTCCCTAGTTTCCAAATCTGAGAGAAAACATACAATTATTTGTTTTCTGAAGACTAGCTAATCTCAGTACAACATTCTCAAGTTCCATCTATTTTTCTTTGAATAACATAATTTTTTTCTTCAATATGGCTGAGTACACCCAACAGTTTTGTGATTCATTCATCTGTTAAGGGACACTTAAGCTGGTTCCATGGCTTGGCTATCATAAATTGTGCTGCTAAAAACATGTAAATGCATGTATTCCTATGGTAATCTGATTCCAAATCCTTTGGGAAGATCCCCAAAAGTAGTATGGATGTGTCATATAGTGGTTCCATTCCCAGTCTCTTAAGAAATCTCCATACTTTTCTCTTTATAAACTATTCTAATTTGCTATCCCAAAAACAGTATACAAGGGTCCCTATTTCCTCCCATTCTTGCCAGCATTGATTGTTTATACTCTTGATGATTGCCATTCTAGTTGAAGTTATATGTAATCTCAGTCTGATTTTGATTTTCAATTACAGATTGCTAATGATGTTAACTATTATCATGTATTTATTGGACAATATATTTCTTTTTATTTTTGAGAGGTGTCTATTCAGATTCATCGCCCATTTTAAAATTAGATTTTTTAGTATTGAGTATTTTAAGTTCATTTTATATTCTAGATATTAATCCTCTATCAGAGGAGTAGCTGGCCATAATTTTCATATTCCACAGTCTCTCTCTTTAGGTTCTTGTTATTGCCTTTGCTACACAAAACTTTTTAATCTGATGCCATTCTACTTATTTATTTTTGTTTATGTTTGCTGAACTTTGGAGGTAATATTGAGGAAGCTTATACCAGTGCTTATGCATTAGAAAGTTGGTTCTATGCTCTCTTTTATAAGTAAAGTTGTAAGTTCTTTAGTCTAATTGCTAGATCTTTTATCTACCTTGAGTTGATTCAGGTGCAGGGTGAAAGGCTGAAGTTCAGTTCCATTTTTTCTACATATAGTTAACCAGTTTGTTCAAAAGGCTAATTTTTCTCCAGAAACTTTTCTTGGCCAATTTGATCAAGTGGATATAGGTATGAGTCACTCGCTTTTGTATTTTCTATATTATATTCTGTTCTATTGATCTATGGGTCTGTCTTGTGTAAATACCAGTTTATTATGTATTTATTAAAATATATCATAATTATTTGAATGTTAGTGATATCGGTCATGTCTATTTTAATCTCTAATTTTATTTATTTTGATCATTTCTTTTTTTATTAATACAGCTGGGATTGTGATAATTTTATCTTTTTAAAGAACTGTTGTGTGTGTGTGTGTGTGTGTGTGTGTGTGTGTGTGTGTGTGTGCTCCTGGGGATGGAACCCAGGGACATTCTACATCCCCAGCCCTATTTTTTATTATTTATTTTGAAACAGGGTCTCACTGAGTTGCAAAGGACTTCACTAAGTAGCTAAAGCTGTCCTCATACCACGATCCTCCTGTCTCAGCCTCCCAAATACTGGGATTACAAGCATGAGCCACCACACGTTGCTTTTAAAAAGACTTTTGTCTGACTGTATCTTTGTAATATTTCTGTAGTCTCTATTTTGGCTCAAATTTTCTTATTATTTTATCTTGTACTGATTTGGGTTTGGCTTCATTGCTTTTTTTAGTCATTGTCCTTGTTTTCTATTTATTTAAAATTTGGGGTATAAAATAAAAAATAATGCAAATATAAGATAGCTAACTTTTTTAGTACACAGATAACTTGGGAAAGAATCAGGGTTAGATCTAAGAGTTAGAATCTAATGAGAGAACATCAAGGTCTCTTTTGTTGTTTTTATTGCCTTTCCTCTCTTAATTAAAATGAACATTATAGTACAAACCTGATATTCATCAGCCTTCTATGTTAAGCAAGGATTGGAGTGGAACTATCTCCAGGTCAAGTTTGAAGTAAATGCGTGGTACCAAGCAGATGAACCATAAACATCAGACTTTTCTTGGTAAATGTTAGGGTTTAAATCTGTAATGTCCCCTCAAAAGGTCATTTTCTGAAATCTCAGTCTTCAGTAAAACAAAATCAGAGGAAGGATTTACTGGATAAGTGGGCATGGCCTTGAAGACTGTATCTTTCTTGGGTATTCTCCCAACCGCTTGCTTTCTGGATGCATTAAGTTGAGGAGATTTTCACCATGGTCTGGTACAGTGATGTTTTTGTCTTGGGCCAGCTGACCATAAACTAAAATTTTTGAAATCATGGTCAGAATAAACCTTTCCTCCCCTAAGTTGTTATTCTTGCCAGGTATAAAAAAGGTAACATTTAAATTAATACTGGAATTTGGGTCATTACTGGACAATACCTGACCAGGTGATTCATAAGCCTTTGAAACTTTTGGAATTTTTCAATGACAAGTTTATTGGCAGAAAATTCCCTCAAATTTTTTTATTGGAAATGTTTATTTATTCTTTACTTTAATAATAATATTGTGGCATTTAGAATTCTAAGTTGGTAGAGATTTTTTTTCTCTCTTAATAATTTAAATATTTCACTGCATTCTTTCTTACATGGTTTCTGAGTAGAGAATGAGTGTAATTGTTATCTTTGCTATTCTATAATGAGCTTTCTCATTTGGCTATATTTCAGGATCTATCTCATTTTCTGTAACTTAAAATGCAGTATACCTAGGCATGATGTGCTTAGTATTTATACTAAGTAGTATTCTCTAAGGTGATTGAATATAAGGTTTGGTGCTTGATATTAATTTGGAGTAATTTTCAGTAATTATCACAAATATCACTATTTCTTGTTTATTTTGTTTATTTTGCCTCTTTCTTGAATTCCAATTATCCATAGATTGTAACTTTGTAATTATGAAAACATGATTGTTCCCACATTTTAGGGTGTTTTGTCACTTTTCTCAAGCAGTGTTTTTCTTTGATTTTTAATTTTGGATGTTTCTATACATATATATTCAAAATCAGAGAGTTTTTCTTCATCTCTGTTTAGTCTTGTAATGAGCTCATCAAATATATTCTTTATTTCTATTACAGCATGCTCATTCCTAACACATAGATATCTATGTGTTATTCTTAAAACTTCCTTTTCTTTTTGGCATAACCCATCTGTTTTGAAAGTTAGTTACTTTTCTACTATTGCCTTTACCATATTAATCACTGTTGGCTTAAATTCTTTTTATGATAATTCTAATGTCTTTTTTTTATATCTGAGTATGTTTCTGATACTTTCCTTGCCTCTTCAAACTATGCTTTTTCTTTTCTACTGTATATCTTACAAGTTCTTGTTGAAAGCTAGACATGCGGTGCTAGGTGAAAGGAACTCAAGTAATGAGAACTTAGTCACATGGTGGTAAGTTTCAACATATGCTAGCCCATGATGCAAGTATTGATATATATGAAGGTGGCTCATATCAAATATATTACATTATCACATTAAGCTGTGTAGGGTGAGCAAGTGGTTTCTACTCCCAGTATATAGTTGTTCTTGCTGAATCCCTATAAAAATGTGAATTCTATAGTTTTTTTTTTTAGTATTTTATGTATACTAAAACAAATAGTTCCATTTTTCAACAAGTGGATAACCAGTTTTCCTAACACTATTTATTGAAAAGGCTGTCTTTTCTCCAAACTGTATGTCTGGAAATTTTGTCAAAAAATTAATTGGCTATAAGTGTATGGGGTGTTTTCTTTATTTTCTGTTTTGTTCCATTGGTCTATGTGTTTGTTTTTGTGCCAATTCTGTACTATTTTTATTATTTTAAATATGGAGTATAATTTGAAGTCAGCAATTGTGATGTCTCCTGGATAGTTCTTATTACTGAGAATTGCTTTGGCTATTCTGAGTTCTTTGTTTCTTCATATAAAGTTTATGACTAATTTTTTCTAGGTCTGTAAAGAATAACTTTGGTATTTTGATAGGAATTGTATTGACTCTTTAGGTCACTTTTGGTAGAATGACCATTTTGATATTTATTCTGAATATCCAATAAAAAGGGAAATCTTTTCATTTTCTGAGATTTTCAGTTTCTTTAGTGATCTAGAATTTTCATCATGGAAATCTATTATTAAGCTTGATTATGTTTATTTCTAAGTATTGTTTGGGTTTTGACACTATTGTGAATGGGATTTTTTTTAAATTTCTTTCTCAGTGGATTCATAATTGGTATATAAAAAAGCTACTGATTATTTTTAGGTTGATTTTGTGTCCTGCTACATAGCTGAATTTGTCTACATAGCTGAATTTGTCAACTTTAGTAGTCTTTTGGTTAAAGTTTTTGGGTCTTGTAGCTATAAGATCATGTCATCTGATAATAAAGAAAATTTAAATTATTTTCTATTATTTTTTAAATTCTTCTCTTATCATATTGTTCTGGCAAGAGTTTTGAGAACTATATTGGAAAGGAGTGGTGGTAGTGATCATCCTTAACTTGTTCATGATTTTAAAAGAAATTCCTGCAGTTTTTCTTCATTCCATGTTATGTTGGCATTGAATTTATTGTATATTGCATTAATGATATTAAGGTACATTCTTTCTATTTTGATTTTCTCCAGTGCTTTTTTTAAATATAAATTAATGTTGGGTTTTGTCGAATGCCTTTTCTTTCTTTCTTTCTTTCTTTTCTTTTTGTGATGTTCATGTGATTTTTGTCCTTGTTCTATTTATATATTGAATAACAAGTATTGATTTGTGTATGTTGAATCAGCATTGCTTTCCTGGGATGAAGTCAACTTGGTTGTGGTGTACATTTTTTATGTGGTTTTGAATGCACAGAACTAATATTTTGTTTAGAATGTTTGCATCTATATTTACTAATAATATTGGTATTTAATTTGGGGGGAAAATATTTGTTTGATTTTGGTATTAATATGATACTGGCCTCATAGAGGGAAGAATTTCATCCCTTTCTATTTCACAAAACAAATTGTGAAGTTTGAGTTTAGTCCTTCTGTAAAAAAATTGTAGAATTAAGCTATTAATCCACCTGGAACTGGGATATCCTTGATGGCAGGTTTTTATTGTTGTGTCTATCTCTTTGATTGTTATCGTTCAGTTTAGGTTTTCTATATTCTCTAGGTTCAACTAGATAGGTTCTATGTTTTTAGAAATGTGTTTATTGCTTTCATGTTAAGTTTATTGGAATACAAATTTTCAAAATAGTTTCCGATGTTTTTCTGAGTTTCCCAACTGTCTTTGGTGAGAGCCTTTCATTTTTTATTTTAGTAATTTGGACTGATTCTCATATTCCTTTGGTTAGGTTGGCTAAGGGTTTGCCAATTTTATTAAGACCTTTCACATTCAGTGTTATTATTGAGATATGCTTTTTTTCATTTCGGTTTCTATTTTCTGTTTGATGTAGTGTCATTTCTTCTTTAGTTGCCTATCTAGTGGAGTTTGCTTCTTCACTGGTTCTGGGATTTGCACCTTTTTTGTGCATTATTTCTTTAAGTATTTTCTCTGGCTGGCTTTGTAGTCATGAATTCTTTAAATTTCTGCATATCTTGTAATGTTTATATTTCTCCATAAATTTTCATATTTTCTTTGCCAAGTAGTTTGAAGTTACATACATATTCTCTGTTTACTCAAAGGGTATTTTGTTGTTATTGTTTGGTCTTGTCTTTATAAAGTTGGTCTTCATTTGATTGTCTTATTAAAACTGTTTATCCCCACTACTGAGGTATAATTTTTCTGAAGTCTCTACTCAGTCCTCTTGAATTCAATTGTTTTATACTGAATGAAAAGATTTCAGATTTTGTATAGTTTTCTTGCTATATAAAATAAATATATAAATATGTATATGTTTATGATATTACAAAAAATTGGATTGTGACCTTCCTTGTTGATTATCCATTTACACATGCATGGGATGTTTTCAGTGGTTATTTTCAAACACTAATAGAAAAGCTATACAGATTTATGGAACTCTTTAACTGCTCTGGAAAATCTTCCTTCTTATAATTTATTATTATTTTTGCAGTGCTGGGGATGGAACCCAGGGGCATTCCACCTCCAAGCTACACCCTCAGACCTATGTTTTATTCCTTATTTTGAAATAAGGTCCCACTGAGTTGCTAAGGGTCTCACTAAGTAATAGCTGAGGCTGCCCGCAAACGGCCATCCTCCTTTCTCAGCCTCCCAAATGCTGGGATTACAAGCCTGCACCACCACACCCAGCTTCCTTCTTGTACTTTTATTAGAATATTTTATAGGAATAAAATGAAGTAGATGTATAGCATAGCACATTTGTTTTACCTATTTATTTATTTAGTATCACAAGTATATTTCTTTTTCAAAGGCTAAAAGAGCCTATATATTTTCCTAGAATTTATAAAAAGTTTTTTAGAAGAAAAGTAAGTTTTGATATATTCTCCTTTATGGGTGAAATTTAAATTTCTTTTTTCCATTCCTTTTGATGATGTTGATAATGATAACTACTACTTTATGAGTCTCATGTTTTTATTTCCAAGGTATAAAGATAGAGAATAGGTGTACCCTAGAGTGAATAAACTTCTATAGATGATAAATAAAAAATTGGCTTCAAACATGTTCACGAAATATTGTACTTTCTCAAAGGTGTTTTGTCTGAAATAGTTTCCAGGCTTTCACCCAAAATGATGGCAATGTTTCAAATGTTTCCTTTAAAGTCAAAATGTGGTCAGTTGCAAACAATCTGCAATGACCCATAAGAGGGTTTGGAACTTATCAATGATATTGCAAATTCACAGCTTTGCTGTACTGCACCGTAAAACTTTCATATGTCCACTTCTAATTTAATATAATGTACTTTTATACTCTGGAAAGTACAAGAGGTAATGACCTGAATTATAGTCCTTTAGCACTACATCATAAAAAAATAAGAAAGAGCTCTAGGGGTAGAATTTATTTCACCTATTGCTAAAATGACATTTTCATTGAACTTTAGTATCACAATAGTTTAAAGAAACTAGTCATCATATAACATAATACCTAAAATTCCATTATAAAAAGCAAATATAGTACTGTTTTTATTAAATTTGTCAAATCACAATTCAACTAACAAAGAGTTAATGACAAAAACATAATAAACTGCATATCCTTAACATATCAATACCTTCTGATTATTAGAGTTTATATAAGAGTGTTATCAATGTTAGGGATGCCAGAAAATTTTAAGTACCCTGGAATTTTTTTTTTTTTTAGATTTTCAGACAGTGTCTAAAGAACTTAATGTGACTCTTATGAGAGATATTAAATTATTGTGAGAATCTTCTTCTGTGGATGCTATGAATTAGTAGAATAGTCTCTTCTCATTTTAAAGGAAGACCATGGATAAACTATATTTCTAAGAGCACATAGGCAAATTGGAATTTTTCAATTTATATATGGTTTTGTTATTTTTTTTACCATTTATCATGTTTAGCTTTAATTTAAATTGATAAATATGTCCTATGCTTAAAATTGTATATGTCATTAGTAATCTAATGACTGGCAAATATTATGTAATATCATGATACTGTTTGCTTTGATATTCTAACAGCCAACAACATTCATATTAAATCAGAAGAAAAGTCATTGGGAGCATTCTTACAATATAAATGCTTGCCAAACATCTAACTGTAAAATTAAATATTTATCATTTTTTAAAATATTGCCAATTTTATCTACATCAAGCATTTAGTATTCTATGGATTTTCTTAAATTTATACTATGGAAAAGTGGCTTTGAATTGCAAAGGTGATATGGATAAGGCAACAAAATAGTATATAATATAGAAAATGCAAGGAAAAGCGAAGAAAATGACCATGACTCGTGTTAAAAATTATTTCCACATGAATTTTGATCAGTATTTTTGCTTACTTTTTTAAATAGGTTCATACCTACTCCCTAGGCAGTTTTCTCCATGTATAATCAGAGACATCCAAGCATTTTATCTGATTTGTCAGCTTGCATGTTGAAAAGGAACAAACACACAATGTTGGCCTTCATTTTCTTTGACTTTTTCACATTGCAAAGAACTGCATTAATCCTCCATTTTATAAATTAAAGTAGATGCCATTACTTTCCACACTTGATCTTGCTGAAATAGTGTTGTATAAGTTATGTAGATCAACTGATTTCAACATTATGGAAAAGGAAGTTTAGAATTATATCCAATATAATCAGAAATGTAGAGAAAAATTATCCAAAAGAACCATTTATGACATGACTATGTGCCTTGGTAACATTCAGTGTCTGCATCCATTTGCAGTCTTTTGCTGAAAATCCTACCTTGAAGTTGTAACATTATAAATTTAGCTTTGCCAATAAGACATTCAATGTAAAATAATTTATTAATTCAAATGGCCCTCCTATTCTGATTTTTCTTATTACATTGAGGTCTTACAAATAATGGTACAAGAGTCCTGGAAAAGTGCAATGAACACAGAAATTGAGTATTCTATGGAGGCCTGGAATGGTGAGCAGAAGACAGGTCCTCACCTTATCTAGTTCCTCCTATATATTCTGGCACACCCTTTGCTTTCCCTTTACTCCTTATGTCCAGATCCAATATCTTGAATAGCCTTAAAAAGATACAATTGAAAGTATTATGGGAGAAGTCAATAAGAAAATAAATTTCTCTGAAACAAACTTCTAGCTTTTGTCTGTATCCCTAAACTGAATCTTTTGGCTTCCCTTCTTTTTAAGATATAACTGGAAACCACAATATTTTCTTTACAATTTTATAGTGTTGTATATTTTTATATAACTCTTAGGAATAGACAAATGCCACCTGTTTGATTATAATCAAGTAAAAATTAAGAAATATATTTGTTTCTCTCCTGCACTTTGGCAAAGTAAAATCATGCTTGAATGAGAATAGAATTCAAAAGATGAAAAACAATGTGGTCTAGATGTATAGCTAGTGTTCAAGCACTTCTCTAGGATGTGCAAGGCCTTTCATATGACTTCCAGCACTGGAAAAAATGCATATATAAAGGTGTATTTTATAATGCATTTGTGTATATGCAAAATTCTTTACTACTTAAAAGTGTCCAGAGACCCTAGTTAACACAATATATAGTATTTTAATGTTAGTACTTAAAACCTACATAAATACAAAATATGTTTGGGGAAATAACTATTTAAAACTTTATTCTTTAGCCAGGCGTGGTGGCACACGCTTGTAATCCCTGCACTTGGGAGGCTGAGACAGGTGGATTGCACAGGTTCGAAGCCAGCCTCAGCTACTTAGTGAGGCTTTCAGCAACTTAGTGAGACCCTGTTTCCAAATAAAATATAAAAAAGGTCTGGGAGTATAGCCTGGAGATAGAAAACCCTGGGTTCCACCCCAAGTACCACCAAAAATAAATAAATAAATGAATAAATAAATAAATAAAATAAATAAAACTTTATTCTTTGTAGGTATATGCCTTAAAATTACTCATGAGGCTGGGTGTGGTAGCGCACGCTTGTAATCCCTGCATTCAGGAGGCAGAGATCATAGAATCCTGGTTCTCAGAAAGACTCAGCTACTTAGGCCCTTCACAATTCAGGGAGACCCTATTTTAAAAAATTTTAAGAAGACTAAAAAAAATTTATCTAGTGTATAAAGATATATATATATCTTATAAAGATATATATATATATTTATATATATATATATCTTTATATATATATATTTATATATAAATATATATATAAATATATATATATAAATATATATATATTTATATATATTTATTTATATATATATATATAAAGATATATATATATAAAGATATATATATATCTTTATACACTATATATATATTATATATATATAATTACACACACACACACACACACACACACACAGCCCTGTTACAAGTATCTAATTTCTTATAAAATGATTATTTTTGTTTGAAGTTTAACTTCAAATCTTGTGTTTATTAAAAAGTATCTAGGTTTTCAGAAAATGCCAGCATAATATATGATCAATATATCCTTCAGGGCATATAAATAAGCAGAAAACACTAAATACACTTCTGTAGCACTATATTATGATAAAAATTAATAAAAATAAATTTCAGACAAAATGATATATTAAAATGTGGCTAGAAATGCATTCTTTTTATATTTATATTCTATTGCTAATCAAGAAATTCTTAAAATACGAGAAACAAGCCGGGCATGGTAGCGCCCAGCTACCATGGTAATCCCAGCATTCGAGAGGCTGAGACCGGAGGATCACAGTTTGCCGACAGCCTCAGCTACTACTTAGTGAGGCCCTCTGCAACTTAGTGAGACCCTGTTTCAAAACAAAGAATAAAAAATAGGGGAGGGTTGTAGCTCAGAGGTCGAATGCCCCTGGGTTCCATACACAGACCCGCAAAAAATAAATAAATAAAAATAAAATAAAATACAAGCAACGTATGTTTATTCACTATTTATTTATAATTTAAAATACAATATAAAACGCTAGAAAAATATGAGATGAATATAATTTGATCAGGATTAAATTTATAACTAATATTATTATAAATATTAATGCACACAGAAAAGAAATGTTCACATAACCATTGTGGGTAATATTGAAGAACACACTAGATGAAATATGCTGCAAAAAAAAATTGAGTAGCTGAAGTTGAGGGTAGTGGTGTATACCTGTAATCCCAGTTTTGCAAGGCAGAGACAGGAGGATCTCAGGTGTAAGGCCAGCCTCAGCAAACTTAGCAAGACCCCATCTCTAAATAAAAGATAACTAAAATGCTCCTGGATTCGATCTCTATCAGTGAAAAACAAAGGAACAAAGAAGGAAAGAGAAAAAGGAATTGATTGACTAGCTCATAGAAACTACAGCCTTGAGCATTTCATTTTCCCTCTAGGGGTCTATGCAGTTCCTTTTCTGCTCTTTTTTTTTTGTTTTAATTTTAAATATCTGTGGAGTTAAATATATCTCCCAATGCATTATGAATTCTTAGTATCAGTAATATACTGAATATATTATAATATACAGAACAATAATGCCTTATTCAGCTCTGTATTTTCTACTGTGCTTGAAGGATACATCTAGCACATATTAAAAGCTCTATTAAATACTAATTATTTAGTTCTAGAGATGACACATCATACACACACACACACACACACACACACACACACACACACACTTAGGTAAGTCATTCCCAGAAGAGGGAGAAGGTACTTTTATCTTTAAAAAAATTAGGATTGTCTACATTTTTACTTCTGATTCTCATTAAATTATTGCCTTCTTTCTTGAATAATAACCACATCAAGTTCAGACTTTCCTGACCATATTTTTCAGACAATTGATTATTCAATCTTGGGAAAAATTGCCAAACCATTAATATATCATAAAATTGGCTACTGCTCTAATTTAAACAATGAAGCAGATTAAAGCAGCTTGGTACAGCAATGAAAATATCATGCTGTTGGAATTCAAATGCAGACACAGCCAGAGGCTGTTTGATTTTTACCAACATAATTACAGTTAAACAATGTAAAGACATCTCTCCTGTTAAGAAAAGACCTTTTCGTGCCTAGAAATAAGTTGCCTCTCAACAGATTTGGCTAAAACAGAAAGGACTTTAAGTCTGTTTTAAGACTAAGTTATTCTAAATACTCAGATTTTCTTTTCTTTTAAATCAGGAATCAACTTCAGCTAGGTTCTTACAGGACTGAGTTTCATTCTTTGGTCAAAAATCAACATATCTGAAAAATGCAGTCTTGAAGATAACAGCATACAGAATTACTTCATTAACTCAATAAAATGAACCAAATCAACTGATAACTAAAAAGAATTACCAACAATAAGAATTAGAAAAACAATCCTGTAATTTTAATAAGGAATTTGATTTACTATAGAGATGAAGCATTTGTATGAATCAATCTCATTCTAGCACTTTGTTCAGGTGAGGTCAATTAAAGTACAAATATGGGCAATTTCAAATAAAGTTGAATATGCCTGGATGCTAAATTCAGTATATCCAGAAAAAGAAATCTTTCCCATCATAAAAGAACCCTTTGATATCTCATGCAGACATCTTGCATAAAGAAATGTGTTTTAGATTTAGTTATAAAGTTTATTAAAATACATTCTAAAATATGGAGTAAATACTTTATGAACTGATATGGATCCTGTTACACATTATGGTATTATACTCACCTAAAGATAAACTGTCTTTGAAATATACATTTAATTAAAGTCATATATAAACCCACTTTTAAAAATAATGAGCATAATTAGAAAATAAAATTTTGAATACCTACCTTCATAAATTATATTTTGGCATAGGCATATGCCGAGAACTAAACTATTAGAAAATATCTACTTTGAAAACATTGAATAGACTTTTTGTAAGAACATATTATAGGGAAAACAACTTGATAAATTCTGCCTGGGTTTAAGCTCTTCGGGGGTCACTCTCGCTACACCTGTCTGGACCTTTATCTGTGTGGGAAAAGAGAGACACCTGTGACACATTCTCCAATTAGAAGCTTACAATCAAGAAATGGCCAGAAAAATAAGCGTGAGACCATTAGAAAACAATGAAAGTAAGAATATATATATTCATATATATTTCCACTATTTAATATTATTTCTTTCATATATGTATATATGTACATGTTTCTTTAATATATACATATATTATATTCAAGAGAATACTGAATGTTAGGAATGTTCTAATGAAGTAAGTTTTTTTTATATTTTATGCTGAAACCATGTCATTGCCAATGCAAAATGGAAACTGGCAATAAAAGCTTCCATTTACATGAGAAATTGCCCAAGTGCCCCCACACATACTGCTGTTCATGCACAATACAAAGTGGTTCCATTTTCAGTGGAACATATGCTAAATGTTTAAGCTCTCAGATGATTTAGACAAAATGGAAAAGATTTTTTAAACATTTATTTTACACTTTACAGGATTCATTTAGATTGGCAGATGTTCCAAAACCCAAGGAAAAGTAACTTAACTCGCTAGCGGGATTGACAATGTTTGAGAAGAATGCAAGAGGGAGAAAAGTAAATATCTCACCTTGTGGCACTAAGCATCAGAAAGCAAATATAGCAATAAATGAGTAATACATAAAACTCTAGAGGAAATCTAATAGTTAAAATACTGAAGGGCTTCCAAATTCTTTCAGGTACCTGAAGCAAATGATGTATCGATTTTGCTGTTAAACTGCACAGCTGTAACCAACACATTAGACATGGAAGATAAAAGCAATGACTAAAAGCACCTTATTTCATCTGTCACACCTGAGGCACTGCCTTCTCCAGACCTTTAGTGTATTAGCACAGAAAATCAATTAAGTAAAGAGCTAAACAAATGAAGGGAGAATAAAAATGGCCTCATTCACAAAGTGTCCGGGATGTCAACAAGCCCAGGAGAATTCAGTAAACTATGATATCTCCAAATAAACCATAACAACTTTCTTTTCTGAACATCTAAAAGTTAGCAATTATGTATCACAAATTTTCCCAAGCCTATTTTGGAAGGTCCTCAGCCATTAAACAGTATATGATAACACTAAATTGCTTATGGACAAAAATGAGCCCTCTATAAAATTCACATCAGAGTAGTTTGTTTCAGCTTAAAATTTATTGTATAGACATTTCTGAAATTGTAAATATTATGCATCAAAAAAAGAAACACACTGATTGAATAGAGCCATTTTCTTAATAGTTTCTCTAATTGGTGGTTCACATGGACCGTCAGAAAAAGTCCATTTTCATTTAAAATGTGCATGGCCTGTTCCGTGCTTCTACATGATCACCAAATTTTAGGGCAACTCAGGTGATGAATTTTATCAACCATTTTTTACCACAACAATCAAATGATTCCTATTTAAGTGGACAAAGCCGTAGTAATAAAATCTACATCATGGAATATGTAGCTTTAAATAGTATATTAAATTTTCTTTAAGAAAAAATTGTTTTCCTACTAAGAAAATCGAGCTTCTTCTTGAGAGTATCTCAAAAAGTGTCATAGGAAATTTGTATCATATTTCAGTGCAGATTAAATTTTACAGCCAGTATTGACCCAAATTAAAAAGCTACTTATTCTCTATCTCTTGAACCATTATTACATAACACCTCACCAATTTGCAAGTTACTGCAGTTTTATATCATCTATCAGCTCTTGTACAATCACATTATTTTCCTCTCATCTTTATTCATATCAATTTTCCTCCCATAAAATACTGTTTATAACTGGGCATAGTTGTGCATATCTATAACCCAGTACTTGGGAGGCTGAGACAGGAAGATTGCAGGTTCAAGGCCAGCCTAAGCAACTTACTAAAACTATCAGCAACCTAGAAAGACCCTGTTTCAAGATAAAACATAAAATAGGACTAGGGTTATACTACAGAAGTTGGATGTCCTGGGTTCAATCCCCAGTAACACACACACATACACACACACACACACACACACACACACACACACACAATGCTCTCAATATACCAACCTCACACACACACACTGTCCATACACAGAGCTCCATAAACTCTGTCTTTACCCTGACCAAACCCAAATTTAATTACTTTAAGCATGTACTATTATTCTGTCTTCTCATAGTATTTACTAATGCCCAGATAGCAAGACTTCTCCCATGAAAGTATGATTCTTCCACTTTCGTTCTGATTGGTTTGCATTTTATTCCATAGAATCAATACCAGCCGCTAACTATATCCTGCTTTCTTACCTGAGATTCAAACCGGATATTCACTGAGTGTCTGTTGCGGTTCAGGCAGCATGTCCCCACTTTTCTGTGTGTAAAAGCATGCTAAATGTAGTCATTTGCATCTCCTAAATTTCTTACGTCCTACTGGTTCAATTTTACTAATGAAAACAAATTCAAAAAATGTGAAACTTGCTAAATCCATTAACTCTTAATCACACAGACATCCACTGGAGTCTCCTTCTTTGTGATTTCCTTCTAGGAAATAGCTCTACTTTCTCTGTACATAATGGTTTATTAGATCAGTTCTTTGCAAACTCATATCTGCTATCTTGTATGTTTTGTAAATCTTCAAGAAAATAGAAATAGAGATCCATATTCAAAGCTTCCAATATGACATCAGGAGAAGCAAAAAAAAAAAAAAAAGGTGGAAAATGTAGGAAGGTATGATGGCCTTTTCAGGAGTTTTATATGTTAGTAGGTATGTATTACACACATATCCAGAGAAGTACCTATGTATACACAAAGAGAAAAAGATAAAGTGTGGAACATGGAAATTTTGAGAAGGAAATCAGAAAGGCCTGAAGTATGTGGCATATCTCATAAAGCAATCAAGGTTGCTGTTCTGGAAACCAATACAGAGTGCCATTAAAAGAACACAGGCTTTAACAAGAAAGTCTTCATCCCCTTTCTGGTTTCCTTGTAATACAGTGCCTTTGCTTTCAACTAAAGATATGAATTTTTTAAAATACAGTGCCTTTTAACAGCAACATTTTATATGTAGATACACTATTACAAAAAAATACCAAAGTGAACAATTCTACTGAAATTGATATCTTCAGATAACCATAAGCAGCTTGTAATTTGACAAGGCAATTTAGAACAGATCTAAGGTCTCAGATGTTCAAAAATCCAGCTTTTACCAGGGTGACATGGTTAAGTATCTTACAGGCAGAACAGAACAGAGTAACTTTCTAACTGACTTCAGATATTAGGGAAAAGGCCTGCTTGATGCCTGAAAACCTTGATCAACATCAATTATGTTTCATGAGCTAAAGCCTTAAGTTAATTTCCCCCAAAATGACTCTTGAAACTCAGCTTAATTAGCTGGGAAAGAAGCACCTTGTTCCATCAGCCTATGAAAAGAAATTATTTATCCAGGTCTCAAGGGAAAGAACACTGATAAATATATTTTCATAAAAATTAAAAGTAAAAAAAAATCTAAGAATGTATCTCTGCCCAACCACAAGGGCCTAATCAGGTCACTCCAAAAAACAGAAGAAGGGCACTTTAAGAAAGCAGAGGTAAAGATGAGGTCATGATAAGAACACATTTTAACTCAGAGTTTCATAGGGCTTTATAGCTAAAATTATAAGGTTATTCTTTATGGACACAGAGAGTATGGATTCACTCTGCTTCTACTGCTGTAAAAAGACATTGTACTAAAAGCTACATCATAGGTAGGGTTAGAACATCACAGATCATCAAGAAAACACAAACAAAACTTTTTTTTTTTTTGGTGGTGGTGGTACTGGGGGTGGAACCTAGAGGCTTTCTACCTCTGGGATATACTCCTAGACCTTTTTTTTATATTTTATTTGGAAACAGGGTCTCACTAAGTTGCTGAAAGCCTCACTAAGTAGCTGAGGCTGGCTTCGAACCCGTGCAATCCTCCTGTCTCAGCCTCCCAGGTGTGGGGATTACAAGCCTGTGCTTTACAATAATACTAGCACTATTTGATGTGGAGAACCATTAATATTACAATGGAGAGCTTGACATATTTTTTATTTTATATATAAAAATCCATTCTTACTTCTGTGACTTACTCATATTCCAATAACTAAATCTTTCAAAAATATTTTGCAGTTTTATTTTCTGCAGTACAATCTGAGTGCTTAATTTTGTTCTTTAGCTTTGCAATGTATCTTAAGTCTTTCTCATGTTAGAAAATGAAATTTAAACCAATTATAAGCAACTTGTACTCGATTTTTATTCCTAGCAAATGAACATACTTTTAAATGGCATTACAAGGTATTTTTCACAGCTTTCCTAGATGATAGATACATTCTTAAGGCACTTCTCATTGCCAGGAAATGGGAGCTCTTGTCCCTGTTCCAATAAAATGAGCATGCATAAGAGTCTCTGGGAGACTGATAATCTTCCACACAATTTCATTTGTCAGCTCCCTGTAGTCTACAAGCTTGTCTTCAAGGAGACTTTACCTGCATGAGGATTTCAGGATTAGGCTTTTCTTTGTAATTTCACTCACTAATAATGGGATTCTATGGGCACTTTCTCAATTATTTCTACTTCCCAGGGTGAGACTATAGAGGTAAATGTAGAGATTTATGTACTTAATTCCCTGCAGATCAAAATGATTCTTCTTATTTTTTAATTTTCTGTAAAGCTGAAATTTCCTTTAACATGGAGACTAAAGTGGTAGTTTAATTTTCCTTCTCTTTTCCTTCTCTCTTCCTCAGTACTTTCCACCTTCCTCTTTTCCCTCTCATCTCCCTTCTTTTCTTCATCCTTTCTTCCTGCATTTTTTTCTAGTAATCAGAAAATAGGTACTAGTGTTTCATTTCCCACACCTTTTCCTCTCCTTTTGGTAAATATCCCTGACTATATATTTAAATTACCTTATTTAATAAGCATAGACAGAAGCTCACACAGAAATAGATACATACAAAATTAAGTAAATATTCAATTAACTATAATGAAGTTAAGTTGAATATAAATCAATGTCCTCTTTTGCCATCTGGCTCAAAATCACAATATACATTTCAATAACAATCTGAAGAATAGGTCACATTTATTTGACCTCCAGAACTTTAGTTGTTGCACATCAATTCAACTATGGCCATAGTCAAACTATCATTGTGATATTTCTTCTTTGAATCTAGTATCTGTTTTATCACCTTTCTCATGATTTGCTAAAAATGGAGCAGGCCCTTAATTCTCACTAATATCCTTATTCCATTGTTTTCCTTCCCATTTTCTTATTTTTGGAGAAATGAGAAAGTTTCTTAGAATAAAATAGTCCTGTCATTTATGGCTTTGGCACCTTTAAATTACATTACCTTTCCTAATATGTGTATTTTGTTGGTTTTAATTTAGATTGTCTTCCTAGACCTCACAAAGACAATGCAGATATGTTGGAGGTGGGGCTTGGTTGGTGAAGAAGGGTCCCTGGAGGTGTGTCCTTTGTAATTATGTATGGTCCCTTTTCCTTTGGCTAGCTCTTTGCTCCTGGGCTCCATGATATAAGAACAAAACCCTTGTTCTCTCTCGTTTTTTTCTCTCTCTCTCTCCTCCTTTTGCCATCCCCTGAGCTCTACAGAGTTCACTTGGCCTAATATTTACTAAACCTCTGAAATATCTAGAACTGTGAGTAAATAAAACTTACTTTCTCTATGCTTTGGTGGTCAGGTATTTTGGATTACAGAGAAGGGAATCCTAACTGAAACAAATACTAAGAAATTGTTGTTATTAAATAGAGAAAAACAAATCCATTAATTGAGGAAAAGTAGATTCAGTATAAAGAACCAAAGACTCTGATTCAGATTGTTGGCATTTAGACTTAGTTGTATGCAGTTGATGGTGCAATCTTTAGAACTTTATATAATCATACATGATCTCATGTAATGCTCCATTATTAGATAATCTCTAGTAAGTTTTTTTTTTTATTTTAGTGTTACTTCTTGACCTCTTAATTGAATATCATATTTCACTTAACTGAAAAATAAGGTTTTGTTCATATTTAGTTCATTTGGTCTAACATTTACTAAAACTCTGAAATATTCAGAACTGTGAGCAAATCCAACTTTCTTCCTCTAAGTTGTGATGGTCAGGTATTTTGGATTACAGAAGTGGGAATGCTAACTAAAACAAATACTAAGAAATTATTTTTATTATTATTAAATAGAGAAAATTAAATCTATTGATTGAGGAAAAGTAGATTAAATGAAAAGAACCAAAGACTCTGATTCAGATTGTTGGCATTGAGACTTAGTTGTATACAGTTAATGGTGCAATTTTTAGAACTTTATATAGTTATACATGTCATACATAATCTTATGTAATGTCTCATTATTAGATAATCTCTAGTTTTTTTTTTTCTGATTTTAGTCACTCCTTGACCTCTTCATAGTAAATTATATAGCACCTAATTGAAAAATAAGTTTCTGTTCATACCACATTGGTTCTAAATGGAATTCTTCCCAGAAATTTTACCTGAGAAAATATTTCAAACACAGATATTGAAATGTGCCAGACAATTCTATTGTGTTTTTTCTGCATATCTTTCAAAGATTTTTTTACATTTTCTGTTAGAGAATAAAATCAATAGTGGGGCAAAATAATTTGAATACCTACTATGTGATGGAGAATGAGTCAAATTAAGTTTAAAATGCTTCAGATAGACTTTTGTTAGAAATATTACTCCTTGTTTTTGGCCCAAATCTATCAACCTTTGTCTTTCAAATATGACATGTTCTGATTCTCAATTTAGATAAAACATCCTAATTGACTATTCTCAACTTAAGGATGTAGTTGAGCATTTTGCAACTCATGCAGACTCTGTAAACAAAAATTTGGTAAAATAATACATAAAATAGAAGTTATGACAAAGTGGCTTTGTGTGTTTTTTTAATTATATCAGATAATGTATCCGTTTTTATTTCAGCAAATGTCTGTACAGCTTATCAGGAGAACAGTTTGTATCAGAACTAATTTATGCTCAAGAAACATACAGCATGTTAAAGATTAAGGATTAATGAAGTTCACTGAGCAATATATCTAATTTTGAACTTGATATTTAAAAGCTGTACTGAAATTTACATATTGTAAAGTATAGTATGCTTCTTTTGAGTAGTAAAATTTCTTTATTGGATCATAACAAAAAAAGAAAGGGAACATGATTGTATAACTAAATGATATAGTGGAAAAATTCAATTAGATATCAGTCTGGTTGTTTATCATTCATTTTTGTAAAACTATCTCTACATACATAAGTTAAAGTAACTGTAAATGTGGAAGAATGAAAAAAATCAAACTATTTAATTTCTTTAGATATTATGCTAAAAAATACTTGGTACTTATGTTATTCCAATTATATTAAAGACAAAAATGAAAACATAAAAGCTACTGAACAAAGAGAAACATTACTATTTCAAAAGAGCAGGAGTCTCCTTACTCAGCCTCCCAAATACTAGGATTACAGTGTGTGCTACCAGGTCTGGCTTCCAATACATTTCTTTGAATTTAGATAAAGTTGCAAATCAGAAGACTGTATGTAGACAAATTCTTTCTAGTAAATCTTTAAAAAAGAGCTAATGTAGCCGGGCATGGTGGCACACGCTTGTAATTCCTGAGCTTGAGAGGCAGAGACAGGAGGATCACGGAGGTTGGAAGCCAGTCTTGCTGGCTTAAGAGACCCTGTTTCCAAATAAAAATATAAAATAGGTCTGGGAGTGTAGCCCAGAGGTAGAAGGGTTTCCAGTAACCCCAGTACCACACACACAAAAAAATAGCTAATATAGTTAATGAACATCTATGAATAATATTCACTTCTCCAACGATTTCAAGACATGTTATTTTGTAGTCATTCTAAAATGCATTTATCTTTTCATCCATCTTAAATTCGTAAATGTGAAAATAATTATATCTGTGATAATTCAATATCTGCATTGCCTCAGGCTCATCATTCTAAACATCAATTTTCACTGCATAATGATGGAATTGAAATTGTAGATGGTACTGGGCGTGGTGGCGCATGCTTATAATCTCAGCATTGGGGAGGAGGAGACCAGAGAATCATGGTTCGCGAACAGCCTCAGCTGCTTAGCAAGGCCCTTCACAACTAAATGAAACCCTGTTTCAAAAATTATTTGCTTCTGTATTCTAAGCATTAAAAAAATAAAAACTGATTGAATAATTTGAAGTTTCTCTGTATTCGTGTTTAAATTTTTCTTCATTGCATTTTCTCATTTCTTTTGGATCCAAAGTATTACATGTATTCAAGAGTGTTTCTGGCATATTAAAAATGCAACTTTATATATGCAAGGGAACCAGATATTTTTGTTTTCATTGATTGAGAAATCAAAAGGTTAAGTCTCTCTATGGTATTACCCAAAGCTAAATTAGCTAACAGTTTGGAGATTAGGCACTAAAAACATTATCGACTTGCTAATTGTCTATATGGAATTTTTAGGTAACTGTTTCAAAAATTTGTTCTTAAGAATTAAAAGATCAATATTATTTTCTAAATAAAATTACAAAGAAGGAAATTTTTTCTTATATAAATTATGTATTAAAATGAAATTCTAATTCAAAGAAAAAAGCTAGGGCAAATTAAATTCTGTTTCACAAATGCAATCATAAGTCATAGGTACAATGCATAGAAAAATTTTCTGAGAAGTCTGAAATATAAATGTTAGCAGATAGGTTAAAGAAGGGCTCAAAATTCAAATTTCTACCAAACATGTTCATAGTCTTCTAACTCTTCCTCCAATTTTGCCTGCCAACTGTCAGAGACACATTGTGGGCAGGAACGGATCTACTTCTGGATCAAGGTATATGAAAAAAAAAAATCAAGGTATATGAAAAGTCAGGAAAAATGATGTTATTCTGATTTCCATTTTTCTCTTTATTTTTTTCTGTTACTGCCATACACCTTCCAGATATTACCATAACACTGGTTGAAATTGAAGAGATAGATACTGATGCTGTCAGACATATATAACTCAGAGGATGTCTTATCAAACTAGTGGACTTGTGTACTGCATAATGTAGAACTCTTTCTGATCTTCCATAGTGTGGCCCCAGACACATTACTGGTGGAAGGAACTACGTAGCAGAGTGTATTAGTCAATACCTCAGAATTTTAATCATAATTCTGAATGATGTACTTAGAAAAGTAGATTTTTCTATGCAAAAACTCAATAAAATACTAAATAGAAATATATAAAAAAGATATTTTATAATGTCTAAGTTGAATTTGTCTAAAAGGCCAGACTAATTCAATGTATAAATTAATAAAAACAACTACCATTTTGAAGAGAAGGAAATATAATCTCATCAGGTTTTTTTTTTCAAAAAAATGTTTGAAGATTCAACATTCTTATACAGCACTTGTTGCCCCCCATGATTTGTGCATGTATGTCATTGTCAACATAATTTACATTATCATGTGAGACCAATAAAATAATACAATAATACATCAATAAAAGCAAATGCAAAAAATAAAATATAGCCGGGCTTGGTGGCACACTCTTGTAATCCCAGCATTTGGAGGCTGAGACTGGAGTATCGTGGTTCGCAGACAGCCTCAGCTACTTAGTGAGGCCCTTCACAACTCAGTGAGACCCTGTTTCAAAATAAAGAATAAAAAAACTTGGGCAGGGAGTGTAGCTCGGAGGTCAGATGCCTCTGGGTTCCATCCCCAGACCCGCAGAAAAAAAATGTTTTTTAAATATATAACAATGACTGAAAAAAAAGAAACACATACACAAGCACAACCATAAAATATAATTATAGGGGAAACTTTGTCTCTTTAACCTGATAAATATATCTAGAAAACACTCACACTCTCTACAGAAAACATATTTACTAGTAAAAAACTTGAATAGTTTTCCTCTGAAGATCATAAATGAGTGAAGAAAATCCAGAATCAAGACTTTCACTCAGCGTTATACTGAAGCCTCCTCCAGTGTGTTAAAGCAAAAAAGAAAAGTCAAATTATTGTAAAGGAAGAGACAATAGTTGAAAGCTATTTGCAAGTATGTGTGTGTGTGTGTGTGTGTGTGTGTGTGTGTGTGTGTGTGTATATATAGGATTAAAATTTTTCTAAAATTTTTAAAAAGAAATAAGAAAATAATAGATAAGTATAAGTAAAAGGTGCCTAATATTAACAGGTAAGGCTAGAAGGATCACAGGATATGTGATCAATACACAAATAGGCATCTTTTCATGCTACTAATGAAAAATTGAGTACCTTGTGTTAAACTAATATAATTATACCCTAATGTACACCAATTTTATGCTAATTATTTGTGAAAATTAGAAAAATAATGAACATAAAATGCTATTGTATCAAAAGTACTTTTACAATATAAAAGAATTTTAATTAATTTTTAATCTTTATTATATCATCAGTTGACTAAAAACTATTCACTTGTAAAAATACATTAAAATACTAACCCATGTCTAGCTATAATTTATTGTCCTTTCTTTTATTCCAAGTTACCTAGAAATTAATCTTTCCTCTCTCTATTTTTTTTGTTGTTGTTGTTCCAGTACTGGGGTTGGAACCCAGTAGCATTCTACCACTGAGCTATGCCCCAGCCCTATTTATTATATTTTATTTTGAAACAGACTCTCACTGAGTTGCAAAGGGCCTCACTAAGCAGCCGGGGCTGTCATGAACAAGGACCCTCCTGTCTCAGCCTCCCAATTACTGGGATTACAAGCGTGCACCACCACGCTCGGTTCCTGTCTCTACTTTTTATGAACACACATTAAAATTATTTATGTATACACTTAACTGATAAGATTAAGTTCATACATATACAAAATGTACATTAATCGTATGCAAACCCATTTTTTATCATCACCACCCACTTTCCCAGCACCTTCCCAATGTTTAATAATCACTATTCTATTTTCAGGTAGAGTATTTTTAGTTTCCACATATGAGAGAGAACTTGTAATACTTTTTTTCTGTGTCTGTTTTATTTTGTTTTAACTTGATGTTCTTCAGGTCCATTCATTTTGCTGCAAATTAAAGTATTTTCTTTTCCTTTGTAGCTAATAGTACTCCGTTATGTACATATGCCAAATTTCTTCATTCATGTTGCCAGGTCCTAAGGCTGATTCCATCTCTTAGTTTTTGTGAATAGTGTGACAAAACACCTGCATGTAGGCCTCTCTTTTGTATGCTAACTTCATTTTCTTTAATTTGTAATAGTTTTATTTTGAGTGATATAAAGAATGTGAATGTTATACACTTTATGGCATACAATATAATGTTTTTTATATATGAAAACATTGTATAATATTTAAATAAGATTAAATATATCTGTCTCATCAACACAATTTCCATATGGTAAAAATTTTCAAAATCATTTCTTTGGGGATTTTGATATGCAGTAAACCATTATTTTTTGTCATCATCCTACTGTGCAACAGCACACCAGGACTTTCTATTCTTACTGAATTATAACTTAGTATCTATTATTTTTGTTTTATTTTTCTTTGGTACCGGGTATTAAATACAGGGATATTCTAGTCCTGAGATATATCCTCAGACCCATTATATATTTTTTTTATTTTGAAAGAGGATCTCACCAAATTGCTGACAGCCTCCCTTAATTTCTGAGTCTGGCATTGAGTCTGCAATGCTCCTGTCTCAGCCTCCCAAGCACTAGGATTAAAAGTGTGTACCAACATGCCTGACTACTTAGTACCTATTGGTCAAACTCTCTGCTACCTTTTCTCCTTCCCTAGATACTATGTTCTTCAATAATCACCATTTTATTCTTAACCTCCATGAACTTTTCAAAGTCTACACATAAGTGGAATTAAATTAAAATATACTTATCATTCTGTGCTTGGTTTATTTCCTTTAAAATAATGATCTCCAGTCCCAATCATCTTGTAGTGAAATAATATTTCTTCATGTAGACTTAGCATATTTTTGTATCCCATTTATCAGTTGATGGAAACTTAGGTTGTTCCTATTTCATAGCTTTTATGAATACTGCTAAAATGAACATAGGGATGCAGAAGTCTTTTCTACATACTGATTTTATTTCCTTTGAGTATATGTCTAAGAAAAGGATAGCTGGAACATATGGTAGTTTTAATTTTTTTTATTTTTTTGAGGAAGTTCTCCACAGTGGCAATATTACATTCCCACAAAAAATATGAGTTCCTTTTGTCCACATTCTTATCAGCATTTTTATTTTTTGTTTTGTTAATAGTAATCATTCTAGCTAGGAATAACATGCTTCTTCATCTTTGTTTTCTTACTCATGGTGGCTAATGACACTGACCATTTTTTCAGTTTCTATTTAGGTCATTTGCCTGTTGTAATTTTATTAATATGTTAAACATTTTTAATTATGTAAGAAAAATTTAAGTATAAGTTTATTGTTTGCACCCATCAATTTTGTTGGTATGTTAGTATTTTCTCAAAGTTTGATAACACAACATGATGTCTATCATGCACTTAATAAATATAAAGTGAACATTGTCATTTTTTAAAGTGTAATATTTTTTATTAAATAAGAGATGGCCAACTTTATATCATTAAAAATAATCTCATGACTTTGTATGGTTTACAATTTTAGTGATTCCATAATAAGAAAATAAAAATAGATATTTATTTGCCTTTCATTGGTGAAAATGGAGAAATGCTGAGTTAAGTCCTTAACAGAGAAATAAATAAAAATGTACTACAATAAAAATAATTTGAAGAATGAATATGTCTTAGAAAAATAAACAGAAATATAAAGATAGCTTCAATATAAGCTAGTCTTAAATTTTGTTGAAAAAGCAAGAATCAATGTTTAAATAAAATTGACCACAGGAGGAATTTGAATATTCGGTTAAGATAAGTTTGAAAGGTTCATTCAAGAACATTACTTCTAAGGAGACAACTTAGGTATTCATTCAGTCAGTCAACACATATTTATTATATTTTGTATCAAGTGCTTTCTAGAATCAATGGATAAAAAGGGAAAAGAAATGTCATGTTCTGTTCTCATGGATAACATATACTATGATCAGAGTAAATGAACTAAAAAAAATGAGTGCCATTTAGAATAATGAAGTAAGGCAGGGTAATAGGAAATCACAGAAAGAAAGTATTTCAGAGAGTATTTCTTTGGCAAGAACTTGGTAAGAATTTCATAAGTATATGTGTGAGAAGGAATCTAAAGGAAGTGAGAAGTAAATGAATGCTTTATAGAAAGAATTTTTTTTAAATAAGAGGATAAAAGCAATAGAATTAAAACCTTCCTTTGCATGTTTCCCAAATGAGTGTCAGACCACACCTTCAGCATGTTCTATTGGGCTGGTAGCTCACAAATTCATTCTTCTATCCTTCAAATTGCATTTGCCAGGCTTTTTTATGATCTGAATTTGAGGCAATTTGACTAACTGAGAGGTTTTAGCAAGAGATTATAAATTTGGAGGTAGAAGCTGTAGTATCTCCCTCTTCCTGATTCAGGGATATCAATAGAAGTGATTATCTCTTGTTCTAGGAAGGATTATCTTCATTCTTCAAGCTGTGGCCAGTGGTTCTTTTTCCTGGCTTCTGGTTATTCTATCTCTCTATTGTGCCTCCATACTTAGGGGTCATAAGGAGTTTTTGCTATTACTAAAATCTGAATTGTCTCTCTGTCCTCTTGTGACTTTCTAGATTTTCTAATATCTTAACAACAAAGTTCAGTAAACTGTAATTTATTTTCTTTCAACATTATTATAGGTGATACTATGATTGACATAATCTCAGTTTCGAGACAGTGGTCACCCAAACATGTCATTTTCAATTTCCAAGATAAAGACCTGAAATTAATTTAAATAAGTTATAGCTCACTTTATGTAAATTATGTTAACATTTTTTTCATTTATTGTGGTATTGAGAATTAATTTCTAGGGGCATTTTACCTCTGAGCTTCACCACCAGCCCTTTTATGTTTTAACTTATAAACTACTGGGTCTCACTATATTACTATTTGATGGTCTCAAAATTGATATCCTCCAGTTTCAGTGTCTCAAGGACTGGGATTATAGGCCTTTGCCACCACATCCAACTATATTTATATCCAGTTATGTTTATTATTTCTAAATAACTTGAAAGACAGAAAGTAGAAACATAGGAATGTACAATATCTGTCTAGTTAATATTATTTTATATATAATATAATCAAATTTAAACAAGTTAAATAATATTTTACTATAAACCATAATATTTTGTGAAAACTTGATGTACAAAAATGATTATGATGTTCCTGATGACTTCAGTTTAATCAGCAATTGCTTAGAAATAGTTCAGGCTTTTTAATCAACTGACCAGATATGTATCGAGTAATAACTAGTAGAGTATTTTAGTGCTTTGCTGTTCCTTCCCCTCCCTTACTCAAGGGAAGCAGCAAACACAAGGCTAATTTCAAAAGATCGTATAATTAATTGTAAGATATTTAGGTCTTCTTTGATCTCTCTTTTCAGTGTTTTATAATTTTCCTTGTAGACGTCCTTTACCTTCTTCGGGTAGTTTAGCTCTAAGTATTTTATTTTTTGTGAGATATCCTGAGTGGAAATGTTTTATGGATTTTTCAATGGATTTATGGTTGGTATACAAAATACCTTCTGATTTTTTATGATTGATTTTATATCCACTCTCCTGAATTTGTTAATCAATTCTATAACCCATTTGGTTGAGTTTGTTGAATCTTCTAAGTATAGTATCATGTCATCTTCAAATAATGAAAGTTTGAGTTCTTCTCTTTCTAATTGTACTCCTTTAATTTCCTTGCCTTGCCTTATTGCTATGGTGAGAGTATCAAGTACTATATTGAAAGGAAGTGGTATAAAGAACATTGTTGTTTTGTTCCTGTTTTTAGGGGAAATTTTCAAAGTTTTTCCCCATTTAATATGATGTTGGCTGTGGGCCTATTTTAGATTCCCTTTATGATGTTGAGGTATGTTCCTTCTATTTTGATTCTCTGCAGAACTTTTAGCATAAATGGATGTTGGATTTTGTTAAATGCTTTCCAACATCTATTGAAATGATTTTTGTCTTTGGTTCTGTTTATATGATAAGTTATATGCATTGATTTTTATATGTTGAACAAGCCTTATATCCCTGAGATAAACCCTACTTGGTCATGGTATATGATTTTCTTGATGTGGTTTTGAATGCATGTTGCTTGTATTTTGTTTAGCAGTTTTGCTTCCAAGTTATCAAAGATATAGGCCTGTAGTTTTCCTTCCTTGAGCTTCTTTTATTGGTTTTGCTATTGATGTGATATTGGCTTTATATTTGGAGAGAGTCCAAATATATTTGGGAGAGTCCTGTTTCTTTCTATTTCAGAAAATAGATTGAGGGATATCAGGATTAGCTTTGCTATAAAGGTTTTATAAAATTCACTTGGAAAACCAACTGGTCCTGGGTTTTCTTTGATGGTATGATCTTTATTACTGTTTCAATCTCTTTGATTGCTATTGGTTGGTTAAAATTTCTCTATCTTGACTCACTTTAGGAAGGTCATATTTATCTAGAAAGTTGTCAATTTCTTCCAGATTTTTCATTTTGTTAGAATATAGATTTTCAAAGTAGTTTCTGATAATCCTCTGTATTTTTACATTGTCAGTGGGAATATCTCCTTTTTCAACTCTTATCTTTGTAAATTGGGTTGATTCTCTCTCCTTTTTGGCTAAGTTGGCGAATGGCTTATCTATCTTGTTAAAATTTTTTGAGAAACCAGCTCAAAATTTTGTTGATTTTTTTGTATTTTTATGTATTCTCTACTTTGTTGATTTCTGCTCTGATTTTAATAATTTCTTGTCTTCTACTGGCTTTTGGGTTAGTTTTGTTTTGTTTTTCAAGAACTTTGAGGTATTTAATTAGGTTATTTATTTTGTGATTTTCTGATCTTCTTATGTGAGCACTTAATGTTATAAATTTTTTTTCTTAATATTGCCTTCAAAGTGTCCCAGAGGTTTTGATATGCTGTATCTCTATGGGAGGATCTTCTATGTTCATGGATAGGCAGAATAAATATCATAAAAATGGCCATACTTCCAAAAGTGATCTACTGATTCAATGAAATACCCATTAAATTAAAAAGGGCATTATTTACAGACATAGAAAAATCAATCCTTAAGTTCATTTGGAATAAGAGAAAGAAGAGAATATCCCAAGTATTTCCCAGCCACAAAAACCATGCAGAAGGAATCACAATACCTGATTTTAAACTATACTACAAAGTTATAGTAATAAAAAAAAGCATGATACTGGCACAAAAACAGATACCTAGACCAATGGAACAGAATAAAAGACAGAAACAAATCTGCATACTTACAGCCAATTGATTTTTTACTAAGGGGAAAATATATACACTGGAAAAAAGATAGCCTGTTCACCAAATGGTGTTGGCAAAACTGATTAACCATATGCAGAAAAATGGAAATAAATCCCACTTTCTCACCTTGCACAAGAGTCAATTCAAGATTGATCAAACACTTGGAAATTAGACCAGAGACCTTGAGGCTTCTTGAAAAGGGTATAGGTCCAACACTGCAACACAAAGGCAAAGGTAAAAACTTTCTCAAATAAACCAGAGGCAAAATAAACTAAAAGGCAAACCAATATGTGGGATTGCATTAAATTGAAGAGCTTTTATACAGTAAAGACAACTATCAAGAACCACAATCAGGAGCCAACAGAATGGGAGGTTTTTTCCAACTACACCTTCAATAGAGCACTAATATCTAAGATGTACAGACAACTCAAGAAACTCAGCATTAAGGAAAGAAATAACACAATCAAAAAAATTGGCAAGTGAACTAAATAGTTACTTTATAAAAGAACAAATCAAAATGGCCAATATATGCATGAGAAAATGCTTATCATCACTAGCAATCAAAACTACCTAACTCCAAATAGAATGACAATTATTTAAAACACAAACAACAACAAATGCTGGTGAGGATGTAGAGAAATGGAAACTCTACTATATTATTGGTGGAATTACAAATTTTTGCTACTACTTAGAAAAACAGTATGGAGAATCCTCAGAAGAATGGGAATGAACTTACCATATGATCCAACAATACCACCTCTATGTATCTACCCAAAAGAATGGAAACCAAACTACCAAACTGATGCATGTGTATCTATATTCATATCTGCACAATTCACTATAACCAAACTATGGATCTAGCCCAGATGTCCATTAAAAGATGAATGGATCACAAAACTATTGGATATGTAGACAATGAAATTTTACTCAGCCATAAAGAAAAACACTATTACATCATTTACAGAAAAAAAATGGATGGAAGTGGAGACTAAGTGAGATTGGTCAGTCACAAAAAAATAAAAAGAAATCTGAGGCTCTCCCTAATTAGTGGAAGCTAAGGAGAAAATGGGTCATAGGAGGAACTCTAGACAAAGAAGGATATACTATAGATGAACAAATAAGGTGACCTAACTGAGGGGATGGGAAAGGGAAAAAGAGAAATTCTCAAATGCACATGATGTATATTGGCAAACATATCAATGTCAATAATTAAGCCAAATATGAGGAGGGCCCATTAAGATGTATGACTGCAGTGCATCAATAAAAATTTTAAAAAGATTAGGAACTAAAGTACATTTTAAAACTCTTCATCATTATGTTCAAGAAAGTACTATTTTCACCAAATACCAATAAGCTTTCTTAATAAAAGGTAAATATACATTTATATGAAATTGTATAAATATAAATTCATCCAAATTCTTTAGGTTTATAATATCTATTAAAAATTTTAAATGAAAGAACTCACTAAAACTATTTATATTTATCTCATGTTACATTATACTATATATATGTATATATATATGAATGTTTGATGTATATACATATATATTACATGCATATAACTGTGTGTAAAACTTCCAAATAGAGACTGAGAAAGATTTTAATCCTCTTTGTACATAAAATAATTGTGTTCATACCTATACAAGTTTAATAAATGTTCTCAATGATTCTTCTAATTTTTGATAAAACCAGAAATCTGACCCACGTATAGGCACATTATTATTATTATTATTATTATTATTATTATTATTATTATTTATTTTATTTTATTTTTTAGTGGTACTGGGGTTCCTGGAAACCCTTCTACCTCTGAGCTACACTCCAAGACCTATTTTATACTTTTTTTAAAATTGGAAACAGAGTCTCTTAAGCCAGTGTGGCTGGCTTCAAAGCTGCGCAATCCTCCTGTCTCTGCCTCCCAAGAGCAGGGATTACAAGCATGCACCACCACACCGGCATTAGACACATTTATTTTTATCACAAGTCAGGTCAGCTATTAGTAAGACAATGAGCATGATGTTCTTATACTTATAACCCAAAATTTACGTTGGCCTTAAAAGCTTAAATAAATAAACCAAGCTTTTTTCATACATTTATTGGCCACTTGAATTTCTTCTTTTGTGAAATGTCTATTTAGTTCATGAGGATAGTAATTAGCATATGCTATCATCTTAATCAGTAGAAAAAACAATACCATGAAAATCAAAGCATTAAATGATTTCATCTGTTAATCTTGGATTTATTTTTTAAAATGCAGTTGAAAGTTTCAGTAATCAATTAAGATTTATGTAAAAAATTTATAAAGTTAAGTGCTTAAGTTTTGTTTTAAAACCTCATTTATATTTGATTAACTCAATATTTAAGTCCTTTGTAATTGGAGACAAGGCAAAAAATAAATATGTCTGCACTAGACTAAAATACCTGAAGAATTTAAGAGATATTTCACAGTTGTAAAGGTAGAAAAAGTGCATGACCTTCTGGTCATATCTATTTGATAATCATCATTGATATTTTTAATTGATTGTTAATTTTAGTTATTATCATTGGCAATTCAAGCTTAATGCATGATATATGTGGTTGTTTATATCAAACTCATCCCCAAAAGATCCAGAAAGAGTAGTTTAACTCTAAAGTATTTGATTCTAGGGTTGCATGTTGATAGGGTTTCGGGATATTAACTCTCTCATCCACTGGAACCATTTTAGATATGCCAAGGGGATATGCCATTTCATGATTCATTCAGCTCTCAGTTGCCCTTAGAAATAGGACATATTATAGTCTGGATGAATGGAATCCTCTAATAACCCCTGAACTTACTGCAATCATTAATGTTCACACCCTTAACTGCATTCTGGCCAAGGATTTCACAACATAAACAGATGACAGATTTTAAATTCACCTGAAACCTGCTTTATTTGTTTATGATCCATAGCTCATCATATTGTGCTAAGGTTAATGATAAAATTTAGGCATCCTAATAGAAAAGAGGACCAAGAAAAATAGTCAACTCTTTTGTGTAAAGTGCTGAAATATATCATTTTCACATCAATTTTATTTCATATTACTCAAATAGGATTTAAATTTTTATAAACATCAGATATATCTTAGTCTCCTAAAAATTAAATCAGAGAATGCTTACAACAATATTAATAGTGAAACTATCACTACAAATTAGGCCAAATCAAAATACCTTAGTTTGATACTCTCCCTAATATGCAGAAGTTAGGGAGAAAATGGATCATAGGAGAAACTCTAGACAAACAAGGAGATATTACAAATAAGCAAATAAGGTGACCTAACTGATGGAATGAGAGGAGGAAGAGAGAAATTCTCTAATGCACATGATGTACATTAACAAATATATCAATCACTAAGCCAAACGTGAGAAGAGAAGGGGGGAAGGAGAGGTAATGGGGTGGGTAAGGGCTATGTGTACATATATGCATATACCATCTTGTATAAGATGTATGACTACAGTGCACCAATAAAAAATTTTAAAAAAAGAAAAATTATATTCTTAGGTTAAAAACTTAGGTTTGAATTTTTTCAGTTTCATTTCAACTTATTTTCCTCAACAAAATAATTCAGAAATCATTAATCTCAGTAAGTCTTTTACTAAATATCATTATGTATATGTTAATATACACAGTCATATACAATACATATGTGTGTGAATAACATTCACCTGTTTTTAATAATCATCTCAGAATATTTTGAAAGATTTTACATATATTTTAATGTTCAGTAATTTTATGTAATAGAAACATCAATAAATATTTAAACAAAACAAAAAAAAAATCAAAATACCTTAGTCAATTCATTTAGTAGCATAGCACAGAGTTCACTGAACTGTTGAAGAGATATAATATGAGTTATGATTTTTTTCTCTGAAATATTTTACATTATTTTACTATATCCAAATTGTTATACTGGATATCCTGGGATTTTCAGTATATTTAAGCTATAGTCTCTAATCTCAAGAAATGCACAGAATAGTCACATACATATTTATTTATTTAATTTTATTTTTTTACTGGAACAATATTTTCTATTGGTGCATTGTAGTCATACATCTTAATAAAGAACGAATGGCAGAGGCATACATGTGCACATCACTCATTTAGTCATTCCCCAATTCCCACTCCATTTCTTCCCCCTTTCTTATTTCTCATGTTTGGTTTAGTGATTGACTTTGATATGTTTGTGAATGTACATCATGTACATTAGGAAACTTCCCTCTTTCCCCCTCCCATCCCCCTCAATTAGGTTACTTTCTTTGTTCATCTATGGTTTCTTCTTCATCTATAATTCATTCTATAACCGTTTTCCTCCTAGCTTCTGTATATTAGAAAAAACATCCAGATTTTTATGTTTTATGACTGACTAATTACTTAGCATAATGTTTTTAAGTTCCATCAATTTCCCCACAAATGACTTAATTTTGACACAAGGGCCAAAAACCTACACTGGAAATATGATAGCCTCTTTAACAAATGGTATTGGCAACACTGGTTAAACAACTGCAGACAAAATAGAAACAAATCTCACTTTCTCACTCTGCACAAGAGTCAGTTCAGATAAGAGAACCTAATTGAGGAGCATGAGAGGGAGGAAGAGAAAATTCTCTAATGTACATGAAGTACATTCATAAACATATCAAAGTCAATCAGTAAGCCAAACATGAGAAAGAGGGAGGGGAGGTAATGGGGTGAGAATTCAGAAAGGGCTAAATATGTGCATGTATGCCTCTACCATCTTTTACTCCATTAAGATGTATGACTACAATGCACCAATAAAAAAATTTTAAAAAGATGAATCAAAGACTTGGAAATTAGACCAGAAAGCTTGTAGCTCCTTGAATAGGGCATAGGTCCAATACTTTAACACACAGACATAGGTAAAAATTTTCTCAACAAGACCCCAAGAAATTAAAAGGAGTATCAATACGCGGAACTGCGTTAAACTGAAGAGCTTCTGTACAGCAAAGGGAACTATTAAGAATCTCAACAGAGAACAGACAGAATGGGGAAAAAATTGTCAACTACTCCAACAGAGGACTAATATCTGCAATATACAGAGAACTCAAGAAACCCACAACTAAGAAAAAAATAGCAATAAAAAAATGGGCAATTGAACTAAATAGACATTTCACAAAAGAAGAAATTCAAGTGGCCAATAAATGTATGAAAAAAAAGTTCAACATCATTAGCAAGCAGTGAAATGCAAATCAAAACTGCTCTGAGATTTCACCTAACTCCAATTAGAATGTCAATTATTTTAAAAAAAATAACAAAAAATGCTGGAGATTATGTGGAGAAGTGAGAACTATAATACCTTGTTGGTGGAATTGCAAATTAATGCAACCACTTTGTTAAACAATACAGGGAATCCTTAGAAGAATGTAAAGAACCCTACCATATGATTGAGCAATACCACTTCTGAGTATCTACCCATAAGAATGGAAACCTCACTACCAAACTGATGCATGCATATCTATGTTTATAACCACACAATTCACAATTGCCAAACTATGGAACTATCCAAGATATCCATCAACAGATGAATGGATTACAAAACTATGGGATATATACACAATAGAATTTTACTCAGCCATAAAGAACAAGATATTTTTTCATAAGAAAGTTAATGAGAAATATTTTCTAATCACATAAAAAAACCAAAGAATATTGATAGAATCTATCAAATAAGATACTATATTTTTCTACATATTCACATCAGGGAAGACTTAGAAAAGATACATGTATATATGAGCAGGGGGTTCATTCCTGTTAGCCTAGTCTGGGGGAGGTTGGGAAAGGAATATCAAAGGTTTGAAGCCACCCTCAGAAATTTAGCTAGCTTCTTGGCAATTAGTTGAGACTCTGTTTCAATATAAAAAGGGTTAGAAGTAGAACTCAGAGGTAGAAGTTCCCTGGGTTCAATCTCAAGTACAAAAAAAAAAAAAAAAAAAAAAAAAAACTAGCTTAATTGAAGTTAATATTCTATTTGCATTTAAATGTTGATAACAAGGAGTATAATTCCATTATTTAATTTTTTACCTTAAAACATGTAGGGTAATATAACAGACGATTTATGTTTTTATTTTCTAAGAGATAAATTCAGCCGGACATGGTTGCACACACTTGTAATCGCCACGCTTGGGAGGCAGAAACAGGAGGATCACGCAGGTTCGAAGGGAGCCTCCCTGGCTTAAGAGATCTTGTTTCTAAATAAAAAATAGAGAAAAAAAAATAGGTCTGGGAATGTAGCTGTAGGTAGAAGGCCACTGGGTCCCATACTCAGTACCACTTAAATCAATCAATCAATCAATCAATAATAAAAATAAAAGATAAGTTCATATGTTCCCGATAAGCCTCATAAAAATTTATTTTTAAATTAACTTGCTTTTTTTGCCAGGCGTGGTGGCAGTTGCTTGGTATCCCCTTGCTTGGGAGTCGGAGACAGGAGGATCCAGCTGGTTCGAAGCCAGCCTTGCTGGCTTAAGAGACCCTGTTTCCATATAAAAATATAAAATAGGTCTGGGAGTGTAGCCCGGAGGTAGAAGGGTTTCCAGGAACCCCGGTACCACCAAATATATATATATCTTGATTTTTATTTAATGTAACTGATTAAAGTAAGAGACAAGTATTATATTTAAATATAACAAAATGTTATAATTGACAAGTTGTTTGTGTGTGTGTGTGTGTGTGTGTGTGTGTGTGTGTGTGTGTGTGTGTTACTAGGGATGGGACCTAGGGGCATTCTATCTCTGAGCTATACCCCCAGCCCTATTTTTCAGTCTTTTTTTTTTCTCTTGCAGGTCTGGGGATGGAACCCAGGGGCATTCTACCTTTGAGTTACACTCCCTGCACTGTGTTTTATTCATTATTTTGAAACAGGATCTCACTGAGTTGCAGAGCCTCCCTAAATAGCTGAGGCTGTCCGGGAACCACGATCCTCTGGTCTCTACCTCCCTAATGCTTGGATTATAAGCATGCACCACCATGTCCAGCTACAATTGACAAGTTTTAATCTATATTTTAAAGAATATTTTAATATAGCCAAAGACTTAGTAATTGAAATTTGCCTATTTTTGAAATGTAAAATGCAGAATTATTATATTCATTTTACATACCTTAAAATTTAAAGTTTTAGTTAAAACATTTGAGTATCTGTATGTAAAAGAAAGAGTTCTTCTATACCTAAGATAAATAAAATACATTATTAATAAAATGCCAATGGATTAGAATGCCATTTCCACTATTTCCTTTTGAGGGGAGAATAAAAGCACACAATAGTATAAAACTAATAATTTTCATTATACTATCATAGAAATAGTAGTTTGCATTACATTTTGTGATATAATGTTTTTCTATTAAATACATATCTGAACACCAACTTAACTACCAGATAAGGTCAGGTGCCTTAAAATTGCTGTATAGAGCTAATAAACATATTTTCTTTATGTGAAAGCTGCATTTTGTAGCAATAAGATAAATATTTACCTTCTAGAAAAATACCTATTATGAAATTTTGCTACTACCACTATTTCCCTTTTTTATACCACATAAAAATATATATCATAAAGAGTGGTTCTTTTATTTATATGAAATTCTTAAAATATTTCTTGATATTGGTAGCATTAGATGTATCTAAGTTCAAAATTGTAATTAAAAAAAATCTCTGGACAAGAAACCATTATGATTGAACAGCTTCTCATAAGTTGTAGTTGCGACACGAGTAAAATTCTTTATGTAGTTAATATCCAGTTGTAAGAATTTAAAAAATGGAGGTATCTTCATTACTACATTGTCCACTTACCTAAATCATCACATGTGAAACCTCCTTTCCCTGTAATACTGACGAGCCACTCTCCAAAACCAATATTCTACTTCCCAAGTACTTTTGCTATCTGTATTAACTTTCTAAACAAAGTGGCATAAACTGAGATGTAAAAAACAAGAAATTTATATTCTATCACTTGTCTGACAACTAGAAGCTGTCCACAGAATCATGCTAGCTCACAAGACTCTAGGGAAGGAAGAATTCCATGTTGTGGTAATTTCCAGAAATCCTTGGCCTATAGATGCATCATTATAATCTCTGTCTTTAATTATCCCCATGTGTTATGCTTTTGTTTAAAATTTTCTCTTATCAGGATGTGTGTCACTGTTTAGGATATATTTTATATTATTATATTTCCAAAGATACTATATACAAATATTGTCCCATTCACAGGTACTTGATGGCCAAGATCTACACTGCTCTACTTTACTTTCTAATCTATATGTGTGTGTGTGTGTGTGTGTGTGTGTGTGTGTGTGTGTGCGTGAATGTGTGTATAGTATTAAATACTTTTTAATAACTTATTTTTTAATACAAAATATAAATACTTATAGGGAACAATGTGCTAATTCAATATATGTATGTATCATACAATATATAATGTTTAAATTTTACATTAGGCTAAATATACTTATCATCTTATACATCTATAATTCCTTATGGCAATATTTCAACTGATTTTTTTTCTAACTTTTTGAATTAACAGTACCTTGACACAGTGATCTGTGCATTCATATAGAATTCACCTGTGCTTGGTGCACAAAAGATGATGGAGATGTTCAATACTGCACAACAAGGAAGTCATGTATACAGTTCAGGTTAATTGTGTGTGCAGGGGTAGGTGGAAACCTGAAGGGAGGAGTCAGCAGCCTTGAACCTGTTAATTGGTGGTAAGAATCCTTTAAAACAACTTAAAGACTTCCATGACTTGGTGAAACCTTGTTTCAACATTAAAAAATAAAATAGGTCTGGGGTTGTACCTTGGTGGTAGAACACCCCTGAGTTCAACCCCCAGCACTACAATAAAACAAAACAAAACACCTTTTATTTGATGGAAAACCTGGGCTGGGTGGGAAAACAAGGAATCTCCCTGTTCTCAGGAATGGGATAAAAACAAATGTATAAACCACTGAAATAAAATATAAAGCTCAGAAAAAAATTGAACAAATGTGCTAGAACACACAATGAGAATAGTCTTTTCAGTAACTGGTTTTGAAAAATCTTGACACCCACATGTAGAATAAAATCCGACCATTATGTTAGATCATTATCTCATAAACTTATTAAAAATTAACTAAAAATAGTTTAAAATTTTAAGCATAAGACTTGAAACTATAAAGTGACTAGAAAATGTAAAGACAAAGCTTTATAACATTGGTGTTAGAGACAATTCTTTTGGGAGTATGATTAAAAAATCATAGGAATCAAAAGCAAAAATAAATTAATGTAAAAAAATCTAAAATTTTCTTTTTAGTCAAGAAAACAATTTGTAGAGGAATGAGATAAACTTTGAGAAAGAAAAAAATATTTGCGAACTATATACCTAAGAAGAAGAAAATATTTAAGATGCATAAGAAACTCAACTCAATAGTAAAATGTAGACAATCCAATAAAAATGGGCAAATAAAATATATAGATAATTTTATAAACAATATGCACAAATGATCAAGTAGCATTATGTAAAATATATTTAAAATTGCTGAACACTACTTATCACTGTAGAAATGCAAAGTCAATATGTTATGAAATCTCACCTTATACTTGTTAAAATGATAATTAACAAAAAGACAAAAGATAACAAGTGCATATCAAAATGCCATTCTGTAATAAAATATAAGTAAGTTCTGTCCTTTTAATAACATGTATAAACCTGGAGGGCTTTATACTAAGTGAAAGAAGCCAGGGAAACAAAGAAAATAAATTGCATTATTTTATTTGTATGTGGAATGTATCTTAAAAGGCTTAACTCATGAAAATAGAAAATTAGCCGGGCATGATGGCACACGCTTGTAATTCCTACACTTGGGAGGCAGAGACAGGAGAATCGCGCAGGTTTGAAGCCAGCCACGCTGGATTAAGAGACCCTGTTTCCAAATAAAAATTATAAAATAGGTCTGGGAGTGTAGCCCGGAGGTAGAAGGGTTTCCAGGAACCCCAGTACCCCCACCACCACCACCACCACTACTACTACTACTACTACTACTACTACTACTACTAATAATAATAATAATAATAATAATAATAAATAAAAAGAAAATAGAAAACTAAAAAGTGATGCTTATGGTAGGATGAGGAAGCTAAGGAATGTTTTGGTTAAAGAGTATAAAGTGTCAGTTATATAGCAAAAAATTTTGATGTGTAATCCACATCATGTGGCCATAGTTAATGATGTATTATATAATTGAAAACTGGTAAAAAATTAGTAATTAAACATTCTAACCAAAAAAAATAATTATGTGAGGTTATTTAGAAATTACATTGTTTTAATCATCTTTTAATATATACATGTATCAAAACATATTGTGCACTATATAAACTTTTATATGTCTTTGATAACTTACAAAGCTAAAATATTTCCACGTACTATTTAACAAAAATGCATTTATATATTGAAATAAGTGAAATATCTTGAATGGTCAATTATTACAATATCTACAATGAATTTAAAATAAGAGTAAAACCCAGAAATTTTTCCACTTGAGAAGCACTTTTCTTTCTTTTATATTTTTAAACCTTTTATTTCAAAGACAGGTGTGTAAAAATCAGCATTGCTAATTTCTTGTCAAATGATTTCTTTCTAAATCTGTTCTAAATTTCTCTCAAGGTAAATTCAGTAACTGGAGCCAGGATGACTATAAAGCTAGTAATTATTTCATATTTAAGCATGCCATCGAATGTAATTTCCAGTTGTGTGAAATTATTATTCCCGGTGACAGAAGTAGATGTAGAGGGACCAACATGATATTCCCCATAAGTACAATGAAGAAATAGACAGGTGGGAAGATTTCTTTCCAAGGACGTTATAAAAGCTAAGTCACATTGCGAGTAGGAAATGCTCTTCAAATGCCTCATACAAAATTATCAACACCATCTCTGGGTGCAGAAAAATAACAAGATTCTGCTTCCTAGGTTCTGAAATTGCATGTAAAGAGAATAAGAAAAGTGAAGGTGACATAGAGCCTGAAAAGTATATAATGTTTATACAGATTTTTCAATTGACTGGCTTAAATATTTTTATATGGTTTGGTAAACTTCTGCTAAAAATCCAGACATCACTTTTGTTATTATAAAACTGAGTTTTCACTAAACTACATGAATGCATGCGTGGATTATAAGTTTTTAAATCATGTCAAACATATCTCTCTACACATATTTACTTTCTTATGGTGAAAACAGTCAAATCCTTTGTTCTCTCTATTTTATTTTTTTGGTGGTCCTGGGGGGTGGAACCCAGAGGCTTTTTACCTCAGGGCTATACTCCCAGACCTATTTTATATTTTATTTGGAAACAGGGTCTCACTAAGTTGCTGAGAGCCTCATTAAGTAGCTGAGGCTGGCTTCAAACCTATGCGATCCTCCTGTCTCAGCCTCCCAAGCAAGGAAATTACAAGCATGTACCACCACACAAGGCTTTGGCAAGGTTTTATTTCCCTCCAACTGTGACTTAATATTCACTGATTAATCTTTGCCCTTGTCCCCTGTTTCTATTAGCTACTTTACTACTCTCTACTTCTATGATAATAGTTTTTTGTTTACTTGTTTTAGGTTTCACAGAAGTGATATTATACCGTATTTCTCTTTCTATGCCTGGCTTATTTTACTTATTAAAATGATCTCTTATACCATTAATGTTGCCACAAATGACACCATTTTTTATGGTTGAATAGTATTTCACTGTGCCTATATACTAATTTTTTATTCATTCATAAACATTTAAGTTTCTTTAATTTTTTGGCTATTATAAGTAGTGTTGCAATAAACATGGGAGTTCAGATATCTCTTCAAAATACGAATTTCACTTTCTTTCTTTAAATAAGTACAAAGTATAATGTATAATGAAGATTCATGTGTATTAGTTCTTAGATTAATAAAAATGATTTAGGAATGCAATATTGCACATTAACACATATATGAATGGAATTTATTCTCAGAATAAATAAATTATTTAGGTCAATATTTTCTTCAATTTAAAATCTTTTTTATTATTCAAATGTTCCCTAACTTAACTCATTGGATGATGTATTATTTTGCTATTTTTAAATTCTATATACTTCTTCATTTATTGGTTGTATTGTTGTCATAACTGTTGCTATATGTGAAACAATCATTATATGCCAACAATATGCTAAGTAATAACAATTGAGTAATCACTAAGACAGAAAATTTTATGGAATTCTACAGTCCCATGTGGGTAGGGAATGCTAACCACAAACTTGTATTTATTATCGAATTCCAAGAGTGACAATGCAACTGGAAAATGTAACATAAGAAGAAAATAATGTAAAACAGGGTTAGCAAAAATATTTACATGTGACATCCACTTAGTATCACTATATAAATATTCTCTAACATGGGACCAATCTTGATCAACTCAGGAGCAAGTTCATTCTATTTAGTATTGGACATTTAATTTCTCAGTTCTGTAGGAAAAATTTTTTTTTATCTATAACTAACTCAGTAGAAACTGATAAGTAAAAATGAAGAGGACAAAAAATGTGTTTCTCTTCAAATTTAACAAAACCTAGCACTGAACACCTAAGAGGTTATCACATAAAACATGATGTCAGAAAATATGTGAGGGACAATGGCTATAGAAAAGAGACCATCGAAAGCCGGCATGGGGTGGGAATTGGAGAAGGGCTAAATGAGTGATATGTGCATGTATGCTTCTACCATCTTGTACACATTAAGATAGATGACTACAATGCAAAATAAAAAATAAAAAATTATTTATCATAATATATGATAGATGAAACTTACTGGCATCATTTAAAAAATTGTATAAATTTAATAACCATTTATGCCTTGTATATGCCTGGTTATTATTATAGCTAATTTATAAATATTAAGATAATAAGTTATATTTGCTATAAACTGTCATATTTAGTTATCTCAAGTAGCTTAGCTGTATCTATAACAAGCTATTGCAAATACATTTTATATAATATAATATAGTAAAAATTGCAATAATGTGTTATCAATGAAAAATTGATTTTCTTCATTAATAGATGGACAAGGATAATTTGTTTAGTCAGTGTACAGAACTGTTGATTACTTCAAAGAACCAATTCTCTTCTGAGAAGATGGCATTCAAGGGAAGCAGAAAATACCAGTTCTACTGACACCTGATCTCTATTGCCTTAAAAACAGAGTTCTACAAAGGCCAGAAAGTACCATAACTAGAAAAATAACACAGTAAGTACAAAATGGCAGGTAAAAAGACTAGAAAACCAATCAGATTGTATTGGGATTTATGTGTGACAATGTCACAAAGTGTTTGTTTTATGAAAGTAGCTGCACCTGTGTTTGGGGCATAAATGTTGACTATCATTATTTTCTCTTGCTGGAATTTTTCTTTTAACAGTATTAAACCCATCTCATATCACTATATTAAAAATTCTAGATTGGTTACTAGAATACTACTTCATATTCAATACCTCTAATTTATAATATATAATATTTTACCAAACTCATACTATTATTCTTTTCAATAAGATCTGTGCCTTTATACTATTTTTGCATTTATGACTTCAATTTCCTCCTCACTCAACCTTCACTGTTGAATATAATACAATGTGTCCTTTGATATACAAGTTGACACCTAGAGACTGAGAGAAATACATCAAAATCAACATATACAAACTTCTGAAATCATGAGAAGGAAGAATAAGAAGAAAGCAATGAGCTCCCACAGCCCTACAATAACAGAACCTGACAACATAGAACTGCAGAGATCTCAGAAGTTCAAATGAGTAACATAACTGTTGAAATAATACAGGAATTCCAAAAAGAATTTAAAAAGAAGCTGAAGGAAATATAGGATGCAACTATTGAAGTGAAGGCAACAATTCAAACTATAAACAATCAATTAGATAAAATGGAGAATAGAATCTTGTTCCTATAATTTTATCACTCCAAAAATGAAAGCATAGTATATAACTTTGAAAAAAACAATTTGACAACATGAATTGGGGATTGAAAAAATATTGGCCCATTTTAAAAGAGCTAACCTAAGAATAATTGGTATAGAAGAGGGAATAGAAGGTGAAACCAAAGGCATCACCAATCTTTTCAAAGAAGTAATACCAGAAAATTTTCCAAACACACAACAATAAATCAATACACAGATTCAGGAAACTTATAGAACCTTATAGAACCCCCTTTAGACAAGATCAGAGAAAAGGTTCACCACACCACATAATAATCAAACTGATTAATGTAGAAACCAAGGAGAGAACATTAAAGGCAACAAAAACAAAAGACCAAGTGAAATTCAAACACAAATCAAATAGAGTCACTCCAGACTTCTTAAACCAAGTCATGAAAACTAGAAGGGCCTAGAGTAGCATATTCTAAACACTGAAAAAAAAAAAAAAAAAACTTGAAGCCAAAAATATACCTAGCAAAACTATCTCTCAGATTAGACCTGAAAATAAAAATATTCTACAACAAACAGAAGATAAAGAAATATATGTCTTTTAAACCAGAACTAAAAAAATATTCAAATAAATTATAGCAAAAAGAAATAAGTAATACACACCAGAAACAGAGAAACAAAAATTTCCACCCAGCAAACAACTATGCAAAGAAGAACAAAAAGTACCTAAAACAGAAGTTAAATCTCAGTATGTTAGGAAATAAAAATTATCTCTTAATAATCACATTAAAAATAAATGGCCTCAACTCCCCAATAAAAAAATATAAGGTAGCAAAATGGATTACAAACCAGAATCCATCTATCTGCTGCCTGCAAAAAAAAACAACACACACATACACACACACACACACACACACACACACACACACACACCTTATAAGTAAATATTGTTACAAACTTAAGGTAAAGGGCTGGAGCAATTTAATCCAAGCCAGTGGAACTTGAAGACAAGCAGAAGTAGCAACTATGATATCAGACAAATTAGACTTTAAGCCCAAGCTTATTAGAAGAAACAAAGAAGATCATTTTTTATTGGTTAAAAATAAAGAACCCAGCAAGAGAAAATAACAGTAGTCAATATTTTTTCCCCAAACAGGGGTGCAGCTGCTTTCATAAAACAAACTCTTTGTGACATTAAATCACACATAAATCCCAATACAATAATACTGGGAGACTTCATTCCACTATCACACCATAAGACCGATCTTCTAGACAAAATGTCAGTAAAGATGCCTCAGTCCAAAGAACACCATCAATCAAATGAACCTATAAAATACATATGTAATATTACACCCAACTACAGCAGAGTTTACATTTTTTTCAGCTGCTAATGGACATTTCTTCAACAGAGATCACATCCTGGGTCACAAAGTGAGCACAAGCAAATTCAAAAACTGTGAGACACTTCCCTGTGCATTTTCACACCATAATTAAATGAAACTAGAAATCAACTATAAGAAGACCCCAAAATACCACATAAACATGTGGAGATTGAACACCACACTGTTGAATAAAGAATGAGTCATAGAAGAAGTAAGGGGTGAAATCAAAAAGTTTCCGGAAACAAAAATAGAGATACAATAAATCAAAACTTACGGGACACTTTGAAGGCAGTATTAAGAGGAAAATTAATAGCACTGAGTGCTCACATAAAAATAACAGAAAACTACCAAATAAATAACCTAATGATACAACTAAAGGCCCTTGAAACACAGGACCAATTTAGCCACAAACTAAGTATAAGAAAGGAAATTATTAAGATCAGAATATAAATCAACAAATTAGAGAATAAAAAAATACAGAAAATCAAATAAACCCAAAGCTGGTTTCTTGAAAAAATTAGCAAGATAGATAAATCACTAGCCAACTTAACAAAACCCAAATTATGAGGATAAGAGATGAAAAAAGAGATAATATCACTGACAGTGTTGAAATTGAGAGGATTATATGATCATTTCAATAGATGTATTTGACAAAAATCAACATTTATTTATAATAAAAGCACAGCAGAGAATTTAAATAGAAGGAACATACCTCAGCATCATAAAGGCAATCTACAATTGGCCCAGCCAATTTAGAATTTCTTCTAAAATAGGAACAAGACAAGGATGTTCATTGTCACCCTTCTTTTCAGTATAGTACTTGAGACTCTAGCCAGAGCAATAATGCAAGAAAAGGATATCAAAGGATTACAAATAGGAAAAGAAGAACTCAAACCTTCACTATTTGAAGATATGATACTATACTTAGAAGACTCAACAAACTTAACCAAAAGGCTTATAGAACTGATAAAAAAATTCAACAAAGTGTCTGGATACAAAACCAATATTAAAAAATTGGAAGTTTTTCTATATACCAATCATTAATCTATTAAAAAAGAAATCAAGAAAACATTTCCATTCAGGATATATCACAAAAAATAAAATAAAATACTTAGGATTAAACTTAACCAAGGAAGTAAAAAAAAAAAAAAAAACTCTACAAAGAAAATTATAAAACATTTAAAAAATAAATCAAAGAAGACTTAAAAAGATGAAAAGTTCTTCCATTTTCATAAATAGGGAGAATAAGTATCATCAAAATGACCATACTTCCAAAAATGATCTACAGATTCAATGCAATTCTCATTAAATTACAAAGGTCACTCCTCACAAACAGAAAAAAAATCAATCCTTAAATTTATTTGTAATAACAAAAAAACCAGAATAGCCAAAGTAGTTCTCAGCAATAAAACCTCTGCAGGACAAATAACAATACCTTACTTTAAATTATACTACAAAACCATAGTAATAAAAACAGCATGGTGCTGGTACAAGAACAGATACATAGACCATTGGAGAAGAATAGAAAACTCAGACACAAATCTGCACAGTTACAACAAATTAATTTTTGACAAAGAGGCCAAAAATATACATTGAAAAAAGATAGCCTTCTCAACAAATGGTGTTGGCAAAACTAGTTAACTATATGCAGAAAAATTGAAATAAGCCTCACTTTCTCACCCTGCACAAAAGTCAATTCAAGATGGATCAAACACTTGGAAATTAGACCATAGACCCTGAGGCTCCTTTATAAGGGCATAGGTCCAACACTTCAACACATAGGCACATATAAAATCTTTCTCAACAAAACCCCAAAAGGCACAAGAAACTAAAAGGTGAATCAATATTTTGAATTGCATTAAACCAAAGAACTTTTGTACCACAAATGAAACTATCAAGAACCTCAACCAAGAGCCAACAAATTGGGAGATTTTTGCCAACTACTCTTTGGATAGAGGATTAATATGTAGAATATACAGAAACTCAAGAAATGCAGTACTAAGAGAACAAATAACCCAATCAAAATGGGCAAGTGAACTAAATAGACACTTCACAAAAAAGAAATTCAAATGGCCAATAAATGCATGAAAAATGTTCAACATCATTAGCAATCAGAGAGATGCAAATCAAAATTACCCTGAGGTTTTATCTAAGTTCATGTAGAATGGAAATCATTCTAAACACAAACAACAACAAATGCTGGTGGGGATGTGGAGAATTGGGAACCATTAAACATTTCTGGTGGGATTGCAAATTAGTGTAGCCGCTTTGGAAAACAATATAAAGAATCCTCAGAAGAATAGGAATGTACTTACCATATAATACAGTAATACTACTTCTGGGTATCTACCCAAAAGAATTAAAACAAGACCACCAAGCTAATGCATACGTATTTATGTTCATAGCTGCACAATTCACCATCGTCAAATTATGGAACGAGCCAGAATGTCCATCAACAGATGAATGGATTAAAAAACTATGGGTTATGTACACAATGAAATTCTATTCGGCCATAGAGAAAAACACAATTACTTCATTTACAGGGAAATGGATGAAACTGAAAAACATTATGCTGAGATTAATCAGTGAACAAAATAAGAAATCTGATGCTCTTCCTAATATGTGGAAACTAGGGAGAAAATGGGTCATAGGAGAAACTCTAGATGAAGAAGGAGATACTATAGATGAGCAAATAAGGTGACCTGAGAGGACGAGAGGGGAAAAGAGAGAAATTCTCTATGCACATGATATATTTTAACAAACATCAATGCCAATAAGCCAAACATGAGAAGGAGGGAGGGGGAGGAAATGGGGAGGCAATTGGATAAGGGCATGTATGCCTTCACTATCTTGTTCCCCATTAAAATGTATGACTACAATATACCAATAAAATTTTTAAAAATAACTAATTATTGGTTTAATATACTGATAACAATAATACAAGGACTCTGAGCTACCTCAAAACAAATCTGAAATGCCAATGCTGGTTTCCTATTTTCTATTACTAAAACAAGTATAAGTCTTAGACACCAGAGAAAAAACTTATAGACTTCCTCACCAGCAGCTATAGTGAATTGTTTTATTTCTATTTGTGTATTATACACACATACCACCCTAGCTCACACAAGCATGGCACCATCTTCCACCACATTTTCATGCATCTGACAGACCAACCCAAACATGACTCAGCCATCATTTGTAGTAAATTAGACATGACTAGGGTAGTAAATCCAAAGCTTCTTGAAAGTAAAATAACACACCGTGCACCATGTGTATGCATGTCTTTACTATTCTCTATCTCATTATGACATATAATCACAATAACCAATACAAAAATTTTAAAATGCAACTACATAATTCATAATTTAAGGAACCTAATTTTTATCCAATCTGTCTGAATGTCTAAATGTATTTTAGATGGTGTCACAATAGTAGTAGGGTTCATAGACTATTCTGGCAACCAAGAGAAATATATATAATTTGGAGTGTGGGGAATATGAGAGCTGGTGTGGAAAGGACTCAACATGTATGCATATTTGGCTTATCAATCTTATCATGAAAGTTACAATTTTTTATTCCATCTTTGCTGTTACATTAAATCATATGACCAGTTCTGGCCAAGTCATTGCTAAGGCACAAGCATAATTCTGAGTTGAGCATTTGCTGTTTAGAAGACATAAAATATGGGGAGGGTAATTTATTCACCATAGTATAACTTAGCTTATCCTGATTAAAATCTTACATCAAAAATACAAAATAATTTGTCTATGCCCCTCCATTATCTGCTCCCTATTATGAAAATTCAAAAAATGAACCATTCTGTTTCTCAACTCTTCTGGATATTCTGTTGTTGCTGGGCAGTAAAAAGCACTGAAGTATTTTAGTTTTTAACAACAATTATGACAATGCTTTGGCTGCCTTCATGACTGAGTTAATTAAAAAAACATATTATAAGCAACTGTGCTCTCATTTGTGACCCAGTATCATAAGTAAAGAAGAACCTCTATAAGAAGTGCTAGAGAGTAGCCACAGGCAACACTGTGTGGTATGAGACCACAGAGGGAGGAAAGAGGAGGCCAGGGTAGATGGGACCTTAAGACCCACATGCTCCATATTGTCACTGGAAAAAAAATATATAACCACAGATTGGACAGAACACTGAGACCGAATTTTTTTCTGAAGACAATATTGAATGCTTTTCTTTTCTTAAAAAGAAAGTAAATAATGTGATTTTGGGTGGATTCCCAGAATGCACATCTGCCTTTCTAAATTACACCTGGAAAGCAGCAACCAAACAGATGGAAGTAAAAGGGATTAAAGAACAGCTTCTTTTGGATTTTATATGCCTATAATCACAATGGCATATACTGGTTGCAACAAAAGGTCTACAGGCTGGCAGACAGGTTTGTAAATATATACTGTAACACCTGCATGTTAAACAAGTAGATACAGGTGCAATACCAGGCCCCTAGACACATGGGATAAATTTTTTTTCAAATTAGAAGCATGAACATTATTCCAAATTCTCCATGTCATTCTCTCATTATAATGCAGTAAAATAATATTGCATATATTATTTTTGTAATTTAGCAACTTGGCCTTGGCTAGATAGGGGAGAGTTATTTTACCATAGTCTATTCTGTATCTTCTCCACTTATTTTTTCTTTCAATTTTCCCTGAATTTTCTCTTCTTTATAAGAACCCACTTAGAGGAATAAAACCATTGGGTATATATTTAATTATTAAAATCGACTTCATTTTTCTTTAACTTTCAAAAGCATTTAGTGAATTTGTTGAATTTGGCAGATAAAAATATTCCAGTGATCTTAATACCATGATACTGCAATAAAACAAAAATAACAAAACATTATAACTTTATTCTAAGCAAGACAGAATTATAAAATACCTAGTATTAAAATAAAAAGAAAAAATAAAGAAAAATACACTATAGAAAGTAGTCCATAAAGCCAGGCATGGTGACACACACTTGTAATTCCAGCATTTGGGAGTCTGAGATGGAAGATCACAGTTGGAGGACAGCCTCAGCTACTTGTGATGCCCTTTGCAACTCAGTGAGACACTGTTTCAAAATAAAACATAGTTCTGGGGGTGTAGCTCAGAGGTAAATGCCCCTGAGTTTCATCCCCACTACCACAAAAAACAGTAGCTCATTCAAATTTCTTGTAAATAGGGCTTACAAATCATTAAGAAAAGTAAGTTTCCATAAAACAAGGGATATTTAATATCTAGGTGTGTTAGTGAAACTTTTTAAAGAATGAAATGTTTCATCACTTTAATGAAACAGTGGCTTAAAACTGAGATAGACAGAGATTAATGGGAGTTAAGACTGCCAGTGAATTAACTGACAACATGAAATGACTAGCTAGCTTTGAGTTGGGTCCTTGATCATTCTTCCACTTAATCATATATCATAAGACTGTTTAGCTTTATAGATCTCAAGCATTCAATTTACTAGTTGTGCTTCTTTTCTCCCCCTTTGTAGGGTCAATAGCAATTTTTGTGAAATATACTTGAAATGTAAAATACAATGGGATCTGACAGGAACAAACAATATTTTGATAAATTGTAACCATGGAATCTACCTTATAAACAGGGAATGGTGTTTTATGTTTCTCTATAAGTTATGAGACCGTTCACTGATCATTTAAAATCAGATCAGACACAGCTCTTAATCACATAAGTTTAGTTCATTCTGAGAGTAATTAAAACATAAAGTAGGCATTTTATGTTATTGTAGCCTATGAATATTTTACTTTCTGACTAAAACAAAATTTAAATTAATGAGCAAATGATTCCATTTGGTAAAAAAAAATTAGGTCTTTTTTATCAGCATGCTTATAATTAACTGATCTGGCTACATTTCTAACACATTCATTTAGCAAGAATCTGCATGGGTATGACAAGTTAGAGACAGTGTTTTTGTCATGTGCCATAGCTCTTTTAAATTACATGACCATGAGAAAGTGAGAGTACCAATCTTATCATTCTCATCTACTGCATATATGTTAAATTGGTTGAATTAACTGAGATAATGGTACATCATACTGATTTTTTTTCAGAAATTTCTTACAAATTATATGCATATATACAAGATCTACATGGGAATTATTGAAAGTAGTGGTGTTACATACAGTCAACATAATCATATGCCAACATAAAGCACATATACACAAATATATTCAGATAATTCTACTATTAGTATGTGACTATCATGGTTTTTCACTACAAACCATGCATTGAAGAACTGGGGGCATCCAATTACCATAACACACATGCACATTCACCTGTGCACACAAACACACACAAACACATACACATTAATATCATTTTGAAGTAGAATCATATTTTTAAAAAAAGTATTCTCTATACTTTGACCAAAAAATTAAAATACTTAAAATAGCTAAAAGTCAGAAGAATATACTAAATAAAAACTTATTACATGTTGAGTTTTAGTCAGTGAATGGTGTTGATCCCTAAGAGACAAAAATAAGTAAGTTACGCCCTGTGATTACCCAAGCTTACTGCTTTAACAAAGTCTGAAGGAAAGGAAAACACAAGCAATATATACATGATAAAGAAAATTTTATACGATAGGATTTTAGTCATAAAAAGAACAAAATTATGTAACCCGCAGGAAAATAGATAAAACTAGAAAATATTGTGCTAAGTGAGGTCAGCCAGTTTTGTCACAGGTGAAGCTAGAGAGGAAATAGGAAAAAACAAGGGACATTAGATAAATAAAAAGAGGGACCTGTAGACTAGTGGAATGGTACTGGGAATGAGATAAAAAAGGGAAAAAGGGAAAAAGATAAAAAAAAGGGAAAAAGAAAAATTAAAGAACAATTCAAATAATGTTATGTCCATAAAAAGGCAACACCTCCAATCTTACTAATGTTCAGAGGGAGAAGAGGAGCTCAATAATAGTTGTAACACTTTGAACCTCACTATGATGTATAATTATAATGCACAAAAAAGATATAATAATTTTATCTGTGACACAAACACACCATGTGTCCAAAGTCCTACTGAGCACAAATCCACATTGCTCATCTAGGGCTTGGATTTCATAATAAATAAAAGTTCTTGCTGCCTGCTGTGCCATGAATAACAGATATTTTCCAGGAATTTTTTTGTCCTCTACTAACATATATGAAACTGTGGCTATCTTTTTAGCTCAGAAGTAGGGGTAAAGTTTTAGACCCTTTATGTTTTTTGATGCACAACAAATAAAGAAAAACAAAATTTAAGAAAAAGTATTGGATATTTTAGATGTGTGCAAAAACTACAATATACAAAAGGGACAAAATAATAAATTGGGATTTGTCAAATTATTAACTCCTTCTCACCAAAGAATGAACAGAATGAAAATAAAAGATATGAATTGGGAGACAAATATTTTCAAATTATATATTATGAGTTGCTTGAGTATAGAATATATAATAAATTCTCAAAATTCAGTGATAAGTTCAGGGGTGGTAGCACATGACTCCCAGTACATGGGAGGCTGAGAAAATAGTATAATAGTTTCAAGGCCAGCACTATGGAGAAAATTTGTTTTAAAAAATAAAAAACTATCCAGACGTGGCAGTGCATGCTTGTAATCCCTGCTCTTGGGAGGCTGAGATAGGAGGATCACGCAGGTTCGAAGCCAGCCTCAGTTACCTACTGAGGCTCTCAGCAAGTTAGTGAGACCCTGTTTTCAAATAAAATATAAAATATGTCTGGGACTTAGTACCACACACACACACACACACACACACACACACACATACACAAAAATTTAAAAAGAGTTTAAAAATGAGCAATTGTTTAAGTAGACACATCACCAATAAAGCCGTAGGTATAGTAAGTTTTCACATTAGACAATGCTAAACATTATTAGACAAAAGAGAAATGCAAATTGAAGCCCATTGAGTATAAACACATATCTATTCCAATGTAATTATATTAAGAATCTGGAATGTCTCACAAAAGCTCGTGTATTAGGCAATACAGTAATGTTTAGTGTTGAAATTATTATTAGATAATAAAGGTTCTGACCTCATACTGAATAACTGATACCTGGATGTACTAATAGAAGTTGAAAAGTATGTACATAGGAGTATGCCTGGGAAGAGTTTATCTTGCCATTGGCGTTCTCTCTCTCTCGCTCTCTCTCTCTTTCTCTCGCTCTCGCTCTCACTTTTGCTCTTGCTCTCTCTCTCTCTCTTCCACCCTCCCTCCTGGCTTTCATGAGCTGAACAGCTTTTCTCTGCCATTTCTTTCATCCATGATATTTCTGCCTCAGAGGCAGATGCTCAAGGACTGAATCCTCTGAAAGATTAAGCTAAAATAAATATTTCCTTCTCTAAGTTGTTCTTGTCAGATGCTGTGGTCACAGTGATAAACTGTTAAGTAACACAAATGGCAAATTTAAAGTCAATTGACTATAAAAAGTCTTGGCAAGGATAAAGAGGAACTAGGATTCTCATATGTCCAGTAAAAATATAAACTGTAACAACCATTTTGAACAACATACAGATAACATATGATCTATCCATTCCACTTCTACATATATCTCAGGGGAAAAAATAGTGTGTGCCCATGATACTAATACATGGCATAAATAACAGTTTCATTTATAATAGCCAGATAGAAAATAAATACAAATGTTCATCAGTGAATGAAGGAATAAGCAAAGCAGTTCTATATAATTTATAAATAAAAAGAATATACTATTAAACAGCAATAAAGTAAATAAATCATTCATATATATTATTACATAGATAAATCTTAATATGCTTAGTGAACAACCCAATCAATATAGTTAAAAACAAACACTATATTATGCCCTTTTTAAAAAAATTCCAGAATTAGTGACAGAAAAGACATTAGTAGACTGTCTTGTGTGTATAAAAATGAGATGATGCTTTACAAAATTTAAAACAAGTAATGCATAAATGAACATTTTTGCCCTAACAAGATCACATGGTTTAAATGAACCTAGCAAAATGTCACCACACTTAGGTAACAGCTTTAAAGTTATCAATGAAGGAAAACAAAATAAAGAAATTCAAGCTGAAATAGAGAATATGAACCTATAAATACAGAACTCCCAATAATACTTAAGTGTCCATTTCTAAAAAAAAGACACTATTTTTATTACTATTATAAAATTATGAAATAATAAAATATATTTTATTATGCAATAGTGTATAAAATTTACTTAAAAGTCTTATAAATAAGTGATTAAACTCTTGGATAAAGTTAGTTTTGTCAATGAAGGTTGTCTTTATAAGGCTGCAAGATTTTAGACTGGAATATGGTTTACTTCTCCTCAGATGCTACAATAGAAAATTTATTTATTTATTTATATATATATATATATCTTTTTTGGTGGTACTGGGGTTCCTGGAAGTCCTTCTACCTCCGGGCTACACTCCCAGACCTATTTTTTACATTTTCATTTTGGAAACAGGGTCTCCTAAACCAGCGCGCACGGCTGGCTTCGAACCTGCGCGATCCTCCTGTCTCTGCCTCCCAAGCGCGGGGATTACAAGCGTGCGCCACCATGCCCGGCAGAAAATTTATTTTTTGTGTGTGCATTATAGGTGCTTTATAGTCTCACATCACAATGTAAATTATGTTTACAATGACATACATGCACATGCTCTTGGTTCCCCTCCTCCCATATTTCTCCCACCCAATACAGAGTACTCAGATTGATGTCGGTATATATTAACATATATATATATATACATATCCTATGGTAATATTTCTATTAATGAACCTAAGTCTTCCTCCACCCCACCCTTATATCTTTTCCTTGGCTTCCCTGAGGTTTCTCCTCATTATTTAGAGTCTCTCTCTTGTATCACAATTACTCCCTATTCTGCACATATAAAAGAAAACACATAATCCTTCACTCTCTGTGATTGCCTAATCTCATTTAACACAATGTTCTCAAGCAATAAAGAAAAACAATAGAAAATTTTGAGTATGATCTTTTTTGTATTACTTGAGCAGCATAAGGAAATTGTGGTAAAGTGAAAAAAGGGTGTCTCAGTCAACATTCTCACTGACATAATCCAAAACAACTGACTACACAACTTAGAGAAAGAAATATTTGTTTATAGATTTTTGGAGATTCCAGAGTTTAGTCTATGTCAGACTGGGTCTTTAGAGCTCAGGGCATGCTAGCAAGAAGCAGAGAGAAAAAGAAAATAGGAGCTCTGCTCTCACACAAGGAAGAGGGAATGCAAGAGAAAGCAAGCAAGCAGTGAGATTGAAAGACGCATGCACAATTCTTGAGATCACACTCACAGGGACTCAATTTCTCTCACCACACCCCACCTGCCTAAGTTATCACCTAGACAAATCCATTGTAATGGATGTGATTACAATCCTCATGACAACTACATCAACCCTGATTATTAATACATATATCTTCAGGGCACATTTTATATGTGACCATAACAGAAGAGAAAGGCTTTTGTGTTTCCATTTTTTAATAAACCCATTTTATTTTTAAATATTTGGAGATTTATATGAAATTGAAAAATAAGAAAAAAATATTTTATTCCCTTTATACTTTTTTCTTCTCATGAAATATTATGGAAATCTGTATGATATCACAAGTAGGTTATACACTTATGATGGCCAGCTCTTACATCATCACAAAGATCTAATATATTGCTTTTGAATAACCATATAACTTTCCTTATACTCTGTTCCTTTCATTAACTCATAGAAATCGCTAATAATTCTTCATTTTACAATCATATCATTGGAATGCAGTTATATAAATGGAATCATATGGTGGGTAGCCTTTTCAGATTACCTTTCCATTAAAATGATTCTCTTAAGATTTATCCAGGTTTTTGTGTTCATCAATAGTTGATCACTTGTATTGCTGAGTAATATTCAAGTGTATGATTATACCAATATTAAACTATTCACTTGATTACAAAATCCAAATTTTCTCAGATTTGGGTGATTATAGATAAAGCTGGTAGGAAGATGTTCTCACAAAACTTGATGTGAAGATATTTTTTAACTTTTCTGGGATAAATGATGTGAGTACATTGCTAGGTCTTATGTTGTTTCATGATTAGCTTTATAAAAAAAAGACACTATTTTACATATAAACCAAAAATGTATGAGTAATCTAGTTTTTCTACATCATTACAAACACTATGTTTTTATGTGCATATTTGTAAATTATATATTATTTGGTGAAATATTTGCTTGTATTTTTTGTTTTATTTCTTTTATATACTACAAAATAAAAATACCTTATTCACAAATTATCGCGGAACCTATGTACTAGAAGACACTTTTAAGCATTGTACATATGTGCAAAGATGGCAACATTTTAAAAAATATTTATATATTTCTTGTAAAATGTTTTCAAAGATAGTTTGTAAGGCATACAAGATATTTTTCTTGTTATTTCAAATTAAGACTTAATTTTCACATGGAAACTCTATGAAAATCAACTCATTATTTACCTAGACACACATAATATATTTAGTAAACCTGGACCAAAAACCTTTGCATCACTTTTTTTTTTAAAAATTCACCTTAAAAGGTAAAATATTAAACATTATTAAAAATGTTCAAGAATTGTTTTTGAGATGCTTTTAAAGGTAGGTCCTAAAAAAGAATTGTAAATGGTTGTGAGGCAATAGTATTCATCTTTCTACAGTGAATTGTTCTGAAATTCATTTTACAGTACTATATTTTGTACTATAGTGTGATCATTTTCTATATTTTCATTATTTTCTTGCACTCCTGAGGATTATTTGAGCATGCTTTAAAATTCCATTTTGATCATATCTCTCACTATTATTTTTGCAGTGGTAGTTTCCATGTCATATATATATAACATCACATATATATGGTTTTAAGCACAGAAACATACATAATTTATCACAATTTACTGGTGTCTTTTTACAAGTGAATGTAATAATCTTACCTCCATTTAAATCTCATTTCAGTACATCATTTATAACATTATCCTAAATACTTCCCCTGTTGTTTGCCATGCTATCAAATACAAATAATAAAAACTGAGAATTATCTGCTATATTTCATTTAAATCACACTTAATTACTATATCTAAAATTAAAATATACAGATATTTCTATATAGCCTACCTTCCTAGAGTTTTCATCCTGAATTTACTTAGCACCATATTTATGTGAGAATCTCTCCTAATTCTAATGCTGCCTACAGGATGGAGGGATATGTTAATCAAGTAAGTAAACTCTTAACAACATTTCATAGCTTCTATTTTTTGTATAGATAATTTCAAAGAAATGTTTTCTAATCCATGAATTAGTGTAAAAATAATCCTGTATTTGTGTGTGTGTGTGTGTGTGTGTGTGTGTGTGTGTGTGTGTGTGTGTGGTATTGGGGATGGAACCCTTCTACCTCTGGGCTATACTCCCAGACCTATTTTTATATTTTTTTATTATTTGGAAACAAGGTCTCTTAAGCCAGCGAGGCTGGCTTCGAAACTGGAAGGAGATTCTCATGTCTCCACCTCCCAGGCGCAGGGATTACAAGGTGCGCCACACCACGCCCGGCAACCCTGTATTTTGTAGCATTATATTTGAATTTGTTCATATATATATATATATATATATATATATATATATACACATATATACATATATACATATATACATATATATACATATATACATACATATATATAATATACATATACATATATACATATATATACATATATACATATATATACATATATACATATATATAATTGCATACTTGAAATCTTTTCACCCAATATTTAATATATTTTATAAAATTAAACACCTGTTTAAATATAATTTGATATATTATAATTTAATACCACAACTCAAAAGGAGTGAAAACAACTTCTATAGTCTCATGTTTTTGTTCCCACTTTATTACTTTTTTTCTCAGCATCTTTTTTCATGTCATAATGACACATAAATTTAACCACAAATTTCTAATTCAATTCCAGCTTATTTTATAAAAGTCATATTTTCAATGGTTTTATAAATGAAAATATAGAATTTATTTTCTTGAAAGCCCAGATCATAACATTTCATCTCAATCACTAATTTCTAATATATTTTATTTCATTAAAGATATCATCCAGTGACTTATTTTATAAGTATGATAATCATTTTAGGTTCTCCCACTTACTGTATACTCACTACCCAGTTGCTAACAAATTAATATTTCTATTTTCAAATAGTTCTTGTTTTCTGTGTTTCTACTGAAATAAGGCAATCATTGTGTCTGTCCTAAGTTACAGTTAAAAAAATTTAAATAACATACGTAAGTTGTGATACATCACTTTTTAAGTTATACTTTGTAGAGGACACTCTTCTTTTTCATAATTCCATTAACAACTAAAAATAAAAATACATGCCCAGCCGCGCATGTATTACGCTTGTAATCCCCGTGCTTGGAGGGTGGAGAAGGCAGGATCGCACAGGTTCGAAGGCAGATGCGCTGGCACTGGCTTAAGAGACCCGGTTTACAAATAAAAATATAAAATAGGTTTGGGAGTGTAGCCCAGAGGTAAAAGAACTTACAGGAACCCCAGTACCACACACACACACAAAAATATATGCCCCAAAAGGAAAATAAATCTGTGATTTAGCAATATATGATTCTCGACAAATTCTATAAGAACGATTATGGTACCTCTGATTATGTACATTATAGCCATTTATATTGTATGCATTTATTTTTTTCAACTATATTTGAAAATTCATATTCACTATCTTTAGAAATCTGAGATTCTAACAGTTAAGATATGACTATAAAAGAATTTGATTGAGAATTCAACATAGTAATACCATACTTCTAAGCATGATACTTGAGTGTTGTGTGTGTGATAAACAGAAACAAGAAGTTCAGGAAACTCTGTTCTGTTTGATATTTATCCATCATATGTTGCAATGTGTTACTCTTTCCCAAAATACAATATATAATAATTATACAACTGAAGAAAATATTTCTAAATGAATACCCCTATTCTTATAGGTTGTAAGACAGAGATAAGAACTCTGTTGTAATAAAATAATGAAATATTATATTATTGACTTAAAATTGTATACTTCTTTTGAGACCTCCAGTTTTAATAATCTTCAAGATCATAGATAAAGCTGGGGCAGTAATCATTACTCAAATGGATTTTCTAGTAGAATTAGACATAACCTCCAAGAATCAATAATCATTGGAGGAAAACAGGATGATTAAATGACCTCTTTTTTATTTTACTTCATGTTGAGTTGCTTTTTCATCTTGATTTAGAGTCACATTGCTAGAAACAAAAATAAACTGAGGACTTAGAACATTACAGCAACAACTTGAGGCCTATTCATTATCAAGGTTAAAGGCTCTCTTCCTTCAATCAAGGTGTTTCTAAGTTAATCAATGAATTCTAAGAGAAAAACTGAACACTCTAGGAACATACTGAATAAATACCACCACCTAAGGCATTGTCTGCTTCTTAATGATCTGCGCCACTAGCTTTGCTATGACAGGTTCAATATATTTTTTATTTAACAATTTATCCTGCCAGATATGCTTGGGGTTACCTCTATATTTACTGATAATGTTATCATCAATTATTTTCATCCATAAAGTTCACCCCTTCCGTCTCTTTACAGTCTAGAATTATTTAAAAAAAAACTGTCTCAAGTAGGTAGCAAGTTAATTCTATCAGCCAACTATTTTTTATATGTATAAAATTGTGTCAATTCCCAAGAAGATTTTCTTAGTTCAAATTATCAAATATCATGAAAAGAGCAATATGCGACAAAAGTTTGTGTTTGTGTATCCTTATATTCTCATATAGGACACTATAAAAATAAAATTGGTTAAAGGATCAAATGCAAAAGATAAAGTATTTATACTACAGAATTATAAGTTTCAAAAACATCAGAATAGAAATTATTTGATTCCTCTTTAAAAGAGGGAGGGGGCAAAGAGTGCCTATATTCAATTACAAAGGCAATCATAAAGGAAAAAAGGACAAAGGAAGATATACCTCTATACAGATACAGTACATTCATTGAGAATCATAACTTATTCCAAAGGCATGTAAAAGAGGACACAAGTATTTTATTATATGAACACATCCAATGATGTTAGGATATATGACACATGAAAGTGTTTTGTAAAATATCTATAACCATGAATATTAAAGTTTAAGTTGTAACTGTAACCATAATCCCCAGTTGCACTTGCAATTTAAAACATGAAGAAGTGTTCTTGAACCATTCTTAGTTAGGCTACATTACAGTTTACCAAGATGGAAAAGATGACAGAATTATAGTCTGTCCTAAATCCTTTCCTTTTAAAAATATGTTTGTGTATTGTAATCTCACCTAATCATGTAGTTCAGTATATGTAAATTTTAACTTTATATTTAACTACAATATTATCAATATGGTTATATCAATTTGCATCCTCACAAGTTACATGAAGCATTATATTGATCAACCTTTCCCAGATATATTTATATTAATAGAATTGTATTGATGGTACTGATCCTAGAGATCTCAGATTTTGCAGATGCTTGTAAATTTGTAAATTGCAGTAGTCATTTTTTTTTTTTTTGGTGGTACTGGGGTTCCTGGAAACCCTCCTACCTCCAGGCTACGCTCCCAGACCTATTTAATACTTTTTTTATTTGGAAACAGGGTCTCTTAAGGCAGCTCGCCTGGCTTCGAACATGCTCGATCCTCCTGCCTCCGCCTCCCAAGAGTGGGGATTAAAAGTGTGCCACCATGCCCGGCTGCAGGGGAAGTAAGAAGGCCTGCCTTGTGGCTCTTCCGCAAGCCTTATTTGTTGAGTTCAGTAGACCCTCTCTTGTTCAGCCAGCTCCTCAGGTGCTCAATTGCCAAACTGTCTGACTGTACTTCTATTTTTATATGTGCAGAAATTAAAAAGCAAATCTCATAGCTATTTAAAATTTTGCATATAATTGTTCATTTACAGTAGTCCTTTAGAATATCTATTCTGCTACACTGTAAGAAATAGAAGTTGCCTTTTGTATTTTAAGTGAGATCAATAAAACATGTAATTCTGTTTGCTTTTAATGCTAGGAATTGAACTCAGGGCTTGGTGCATGCTCTTGATACTAGGCAAGTGCTGTATTGCTGATCTACATCTCAATCTTGCAAAACAAATTATTTTGACAGAGAAATCTACATGAATTAAAGAATTCTAAATTTCTTTTCAGTCTTAATTTATTTCTGTTTTAGCCAACCTTTCAGAAACATTAACAAAAAAGATAAAAGTAATTTATAAATTTTAAATATTTATACTTTAACTACTTTGAACCTCATTTTCCTTGTCTGCTTATGGGAATAGTAATTGTTTTCTACTTATTTTAACTATTATTGAATCTATCATTTACATGAAAGTTAAAATAGGTGATTGAATGGATTTTAAAAACAGTCACTGAAAAATAACCTATCTTTTCTTTTCTTATTCTTGCAGCTCTCTCTCTCTCTCTCTCTCTCTCTCTCTCTCTCTCTCTCTCTCTCTCTCTCTCTCACACACACACACACACACACACACACACACACACACACACACACAATGTTTTGGAATTCATGGAAAAGAGAACTGAATTTTATAAATAAACCTTCCAAATGCTTTGAAATAACAGAAAATATATGCTAATGTTGGAATACATTTAAAGATCGGAACAAATTCCTATAAAGTGTATCAATATTTGGAAAGTTCAGAAGGACCAGTCCATCAGAATCATATACACAAAAAGTGCTGCACCTTAAATGTGCAAGTTGAGATGCAAAGAAGCACTAGATTGAAAAAAAAGTTAATGTCTTTAGAGATCCTCATAATGGAAGCCTTTATGCTTTAGCTTATAAATTCATTCTTAATTCTGTCCTTGCTCTGAAAGTTTCACTTAATATAGCCGGGCCAATCCATCATTCAAGAGTCTAGTGAGTTCCTACTATGTGCCCAGCATGAAAGCAGGCAAATCAAGCACCTCTGACATTTTGATTGGTTTATCTGATTTTCTGTCACTTGTATTTGAGGCTTCCCCAGGGAGAGAAAACCTGGAAGTAGCAGGCTCTTTCCCTTCAGGGAAATCTTAATGAGACCTAGCGATTTAGACTGACAACCTACAATCAGACCTGATTTTACTGCACTTCTTTTAGACTGAGAATTGGTCTTCTCTTTACGCCGTCTTATAAGTCATTTATCTTTTATTTTATTTTTACATATTTTCAATGAGAAAATTAATGGAAGCTTTGATTTCCTCAAATACTGAGTATAGTCGACCCTGACCTCAATTAATACTACAAACAGAGTTGTTGCTTTTCTAATTGAAATGCAAACCCAAATATATGTTTCACCTTGTAAATACTAGTAAGGAAAGTCTGACATAATTTGCAGAACTTGATTCATTAATTATTCTTTTAGTTACCATTCTTCCATTTCTTCAGACTTAACTTAAAAGTTTAGAAAGCAGTGCTAAGAATTTTTCTTTCCAATTTAGCTTGTCTAATGTGCTGAGTACTTCATTATGTCTTTTTGTGTGTTGCTGCGACGCTAGACTGACTTTTATTAATTTGTTATTATTAATACTTACTTAATCATTATTCTTCTGGCCATAAAATTGATAATCAAGTTAGGATTTAAATGAGCAAGACAAAAATTAAGTCTCTATTTGCTTTTAGTTGGGCCAAATGAAGAAATTCTAAGTCTAAGGCCTAAAATGTCAATTTTGTGATAAAAAGTGTAAATGCAAATTAAAAGATTGAAACAATTCTGAAGGAAGAATAAGGAGCTACATTTTGAAACAATATGGAGATCTAATCTTAAAATATACTCTGGGTAAGAAAATTTATGTTCTTTGGTACCTAAAGTCTATCCAATGTAAGAAAATTTTTAAAGTAATGAAAACTAAATCACTAATACATTTTTTGTGTTAAATACAAATGTCATTGAAAAGTAATAAAGTTATTAAAGACCCTAAAATTCAAGCTTTATTTTCAGCATATTTGCCACTTCTCAGTGAAATTTGTAATGAGTATAATTTTAGATGTAATATAGTATCTATGTGTTCAGTGTTGTCTAATATCTAATTTATATGGAAGCTATCTCACTATTGGAAGACATCATATGCCAAAGTAGCCTAAATGTGTTCTAAAACCATAGATCCCATTGATTGCAGATATTTTATTCAATTTATAGGTCATAAGACAGGAAAATATAATTGTGAGGGGCTAAGAAAAGCTGAAGCAAAATACATGAAGCCAAGAAGTAGAAAGTAGTACTATAAAGGACAAAGGAGATAACATAATGTGATACCTAAATAAATGATATTTATATAAAGTTTATAAATATGTAAATAATTTCAGAAATATTCTAATTAATTATAATACCATTTATATAAAGAAGCCAAGAACTACTAAGTGTAAAACTAGCAACCAAACTATTATCATCTTCACATGTAAAAATATATAAAATGGCTTAAATTCAATAATAAATTATTCAGCTTATTTCTTTTAAGATTATGTCTTTAAAGAAACCTGAAGAATATTTTCTTTCCTTGGGCTTTTTACTTGGCCGATAGTTAACCTGCTACCTTTTAAAAAGTATTTAAATGTCACATTTTTCATTCTTAGAAATGACAGATTCATCTTTTAATGACTTAATCCATGGGTTAGTAATTCCACATAGGAGTGTAAGACCATGACTGTGGAATAAATCAAGAAAAATGACATTTGTGAAAAGAAATAATTGGTATTATAAAAGTTATTCAGAAAAGTATGTGTGTGTGTGTGTGTGTGTGTGTGTGTGTGTGTGTGTATCTAGGGGACAATAATTCTGAACATTTCATGGAAAAAGTGAAGTAATAACATTGTAAATGTGATTATGTTTGCTGAGATAACATTTACTTGATCATAAATGAATGTCAATATTAAATTATCATTAGAATGCACTTTAGATTGAAATACATAAAAGCCATACTTGGGAATAAAAAGTTGAGAATCTTAAGTATCAAGCAAAAATAACAAATTATCATGTATTTTTATGTAAGTTTTCATCAATTTTAATACCAGAAGTCAAAATAACAGATGGATTAGGGGAGAAGAAGGGCTATTTCTTTCCCACCTTAAGACCACAAGCACTCATTTGGAAAGCCAGGGCACCATGCACAGATGCAACAACTCAATACTCCGCTGCAATAATAGAATGGCAAAGCATCAAATGTCATGATGTACATTGACAAACATATCAAAGTCAGTCACTAAGCCAAACATGAGAAGGAGGGAGGGGAAGGAAATGGGGTGGGAATTGAGGAAGAACTAAATGAGTGATATGTGAATGTATGCCTCTACCATTTTGTACTCCATTAAGATGTATGACTAGAGTACAATGTACCAATAAAAATTTAAAAAAAGAAAAATAAAATGTTACAATGAAAAGGTTAAAATTATTCACAATACTAAATTAGTAAAAGCTTCTAGATATTTATCAATTTCTTCTATAAAAATAGTATTTTTCACCTATAGTAAAGTACTTTGTCAGAAAATTTGTATAATTATATGACCAGTTATTTAGTTGGGATAATTTAAAGCTAGATTGATCACTACATTTATTAATATAGTTATATAAATTGGCATGAATAAAAGTAGGACTGGGGTATAGCGTGGTGGTAGAATGCCCCTGGGTTCAAATCCCAGTACTGCAAAAAATTTTACTTTTCAAAATGCATTTTCTCTTGAGAGCAGAATGTGTGCTATAAAATGATCACCTAGACAAATTCCTTTTCTTCATCTACACATACACACACACACACACACACACACACACACACACACACACAGAGTTATCACCACATTTGCCTACTATCCTAGTGACAGCTTATTCTCAGTTGAATTTGTTTGCATTTTGACATGTGCCAATCAATTCTCATTCTGAATTGGAAAAGTGACAGCTTCTTCCCCTAGTGATAATTCAGGTTATAGATATGATTTGATTCCTTATCCAAATAAACTGTGATGAAAATTTATAGCAATGGAAACCCCATAAATTTCTTACAGAATATGTAAGCATAAGTACAAGCACTGTACCAACATACACAGAGTAAACCATATATATATAGAGAGAATTAAATACTAAAAATAATTGCCAAAAATGCAGAAATGTCACTGAAACTGACATCTCTGAAAGGGACACATAATATTTACTGAGTAAGCTGCTAACTTCAAAATGACTGAACTCTAAGGAGATGGTTAATTAAGGACAAATGAAATATAAATGCTCATGTATGGCATAATTTCATATTGAGCCAAATAAAAGGCTTCATGCTAACTTTGAACACAATTTTATGGATTCCATTTCTCTTGGGCAGGGGATTTTAAGACACAAGTAAGAAAAATAAGCCAGGTGTGGTGGCACATTCCTTAATACCAGTACTTGGGAGACTGACAAGAGGATCACAGATTCGAGGCGAGCCTCAGCAACTCAGTGAGACCCGTTTCAAAATAAAATATAAAAAGGGCTAGGGTTAAAGCTCAAAGGTTAAATGCCCCTGGGTTCAATATGCAGCACAAAAAGGAAAAAAGGGAAAGGAGACAAAGAGAAAAAAGGAAGATAGGAAGGGAGGAGGAAGGAAGGAAGAAAAACAAATAGGGGAAATTGTTTAACTCAATAACTCAGAATATATTCACAGTGGAAATGAGAAAGGGCATACAAATAATAAGAATAAAAGCAATTATTTGTGCAGATTATCTGTGCAGGCTTGTATGGTGTGTGTGTGTGTGTGTGTGTGTGTGTGTGTGTGTGTGTGTGTGTGTGTGTTACTGGGGATTGGCTTGGCATTCTACCTGTCCTCAAACCTGTGATCCTCTTGTTTCAGCCTCCCAAGTGTGGTATTATAGGTATGTTCTGGCAAGCTTGTGCAGTTAATTTTTTTAATTGCAATTGGAGGCTGAAAATCTCTCTAGAAATACCAATAATAAAATACTGTGCCAGGCACAGTGCCACATGCTTATAATTCCAGTACTTGGGAGGCTGAAATAAGAGGACTGCAGGTTTGCCTCCAGCCTCAGCTACTTAGTGAGGCCCTCCACAACTTAGTAAGACCCTGCCTCAAAATAAAGTATAAAAAATAGGGCTGGGGGTGTAGCTCAGAAAGTAGAATGTCCCTGGGTTCAATCCCTAGTACCGAGAAAAAAAAATTGTTACCAATAGTGAGCTTTTAGCAATTGAAAAATATTTATTTATTTATTTATTCATTTATTTATTCATTTATTTATTTATTATCATACTGGGGATTGAACCCAGGAATATTCTACATAAAACCCACAGCCCCAGTCCTATTTTTTTTTTAATTTTGAAAGAGGCTCTCCTTAAGTTGCAGAGAGTCTCATTAAATAGCTGAGGCTGGTCTTGAAACTCTCACAAATAGTAATAAAATGACCACAGGGTATGGAACCATTTCTGTATGTATGTAGCAAAAAATATCAGAAGAGATTAGCAGAGAGAAGAAAAACTTACAATAAAATAAAACACAAACCATTACTATTTTTTCACATTGTGTTATTGGCTGTTATAATACTTTTCCAAGTAGGACACTGAAAACCATTAATACAACAATTATTATCAGATGAAATTTGTTTTTTTATTGTCGTTTCAGTAGGTCTTAGGGTAAAATGTGCAGAGTTATGTTCTAACAGTGAGTTCACTGTTCTCAAACTATTCTATTGTTCTGGTAAAAAAAAAAATGAGCCCATGAGGTGCTCATCTGGTCTTAATTGTTTCCTTAATTTCATTTAGCAAACTGAGAACATTTTCACATCCACTGTGGTGTGCTAATGTTGAAAATAAGCCATTTCGCAGAAAAAATGTCAGACAGGACCATGCTGTAACATTATATACATATAACTATATACATACTTATAAATATGTATGCATGTGTTTTGTATATATATATATATATATGTTTATATATACACACATGCTATCGTATAGATTACATATCACACATATTATTTATTGAATATATTACCTATATTTATATTATATAGATTGTATATTATACATATTACTTATATATTAGATGTTATATAAGATATATGTAAATAATGTTCATCTTATGTTTGAGCACATAGAAAAATATTTTTTGTCTGAACTACAAATATGCCAAACCGCTCCTAATCTGTGTGACTACTGAGTCATGAGCGACTGCTGCTTCCTGAGCATTTCATTTTTAGCTTAGTTTTATTCTACTTTCTTTTTTATCTTTAAATACTTTTTATTTGGTTCATTCTAGTCTTGTAGCCCATCTTAATGGGCTACAAGATAGTAGAGGCACACATGCACACATCCCTCCTTTAGCCCTTCCCCAATTCCCACCCCATTCTCTCCTCCTCCCTCTTTCTCATGCTCAGTTTAGTAATTGGCTTTGATGTGTCTGTGAATGCACATCATGTACATTAGAGAATTTTACTCTTCCCATCTCTTATCACCCCCAGACAGGCCTCCTTATTTTCTCATCTGTGGTTTCTTCTTCCTTCTTTCTTGATAAACAATATTTAGAGACTTAATTATATACTCACTGGTTTTTCCTGACCAGTTCTATCTCATAGCAAAGCTTCTCTTTTTTTACTATACTCCCAAATTACCTATACACAAAACCAAGTCCTAACACCTTCCTTTACATATTATGAAGTTATGAGAGTCATGGACTTCATAGTTCTCAAATTCTACCAATGAAACATGGGGACCACAGGTGTGGAAGCAGTGTGTATAATGAGAGACTGCAGCTTTTTGTTTTGTTGATTCTTTGAATTTTTTTGTTCTCTATTTCATTTATTTCTTCTATGATTTTAATAATTTCCTGCCTTCTGCTGGCTTTAGAATTAGACTGTTGTAGTCTTTCTAGGTCCTTGAGTTGTGTCATTAGGTTGTTTACTTGGTGACTCTTTGTTCTTCTTACGTGGTCACTCAATATTATATTATAATATTATAAACTTTCCTCTTAACACTGCCTTCAAAGTATCCCATAAATTTTGGTAAGTTGCTTCTCTATTTTCATTTATTTTCATAAATTTCTTTATTTATCCCCTAATTTCTGATCTTACCCACTAGTCATTCAATAGTATATAATTCAGTCTCCATGTATTGAAATAGTTTGAATTTCCTGTTGTTGATTTCTATTTTCATTCCAGTATGGTCTGAAAAGATGCAGGGAAGTATATTGCATCTTTTGAATTTGCTGATGCTTGCTTTGTGGCCCAGGATGTGATCTATTTTGGTGAATGTTCCATGGGCTGCTGAGACGAATGTATATTTTGTTGTTCCTGGTTGAAATATTCTGTATATGTCTATTAGTTCCATTATAGTTTATATAGTTTATAGTTTTCTTTAGTTTTTTTCTATAGTTTATATAGTTTATAGTTTTTTTTTTTTTAGTTCTGAAGAGTCTTTACTCATCTTTTGCTTTGAAGATTGATCCAGACACTTCACAAAAGAAGAGATACAAATGACCAATAGATATGTGAAAAGGTGTTAAACATCATTAGCCATCAGGGAGATGCAAATCAAAACCACACTTAGATTCCATATAACCCCAATCAGAGTGGCAAGCATAAAGAAATTAATAACAACAAATGCTGATGAGAATGTGGGGAAAGAAGAATTGTTTTACGCTGTTGGTGGGAGTGCAAACTAGTTCAGCCACTATGGAGATCAGTGTGGAGATTCCTTAGAAAACTGGAAATAGATCTACCCTATGATCCAGCTCTACCACTCTTGGGTATTTTTCCAAAGGGATTGAAATCAGAGAACTACAATAACATATGCATACCCATGTTAATAGCAGCACAATTCACAAGAGCGAAAATATGGAACCAACCTAGGTCACCATCAACAGATAAATAGATTGCAAAATTATGGGAAATACACACAATGGAATTCTATTCAGCTATAAAGATGAATAAGATTATGGCATTTACAAGAAGATGGAAAGATTTGGAAAATTATGTTAAGTGAGATCAGTCAATCACAGAAAGAAAAGGGACATATGTTTTCTCTAATATGCCCAAACTAGGGAGTACTGGGAATACCAGAGGGACTCCAGATAATGGAGGGGAAATCTCAGCAAAGCTAGAATGGAAAGATAGGAGAGGAAGAAAGCTGAGGTTCATTAATGGAGGAGTAATATCCAAATATGTGTAAAACTATGAATGTAACATGGTTAACCTGAAAACTCATTACTGGGAAGGGGGAAAGGGAGCAGGGGGGGAGGAAACCAAGCACAGGCTAAATGTATACCATTTCAATATGTTCCACATATAAATAAAATAAAATATGAAAAAATGAAGAAAGTAATATGTATACACTCATTTCTAACACTACTTGTCATGTTTAGAGTACTCAAAATTGTTATTATACAGAGAGTTTAATTTTTTTTCTTGAGGCTTTTTGAGTTGATTTTACTTTCTTGTGTTTTGTGTACAATTATATTATCTAAATAATTAATTTTATTACTCTCCATCTTTAAGTCTGCTTATTTCCTTTATCATTACACTGGCACAATATAGAGCCTGCATACTAGCTTATTCTGTAATAAGCTATTTCTAATACTTAGGCATTATGTATAATCCTAGCTATTGCAGTTTTGTAGATGCTTTCAACATGTAATATAATGTGTCAACTTTTTAGTTTACTATTAGACAGTTTAATTAAAATGAATATTATTTTCAAAGCATATCTGACATAATCTATTGAATATTTTATTTGTGGTTTACTGAGCTAGTTTTCTTTTGTTTTTTTGCCTATTAACAGGTTTAATTATGTATGTTTATCTTTTATTTTTATTTTTAGTATTGTATTATAATCATACATGATAATGAAGTTCACAGTCATAGAGACATACATACACAGAGCACTTGATGAGTTCCCCCCACTCCTTCCACCCCACTCCCTCCCTTTCCTAGTACACATATTGAGATTGGAATTGATAATTTTGTTATATGTCCATCTTGTCAATTGAAGTGTTTCTTTCATCATGTTTTTAAATGTTAAAGTATGACTGTATTTCTGAATAAAACAAATATGAGCAGGTTTATATTTTATCTAATATATTAATGATTTTTATATTCTTTCTGTGACTTTTTATGTAAATAATTTATTAAAGACTCATTTTCTTATCTCACTTTGTTATAAAGCTCACATAGACTCATAAACTAAAGTGGATAAGCAGAATCATTTGATTTAAACTACTAGTTTTTCATTTAATATATAAATCAGTACATACTGATAAAGTTAAAACTACACAATTTTAATGATTCCATTATATTTCTTTCAAAAATGTAAAGGTACTGACATAATCAGTCATTTGTTTCTTTTTGTAATTTTTTTATTGGTGCATTGTAGTCATACATCCTAATGGTATAAAAGACTTGTGGAGACATACATGAGCACATCACCCAGTTAGCCCTTACCCAAACCCCATTCCACTCCCTCCCCATCCCTCCTTCCCATGCTTGGTTTAGTGATTGGCTTTGATATGTTTGTTTAAGTATATCATATTCTTTAGAGAGATTCCCTCTTCCACCCATCCCATCCCCTCAGTTAGATCTCCTTATTTGCTCTTCTATAGGACCTCCTTCATCTAGTCATTTGTTTCTTATTTTAAAACTACTTTCCAATCACCTACCATGTATTTAACATCTCAGTGCCTACTATATAGCAGTGAGCAAAAAAAAAAAAAAGTGACCTCATGGAACTATTATATTATTGGACTAAAACAAAGAATTTAGCTAAATTAATAAATAAATTAATTAATATAATTGTCAGAATTATACTGCCCATGAGAAGTTGGAGGGTGATAATAGTATTTCTGATAATAGTTTGTTTTGCCAAGAAGAAATTGTAAGTAAATCTAAGGCTTCTTGTTTAGTAGACAGTCTTTATTCTTCTCCTCTCTATTAAGCATTTACAATGCTTTTACTTTGTTATTTCATATTTATAAATATTAATCTGCCATACTTAGTGGATAAGTCATTACTGAGATCTTTAAATCTGAGTGTTCTATGTTTAAAAACTTTGGATGATTTTTGTTGTTATGGTTACTGGGAATTAAACCCAGGGGCATCCTACTGATGATCTATACCACCAGCCCTTTTATTTTTTATTTTTTGAAAAAGGTCCTGCTAGGTTTCTGATAGTCTCACTAAGTTGCTAAGGATTTAATTGAACCTGTGATTCTCTATTCTAAGCCTACCATGCTCTGGGATTACAGGCATGTGCCAGTATGCCTCGCTTGCACACATTTTTTTTTTTTTTTTGAGTATTCTTTCTCCTCATTGCCTTCTATATATTACTTCTGGGATTCCTACTAAAAGTGTTAGAGTCATCAAATCTATATTTCACCTTAATTAACCTTTGTTTCTGTTTTTTCTAATATTTAGATAACTCATTCCACAAATCTGATATTTATTTATGCCTATTACTAATATTTCTATTGTTTTTTAAATTTGAATAACCAAAATTTTGTGTGCATGGTATATTTTGTAATATCTCATGTATATTTCATATCTGAATACATCTTTCTAGGCTAATATTAAATGGGTGAACCTTATATTCCTATCTTGTTTGCTCAATTTTTCTGATCCTCTTATTTAAGTAACTTCTGCTATTCATTCTTATGTCATTTTGTGTTCATGTTGTAGATTTTCTTCAATTTTTGATAGATGAGTAGATAAAAATATCTATATAAAGTTATATCTCACATATATAAACAATTATGGGTACACAATATTTGTGATTGTTTTCTTGTTTGACACTTTGTCAAGTCTGCTTGAATTTTTTTCTTTAAATAATGTATTAGAAGAGACTTGATTCAGAAATTAATATTTTTCTTTGTATAAACAGAATTAGCATACTGAATAATATCAATTTGGCTAAATGAAAGATTTCTAGTTATATCAAAATGAAAACCAATAGAAAACATGATTAGTGCTGCCCTTTCTCTCAAGTGGGTAAAGCAAATTCATGGAACGTCCTGTTCAAATTCCCATACCCACATTTATATTATTAATGACCTATTAGTCACTCCAGCCTATAACCACTGTCTTCACAGATAGACTACCCTCCATCTCAGGTGGACTTGTATACCCCCAAAAAGCTAGAGATTTGACCTTTTATCTTCTACTTTGTAATCTTCTGCCACATATAAGAAAAGCCAATACTTTGCAATCTAATTGTATTTAAAACAACTTATTCTAGAAGGATATTTTAGGTTCTTCATAATAAGTCATTGGCTCACCTAGGAGTCCACAGCTTGGGAGGCAGTTTGTTTAGAGTAATGATCAATTATAACATTGCAAACAAACAATACCTTACTATTTTCAGAGCTATTAATATAAAATGTTTTGATATTTAACAACGTATCAATGAAATTATTTCAAGTTGAAGAGCTTTTCTTTCCTTTGTCTGTACTGTTTATTGAGTGCATTTTTATATAAACATAGTTTAAAAAGTAACACTAGATATTACTGGCTAGGAAATCAAGGAAGTAATCACATCTCTTGATGATGAAATTAGAGTTCTTCATTAAAGTGTAACAGTGTTTTCATTAAAAATTATAATTGTTATACTAAAGTTTAATTAAGCTATTTCCTCTAGGATAGAAAATTTTTGTACTAGGAAATAATGTTAAATGTGGAACCTAAGAAAATAATTTCTTTTTTTCAGCATTATCAAGGATGGGCACAAGTTGGAGACAAACTCTAAAACAGTGGATATTTTTTCATAATTTTTCATCATTTTCCAGATTTCCAGGTATACTCTAGGTGAAATATATGTTTCTATGTCATTGGAAAATAAAGTTTTAGAAAAAAAAATTTTAAGTGCTGGCAATACTTTTTTATCTGTTTTGTGCCCTAGCATTCACATGGAAAAGCCAGCCCCATATAGCTGGCTCTCCCAGAAAGAGAAACACTGAGCTGTTTTGAAAAATATGTATTGTCTTCTGCATAGCAGTACACATTCCACACTAACACAAAAACTCACCAACCAAAAACATAGCACTGTTTTTATAAGTATTTATACATTTTTGTTGCATAGTATAATGACATTTATCTTTGAATAATGCAAACTAATTTGTAAAAGAAGTTAAAAAATTCTTATGAATAGAGACTAGTTCCAAGATGGTAGGACTGAACCCTGTATCATTTTATAAAATTTAAATATTTGTTAATTTATTTAAAATATAAACCATTTTTTTAGCTTTTATTTGACCACGTGAAAAGAAAGGAGAAAAGAGCAGAGATATGGAAAGAAAAGAAAAGAAATGGGAAAGGAAAGGAAAGAAGGAGAGGGGAAGAAAATGAGGAAAGAAGGGAGTAAAGAGAAAAGAAATAGGGTAAAATAGGGTTACTTCTGACCTTAGATATAAAGTTTGTGTGGTGTGAAGAAACATTTCTCTATTGTTTACATTATAGCTTCACAGCTTATTAAACAAGTTTCTAACAGTGCTATTAGTATTTCATAGGAGTTTAGTTAAACACCTTTTTGAAATGCATTTTTTATTTGTTTTGCTTTTGTCTTTGTTTTGTTGTTTTTTTTTGGCTTTGATTGGTGTTTTCCTGTGAAGTCTTCTCAGTCTAGACTTAAGGTATGTCTGAGACTGTGCTGGAATTCAAGTGATAGCCACTACACTACACTAAGATCATCCCTAAAGAGACAATGTCTTACTGATTTCTTTCTTTTGAATAATTTACACAACAAAATGTTAGGTACAAAGGAGCAAGACAGGTATCTGCAAAAGGAAGTAGCTGTTGCGTTTGGTTCTTAGCCCTGAGGTCAAGTGGAGTGTTCAGAGACTCTAAGTAGTGTAAGATTTGGCAGCAGTTTGACAAGATGCTAGAGCCTGAGCAGATTAGAATTACCTATAGTGTTTTAAAGTGTCATTCATGGTTGGCTTTATATCTGGACAGAGCTTTTTAATACTAAATAAAGGAGTAGGAAATATGTGTGGCATTTTTTCCTAATGGATTCATTTATCTATACAAAATTATACCTCATTTTGCATGTTAAAAGCTAGTCATTGCTACTATTGTTTGTTTTTGTTTTTTTAATATATTTTTATTAGTGCATTATAGTCAAACATCACAATGGAATACAAGACTTGTGAGGATATACAAGCACACATCATCCAATTAGCCTTTATCCAATCCCCATCCCACTCCCTCTCCCTCCCTCAATCCCATGCTTGATTTAGTGATTAACTTTGATGTATTTGTTTTCGTATATCATGTGTTTTAAAGACATTCCATTTTCCCCCATCCCATCCACTCTGATTGGTCACCTTAACTGTTCCTCCATAGGGCCCTTTCTTCAACTAGGTTTCCTCCTATTACCCATTTCTTCAACTAGGTTTCCTCCTATTACCCATTTTGGTTTTTGTAAATTAGGGAAAGCATCTGATTTTTTATTTTCTGTGATATTTCCCTGTGTATGCTGCATTGCAAGTTCCGATCCCATTCTTCAAGGCCCCGGCACTGGCATGGCCACCCGGCAGACTCTGATCCTGGACTCACTGGCTCCATCACTGGTTTTGTCTCATGGCAGGCTCAGATCCCAGCCTCAGAGGCCCCAGCACCAGCCTTGCCTTAAGGCAAGCTCCTATCCTGGCCTCACTGGCTCCAGCTACGGCCTCACTGCATGGCAGGCAATGATCCCAGCCTTGCTGACCCCAGCACCAGCCTTGCCTCACATCAGGTTCCGATCCCGGCTTCATTGGCCCCGGCAACATTCTCACCCCTCAGCAGGGCCTGATCCCTTCAAGGCTCCAGCACCAGCCTTGCCTCTGAGCAGGCTCAAATCCCAGCTTCGCTGGCCATGGCCTCGCTGGCCCCGGCACCAGTTTCACCCCTTGGCAGGCTCTGATTACCCAGCCTTGCATCATGGCAGGCCCTGATCCCAGACTCGCTGGCCCAGCACCGGCATCACCCCTCAGCAGGCTCCAATCCAGGCCTCATAGGCCCCAGCACTGGCCTTGCCTGAAGGTAGGCCCTGATCCCGGCCTCGCTGGTCCCAGCAACAGCCTGATCCTTCAGCAGGCTCCGAGCCCAGCTTCCAAGACCCCAGCAACAGCCTTACCTCACTCCAGGTTCCGATCCCAGCCTTGCTGGCCCTGGCACTGGCATCACCCCTCGGCATGCTCCGATCCAGGCCTCGGAAACCCCAGCACTGGCCTTGCCTTAAGGCAGGCTCCGATCCTGGCCTCGATGGCCCCCGCACCTCGGCAGGCTCCGATCCCACCCTCAGCTCAGAGGCCCCGGCACTGGCCTTGCTGTGCATCAGGCTCTGGTCTATTTCACTATGAGCAGGTCATCTAAAGATCTTCCCTGTTTTCTTCCTTTTTTTTTTTTTTTCTTTTGGTGGTACTGGGGTTCCAGGAAACCCTTCTACCTCCAGGCAACACTCCCAGAGACCTCCTTTTTCTTTTATATTTTAATTAGGAAACAGGGTCTCTTAAGCCAGTGAGGCTGGCCTGGAATCTGCACATCTTTTCTCCACCTTCCAAGCATGGGGTTTACAAATGTGTGCCACCACGCCCGGCATTCTTTGATTTTTTTTTTTTTTTTAATGTGAGAGAGAAGTACATGTCGTTTGCGAAAGCTGGGACCCCAAATACCTAGTGGCATTGAATTTTGTCTTCCCTCCAAAGGCAGAGGTCCACAGCTTCACTTTGGAGAGCAGGCTCTGCTGTTCCATGTGCACCCTGGCCTCCTGCTCTGCACAGAGGAGTGCAGTGGCCATGAGGGCTGGTGACTCCCAGAACACGCAGTGTGGTGGCCTATCGCAGCTATGCGGGGCTCCCTCTGAAACCCCCCCAAACCCTTTTACCACTTCTCATGTTGTCCAGCATTCCCAAGCATGTGTGGCAGGAGCAGTCTACTTTTGGAGAGATTCCCTCAATAGATCAAGGTGGACTGGACTGGATCTGTTTGCCCCTCCAAATTCTGGTCACCACCACCGACGTTGCCGCCACTGCCATCTTGGTTCTCTCCTGAACACCGTTCCCACACAGTTTGTTTTCCAGAATTCCCAAGCATGTGCAGCAGTAGCAGTATACCTTTGAGGATATTTCTTTAAAATTATGAGGTAGATTGGATTGAATCTCTGCCTCTACCAAATACTGCCGCTGGCACAGCCATCTCGGTTCTCTTCAGAGCACCTTATTCACACAGCATGTTGTCCCAAATTCCAGAGCATGTGTGATGGTAGCATTCTACCTTAGGGGCAATTTCTTCAAAAGATCAAGGTGTATTGAATCAGATCTCTGCCTCTCCTGAATACTGGCCACTGCCATTGCGGCTGCCTCCACCATCTCAATTCTCTCCCAAACACTTTTCCCACACTGCATGTTGTACAGAGTTCCTGAGCATGTGCAGCGTTAGCATTCTACTTTTGGGGCAATTTCTTCAGAAGACCAGGGTGGGTTGGATCAGATCTCTGCCTCTCCCAGATACTAGCCTCCACTTCCACTACCGCCGCCGCCACCACCACCTTCTTCCTAGTTCTCCCCTGAGCTTCTTCCTTACATATGATGTCCATAATTCTTAAGAATGTGTGGCAGGGGCAGTCCGTCTTTGCCGGGATTTTTTCCAAAAGTTCCGGGTAAATTGGATAGGATTTGTCTGCATCTTCTGAATCCTGGCTGCCACCGCCACCATCTTAACCCCTCTTCAATATTTTTTCTTTCTTTTTTTTTTAATAAGAGAAGACAGTATGTGTGCCCCGAAGAGGCTGTGGGATCAAGCACTAAGCAGCAATGAATTTTATTTCCCATCCAAGAGCAGTGGCCCACAGCCTCACTGCATAGAGAAGGATCTGCTGTTCCAAGCACAAGAACCCCAGGGCAGCATAGAGGAGTGCGGCCTCTAGGTGTGCTGAGTTCCCCAGAAAGTGTGGTTGGGCTTCCCGCCTGATGCTGCTGAGCTTCCTCCACCAAGCCCGGGTTATTTTTCTTTCAAGGTACATTGTTGAGAGTCCCTACCATGCAACTGAAGTGGTCTTTTCTCTACTCCCTTCTGGGATGTTCTGCCAAAAATCACTTTTCTTGCGTGGCCAGCGCCTTCTTGTTATCGTGCTTCGAATTCCACTGTTATCCACTCTCTCTCCTGTAATCTAAACAGGAAGTCAAGGCTGGAAATGTCTCCTTAAGTTGTCCCAATCAGATATCCTTTTCAGAAGCTGCAGGTGCCACTGCAAACGCGGCTGCTGCCATCTTGGACCTCTTGTTTGTTTGTTTATTTTGATAAAACAAACTCAAATTTAAGGGCTTTGGGGTGGTTGTAAAGAGAAGCATTCCTTTCTTTAATTATTTCTATAAAAAACTGTCTAAATAAAGAACTATATACAACTGATTCATCTAACCATTCTCTGAATACTTTTATTACTAGTAATAAGAGATTCCATATTAACACAAAATTTATTATATTTTATTATGAAAATGTGTATACAAAATAAATTATATAGGACAGTTAAGAAAATTATACCAAGAATTTTATGGATAGAACAAGGAAAACATGAGGAGCTTTGTTAAAAAAAAAGAAACATTTAGGTTACATCCAAATTACATTATAGAAAATTATTCAGAAACTTAATCACAGTTCTCAATTACAGAATCCAATGAATCCAAAAAGATAACTATGATCTAGGAATGGTGGTAGCTGCCCATAACTTTAGATATTATTCCATTATGTCTCAATTCTAATGGCTATGGTAATAGTAACCTCCTATGATGTTTGCTAGCAAGACGTAGTGAGGTCAGAAGCATGTTTTACCTCCTGTCCCCAGGACTTCATCGTCAAGGATTTCTTTAATCACGTGGAATATATTCATCCACAGCTTCTTCTTTCTAACAATTTCAAGCAAATTTGGTTTTGTTTCTTTTCAAAGAAAAAGTCAGGGATTCCCCACAGAGATTTTGTGGCACTTGACTGCTAATATTCTACTTACCTTTCCCTAATTCCCAATAGATGCTGAAAAGAAAAATCAGTCTGTGTTGGAAAAGCATATGACCTCCCATTAAAAAGAAAAGCACACATTTGGTTTGTTGGCAAGGTCACTGCCACTCAAGAACACATGCTTGTTTTTCAAGGTGATATGAAAGCAAAGCTCCTTCTCATACTTTCATCAGTGTGCCCCTTACTTTTTTTATTTCTTTTATAGTTCTTTAGAAATATTTCCTTAATCTTGTTTTGCATATTTACGTTGTACTTGACTTGCCAATATTCTAATTTTGAGGGTATTTTATTGAAAAAACTTGATTTAATAAAAATTATGTTTTATTATTATAAATATATTTGTTGTATTCAAATGTTTGGCATTCATTTCTTCCCTTCAGACAGCATTATAATATTTGTAATAAGATTCTTACCTTTATAATTTTTTAACTTTTAATACTGAGGGATAATAATTACTTCTAAGTTTATTGAGTGTTCTTTATATTTTTAAGACATTGTGCTAACATTTTACATCTAGGACCTCATTAAATTTTTTCAGCACTTCATGCAGTAAAAATCATTAATAATGTCATTATGCAGATGGGGAACTGGATTCTGAGAAGTCAGTAGCTTGCCCAAGAGCCCCTATAATTGGCAAGACCAGAATTTGGGCACAGTCTGTCGGATTCTAGAACTTGAGCTTGGCACCATCTCACCAAGAATTTGCTAATGATTTCTTATAGCTTTCTCATTTCTCTCAGAAGTTCAAATTTAACTGCCCTGTGATTACTGTCTCATTGTAAGGTACTTACAAATATCCCTGGCATCTTTTATAAATTCATACTGACCACTGATTAAAAACCAATGATATTAAGAATACTCTTTTGCAATACCTATAGCATTTAGTGTTCTCCAGAGAAACAGAATAATAGACAAATAAAATCTATCTATAGTGCTATCTATAGCTACATAGTTATAAATTTATTTTAAGTAATTGGCTCCCACAATTGAGGGGCTGGCAAGTCTGAAATTTGCAGGAAAGACTGAAATGCTGAAAACTCAGAAAAGTGTTAATATTACAGTCTGAAGCAGGATTTCTTCTTTAGGAAACCTTGGTTTTTAATCCTGAGGCTCTCATCTGATTAATGCGACCCACTGACATTACTGATGTTAGCATTTCTACTTCAGTCAACTGACTTTAGGAGTTAGGCACACCTACAACATATATCTACAGAATATGTTTACATAAATATGTATTTATTAGGACTTAACATATAAAATTAACAATCAGACCACCTATAACAAGAGGCTGGTATTTGCTTCCTAAAATCTGCAATAATGTGGTAATTGACCAAAATATAGGAGGGAAGAGAGAAACTTTCCACATAGTATTGCTTTATATATTTGTGAACCTCTTAACTTTAAAATATTGGATTATTTGCATGATCCTGATCAGAATTATGAAGACTATTCTTTTACATTATTTAAACAAAACATTGAATGACAGTGGTTTGAAGAACTTTGTATCTTGAGAAATTTAATTTTGTTCTTGTTCACTTTAGCCTCTGTACTACATATGAGGTGTGTGTGTGTGTGTGTGTGTGTGTGTGTGTGTGTGTGTGTATGTGTGTGTATGTGTGTGTGTGATTAGATGAACAGCACAGGAGGCAGCAATTTCATAGCACAGCAAATTTGAACAATGAAGCTATTAACCCAAGTACACTGAAGCAGACACCAGAAACTGGGAAAGGAAAAAGAATAAATTGTTCTAAAAGACCTCACTAGAAAACATGGTGCTGGTATTTCAACTTTTGTGATCCAAAACTTATACAAGAATTTTTTGTTGTTGTTACTTAAAAAGCCAACCCTGTGGTAATTTTTTACATAGGCAAAAGAAACTCTTACAAGCTCTTTATTAGTCATGGTTTTCTAGAGAAACAAAACGTGATGGATAGATGATGGTAGGTAGATAGATGACAGAGATAGATATTAAAGAGATAAATGTAGATGATGAAGAATTTATTAGAAAAATTGGATCACAAAGTTATGGAGTCTGAGGAGTCTAGGATATTATATTTTCAATCTAAAGAACAAAAGAAAATGGAAAAACATTGCCAGTCTCAGGATGAAAATCCTAAAACCTCAGGAACCACTAGTAAGTCCCAAAATTATAAAAGCCAGAGACCTTGAAATTTTGAAGCCAAAGAAAAAGGAGAAGTTATTTATCTTAGTTCTAGATGACTGAGAGAAAATTGGCATTTATTTTTATTTTTATTTATTAGGGTTCTTTGCTGATTAGATGCTGCCCATTTGTTTTGGGTAGGGGCTGAGCTTCCTTAGTAAGTTTACTAATATAAATAACAATCTTTTTGAAAATACTCATATATAAATGCCTAGAAATAAAACTTTACCAGCTATTTTATTATCACTTAACCAGATGATACATAAAACCACCAATGGCAGTGAATTAATTTCAGAAACATGGTAGCTGTAAAATTAAACCACTATTGGCTTTGTTGTTCCATGGCCTATTGTGGAGTGATAAGCAAATGATTATAGGTAAGGAAATACATAATAAAAAGTATCCCAACTGCTGTCAAAGATGAGTCAGAAGGTTATAGAAAAGTCCATTAGAAAAGCATGATGAATTTGAAGGCCCAAGAAACATTTTTATAAGACATGGGAATGGATACTGAGTATATCTCAGCAAAGGGGTGACATGTGGAAGCTGAGAGGCAGAAATTATTTAATAAAATATTAAAATGCTGTCAGAATAGCAGAAATGTTCACTATAGTTTTAACAGAGAGAAAATGGTGGAAAGTATCATTACTATTACTAATAGCATTTGAATTGAAAGTGGATGTTTATTATTATTATTATTATTATTATTATTATTATTATTATTATTATTTTGGTGGTACTGGGGTTCTTGGAAGCCCTTCTACCTCTGGGCTATACTCCCAGACTTATTTTTATATTTTTACTTGGAAACAGGGTCTCTTAAGCCAGCAAGACTGGCTTCGAACCTGCGCGATCCTCCTGTCTCCGCCTCCCAAGCGCGGGAATTACACTCGTGGGCCACCATGCCTGGCTGAAAGTGGATGTTATTATATCCACAGATTATGATATTAGAGATAACACTGATAACCAGTATATTCTGTTGCTTCTAAATGAATAAATTATACAAGGGTGTGTATTATGACCTTATCAGAACAGTATAAAAAATTACTGAAGTATTTGAACCAGGTTAATAATACTCTCACTTTTCTATAAATGAAAGTCATTCATTCGGGCAGCAATGTATCCAAAGGATGAGTGCTTTCTGAAGTTTATTTCTTTTAAGTACATATGTGTTTAATTTTTATTTTTATTTACTTTTAAAGAAGCATCATTTTTATTTTTTATAATTTACTGGAACATGGTAATTGTACATGGTAGTGAGATTCACAGTGATACATTCATATATGTACCTATCATTATTTGTTCTATTTCCTTTCCCATATTTTATCTTTTCCTTGCTTCCTCTCTACCAGTGAAGGCAGAAATTCATAGTGATACCTTTTTATTTGTGTATGATATTATTTCATCTATTTCCTTCCTCACTGTTTATGTCAGCAATCTTACAACTGTAATCTGAAAGACTGGCAATGTAACTCACATAAAAAATTACTTTTTATGGTTTCAGGTTCAGTCAATGTGAGGCCAGCAACCATGAATCTCAGGGCATGGTGGCAGGAGGAGAGAGGAAGAGAGCAGGGACTGTGCTTTTCACATCATGGAGGATAAAAGCTAGAGAGAGGGGGGGGGGATACCCATATACAATTTCCAAGGCCATACCCCCAAGGATTCACCCCATCCAGCCACACCATATTGTCTCAGGCCACCACCCAGATAAATTGATAAAAATAGATACATCACTGCTGAGATTACAACGCTCATGACTCAATTAGGTCAGCTCCAAACATTAATAAATGAGCTCTTTAGGGGACGTTTTATACCTAACTATATCATTCTGCCATAGGCAGTCCTCTAAAACATTCATGCCTAGCTCAGAATGCAAAATACATTTAGTCTTCCCCAAAAGTTCCCACAGTCTTAAAAGTTCCAGCATCACTGAAAAATCCCAAAGTCCAAGTCTCCTCTAAGACTCAAGGTGAATTCTGAGAGCCTCTATAAAAGACAATAAAGATCAAAATAAAAAGCAAGTTACATGCATCCAATACACAATGGCAAGGAGTAAACATTTTTATTTCCAAAAAAGGAATAGGGCCACAGAAAGTAGGTATGAGACCATGAAACAGTAACAAAGTTCACCAGGGCAAGCATTTAATATTGCAGCACCACTTCTTCCATCCACAGCATATGATGGTAATGAGAAGAGATCTCCAAGGTGCCTTGGCGGCCCCACCCCTGTAGCCTGGCTGATTGCAATGGGTGGTTTACTGCTTCTTCAGTCCACAAGATCATCCCATGTTTCTAACATTTCTAAATATGGGGGGGGGGTTGCAACCTCAACTTCACCCTCACAGCTTCAAACATTTGAAGCCTATTTGAGCCTGCTTTCAGGTATTTTAACCCTGTCACACATTAACTGGATTCTCATTCCTTTTTTTTTACATCTGAGAAGAAGCCTTTATGACCTTTTTTTTTTTTTTTTTCCAACAAGGTAGCATTTCATGGGCTCTGAGATGAGCTGCCAAAAGGAAGGTAGTCATGGCATATTTAATCACTGTCACTGGGACCTTTTTATTCATAGTTCTTGTATCTACTTCATACAGGTGGCTACTGGTCCCAAACTCATCTGGACTATTTCTGGCTCCAACTCCATCTACTGCTTCCATCATGGCTATTGCTGGCCAAACCTCCATCATGGTTTCTACTTTCTACTTCCTTTTAGCTATATTTTTATTAGTGCATTATAGTTTTATATCATAATGCAGTTTATAATGATAGTGACACACATGCTCATGGCATATGGTGGGATTTCCCCCAGCTCCCTCTTCATTCCTTCCCCATAAAGGGAAATAAAATTGTCATTGGTATTTTCACTTATGTATATACTGTCAATGTAAGTCATTCTTTCATTGAATTTTCCTATCCACCTGTTTTCCCTGCATCACCTCCTTGGATCCACTGAAGTTTCTTCTCCATTATCTGGTATCCCAATTACTTTATAGATTCTGCATATGAAAGAAACATGTGACCCTCACTTTCGGTGACTGGTAATCTCACTTAGCATAATGTTCTCCAGATCAATCCATTTTTCTAAAAATTATGTTATTTTGGTCATTTTTATTGCTGAGTAGAACTCCATTGTGGGTAAAACTCATAATTTTGTATCTCATTTATCTGTTCATAGACACCTAGGTTGGTTTCATGATTTGGTGATTGTGAACTATACTGCCATAAACACAAATATGCATATATTACTCTCATTTTATGATTTCAGTCCCTTTGGAAATATACTCAAGAGTGATACAGCTGAATTATTTGGTAGATCCATTCCCAATTCCCTGAGGAATCTCCACACCAATTTCCAGAGCAACTGGAATAATATGCAATACCACTAACAATAGAGAAAAGCTTCTATCCTTTCTTCACATCCTTGCCAGCATTTATTGTTGCTTGACTTTTTTATGTTTGCCATCCTGATTGGGGTTAGATGGAATCTCAGTGTTGTTTTTATTTGTACCTCCTGATTTCCTAATGATGATGAACAAACTTTTATTTATTGGCCATCTTATGTCTTTTTTTGTAAAGTATCTCATTCAATGGCCCATTTAGTGTGTGTGTGTGTGTTTGTGTGTGGTACCGGGAATGAAATTCAAGGCATTCTATTTCCGAGCTACATCCCCAGTCTTATTTTTCAGTCTTTTTATTTCTTGAAACAGGGTCTAAGTTGCAAAGGGCCTTACTGAGTAGCTGAGGCTGTCCACAAACCATGATCGTCTGGTCTCCACCTCCAGAATTCTGGGATTACACATGTGCACCACCATGCCTGGCTGGCCCATTTCCTGATTGGCTTATTTGTTGTATAGTGCAGAGTATTTTAATTAATTTGTATATTCTAGATATACATCTTCTATCAGAGAAATAGCTGGAAAAATTGTCTTCCCTTCTGTAGGCTCTCTCTTTAGACACTTGATGGTTTCCTTTGATGTCATCCCATTTATTTATTCCTATTTTAATTACTGATATTGAGGACACTTTTTACCTGTGTCAGTATGTTGAAGTATTGGACCCTAGTCACTTCAAAATCTCTGGTGACTCTGAGTTTTGACTTTAATTCTGAGCTGACTCTTATGCAAGATGAGAGGTAAGAGTTTAACTCTATTAATTTATTTCTCTACAAATTGATAACCAGTTGTTCTAACACATTTTATTGCAAAGGCTGCCATTTCTCTGAGGAATGTGTTTGGCAACTTTGTCAAAAATCAATTACATGTAAGTATGTGGATTTGTTTCTGTATTTTCTATTCTGTCTTGATGGTCTATGTGTTTGTTTATCTGCCAATACCATGCTGATTTTTCTACCATAGCTCTATCTCTAGTCATCATCTTTCTGAGTACCAGCTTTACATATGCCTTTTTATTACAAACTGCAAATCTAGCGTTTGCTTTACTTTCTATTCCTGAAATTTGATATTTTAATATCTTGCTGTCTTGAGATTTTTTTAATTTTGATATTTTTCTGTCTTGAAATTTTCTCTGCCAGTTATTAGTAAGCCCATCATCAAATTTGGCCTTACACAAAATTTCAGGACATAATTTTGTTCATAAGTTATTTGCCAAAGTCTAACAGATACGTGGACTCTACTCTATTTCTCTATAAAGATGTTTTTGCCATCCAATTTCTTCTGAGCACAGTTTCTACTGTCCATCTTTCTAGCCACATGCTGACCTTTCCAATTTTCTCTCACAAACCAGTTCAAAAGACTCACAATCCACATGGTCAGACTTATATATAGCAGCAACCCTACTTCCCTGGTGTCAAATTCAGTTTCAGTCAGCATTCTTACAGTAATAAGTTAAAAGATTGACCATGCAACTTAGAGGAAAGAATATTTATTTTATTATAGTTTAAGGTTCAGTCTATATGAGGCTAGAGACCTTAGATCTCAGAGCATCATGGCTAGAGAAGAAAGAATGAGCAAATGGGCTGTTGTCTTCACATTATGAAAGTTGAAATCAAGAAAAAGTAAGAGTGAAGAAAGTAGGTACCATAATATCATACCTAAATTACAACCCCAGAAATCCATCTTTTCTTTTCATACACTACTGGCCAGGCTACCACTCAGATAAATTCATTGTAATTGTAGGATGGCAACCCTCATGATTCAATTAATAAATATTAATAAATGAGCTCTTTAGGAGATATTTTATATCAAACTATAAAATCCATACCACCCTTTTTCTTTTTGCCTTTCTCCCTCAATTGTTTTCTAATTATTTACTAATTTCTCCTGTTCAGAAAAAAAGATGACTCTTTTTATTTTTCTCATCCAAGTAAAAACCTGTGGAGTAAAATATAAATCTCTATTCTTGTCATAGTATAATTGCATGATAGAAATCAGGCTTCAACAAACTAAATTCTAAAAAAATAAATTTGAATCATACAGCATCCTCCCAGATTTAACACTCCTAGTATCAATGTATATGAAAATAAAATTAATTTAAATTTCAAGGCAGTTATTGTTAACATATACTATTTTTTAGCAAAGATCATAAAGTTGAACATTCATTCCTTTAATCTTTTTACACTCAATTTTTGATAAATTATTGATCAAGTATAAAAGGTTTTATTAACAATACGCAATGAAAATCAAGTCAATGTATTTGATAAAATAAGTGGTGACCTTTTATGTTCAAAAACTAAAAAGTGACTTAATTTGTAAGTAACTAGAGAATTAATTATAGGATATTACTTAATGATTGCATATTGATTAAAAATTTTGATTCTATTACCAGACTAAAGTTTCTTTTTTTGTAAACCTTGCTACTGAAAACATAAATAAAATATTATAACAAAATATTTACAAATAGAAAAAGCCATAAAAACATGTTAACTATTATAAGCACATTGATCTGTTCAGAGCCTATTTATTACCTATTATCTTCCTTAGTAACTAGCATCTAGAATTATAAAAATGATATAATTGAAGGAATAAATGTATTCCACCTAAAATGCAATATACAAAGGTAGAATTATATACTTGGAATTTATGCTCCTTTCATGTAAGATTAAATTATTTTTACAGGCAAATAATATTATTAAAGGCCTAGTTATTATCTTTAGGTAAAAGCAAAATATAAACATTATTCAAAATAATATTACACAGGAAATCCATCTAAATAGAAAATAAGTAACTATAGACTTATTAATGTAATATTATTACATTGAGAAGATATATTTAAATTTTCAAATGTACAGGTTGAAAATTGTTAGCATATTAGGAAAGTTAAGAAAGAGAGCCTGTGATTGGCAATATATATTGATCTTACTTACAATAAAGGGGTTATAATTTTAACCATAAGTATTAGGCTAACTACAGTAATATATACATATACATACCCATGTTTATAGCAGCACAATTCACAAAAGCCAAACTATGGAACCAACCTTGGTGTCCATCAACAGATAAATAGATTATAAAATTACGGAAAAAACACACAATAGAATTTTACTCAGCAAAAAATAAAAATAAATTATATCATTTGCAAGAAAATGAAAGGACCTGAAGAATATTATGTTAAGTGTGATTAGCCAATCACAGAAAGTGATTGGCTAATCATTTCTTTAATATGTGCAGACTAGGGAGTAATTGGGATATAGAGAGACTCCAGTAGATGAGGAGAAATCTCAGGGGAGCCAGGGAGGAGATATAAGTTGTAGGGATAAAGGAAGACTTGATTTCATTAATAGAAATACTATGATAGACTGTGTATACATGTAAATATATACCAAAATCAATCTGGGTACTCTGATCAAAAGGAAGGGAAATCGAAAGAGGGAGGGGCACCAAGCAGCAGGGACACCTAATATTCCATTTAGATGCTGTGGCCTGCTGAATGAGATTTAATGCTCCAAGGACAATATTACTGTTCTATTGGTTGCAAACATGTGAAACACTAACACTCACTGGGATCCAGCCTCTGTGCTATCTGGTCTCAAACTCAGCCAGATGTTATAAGGTTCCACTCTTGTAGCCCAGCTGATTGAGCTTTGATGGTCCAGGAACACCACTGCTGATCTACTGGTTGCAATTACCTGTAGAACAGTCATCCACTGACATGTGTGATCACTAGGCACAAACTCTGCTGGCCAAGAGAGTATTGTCAACCCTGAAGTGTGGTTGTTTGAGTCTCAACTATTTAATCCCAGGGACACTGGTGTTGCTCTAGGTAGTCATGATCATGTGAGACTTTGATTGTCACCAGCCTTGGTACTTGTAGCAACCAAACACCACTAGGTTAAAGTTTACGGCCTTTCAAACCTACAGCATGTTGGGCTAAATTATTTTTACCACATCAAAACCATTTCTGGCAGTCCTAAAGTGATTTTGGGAGACCCTGAATAGGCAGGACAAACTGCACACCCTGGGTCTTGCCTGCCTGAGTGTCCCTAGGGAATGGTATGTCTGTCTATATCCTCCACCCCAACTCTGGAGGAATGCTTCTCAAACTCACAGACCTAGCATGTTTTTTGTTTTGTTTTGTTTTTAATTGCCAAGGAAGTCCCTGAAGCTGTGCATATTCTTACTGGGATGGATTTTAAACTCAGTCTTGATGAGTACTGCTCAGGTCTCTGCAGAAAGCATCAGTAGTTTCTTGGTCTCCCACAGGTACAGATGCAGCTATTCAAATTCACTGTGTGATTTGCTTGTTTGGATATTCACAGTGGTCTTCATGAGTCATGATGTAGCCACTGGGGTCCCTGCAGGAAAGGCTTGTCATGTATTGTTCCCACCAAGTTTATCTGGAGCCCCAGGAGTTTATTTGGCTGTGTGGTCTGTGGAATCCTGTCTTAATGTATTCAAGTGTGAGAAAAAGAATGTGATTGCTTTTGGTACTGGTCCTCTACAATCCCTGGCTCAATAAGATTTAGCTTCTTATTTGCTAAATTTGGTCTGCTTGATTCAGATAGTCATTAGCTCCTATGTGGGTTTGCCAACATTTTCATGATCTTATCTTCATTTTATCATATATAATTATATATCAAATGATATTTTTCCCTAAAATGTTTGTTCCTGTCAGAATTCTCTCTATTGTAATCTGAAAAAGCTAACCACCACTATTTAAAGAATGAGATTTATTTTTATTTGCTCACATATCTGGAGATTTGGAAGTTTTAGGCTATATTTGGTCAGGTAAAGTCTATAGAGCTCAGGGTATGACACAGAAAGAAAAGCAGAGAAAAGAATAAGGATAAGAATAAGAATAAGAAGGAGGAGGGGGAGGAGGGGGAGGAGGAAGAGGAGCAGGTCTATACTATTTTAAATCTTTTAATCCATGAATACAAATATTTTTTAATTTACCCAGGTCTTCTTTGATCCTTTTCATAAACTTCATGTGATTTAATTACATGTATACTATATAAACTGTCTTTCAGTTTTTAACCAATGTTTTTTATATTCTTTGAAGTATTATAAAATATATTGTGTTTTTATTTGATTTTTTTCTTTGTCTTTTTATTCAGAGGTGTTTTTTTAGCATGAATAATGGAGGGGAAATCTTTGAATTTATCCTAGAGCTTTATTCAGATTTATAAGTCTGTAAATTTATGTTTTTCATCAAATTTGAAAGTTTCCAGTGCCTATTACTTTTAATATTTTTTCAGAATCACATTTTTTTTGTTTTCTTTGGATCTTCAATAATAAAATATCTCTGATATTTTGTTTTTTCATATCCATGAAATTATATGTACATTTTTAGTCTAGTTTATGTTGTTCAAACTAAACTATACTGATTAGTTCTTAAGTTTACTGACTACATTTTGTCATGTTCACTCTTACTGAATACATCTAACAAGTTTTTGTTTTGGTAATGCCAATTCTCAGTTCTGTAATTTCTATTTAGTTTTGATAACTTCTAGTAACTTAATGACATTTATGTTTTTTATTATCTTCACTATGATTTGTAATAAATTTCTGAGGCCTTCTTATAATGACTTAAAATTTTTTGAGGCATAATCTAATATTTAATGTGTATTTATGTTGGCAATATTTGATTGTCATTTTTTATTTAAGTTTTCACTTTTTGCTTTTGGTATAGCAAATTATTGTTGCTGACACATTGTACATTTTAGATCTCATATGTTAACAGATTCTGGATCCTACTTAAATCTTATGTTTTAGTAGGTAACCATTCCATTTAGCTTTATTATATATGTTTTGGTCAACATTTTCACTGCTATGACCCAATATACCTGACACACAAAACTAAGAGGAGAATGTTTATTTGCTTACAAATCTGAATATTTCATTGCCTATGAGTGTATGTTGTGTGTGTGTGTGTGTGTGTGTGTGTGTGTGTATAGAATATTCCATTTTTTGCTATCAAGCAGGAGCCTGATCTACAGTACCTAGGGCATGATGGCAGAAAGAAGAGAGAGAGAGCCGGGTGTGGTGGCTCACGCTTGTAATCCCCACACTTGGGAGGCGGAGACAGGATGATGGCGCAGGTTCGAAGCCAGCCTCACTGGCTTAAGAGACCCTGTTTCCAAATAAAAAAAAATATATAAAAATGGATCTGGGAGTGTAGCCCAGAGGTAGAAGGGTTTCCAGGAGCCCCAGTACCACCAAAAGAGAAGGGGGGTGGTATTTCAGTCAACATTCTTGCTACTATGATCCAAAATACCAGATGACCACAATTTAGAGGTAAGATTTATTTGTTCACAGTCTGGAACTTTTATTTCATATTAAACTGGCTTCCAAGTGAGAGCCAGTGATGGAAGCCCCCACAGCTTTATAGTAAAAAAAAAGGGGGGGGGAGAAAAGAAATGGAGTAAGAGCATGTGTTGGCTCTTGTAGGCAGAGAAGAGAGAGAAAGAAGCAGGAAGCTGCAGCTGCCTGGCCTGGAAACACTGTTCCTATCATGCTCCCAGGGATTTCCCTCCACCAACCAAATTCTGCTTTAATCATGGCTGTCTTTTCTATACAAAAGGTCTGGTATACTTTCTAAATTCAAGCCGTAACAGTCAGAGTGACAGAGTTAAAACCAGAAGCTGCAGCTGAATGGGGCCAGGACACATATAAGCACATATGCTGTACTCAGCTACACAGCTCAGGGACACACTGGAAAGAGTCTCCACAACATAAATTATAGGGATAATTTACATCTAACCTGTAATGATGCATACATGATTCTACTTTTGTGGTCTGTGATTATAATAACTATCTTGTTTTCTGACCCTCAGAATGGTATTTTGGGCTGATTTTTCTTTTTAATATACTTTTATGGGGCTTTGTAATTATACATTATAATGAGATTAAGAGTGATAGAAACATACATACACACACTACTTGATGTGTTTACCTGTGGATCCCATGCCTGTCCTCTTCCTTCTTGTACATATTCCTGAGATTGACATTTATATTTTCACATATTCACATGCCATATTTGAATTGTTTTATTCATCATGTCTTAATTTCCTCCTACTCACCTTCTTCCTCAAATTCTTTTCCTTAATCTACTGGAATCTCCTCTCATTTATTTGAAGACACTTTTGCTTCTCAATGTCTCTCTAGTTTCCACATAAGAAAACATAAGGGCCTTCATTTTCTGAGACTAGCTAATCTCATTTACCACAATATTCTCTAGGTTCAACCTTTTTTATTTTTGCAACTAGCAAAGTTTTATTTTTTATGGCCGAGTAAAAGTCCATTGTTTGTATATACCACAGTTTCATACTCCATTTTTATATTGATGGACACCTAGGCTGGTTCTATAATCTGCCTATTATAAATTTTGCTGCTATAAACATAAATATGCTTGTATCACTGTGATATTCTGACTTAATTTCCTTTAGAAACATACCTAGGAATGGTATACCAAGTCTCAAGGTGGTTCCATTCCCAGTCTTCTGAATAACTTCTAATTTGTAAGCCCATTAGCAATGTATAGGGTTTTATAGTTACCCAATCCTCATCACCATTTATTATTATTTTTATTCTTGATAATTACCATTCTAACTGGGTTTATATTTGGTTGCCTATTTGGTTAACTTATGGTACTGATAGCATAGGTTAAATTGTTTCCATAAGCTCCCAGATCTCTTAGATAGGGAATGCAAAACCCACAAGATGGATACTATTTTACCCAGTGAACATCAATTTTATCTCTGATGTGTCACTGAGGGAAGAAAAATGTCAACCTTCCCTACATTTACCACTGGACAAAAAGAAAATAGATTTCTGTCTTAGATCTGCTTTTATCACTGTGTTAGAAGTCTAAGAACCTTGTTCTCCACCATTGGGCAGAAGATGTAGAGAAACCAGATTCTTTGTCAGTGTCAGTGTAAGTGGAGGACCCAATTGCCACTAAGTATAGATTAGGGACAGGACATGGACATGGGTTAGATGGGTCTTCTGGGCACATTATATTGGTGCTACTAGAGAGCCTTAGGAACCATGTGGGCTTCCTCCTCCTCCTCCTCTTTCTCTTCCTCCTCCCCTCCTCTTCCTCTTCCTCCTCCTCCTCTTCCTCCTCTTTCTCTTCCTCCTCCCCTCCTCTTCCTCTTCCTCCTCCTCTTCTTCTTCCTCTTCTTTCTCCTCCTCCTCCTGTTGCTATAGTCCTGAAGACAAGAACAGAGGGGGAAGATCTAATCAGTGCCACCACTAAATATAGATCATTTTGTGAGGTCCATGTTAGCTTTCTTCCTTTCAACTTTCTTGACCTGAGACATCAAGAATTTCTGTTTTAGGCAGAATGAATTTTTTGTGTTTTATGTTTTTGTTTTTGTTTTTGTTTTTGTTTTTGTTTTTGTTTTGTTTTGTTTTGTTTTGGTACTGAGGATGGAACCCAGGGGCATTCTACTTTTGAGCTACACCCTCAGCCCTATTTTTATTCTTTATTTTGAAACCAGGTCTCACTAAGTTGCAAAGGACCTCACTAAAGTATCTGAGGCTATCCTTGAATCGTGATCCTCCTGTCTCTGCCTACCAAATGCTGGAATTACAAACTTGCGTCACTATGCCCTGCTTGAGGAAGAAGTTTTGGTGTGTGTGTGTGTGTGTGTGTGTGTGTGTGTGTGTGTGCGCGCGCGCGCCTGTGTATAAATTTTTGTTTTGTTTCTTGTTTTTGTTTTCTATGACTGTATCTGTTTATACATGGAGTTCTTTTTTGGGCTAATCCATGACATATGGGAGGTCACAGGCAAAAGGTAAAAAGCTCCCTCAGCATTGCTTTTTAAGTCCTGAGGTACATTGTTGATGATCTCCCAGCTTCTTTCAACCTTTCAGAATCCTTTTATGGTTGGCACTTATTTCTAGGTTGTTCATTTATAATTGGAAAAAAAAAGAAGATAAAAGTAAATTAATTTTTTTCCTAGTAACAGAATTCAAAAAGTTGTTTTGGATATTAAAAAGTACTGTAGCCGGGCATGTCGGTGCATGCTTGTAATCCTAGTACTTAGGAGGCTAAAACAGGAGGATCTGGGTTTGTGGCCAGCCTCAGCTACTCAGTGAGATCCTCCGCAACTTAGTAAGATCCTGTTTAAATGAAGAATACAAGCTTGGCATGGTGGTGGATGCTTGTAATCCCAGCATTCTGGAGGTCGAGACCTCAGGATCACAGTTCTCAGACAGCCTCAGCTACTTAGCATCAGCTACTTAGGGAGGCCCTTCGCAACTCAGTGAGACCCTGTTTCAAAAAATAAAAAGAATAAAAATATAAGATCGGGGTGTATGTCTGAGGTAGAATGTCCCTGGGTTCCATCCCCAGTACCACCACAAAATAAATAATTAATTAATTTATTTATTTAATTAAAGAATACAAAATTGGGCTATGGGTATAGCTTGGAGGTAAAATTCTCCTGGGCTGGGTTCAATCCCTATCACCACACACACACACAAAATAAAATTGTTGTATACTAATTTTTTATCAGCAATTATAAATGAGAATGCTTACTCTTGATAGAGCCAAATGATATGAAGATATAAGATGAACTACTAAAGTGAAGAACAAATAGACAAGTTGCAATGGACCAGCTTGGCCGGAGCACTGGGACCACTGGGACAGGAGTCTTGGAAGGTGGGCAAGGATTCGTCCGAGGGTGACAAACAGACACGAACAACTCAAGGATGTTGTATCTGAGTGTAATTTGCAAGGTAATGGGCAAGGAATATATACAGTAATAAGAAATTGATTACATCATTGGATAACTTTGGCTTACATACAAGGTATTGTTTTTTAGATCAATGGTTTCTATACACAATCTAACTAGGATACCCATCATTGCACATGTCTCAATTTGGCAGGACATGCTGACCAGTTACTAGACTTGTGGTACAACATTTTTCATGTATGAAGAGATCAAAGCTGTAACTAAAAATTATCGTTAACATTTATTATATATATATATATATATATAATGTTAATATATTGTAATAGGCTCCTTTCCATTATATACATTTGAATATTTCTATTCATTCTATTTTCAAACATTGTAAAAAACCAAGTCCAATGTAACCAGGGAGCTTTGTACGGCCTCCTTCTCCAGTAAGTAAACACCTCCTCTTCTAATTGTTTTGTTATGCTTTTCTTCTGGGCATATGTTAATAAAACACCAAACCGGTCTTGCTCTAGTTAATTTAAAATAGGATACCTTTTTACCATTAATGTTAACCCATCTATCTTCTATCTTTGTAAACTCCAGTAAATGGTACCGATTAGCTTCTTTCTCCCTAGGGGGTTGCCACAGCCTATTTCCAATAATGTTTGCAGGACCAGAATTAATCATAATAGTGGGAGGCGTGGGCCTTAGACTCCTTTCTTCTAACTGCTTAAGCTTTCTGTATGACTAAGTTCTCTTTTGGGCTTTCCTGAAGTATTTCTTGCTGTTGTGCTGAAATCCCCTTTTTCTTCTTTAGCCAATCTTATTATAGCTTGGGGCAAGGCAGGGGGTGTTTGAGGGCTCAAACTTATTACCAGAAAATTTATCTTCCATGGAATCAGTTTCTTGATTCCGGGACCTCATCCTGCATAACTGGAGCCATGTTTGTGAAAATGTAACAGAATCATTACCAACAGAACAATACCTATGAAAGAACGTCCAAGAACAAGGAGTACTCCTGCGAACGGACCCATTCTTCCTCAGGGCTGCTTCCCTTCAGCTTGTGCCACATCATGAGTTCAGGGTCATGCAGACTCCAAGGAAGGCAAGGTCGTGGCAACAAGTATTACTCTTATTTGAGGATTACTGAATTAAACAAAAGTATCAACATTTTTAAAATAAGGCTCAACTTCTAGTATCTATTTTTGTTTAAATGCAGATAATATACATGAATATGTATATTATGTGATCTAAATTTTATCTTTACATTTAGTCATGTAATTAATATACTTTACATGTATCTCCAACAAAGTTAAAATACATCAAAACTTCTCTCTAAGCTGAGTGTGGTGGTGAAAGTTTGTAATCCCAACATTTGGAAAGCTGAGACAGGAGGATCACCTATTTGAGAACACTTTCAGCAAGCAGTGAGACTCTCACCAATTTAGTGAGACCCTGCTTCAAAATAAAAATAAAATGTGGCTTGGGAAAATGCTACCAGGTTCAATTTGTAGTATCATTAAAAACAAACAAACAAACAAACATACAAAAACCCTACTCCTTGATATTTATATAACAGAGAACTGGCTTAAAATATGTCTTGTTTTCATTTATGTATAAATGCTTATGTTCTTTAGCTTTCAGTTTATGTTGGTTCTTTATAATTTGGTTTCTTCATATAATTCACTTTTAAACATTTTTGTAATTTGTGGTATTTTCTACAGAAATGATTAAAATTCAGGTTAATTTTATTTTCCCTCCATGCTTCCTGCTTATTGGAACTTGAGAATATTATTTGTCAAATTCTAGGTATAAAGACAAACATTGATTTTTATATTGATTTTGTTTTAATATATTTTCTTAATTTAATTTTAATGATATTTTATTTATTTTATTTTAATAGATCAAAATTTATTTTATATCATTGGTATAAAATATTTGGTAATTTTGCTTTTATTTTAGTTAAGAACTAAAAGTTTTATTGAACATCTGGGGCAAAAATCCATATGCATTCACATATATATACATGGAGATTTATTTACCTAACAAATTACATTATGATGTGAGACTCTAAACCAATAACAGTATATATAAAAAAGGCAGATCTGACCTAAAAAATTCTTAAATTTTTATGTATAATATTTTACATTAGAAAAACAAACTTTATTATTTATGTAAAAGAAAATTCCATCATTCCAAAATTCTCAACTTGATAATCATGAATATATATTGTTTATTATAATAGTTAATGTGTTAGATGGCTATAATAAAGAAACCCCCAAATGCCATAGCCTTATTAAAAGAGATGGCTCCTCTCCCATGGACCACTCCATTATACTGTCTCTATAGCCTATGGCATTGTTCTTGCATTTATTGTTGATGCCAAATTATTAACTTTTCCATGTTCCAGGTTAGAGTTGGAGAAGGAAAGACATGAAGTCTAGAATAAGAAGTTTAATAAAGCTGATCAGATGAGTTTGATAACTTCTTTTCATATCATGTTGGTGACAACATAATCACGAAGCCACATTTAGCTTTAAGGAGGTGAATAATGGTAGTATGTAGCTGAAAATTCACAAAGGGACAGATTTGAGGGAGTGCGTGAAACTTCCTACAATTTCTCATAATTTTACTCTTGATTTCTCTTTAACATTGAAAACTTGAGTCTCCTGTCTTAATAAACATCAGGAGAAATGAGGGGATGTTAGAGATGTTCTGTTATTAGCCTGAACAAATGCTGAGCCCCAGGTTTGCCATACTGTTTTCTTCTGTCAGGATTAATTTTCTAATTATACTGAGTAGTAGGCACAGAAATGATTTGACATCGTTATCCTCTGCCCTATATATTATGTTTCTAATGATCTTAATATTTGGAAAGCATAAATGTTCTTTATTAAGGCTATAGAGGTGTTTTTAACTTTTAGTGCGTTTCTATACATTTTTATTTTCCTTTAAATAAAACGCTGAGAGGTTCTAATTCACAGAAACATGGCAAATTGTTAATAAGACAACCAGCAAAACATAATAAGAGGCACTGGACCTCAGGAGAGTCCCCAGGCCTTTATAAACATGTGCAGAAGCATTTGGCTATTTCTAACTGCCACCAACCAAATGCTTACTTTGCTACAATTGGAAACCAATTTGGAAACTCACATATAAATATGAAAGCCAAATTTTCTGGTGAAACAAATGTTTTCAGCTGAAACAAATGCTTGGGTTGTTCAAATGTGCCCAAACCAAATATTTTCCTGTAACAAAAAATATGCTTCCAAGTTATCTATACTTTGCATCATTTACTAACTAAATAAGACTTCATAATAAACAAGATTTGATAAGGTCCCACTCACTCACTCTGCTTGCTTTTGAAAATAAAATATGAGATACTTACTGACCAAAAAGTAGTACACCTTGTTCTGGAATCAATTTCTGAGGAATAGAACCTTCATATAAGCTAATTACTTCTTCCTGGGTAGCTTAACAACATAAACTCTTAACACTTACTCAGTTTTCATTTAAATAATAACTTCTTCAGTAGAATTTTTCTGTTTAATTTAAACCCACAAATCATCCTATACTTTTGCTCTACTTTTTATTCAGTATGTATATCTCTTACTGTGCTGTAAGCAAAATAAGGTCAACAACAGTGTATGCCATATAAAAGCTAAGCAAACATTATTGGGAAAACAAGTGAAGAATAATGTATGACTTCCAGGACTTTTGATTTTGGAATTAAATGAGTTATTGTTAGTATCTAGCACATAATAATAATTTTTCTTTCTAACACAATATAAATGCAATTTAAGCCCAAATTTTTCCCCAAAATATATTCACAAATAAAGAAATTTGTTAAAGACAGATTTTCAATAAATAAACCATTAAATGAATAAAAAGTAAAAAAAAATGCAGGCACATTTATAGAAAGAAGTTTTATAACTTTAGTGGAACTGAAAAATGAGAAAATAAATTAGACAAATGTATAGGTAGATAGAGATCTTTCAACTATCGAATTTATACAGTGGACCCAGAGAGAGCATAAAAAGTAAAATAGGTGGGTAAAGCTTGTGATTTTGTAAGCTAAAAATTTTCAGGTTGGAAGCACTGTGCATTTTTCTAAAATGTTTTTATGTAATAGGGCTATGTAATAGGGTCAGTCTTGAATATATTTTATTGTTTGTACATGGAGTAATTAAAATTGACCTATTTTGTAAGGTATTTGAAACACAAGCGAAGATTAAAATTATATGACTGGAATTGACTATAAATATTTCTAACCCTAAAATAGATAACTAGAACATGCCAACAATTAACATCACCCAGCAATACACATGAAAACACTTGATAACTGATTTTGGTTTGAGAAACAGCATGATTATTACAAACATAATAAGTTATAAGAATGGATATCACTTCCACAAGAAATATTAAGAAAAATAGAAAGAAAAAATGTAAGATAAAAAAGAAAGAAGAAAAATTTGCAATTGAAAACATTACAAAATAATTTTTCAATTCATTATGAAATATATAGGACACTTAAGCTAATACCCAGTCATTTCTTTGGTTCCAAATATGGTGGGATTTTATTGTGGGTTGTAATCCGTGAAATGGGGATGGTCTGGTAAGTTATATACTTGTATGAAAAATTCAGATCTATTTTTTTACCACAATAACTGATATGAGAGTCCTTTTAGGATAATTCATTTCAAAACTGAACCAGGAGGATGTAAACACTTCCCGTATCATTGTGGAAGCAAAGCAAAGGTGCATACTAAGATCCACCCTTTGTATGATGTCACAGAACCCTTCCTCATGCAAATACATGCACACATTGTATGGCTAGAGCCACTGTCAATTTAAGAAATGTAAGTAAAATTTTTATTTGAATTTTTGGTTTAATACTGAACCAGTTAGAATAAACAGGACTCAATTTGATATTTTTATTGTAATTGTTGGCTTGATTGTTTTCAAATATCTATTACATTTGTTTTGATCTAAAGAGCTCTAACATTTTTTATTTTTTCTCATTTTCCATATTTAGCATACATGGTATAAAAGAAATAAATATAGTTAATATACATATCAAATGTTTCTTTAGAGGGATTTCTGATATATAACTTGTATAAATAACTTATAAATTTTGTCTATAACATGAGTATTTGATATTGAAATTGATGTGATTTTGCCAGAATCATGTATGTAAGAGAACATTCTCAAAAAATCAGATTTTAATTTTATAGTGATGAGTTTCAAAGAATTTATATTTTACGTAATAAATTAAAAAATCTTTTCTTAAATGTGTTTTTTTCAAATTTAGTTTTAACTGATCATTTAAAACATTAAAATTGTATATACTAATGGATGCTAGGTAGTAATTCAATATTGCTTCATGTTGAAATAAGGTCAAACATATATATATATATATATATATATATATATATATATATATGTACATATATATTATATTTGAGAAACATGTTTAAATGAGGTTGAACATAGACATACATGCACACATTTGTGTATGTACACACATATATGTAGCATGTATATATATGAAAAAGTGATAAATGTTTAAATATTTATCACTTTTTGTGGTAAAAACATTCAGTATTTTTCCTTATGAAATATATATTACAAAATTATTATTATATTATTATTAATATTATAATCATCATCACTGTTTTAGTCAGCTGTTCCTTACTCTGAAAAATATCTAAGAAAAAAGCTTAAACAAAAGAAGGGTTATTTTGTCTCGTGGTTCCTAACGTTTCTGCTTATCATCAGCTGGATCCAAGACAAAAACCTCATGACAGAAAAGTACAGCAGAAGAATGCAGATGTGAAGCAAAGGGAGAAAGAGAAAGGGACTAGGGACTAAACACCCAGGGACCTATTCCTTCTAATCATGCCCTGCCTGACCACCATGTCCAGAACCTCCCAGTAGTCCATACGAAGCGGGCGTGGTGGCGCACGCTTGTAATCCCCGCGCATGGGAGGCAGAAACAGGAGGGTCGCGCAGATTCGAAGCCAGCCGCGCTGGCTTAAGAGACTCTGTTTCCAAATAAAAATATATAAAAAAAAACAGGTGTCTGGGAGTATAGCCCGGAGGTAGAAGAGTTTCCAGAAACCCCAGTATCATAAATAAATAAATAAATAAATAAATAAATAAATAAATAAATAAATAAATGTAAATAAAAACAAATTACTGATACATAAAATTGATTAATCCACTGATGCAATTGATTAGAACACTCATTATCCAACCTTGTCCCTATCCTCATTCCCCCTTTCTTTTCTTCACAAGAATTTATTTGAATTTTCTGGAATTGTCTCTTTGACAATTGGAGGCTGAAACAAGAGGATCAGTTTTGAGGATAGAGTACAGTAAATAAGTGAGACCCTGTTTCAAAATTATAAAAGAGAGATGGGGGTATAGCTCAGAGGAGCTAATCCCCAATACTGGGATTATAGGCATGCACCACTATAAGTTTTATAATAACACTTTTAATATTACCAACTCATTAAAGCTTCTTATTAGAAATCAGTTAATTTGTATGTTATTGTTTTCTCTATATAGATAATTATAGTCATGTGTGACTAACTATACCTTCAAATATTTTGCATATAAATGAAAGGGCAGAACAAAATCTTTAACCATGTCTCATCAGAGATATTACCTGCAACTACACCAAACAAACCAATGTTATTTTTAAAAATAAGTTTACAAAACATGTACCTTCTAATATTTTGTGTCCAAGACAGATATTTAAAAATCACAAAATAAGCATTTGGCAGAATCAAGTTGCAACACTAGTTTTTAGGACAATGTCTAATACCAAATGTAGTCTTAATGATTTGCTTTACAATTTATTCATTTGGAATACTTGTAGAAAAGCTGTTTATTGCTTTATTTTTTCTTTCTATCAGCCTCTTCAAAAGCTGCTAATTATATTTTATTTATTTTAAATCTTTATTGGTGCTGCAAAGTAACTATACATGATAGTAAGATTAACAGTGGCACATTTATATATGCACATAATATTTTTAGGTTTGCTTCCTTCCCTATACCTCTCTTTTCTCTACCATCCCCCTTTTCTGTATAACACTGCAATTCATAGTGGCACATTTATAAATGCACACACTTTATTTGCTATGCAAAAATTGTTGTTTTAACACAAATACGTTGGTTAGAAAAAAGCATTTATTATACTTTCACAATATTTCTATTTTTCAGAGTATATTTGTATCCTTAATGACAGTGCTCTTTATAAGGTTCCTGTGAATTGAGATATCATTGAATTATTTCTTGAATAAACAATTTAATGAGTTTTATAAAATAGAATAAAAGGATATTGGCATACATCATAATTATTCCATGCTAAATAATCATAATTAGAATGGTGGATTTTTTAAAAAATAAAATTGTTATTAGGAAAACATCCACAGCAGCAGAAACGTTATTTCTCATTATGCCCATCTCACATTCATTGGGACATTTAATTTAGTAATATTAAATGATAAATATTGTCAAATAAATTGGATTTAGGAAATTTGATTAATTTGTTAAAACAATCTTCTGAATATATATATATACACACATATATATGGAGAAAGAGACAGAAAGAAGAAATATTGTCAATAGAAGATAAACTAGGATGAAGTTTTTTGTTTAATATAGTAGCATTTTTTGTTGGTCTAATTCCTCATAAATATGTAACTGACACTATAACGACCAGTGCACAATAGAAAAGACTACAAAATGGTGTCAAGTGTAGGTTCATTCATCTTCTCTCACTTAATCCTTGCAACAAGTAGTGATATTGTGAGACCACAGGCCATAGTTAGAAAACATGCAGCTAAATTATTCACAGGGAAATTAATCTTATTACTTCAGCATTTAAAGATATATTTTAGTTTTCCCACTGCGATAACTTTCATGGGTCACTTTTTGCCTTTTATGTGATTATCCATCCGGCGCACGTATTATTCCTCTTGTAAGAGTATTTTGTGTATGCCATTGTCAATCAATAACCTCCACTGCCATGTGTGGGGGCAAGTCTTCCAGCCCCGTCAGGCAGAGCAGGAAAGGAGAATTAAGATATTGCGTTTAGGCATGTGTATTAACTCACCCTGTAACATGGAGCAAGTAATGAGTGTAACCCTCACAATGGTGGAGTAGAGGGAGCTTTTAAATAGGGAGTTTAATCTCCTTTAGAGCAAAGCCACACACTCGGTTGCCCTAGGATTTTGGCAAGGTTCCCAGAAGCTGCAGTCATTCACGAGCCACACACTTGGTTCTTAGGAAAATTGCACTGGGATCTTCACACAGTGCAGCCAATGCTCTCATCTGTAAAAAAAAAAAAAAAAAAAAAAAAAAAAAGCCCCTCACACATGTATCCGTGTGTGCAGGACACTTCATTCAGCCACCAATGAGGAATGAGGTACTGCTGGGACTTGAACCTGTCCTTCCTTGCAGGAAGTCCACGTATTTCAAATCTTATGTGGAGACCATAAAACCAATCCCTCTGGCTGATTATTCTGGAATTAAAATGTACTTTAAATTAAGCACAATTGAAAAATTCCCAAACCAAACAAACTTGTTTAGAAAGGCTTGTTTTCTCTTTGGAAATTCATGAAGCCACAGTTTTATTCCACCTTGGTCTCTTTGACTTTTGTAACGTATTCCACATCCTCATTCACACAAACTGTGTAATTTGAATCAGACTCTTCTGTGAAATGGGCTAAATGGGACTGGAAAATATAATACAGAACATCATATATGCTTACTTATTTAAATTCTAGACCTTTGCAAACTTTACAGTGTATTTCATTTTGAAGGCAAGGATCCTCTTTCCACTTCCTGTGTTTTTTAACAGAACAAGGTTTGAGATTATGTCTTAACTGGCTAAACAGAAGTGGTTACTTATATATACATATATTTATTTAATATTCATATATATATTTCACCTTTATAGTAAGGTTGTTGATTTCAATATTGAAGCTGCCTTATATTTTAGTTCTTTTATTCCATCTTAAAAAGTGAAATTTTATACAAATTCCTAAGTTTGAAAATACATAGAAAAAATGCATTTCTGGGAGGACAGCTCTTAGACAAATGCAGGTATATAAGTTATTTAATAAACAAAAACATATAAATAAAAAAGTGACAGAGAGAGAGGGCAGGTGATGATATTTTCATTTCACAGGCAGAGAAGCAAAGGAACTCAGGAGATTTAAGTGTCTTGCGGATGATTTCACAAGCAGATATAGGGTGGAGCTAACTCACAGGCCTGTGGCGTAAGTGGTTGATCTCTTCCCAGGCAGTAACACGTTTAGGTTAGAAAAACAGGATGCAAGTAACACATAAGAAAAAAAAAAAAAAAGCAAGATTTTATACTTATTTTTGGACATTTACATATATACATTATTTTTAAATATTCTTATATATATTTATATCTATCATTGACATATCTCTTATCTGAACTAAAGATTGCTTGCTTACTATAAGTTCAGGATAATTTTTTACAACTTATAATGGAATATTAATGTAAAATATATTTAATCATGTTCATTTACATAGATCTTTGATTTACTTAAATATTTTCAAATTAACTAGAATAAATAAATTCAATGCTTACTAATATTTAAACAATTCAGAAACTTATAGATAATTTAAAATGTTAAAATTTGAAAATTTACAAAAAAATTACTTCAGAAGAAAATATAATTATATGTATTTTGTTAAAATAGAGACTAGAAAGCAGAAATCTCAATTTAATAACAATTTTTTTATTTTATACTTTTTAGTATATAAATAACAGCAATTATTTTCTAAAGGAAGTATCTTGTTAAGGTTACTTAAATAAGAAAATTAAATAAGATATGAATTTGAATAGATATTTTCTTTTTCACTTTTCTCATGAAGTTACCTTTGTTTTTTCTGAAATAACTTATCAACCTTTTAAAACTCTTAAGCCACATGAAATGATATTACCAGGGGGTTCCATATCCCTGTCTAAGTTGATTTAACATGCTCATTTATATACTATGCATGAATAAAAATGTTTACTTAAAATATATTGAAGAATCTCAGTGTTATTTTGCTCTAAAATTTTTGCCATGTGATTCAACTTTCTTAAGTGGAATAGTGGAGACATTTAAATTTGATTAAAACTTTCTTTTAAAATTACATTTCTTATATTACAAAGACTACATTGTATTCTTGCTCATCATTAGTGAGACATATTATTACAAGTTAACAGAATAAGAGACATATTTAACAGTTATTGTAAGTATTATTTAAATTTTCCCCATTGCCATGAAACAAGTTTTTGCATTTGTCTTTGGCAATTTTCCTTAGATTAAAAATGATAATATTTCATCTGTGAAAAATATTAAAAGTGGAGTACGATTTAACATGTGTGCAAATATTACTATTTAACAGATTTAGTGTTAACTTTCCAGAATATAATGGTTATATGACACTGAAAGGGGAAGACTGTCGTTAAAGGATGAAACAGAAGAAACTTAAGAGTACGAGATTAGGTTTATGGAAAATTTCTCCAGGAAGATATTTTTATAAGCTAAATATAAGCTATAATGAAATCTATGTGAAACAATCAGAAATAAAACAAAGCATGCTATTATAAAAATAAACTGAATCAAATGTGGTTGCTAAAATGCTATTGGTGTTTTAAATAAATAAACCTAAAGGACAGCTCTGGCTGTCTGTCTATTCAGACATTTTGCAAAGTTTTAACATTGAAACATTCATGTTTTAAAATTGGACGGTGACCCTTAATGCACAGAAAAAATTATAGAGATTTCAAATTATTAGACAATATTTGAAATATTTTTTTTAATTCTTGACATATGTAAGATAAAAGGATACCTGAATTTTTTAAATTCCAATGGGTGCAGCACAGAGAAAATAATGAGTTTGATGCTCATTTCACATGTGTAACAAACCTTACTGAAGAAAACGAGATAAAATCAGAGATTTTCAGCAATTTTTGATACAAAGCAAAGTAAGAAAACTCAAGGCTTTTGCACAAAATGTGACATTTGCCTTACCTTAATGACCTTTCTCTCATTGTAGCTGTAAATAATAACAATAACAAAAAGAGCATGATTATTATCATTTGCTTTTACTTGAGAAAACAAATGTACAATTTAAAATAATTATTTTTATTTAAGTAATCATTCCCCACCCCACCCCATTCCTGAAATAATAAAAGCAAATCTGAGCTTTGGAGATAATCACTTAATAGAAAGAGTTATTCATTTTTGTGTGGTCATCTCTGTTATTTTCTGAAACATTTTTTCAACTTTCTTTCCATATGATTTAGATGCAGGTTAAATAAAAAAAACAACAGCTTGAAGAGTGCTAATTAGAACCAATTATAATTTCATTGACCTGTCACAGCTCACTGTCACAGCTCACCTAGTTTAAAAAAATTTTGCCTAATGCATGTCTTATTGGAGATACTTGATATTCTAAAATATGCATGAAATAATCAATTAACTAGTGCTCAAAACATAATAATAACCTATGCAATTACTTTTATTAATTTTTAGTTAATGTGATTATTTAAAATACACAATATTATTTCAAAATGGATCACTTAATTCATTGAACCATTTGTTATTTAACTATAATGTGAAATTGCTTCTTATGTCAATAAAGGAATAAAAAAAAAGTTGTTTATGAATTGTTTGTTTCTTGTGAAATCCTACAGATGTTTATGCAGGCAGCAAAGAAAAACATTCCTTCAAATCAATTCAATTCTTGAGGAAAGCAATTCAATCTTAATGTAACTTACACTAGTTAACAAAAGATATTTCTTGAGCTTTGGTTAGAAATGTAATACAGTAACCTAGAATTACCTTACATCTAAGTTTAGCAACTTCCATTTTCATACCTTGCAAAGCTTAAAAAGCTTTCTACTCCCATCTAGTGGTCGTATCATTCAATATCCTTTAGAAATTAGCAGTGTGAATGGACTCTGTGTATTAAGGCAAATGGAACTGCTGTTTTATTGTCAGAATTAAATAATTAATGCAGCTAACAACATCTGCATAGATTAAGTAATTCAGGCTCATGGGTTTTGTTGATAGCAGTAATTTTAAAAGCAGCATAAAATGGTTTTAGTCTGATTTATGGAGCATGGCTCACGCTGCCAGAGCCGCATGGAGCTCATTGACTGAAAAACTCCCAGGATCACTCAAGAGAATTGCCAGAGTTCTATAGTCAACAATTTCTTATGAATATTTTATAAAAAGTCTATGTATAAAAAGAAGGAAAGTTCAAGCAATGAGGTCCTCTGTGTACAGCTGAACTCCAGAATATAAAAATAGATGATTGATCTCTTGAAATCCTTGAAAAAAAACTGGATTGTCAGTTTTCAAAATGAGATACACTTAAAATTGTTATAATATAACCTTTGTTTTTATATCAAAATGAACGCTAGAGGAATATATGTTGGATTAGTGATATCTGCTTTTCAAAGCAATTAAAAACTGAAAAAGAGGGCATTGCATTTCATATTTCAGCAAAATGTGTGTGTGTGTGTGTGTGTGTGTGTGTGTGTGTGTGTGTGTGTGTTAAATCTTATGCTACCATGTCAGCATATGGCTTGGTGTGGAAATAATATAGAATATTCACACATTAATTGGGACCTAGCAGAGTTCAGCTATCTGAAATTCTGCAGACAACAAAAGACAACTCAAGAATCTTCATTAGCAGAAAAATGGGGCTGGAGGCATTTTAAACAGTAGGGAAAATTACTCCATTTCAACTGACAGGATCAAGTCCTCATAATATCTCCACAGTTCTACATGCTAGCCACTCACTGTGTTCCAGAAAGTCGAGATGTAACAATTGTAAACTCATTGCCCAGCAGAACAGATCTGCTTATTATACTTACTAAAATAAACTGAGTGTCAAAATATAAAAATACTATACTAAGGATTCTACAGAAATCGAGAGCCCTGTCTCTCGATTTTGTGATGTAACATGCATCACAACTCCAAACAAAGGAGTGATTGAATCATAGCTTAGTGTCTTAATTCTCAGCAAAGTAAGCAACCACAAAGGCCAGGAAAGCTTCCTGGCAATTGCTGAATTTAATGTGAGAATTAAAGAATGCATGTGATTTGTTAAGAAGTAAGAGTAATAGCTTCAAGAACAAAAATTACAAATTTAGAGAAAATTTGATATGTTTGAGGGAGATTTAGATTATTCCCTAAAACAAAATAAAAGAAGGCTCATGCCAGGGAATATCAGGAGAAAGAGAAAAGTCATCTGGGCCAGCCTAAGAAGAGTACAGAATGTCTTGAGACACAGCAAGCTGAATAGCCTGAGTTTGGATTATTGAGTTTTTTCTTATAGTATAAAACTTAAATATGAGAAAAATATAATGTATGCAGTATTTTAATATAAAATATAGCAGGTTGCTTACCCACATTAAAGCCACGAGTTTTGCCAATGAATATGATCATTTGAAAGCTCATGGAATCTACTTAGTGGTTTACCAATAGATGTATAAATATGTTTAGTGTCTACTATATGCTGAGTATATATAGGAGTATTTACAGAGGTTTACATTTAAATGCTCTTTAGAAAGAATTGTTGTATTAATGCTGCATATTAATGGCTACATTCAGTGATATTTTTATTTTTTGTTCTATGTAAAACAATTAAATAGTAATTCTATAAGTTTTAGGATTGAATACAAAGGGTAATATAGATCTTACATGTAACTAATTCTTTTTTCTTTACCCTATTTTGAATTGCTAAACTGCTAACGTGCAAACATAAATAAAGCTGGAATAATTAGGAGCTGAGATAATAGAAAGAGCAGTGAATATAAATAATTTTGAAAGTAACTAAATTACAACTTTTATCCTGAATACGAGTTAGTAACTCCTCGCATGCTAGCTAAAATTAATGTCATGCTTCATTTGAAATAATAAAATTCTATTTGTAACTCTTCCTGTTTCAGAACGTTCTTCTATTGCCTTATTTCTCTACTCGGGTGTTTTGATGCCTTGTGATGTGGCTCATATCACAATATGTAGGTAAATGATAGGCAAATGATACATATAGAGAGACCAACAAAATAGGTATGTATAAGTCACTGAGCCATATATAATTATTTCAATATAAGTAAAGTATATTATAATACATATTACTTGGAAATAAGAACTATTTCAATTTCCAATATCTATAAAGGTATATAACTTTATACCAAGTAAATAATTCTTATATGTATTAAAAAGTACTTTTTCCTGATTATTTAGGTAAATAAATATTTAGGAAAATAAACACATTCATTATACTCACCAAAACTGTTTTAGATAAAGTTAGATATTATATATGCATATACACATACATATATTTTAGTCATATTTCACGTTTAAGTTCACATTCCAAAATAGTTAGCATTATATCCATTATATACAGAAAGTAGTAATGAGAAAAATAACTTATAAATTTAAACATATCTATTTCACAAATGTTAAATAAAATAAAATATAAATGAGAAAATAATACTTAAAATTATTATTTTGGCTGAGCGGTCTTACTAAGCTCCTAGGAGGCATTTTTTTTTCTTTTTTCTTTTTTTTTCTTTGCTGATGGGTCTAAAGACATAGGATCTTTCAATGACTTCAATGTGCTTTGATCAAGCAACGTCAAGTCTAAAATCTGTTCCATAAGGTAAAAAGATATTTTATTATTTTGTTTTGTTAGGATAAAAGTGAGGTATATGAATTTGGATTAAGGAAAACAAAACAAAGCCAAAACAGAAAAGTTTGCCCGCTAAAGGTGAGTCAGAAGAGTGAGAACCTATAAAGTGAAATCAATCTGTGTGGCATTTTATTTTATTTATTTAGCTGTTTTATTGTAAGCCTTGTACTCCCTCTCCCTTTTTTAATATTGTGGCAAAGAACAAAGGCGATCAAGAGAAAAGGCAATATAGTCATTAAGTAGTAATTGGTAGAAGAGGCTTTGGGGTTAAAATTAATAAAACCAGCATGATGTACATTAAGACTGTATAAATATTTAAGGAACTACAGCCTGCTTGGAGATGTAAACCGATTAGCAAAACTACTTAATCTGGAGATGCAAATATTTCAGGTAGATAAAATAAATACAGTCTGCTTATTGGTAACCGGATCAGTTTTGATTCTGGGAGTGCTTTATTTCTTTAAAAATCTAATTGTCAAAATAAAGCACTTTTGATGTTTTATGTAAAGGTTTATGTTGCTCTTAATGCAGTGCAGGAAATGGAATCACAAATAAAATCATTACGGATGTTTTCTTTTCTTGTCAGGTCATGTTTAATAGATGCAATTCTGGCCTTTCACGTTGAAATTAAAGGGAAACCAAGAAACCAGAAACCGAAGACTCATCCTTCAGGATTTTCTTTGGTGGTAATATTGTTACATAAACAATTGTCTACAGGACAGGAAGTTTTTGAAGGTAAAATGCTTATTCTTCACTTATAGCATTTCAAATGATAGCATTTTTAATTTAAAATGATTAATAAAGACGTGGATGAGAATAGTTCTAAATCTATACTCTTTGATGCATGTTCTTTTAAAGCATTTGCTGTAGAAACTTGATCAATTTAAATATCAGTAATTAAGATAGACATCTAGTTAAAAATGTAAAATAAAACTTTCTGCTGTGTATTTATAAACATTTGTGTTTTTATATTTATTTAGAAAAAAGAGTAATTTATCAATATTTTGTAATTTTTATCTAAGCCCTTTTGTATTATACAGGCTTGAACTTGGCAATGCTTATAATATAGATTATAATAAGATAGATAGCTAGACAGCTAGATAGCTAGATAGCTAGATAGATAGATAGTGAGTGTATTCACTGGAAGTCAAAATACACACATGAGTAAAGGCAATTTTCCATTATATTTTCAAAACCAAATGTTGAATATGGAAATGTTCTATCAGTTTAACAATTTTATCATTCTCTCACACACAATTAATTAGCATCATACCTACTGTGAACCAGTATCTGTCTTATATCACAATTCCTTAACAAAGATCTATACTGATAGTATTTATGTGTTAAATTTCTATGAAAACAAAAAATTTCACCGGGAGAATGCATCTATACAGAATGTATACCCATATCAAGAACAACCCACTCAAATCCCTATTTGCAATCTTAAAGTTGTATTTGTAGAAACACCAAATAAATGTTTTGAACAGGGAAGGAATGATAGAATAGATAATAATGGCCAGCAAATAAATCAAACTTTTCTTGCCATTGACAGACCACTGGGGAGAAATACTCATAAATGGAGGCCTTAGTCAGAAACTTTCCTTCTGATTGATACTAGGTACTATGTGGGTCAGCAAACAAGCTAAGACAATGATCCATCAAAAATATCTTGTCCCAAATATGTCAAATATTTAAGTTTTCTTTTTCTAGTTTATGTTTTCCACCTCTTCTCCCTGTCCTACTTTCTTGCTTTAAAAAATTTTATCTATTCTTCCATAGCATTAATCTTAAGATTCCCAGAAATATTCAGCATTAGACTACTTCCTGGAAACTATCTGCTATTTCTTGTATACTACTACATTTAAAATTCTCACAGTTAAAACAGCTAGAAAATTTTAAATTTTTGTTTTTAAGTAAATCACTTTGCTGATGTTTAAGAAAAAACTCATGTAGAGAATTAATGGAGAGTGTTCACTTTCCTAAATTTTAAATTCTGCTTCAAACTATCATATTATGTAGATACTGATGAATAAAGAAGTAAATGGAGGAATATATAACTTTTGTTTGCATAAAGGCTAAGAAATTAATCAATTTAAAAATAAGCATTTGCATTTTCTTTTTGTCCTTTTGTTTATAAGTAATCTTTGTTGACTATAGGGCATTTGCTGAAGTACCACAAATTTACCAAGCACAGAAGATATTTTTTTAGACCATGCAAACATAAGAATCTACAATAATGTTTAATAAAGGCTAAAAAGAGGAATTACTTTTATTCACAGATTAGGAAAACAAGTTATATCTACTAATATCTAATTAATTGTAGAGAAACACATTAAGTTATATGTAAATATTTTATATACAGGAAATCTAAGTTTTAATATCATGATAGTTGCTAGTTTCTTGAGCTATTTGTGCCCCCAACAAGTTTCAAAAAGTGAAGAAAGGCCTCTCTTAGAATAATAGCACACAACACTCTAAATTGACGCCCTCTCCCTTCTAACCTTCTCTGTAGCACTGGCAATGACAAGTGTTTGCACGTATGGTAGAAGTAGGAAATGCTTTTGAAATGACACAGTTACTGTTAGGCTCTGTTGATTCACACAAACTCAATTTACCCATGACAGTTCAAAAAATGGTAAAATATATTAATGGCCGAATGATAAGGTTCAAAAGCAATAATTTGAAATATAGAGCTAATGTATTTCTTGGACCAGCCTTCTACCTATGATTGTAAGAAGACATTATTATCTAGATAATTCATTCCAACATTTTATTTGTGTGGTGTGTATTTTTTATTTCTAATACTTGGAAGAATTCTTGTCCCTCTTTTGGTAGATAAATATATTAAGGAATAATTCAACTGCCATAGTACAATTGAAAGTTTTATGTGTGATCTACCATCATTATGATTTTATCACGGTACAATTATTCTTTCTGCATTGATAAAAATTAAAGAAGAGATTTCTTGAGTATTCATTATATGTCGATCCAAAACATAGAAACTAATTATCCTAACCAAATATGATTGAACTTTAGTTATAATAAAATTTCATAAGCTTACTATTTTACTTGTTCATTTTAATGCTTCAAGTTAAGAACAAGAAAAAACATTGTAATTTTGTAGTTTGTTCAAACTAACACATCACAAATAATTTGTAAAATATTTTTGCAGAAACCTAATACCGATTAGTGATTCTGGGATTAAGTATTTCTTGCTTTAAAATTCTGGAATAACAATAATTTTCATTAAAATATCTTTACTATTAACAAATGATTCAGAGGTCTACCAATTACAGTTTTTACTGAGACCATGGAAGTCCTGAGAGATACTGAGAAAGATAAACAAATTTACAAAACAGATTTCACAGTCATCTTAAAGCCACAAAGAGCAGGAAGAGAATTGGTAAAAGAGGTAATGATTTCCTATAGGAGGATCTGATTCATCAATAACTAAGCCAAAATGACAACGAATCACTTTAAAGTTTTCTTACCCAATAAAAAAATACATTTAAACTAGAAAATGGAAATGAGCTACATAGAAAAAGTAGGAGGTGGAACTCCATATAAGGAGGGATATTAACATAATGTTTTAAAATATAGTCCATGCCTTTCACTGCATGAATTATACAGATTTTCTATAAATATTTCAAATTAGGATGCAGTTTAACAATATTTGGTTATATTTGATGTAATTAAATCATTTAGAGGATTAAGATATTGAATTAAACATTTAAATAATATAATTGCAAACTTATGAAAGTGAATTAGGTGATGAGGGAAGGGGAAATTGGGTTATTTCACTTTTGTATATGTATACTATATGTTTAGTATAGTATAGTATATAACTACTATATATATATATATATGTTGTAAGCTAAATACAAAAAGTCTGAAATCTAATTTGATTATTGAATAGCACACAATGTGAGTTGCAAGATCTGAGGTTAAGAAAGGTTTTTGTTTCCCTCAGGAAGAAAAATAAATAGAAAATAAGGTATCAAAAATTTTGAGACTTTAAGAGAACAATCTACAGGATAGTGTATCATAAGCAATGGCGAAAGTATTAAACGACTGTAGAATTAAGATCAAGGCAGAAATGACTGAGAAAATCTAAACCACAAAGAAATCATTGTATCAGACATTTCCTTTGTCATTTTACATGGTCAAATTGAAATATGAAGATGTTTTTAGAAATACATATTTCTTATATTATCTTGCCCAGTTGAAAAAATAAAAATGACAAATGTACACTTTAAATGTTTCTGTGTGTGTGTGTGTGTGTGTGTGTGTGTGTGTGTGTGTGTGTGTACCCATGCTGTTCTGTATGAATGTGCAGCTGCTCCAATCATACATGAATTCCACTGGTAATGATGAGGTAGCAGAAGTTTCTCTGCAGCACCCTTGAGGGCATTGGAGAAAGGAAAATAATAAGACTCTGGGAGTCTGTATCCCTTTAGCAGTATTTGAATGTAATATAAGAGAAAGGATGGTGAAGTTAGAGAAACAGGTAATGATGCAGAGAGATGGAATGAGACACACGGATTTCCTTCTCCTGTGCTGCACTTTGAGAATAGAAGTAATATTTGGTTCAGAAATTATTAAAAATAGGATTTATAAGAAAATACAGATACCAGTGTGACCACCATCTTATTATGCTGCAGTGGTCATTATGAATTCATAAAATCAGATTTCACAGTTGTGGCTCCAATACTATGTAAAAATATTTGTCAGATAGCATATCTACAGCATTTTTCACTGACACACCAACAGTAATATACAGCTACAAAGGCATATTAATGTTGTAGGAATCCTAACACTGTAAGCATGGACAGATTGAGAGTTCTGTATTTGAGTTTCCTCATCCACAAGTTGGATAAGTCTGATACCATTTCCTCACATATACTGACAGTATAAAATATAGAAGGTTGCTGATATTGTCCATGGAAAATGGTAAGCAAGCTATAAATGGTAGTAGCAAAATAAAAAAGAATAGTAAAGGAAGAAAAAGAGGGAAAGTATGTTAGTATTTATAAAATGAGTAATCACACACATATACACCTATCATCTAACTTTCTATTTTTGGGAAGCTATTTCTAAAAGCAAAGAATATTTGAGATGAATATCTAGTTCTTGGAGTTGTGAGGATTGACTTACTAAACACGTAGACAGTGTTTAGGGAAAGCCTGGTATAAATGCATACAAAATAAATCTCACTTATTGTTACTATTTGTATGTTTATATTTTCCCCCAAAATAATAGACTTTAAAGACAAAAACACCTATAATTTATATGAGAAAAAAGAATAACAACAAAAGAATGCAAGAAGAAAAAAGGGAAATACAACAAACAGATACAATTTGAAAGTAGTATTTATATTTCAAATTTACTTTTCTCGGAGGTTTGGGATGTAGATCTGCATTCCTTAACCTGTACCAAGTTAAATAAAAAAACAATAATTGCAGTAAGACTCTTTTGGGGGGATGTTTAAGTTCTTTTATAGGATTCAATATTTTCAACTAGATAGAAGTAGGTACAGCATTTCTCTTTATATCTCAGAGGAGGAAAATGATATTCAGAGTTAAGTAAGTTCTCCATGGTCACAGAGCTAGTGCATGAGCAGAGCCAAACTTCAAATATACTTTACTGTTAAACAGAGAGAGTATACTGTTTAAATATATATGTCTCATTCAAACAATGTCCAGTTTTCAATCAATGATAAGTAATAAAAATGTAAAATTCCAGAGACATAGTTTTGGAACTGATTGTGTGAACTCATGAAAGTGCCTGGTTTGCTTGTTTCTCTACTCATTAACCAACCTTATAATTGGTTGTTAGCAAGTAAGATGCCTTAATCTATTCAAAAAAATGATTTGATTCCTACTTAAGTGGGTTACAATTTTATTGTATTTATCAAACAGATCTAAGTCACAAATAAACATACTAATTGTATAGTTATTTACAATTCTATAATCAATGAACATCTATTACTTTACTCTGCAATTACACATGTCCGTTAAATTCTAAATGAGTAGCTTAATATATTAGTATATAACTCTTTTCTTTTATAATCACTTTATAAGGAAGTTTTGCATTTCTAGTTTTAAGATAAGTGACTACTTAACGAGGTCATTCAAAGGAAGCCATTGTATAAGAATAGGTACCGAGGGCCTCTTCTTAAAAGCCCAGTGACTGTGAAAACACAAATCATCACACACATAAAGAGAGAAAGTGCTTCATGATCTAAGTTTCTCTGTTTATCTTGCTATTTTCTTCCAATTTGTTTGAAGCACTTACAACACCATGCCACCCAAATTAGTTCCCATTTGCATAGATGTGTGGGACTATGGGAAATATTTCCAATAATCTTCCATCTCAATTCTCCTAATTCTGTACCTTAACATGTTCTAACAAAAATTTTCACGTTTGTTTGTAAGGTAACTATTGTATCTCATGAAATTATAAAGAAACATATAAAGTAATAATGATAATAGCTAGTATCCTTTGGATGATCACTGAGTGTCAGATATATCCCTAAGACAGTATCGCCCTTTTCTTTTCTTTTCCTTTCTTTTCTTTTCTTTTTCTTTTTTTTTTTTTTAAGGTCTGGGGATGGAACCCAGGGGCATTTGACCTCCGAGCTACACCCCTGCCCTATTTTTTATTCTTTATTTCTGAACAGGGATTTATGTTGCGGAGGGCCTCATGAAGTAGCTGAGGGTGTCAGTAAACTAAAATCCTTTAGTCTTGGCCTCCCAAGAATGGGATTACAAGCTTGTGCTCACCTCTTAACTGTTGAGTACTTTGATAACATTTGTATATAGTCACATTCACTGCTTATTAGGCACACAGTTTAATGAGTTTTTTAAATTACCAAATCAAGACATAGACTATTTCCAACAACCCTAGAAGTCCTCTTGTTCCTCTTTGTGGTTGATTTTTTCTCCTACCTCAAAGTCATTTATCAAATGGCTTATCTCAAAGCAACCATAACGAAATTCACTAATTTTATTTCCTGATTTGTTTTATCTCATTTTAATTAATGAGAAAACTCACTTTTCAAAGGTCAGAAGGTAGCAAGTGGCTAATAAGTAGTAGCATCTGCATATAATTCTGCAACTGTGACTCTGAGAATCTTAATTCTAGTTACTCTGAGTTTAGATTTCTTACTGTAATTTTTCTCATGAATTAAAAAACAAGCTTAATTATTCTAATTCCGCTTATTTTATTTTTAAATTGATATAATTAGAGCTAGAATGATATCTAATAGTGTGAGGTGAGTTAAAGCATGATGCTAAAGTATGGATATAACTCAGCTCCCACTTGATAAAATTGCAAGAAGTAGGAAAAAAAAACATTGCAATGTAGCATTTTTGAGATGTCAGATTGTATTTTCCTCTATATTTTCCCTTTATCCCTGTTCAAAGCAGGGATATTCTTGCATGCCCTTTGAAATTCCATGCCTCAGGATATTATTCAGGAGGAATTTCAGAGACAGTCAGAAAACTCTAAAAAAGGAGGCTCAGAAGAGATAATGCAGTGTTTTTGGGTAGAAGAAAAAAAAAGTGCTTTGGGGAGAAGAGGTGAGAGTACGGAGAATTTTCCTGAAGTATGCAAGAAGACAGAAGTTGAGAAGTTATGGAATAGCTGAGATCCATGTATCACTCAGTGGCAGCAGCCCACAGAGCTTGCAAAGTTTGATGAATTATCAAGGAAGACAACATTTTTGGTCATAGGTCTTCTGTGGGATACCCATGTACAACCGAGGCAATGGTCGGTGAAGTAGTGCTGAGGATGTAACTCAGTGGTAAAATTCTTGGCTAACTTGTTTGAAGCCCTGCATTTGATCCCCAGAATTGTAAAAACAACAACAACAAAAAAGAACCAAAGAAGCTGAAAAGCTGGTATGTTGTTGATAATCTGTAGTTAGACAAAAAGTCTAATATTTAATGTCATTTGCTATATATCTTACATGCATTTAATCTCACAACAGTATGGCATTATCATTAACCCCATTTCAAATCTGAGGGAACTAAGGCTAAGTAGTATGCTGCACCCAGCTAAAAATAAAATAAAATTTTGCTCAAAGTCACACTAGCAGAAATACTGTTTGAACCCAACATACAGAATTCTATCCTGATATTGACTGAGTTAATATAAATTTCAAGGACCTTGCTTTAGTCTGGAAGAAAAAAATAACTAATATTGATGAAGATTAAATTTTCCATCAAATATGGAATCAAATTTTTATTTCAGTTTATTAATTAATAGGAAATGATATATTTTTATTCAACCATCCATGCATTATGAATATGTTTTCAATACAATTGCAGAGTGAAATTTTGTACTTTTAAAAGATCAATTTAGCATTTCAGTGCAAGTTCCTCATGTTGTTAAAATTTAATCACTTATTACTAGAATATACATTTTATTTCTTACATTAATAATCAATATTACTAAGCAACCATAAGGTTGTTTTTCTTTATTCAAAATGTACATACCAAATTTCTACTTATATGAATGTGTCACAATTTTAATGAATTGAACATATGGCACACCTGAATGAGTGGTATTGGCAATATAAGTATTCCACTCATCTCGTGACCTCAGTCTCAGGGTGCGCATCTAACAGTGCCACATAATTACATTTAACCTTTCCTGATTAAATATTTTTCTGCACTTATAAAATAATTTTATTTCATTTTTATAATGTAAAATGTGTTGATTCATTTTTATTCTTCAATGATCTGATAAATTGATGTGGAGAACCCTCAGGATGTCTAGCATTCTTCTAAGTATTGGAAATAAATATATTTTTTCTAATTTTCTAGTCATTCTGGTGTGATATGTAGGTAATTAACCATAAAAACTGATTAAAATTAAGTAACATAAAAAGGCTATGTTCATCCACTCACCAAATACTTAACCAAACACATATGTGGTATTCCAGAGCCCTAGAGGTACAACAAATATATAGATGAAAGAGAAGTAAATTAAATGATAGAAATATAAAATCAAACTTCTGCCCTCTTAGACCTTTATTGAAGAGAGAACATCAAGAAACAAATAATCAGATAGTGGTAATTGTCATGGAGAAGAAAAAGAATGTCTGCAGAGTAATACTGGGGGGATCTGGAAAGGCCCTACTTATAATGTGAATATTAGGAAGGAGTTGACATCACAGGTCTGATTGGTCAGTCCTCAAATGTCTTCCAGAAAATCTGTGATTGTAATTGACTTTCAACCTCTAGGAATGTGACCCATAAAAAGTTATTACTGATTGATGAGGTTATAAACTGGTAGAGAAATGAAACATAGTTTACCAATTTGTCAGGTCTTATCAGGATTTTCTTGAACAAACATGCAGATGAGTGATATACCTGGCTTCATTGCTGGGTCTTGAATCTCAGTTGCTTAATATGCTTCATGGCCAGCCTTACAGAAAAGCCTTGGATCCCAAGACTAAGGCACACTACCTGGACAGAGATATTTCACATGTGTACCTGGCCATGTTTAAAAAGGATCATGAAATCTTGGTGGGCTTTTTATGGGTTTTATAAGTGTGTTTGTTGTTATTTGGTTTTTATGTTTGTTTTATTTTTAGCTAAGTAGAGCATACTATATTAATGATACCTAACAAGGTAGGTCTTCCTACCTTGATTGAGGGATAGAAATTACCATAAAGGGGAGCTTTCTGGTGCTTTAGGATCTTGGGCAAGAACTCCCAAGAGCTGTAGATGAAGATCTCTGATGGTCTTGAAGAGCTGATGATTCAGAGGATTTATATTCCTTGGAGGACATTTGGAACACAAGATCTTCCACTCTGTTTCCGTAGCCAAACTCACAGACTTACTAAAAGATAAGTGTGAGGAACTGGTCATTGAAGGCAACACCAGCTTCTGTATTAAAGGTGGAAGAATGGTATGGCTGACATTTATTTATTTATTTGTATGTTTGTGTATTTATTTATTGTAATAACCCAAGGGTGTTTTATCCCTGATTCACACACCCAACCTTACTTTATATTTTATTTTGAAACAAGATCTCACTCACTAGTTGAGTCTTTCCTCAAACCTGTGATCCTCCTATCCTTGTCTCCCAAGCACTAGAACTGCCAGGGTACACCACCATGCCTGGCACGGACAACTTTCGTCTTAGAGTAAAAAAAAAATACTCTTTGATTGGGCCCTCGAATACCTTCTTTACTAACTTTTTAATGTCATCATATTTACTAGCTTTCTCTAGATTACAGGTAAGATTCATTTTAAGTGTGTTGGGGTTGGCTGGGCGTGTTGGCGCACACTTGTAATCCCCATATTTGGGAGGCTGAGACAAGGGATCGCACAGGTTCGAAGCCAGCCTCAGCTACTTAGTGAGGCTCCCAGCAACTTAGTGAGACCCTGTTTCCAAATCAAATATAAAATAGGTCTGGGAGTATAGCCTCAGGGTAGAAAGGCCCTGGGTTCCACCCCCAGTACCACAAAAAAAAATAAATATAAATAAATAAAATATGTTGGGGTTGGGGACACAAAACATCATGCCAGTGAGATTCTCATTCCGTCCAGGAGTGACCTGACCCACAACTTTCACAGTGCCAGTAGATGCAAGGATGACATTCTGGGTATTCCTATGACCATCATGCCCCAATTTTCCCAAGGAACCATTCACAGCCTTTAGAGTGGTGATTATGACATAGACTCTGGTCATGAGTCCTTCCCCAGTGTCAAAGCTGTTATGAATGTCCTTGTTCAGAGGGCCAAACTGTTTATGCAGGAGGAATTGTTGAATTAGATTTTAAGACAAAGTGGGTTTCAACAATAAGACTTAAGTATGGGGAATGCATACATCCATAACTAGGAAAGGTGTATTCTTCAAACTGATGAACTTATGGACTACAGAGAAGGAAAAGGATGTAAAAAATAGTAGATATGAGAGATAAATCAGCATTTGGGCTAAGAAAGCAGAGAGGGAGTTCTAGCCTCTTGGGCGACACAGCTACAATTTTGGCCTTAGGTCTTGTGGAATTCCATATCTTTTCAATAATATTTCAGCAAATGTAAATTGATTTCTTGTCCTTACAACAAGAAAGTCCTTAAGAAAGTCTTGCAGGTGGATATGGCACCCAAACACAGCATTCTGAAACCTCCTTTTCTATCAGTATTTATATCCCAAATCATTTGAAAAGCTTCTAAAATGAAGCAGGTTTGTTGCTGGTTCCCTCTGCTCTGGAAGAGTCTGTTATTGGAATTTTATCATATTGAGTGCAAATGACTACCCATAAGTTTTAAAATTAGGCATGGACAATTTGAAATAATTAAACATACCTTCAGTGACTGTCTGTACTATGCCAGGAAGGCTAAGGATTTATCACACAGAAAGTCAAATGATCATAGTAGAAAGATAACCAAAAAAAGAAAGTGACAAATTGAAAAATTGGAAAAAATTGAAATATGGATTGATTAGTGAAACATTATATAGAATTATTGACAAATTTGTTTTCATATTTTATGTAAAGAATAAAGTTTGGAAAACTTTTATATTTCAGACAGAATAAAATTATATATTTATTTCTGACACTTGAAATCTCTAGGTTGCTTTTCTTCAAATGTTTGCAGGTGTGGATAATTAAAATATCACACTCTTATTTGATTGTGTGAGCATTCTCTTGTCAACAAGTGATTTTAATCAACTTCACAGAACATGGAGGACTCTATAATTTTCAAAAAACTTTATATACAATCATTAGAGTTTAGAATTATAATTCCCATTGCATTCTCAATTATTGTCTGCATTCACTTGATCTTTCTTTTTTTTCAGGAAACAACAATTTACTGAGTGATTTTTTTTTTTTGTTTCTTTTTAAATAAAACTATTTAGGAGCCAGGCATGGTAACAGACACTTGTAATCCCAGCATTTGGGAAGCTGAGACAGAATTGTGTTTCACAGACAGCCTCAGCTACTACTTGGTGAGGCCCTTTGCAACTCAGTGAGACCATGTTTCAAAATAAAGAATAAAAATAAGGCTGGGTGTAGCTCGGAGGTAGAATGCCTCTGGGTTCCATCCCCAGTACTGCAGAAAAAAAAAACTATTTAGGGATGCATAAAAATAATCAATAAAGTATTTTATTAATGCTTCCAGAGCTATACATAGTATTCAATTAGATACAATAAGATTTCAATTATTTGGTCGTTTATTCTTTGTTATATTTCTAGAATTATTTTGGTATTAATAGATTAGCCTTTATGTTTCAACCCAGACATTGTGACTGAGAGCAGTGAATTTATACTACATGACTTTACCAATAATCAAGGTTTTTACTATTAATTCTTGCATTGCATGGAAATAGGCAAAATGTCTAATACAGTTCAATAGTAGAAAGAAAAACCTTGGCATTATAAAGAGCAGAAACAAAAATCTATCCTATTTCCAAGGCTTAATAGTATCATCTATAAATTGAGGTAACACATTCTACTTCACAGATATGTTGAGAATTAAATAAGGCAATATATATGTATATATACATGCATATTATGGTCCATACAATATTCTAATTATATTCTTGCTATTACTATAGTACTTATAATCCTCAGGGACTAATGTAATTAATAAATTTCAGTCATTTTTCTTGGAATTTTTACTTCATTTCAAATTTCAAGTCATTCCATTTGACAAAAATATATAGATTATAAAAATGAAAATGTTGACTTTTGAAGGACAGTAGCACACATTAGCGGATTAAATAGAACTCTGTTTAACTTTGAATATATTAGAACAATGAATATCAGAACAAACAAAAACATCACAAGTTCCCATCTTCCAGAAATGGTCAGTTATAGGTTTAAAGTCTAAGAATCTGCATTTTTGTGGTACTGGAAATTAAATTCGGGAATAGTTCTTCCACTGGTTCTTCAAGTTAATTTTTATTTATTTATTTCATTTTGAAACAAGGTCTTGCTAAGTTATGTTCTGGCCTTGAACCTGAGAGCATCCTGTTTCAGCCTCCCAAGTACTGGGACTACAAGTGTGTGCCATCACATTTGGCTTTGAATTCACTGGTTTTAAAGAAAAAATGGCTTGATAGGCTCTGTGGGTTGATTAGATACAATTGAAGAAAGAATCACTTAGAAAAAGTTAGATTCAGGAAAAAGTATAAATACAGTAACTTAAAAAAGAGCCAGGAAAATATGTAGAGTCCGTTGCACATTAAAGATAAGTTAGGAGTTTTCCACATAGGACCACTATGAGTTCCAGAAGCATAAAATGATATTTTCAGAGACACTCTATGACTAAAATACTTAAATTTAAAAATAGTATTTCAATTTTTTTTGTGGTCCTGGGGATGGAAGCCAGAGGCACTATACCTCTGAGCTACACTCCTAGCCCTATTTCTTTTATTCTTTAGTTTTTGAAACAGGGTTTCACTGAATTGAAAAGGGCCTCACTAATAGGAGCTGAGGCCGTCTTTGAACCGTAATCCTCCTGTCTCAGCCTACCAAATGCTGGGATCACAAGCATGCGCCAACATGCCTGGCTAATATTTTAATTCTTAAGAACACAGGAAAAATAGTTCTCAGAGTGAAGATGCATACAGAAAATCAAGTATATTTATTATATATTTATAGTTAACTCTAAAAATAGAGACAAAAATTAAATATCAAAGAAAAAAGGTGAAATATAATATTCAAAAGAATGAAGTTATGATGTGGGATTATATGACTATAATGCACTAATGAAAGTATAAAAATGAAAATTGCCGGACATGGTGGTACAGGCCTGTAATCGAGTATTTGGAAAGCTAAGATAGGAAAATCACAGTATGGAGAACAGCCTCAGCTGTTTAGGGAGATTCTCAAAAAGTTAGTGAGACCTTTTTTCAAAACAAAAAGTGCTGTAGTAGGGCTTTCATATAGAATGTCCCTGGGTTCAATCCCCAGTACCCCACCACACACACACACACACACACACACACACACACACACACACACACACAAGAAAATGATAATCAACTGTATTGCAGAATTCTAAGAGTTGAAGTAGCATACAAAATATTTAGCAAAGATAATTGTCCAGAAGGGAAGGGGAGGGGAGGAAGAAGGCTGAGGTTAATTAATGGAACAGCTACTTTCGAATATGTGTATACATGTGAATATAACATTGTTAACCTGGACACTCAGTATTGGGATGGAGGAACAGGGGAAGCAAGGTAGGGGGTGGGCACCAAGTACTGTGTGAATATATTCCATTGTCAAATGATCCACGTTATGATGTGAGACTATAGTGCACCAATAAAAAAAAAGTAATTGTCAACATAGAAATACGTAAAAATATCATTCACATGTGGAAACTGAATGAATACTTTTAACAGTACTTGTTTCTTCAAAAAAGAACAAATGAAATTTATTTTTTTAATTTTAAATTTTTTTTTTTTGCGAGTCTGGGGATGGAACCCAGGGGTATTTGACCTTCAAGATACACCCCCTGCCCTGATATTTATTCTTTATTTTGAAACAGGGTCTCACTAAGTTGCGGAGAGCCTCACTAAGTAGCTGAGGCTGTCTGTGAACCACGATCCTCTGGTCTCAGCCTCCCAAATGCTGGGATTACAAGCGTGCGCCACCACGCCCGGCTTAACAAATTAACTTTAATTTTTGGAGTTCTATACAAGTAGAGTCAAATTGATAACTTAAAAAACAGAAAAGCGTTAAAAAAGAGTTTGTTGTATTTTTGAAGTAATTTTATTAAAACCTTTCTGATAATTAAATTCATTGTGTTTATATTCTTATACTAAAGGTTAAATATAGCTATTAAAATAGTAGTCTTGAAGTATCTCTCCTCTGAAAAATCAAGCAAAAATAATACAAAACATCCATTCCAGCCAGGTAGGATAGCGTACACTTGAAATTCCCATACTTGCATGGCTAAGACAGAAGAATCACAAGTTTGAGGCCATACTCAGCCAGTTACCATTATCCTCAGCAACTTATCAAGACCCTGTTTCAAATTAAAAATTAAAACAGGGTTGGGGATGTAGCAGAGATAGAATGCCCTGGATTCAATTCCCAGTGGCAAGAAAGAAAAAAAAAAAACATTCCAATAGGAGACCAGAGCAGAGGGGAAAATTAAAAGAAGAAATGTGGTAAACACAAATATTCAAATAACAACAATAATAATAGATTTTTCTGTGTTTATATAAAATGATAGATTACAAATACAATGTAGTTGAAAAATAAACAGAATATATAGAATAATCTGTCTTCCCTTTCATCTTCATACATTAAAACTGACTGATTTAAATTATTAAAATGAATAAACATGATTTAGAATGATAAGTATATCATAATATCATATACAAGACCCTTTTCTGTCTAGACTGATTCACATACACAACTAGGGTTATGTTTATGGATACTCATAACCCTAGTAAGCATTTTACAACATGGATACCTATAAATCTTTAAAATAATTGCTGAATAGAATTGAGGACACTTATTATCACTGCCACGACTTTATCTCTAATGTGTACTAAAAGTAATTTTGAAGTTTTCAGAATAAAATTTTAAAATTTGTTCAGTTTTTAACAGTAATTATTATCCTTAATATGAAGGTTTGAACTCTTTCTTTTTTCCTTTTCTTTTTTAATTCTTTATTTTTAAGTACTGGTGATAGAATCAAGGCTTTGCTGGGTGTGGAGGCACACACTTGTAATTCCAATTCTTGAGAGGCTGAGACCAGAGGATCACAGGTTTGCAGCCAGCCTCAGCTGCTTAGTGAGGCCCTCTGCAACTCAGTGAAACCCTGTTTCAAAATAAAGAATAAAAAGTAAGGCTGGGGTATAGCTCAGAAGTAAATTACACACACACATACACACACACACACACACACACACACACACACACACATTCACACTAAAAAAAAAAAAAAAGAATCCAAAGTTTTATGCATCCTAGGAGCTACATCCTAGTCCTGAACTTTTCACTTCTTATATTTGTTATAGTTTTATGACTTTTAAAAAAGTCTAAATTAACATTTTTCATCTATGAAAAATTGATATATTAAGCTTTCTCCAGCAAAGTATTAGAAGTAAAAGAGCAATGGAATCGTTTTAAGAATACACATACATTTATTTTTATACTTTTTTTTCTCAAATATTTTTCAATAAATAGTTTGAAACACATGTTTAACCACTAATGATGTCTAAAAATCTTAGGTTTGGCTTGGATTCACTGATATTTTGCCTATTTCAAAATTACAGATGTTATTTATTTAATGTGCACAAAACTACAATGTATATTAAAATTACATTTTCCTTCTATTATCTAATGTCACTTGAATCTTCACAATTAAAACAATCTGACTTTTCTGGTACATATTCTCTTAAATGAAGGTATGCCAGATCTAAAAGAAATGCATGTCTCTTTATTAAATAGATTTGTTCCTGGGAGCTTTAGAGAGAAGTACTACCATCCATGAAAGATCTAAGGCTCACTAGACTTATGAGGGAGAGTGCAGGATAAAGCTAAGAAATTGTACAATTACAAGCAATAAAGGCCCAAATGAAATTAAATGTTAATGAGTCTGGCCTTAATTGAGTTTTACTCCCTCTGCTAAACTCTTTAGTAAAATATATTGCCACATCATTTCTTTTATGATGCATTAAAATCTGTATTATATTAAAGCATTAGTTACGATGATACTAAATATATGTCTTGCTTCATTTCGCAGTATTGTTTATCTGTCAAGCACATTATCACAGCATCACAATTGTTTGTTAGAATTCTTCATCCTGGGAAATAAGAGTTAATTTAGCTATTGTAGTCATAGAAATTGCCTTCTCAAAATGCAAGATTTATTTTATTTTAATGTGAAATCCTTGGCGGATCTTTTGATAAGCTTGTAATTCCACATTGGAGTACTCCATTTGCATTGATTCAGAAGAGATCTCTTTCTCCTCCAAGAGTTCCTGCTTTTCAGCAAATCTCTCATTATTCATTACTAGACCACAGTGAACACACTAATGGTTTATGTGTAACTGTATGTCAAAAGATGGCAAGTGCTATTCTACATTTGGCCTTGATTAAAGCAACTCTATACGGAGCTTCAGTCAGTCCCCAAATGCCATAATCTATAACAACAAGATCACAGGACCCAAAAAGAAAAGAAAATAAATGATTTACTCTACTGTTCAGTAATGTAATACCTTCAAGTTGGTTCATCAAAGTGGTACGTTGTGTTCATCAAAGTGGTACTGAGATTCTTCTTAGGTCTGAAGATAGCTATAGCTTAAGCATATTTATTATGAACTGGAACTTCAACCTAGCTTATTCTTCAGAGTATAAGTGTACACTGGAATAATAAATCAAAGAAAGTATTTCTCTGTTCATAATCTTTATACTGCTCTTTGCCAGATTTAGACCTGCCAGAATTTTTAGCACCTAGCACTATGCTCTTCATATAGGTAATCAAAACATCACAAATTTTATGTATATTTTACAAAAGCCAGATGATTCTAAATATTTATGACACAAATAAATGATTATTTGAGGTAACTTATGCTAATTAGTCTGATTTGATCATCACACATTATATACATATATAAAATAATATTTTATTATTATTCAATTTTTATTTTATAAACATGAATAATTATGTATCAATTAAAATTAAAAGTATGAGTTAATAAATGATTTAAATATGCATTAATTAATAAATCAGGGTGCATAAATATGTCTAACAGTCCTAAAATATCCATTTCTTTTCTATAAACAAGGGATGTGAGTCCTAAATTGAAAAAGAATTATAACAGAAATAAATAATATATCTAAAAATCTGAATAAAATGGAAGAAAACATAATATGAATTAGAAACTGGTATGTTTCTATCACAACTTAACCAGTAATGCATCTATTCATGTTAATTGTTGGTCACAATGTTCTATAAATATGAAAATCATACTTTGAAAATTATGTTACACGATACCTACTAAATCATCTTTGTATTATTGCTCTATTACTAAATTTTGCATCTTTTTTTTTAATCTCAAAATCTTATCACTGTCCCCATGGCATAACTTTTATACAATAGAAAATACTAGCCACTTAATGGAACAATGTATTTGTGAAAACTTTGGGTATTAAACAGCATTCCTATAAGACTCTGACAATGTTTTGATCTTGTCACATTTTAGAAGTAATGAAAAGTCAAAAGTTCTTCCAAAATACTAATATTCATTTCTATAATAAAAATATATATTCAATGGATGAAGGGTACAGAATTGGATACTTTTTCAGAAGTTCTGACACAAATCCTACCAGGGTGCAATATCTAATACGAAAATGAACATTTGCGGGGGGCATCACCAACTGTGTGGTCACTATAGATTAATGTACTTCTTTATAAGACTTATTTTATTTTATTTTATTTTGGGAAGAGCCTAAAACTGGTATTGTAGACTCCATGACTACATTTTTTAAACCACGATCTAAAGAGAAGGGTTAAAATATAAAAATTAAAAATAATAAAGATTAAAGATTAAAATATAATAATGGCATTACACCCAGGAATGACATGCCACTCATACTGCTCCTATAATAAATATAAGTAAAATGATTTTTCTTCAAATGACTCTTGCAGTATATGTGAAGTTTTAAGAATAATATCTTCAATGTAGCAAATTTTACTCAGTGCAAGCAGTGTGATAACTAAGTGAAAAACTAATTCCAGATTTTAAAACTGAGTAACAGATATTTAATAATCAAAAGGTCTATCATATAGCATATTAGAAATAATCATTGAGAAAGTTACATATTGCATTTTTTTCTACAAAAAAGCTGATAATATCAATTAGAGCCTTACTACAAAACCATTCTCTTGTGAAGTTTAATAATTTTTTGTAAATCTGAGATTCATTGAATGCTCTTTCAGGTGCTAAAATTAAATATATCATATAGAGCTGACATGTTTTTAATGATACAAATAAGTTTGTAAAATTAAATACTAAAAATACAATTTGTTTAGTCAGGTGTGGTGGTGCATACCTATAATCACAATACTTGGGAGGCTGAGCTAGGATTGCAGGTTCATGGCTAGTCTCAGCAACTTAGCAGAGCCCTCATCAACTTAGTGAGAACTTGTTTAAAAATATACACCAAGCCAGGCGTGGTGGCGCATGCTTGTAATTCCAGCATTTGGGAGGCTGAGAGGAGAGGATCAGGGTTCATGGACAGCCTCAGCTACTTAGTGAGACCCTGTTTCAAAATAAAGAATAAAAAATAGGGCAGGGGTTGTAGCTCAGAGGTTGAATGTCCCTGGGTTCCATTCCTAGGCCCGCCAAAAAAAAAAAATGTACAAACCAAAAAGCAAACAAATAAAATAGGGTACAGCTATACCTCAGTGACAGAAAACCTCAGGGTTCAATCACCACCCTATCTTACACACACACACACACACACACACACACACACACACTAAAATATGCAACTGATATTTTTCCCCTTAAGTTAATTTCCTGTTAGAAAATAGCTATAGACTGGATGCAATGTTATCAAGAGTTCTCTGCACACAGAGTAATAATACAGAAACTGCAAAAGTGGAAGTTTCTCCTTTCCATAGTGAGAATGCGGCTGGGGTGTGAATGAGTAGGTTAATCATTTGAAAACATAGTTCAATCCTGATTCCATCTCCAGCTGAGCCTGCATGAGTAGATAGAAGCAGTGAAGGCTGTTGACCACATACTTTCTCTTGATTGTCCGAAGATGGAAAAGTAAAAAAGAAAAGGTAGTTAGTTCTTATCCTCATTCCTATCACTGACTTCCAAATTACATGCCTAAAAATGTTATGATAAAGCCAGAGACAACTCCAAGAAAATTAAAGTAATATTTATGCTGAATGCTGATATTTTCTGTTCATCTGCTCTTTATCTACCCTGCATTAAACCTAAGGGCTCACCAATGAAATTTACTAGAGGATTTCAGGTCACATTTCTGCCTGTGGATCTGGGTAATCCTCAGGGAGATCTTTCTTAAATTTAAAATTCTTTGAAGATGGAATAATTATCAAGTCCTCAAAAGGGATTTAAAATATGTTTCTTCAACTCATTTTCTGTTTTGCCCTGAGATCCAGGTAGAATAACATCAAACACACTGATGCATGTCGATGTAAAGGGCATCCTCCTACCTATGACCAGTACTCCTTTAGCCACATGAATTCTGGCATCTTGCATTATATGAACATGTAAATCTCACTTGTATATTTGTGTACATATCAGGATATATTCATTTATTCTGTGTGTTTAATGCAGAGCTGATGAAAATATTTTAAAGATAAGCTCATACACTATCTCTTCTATAAAGGCTTATCTAACCCATATATCCTGGAACATGGTAGATACTCAATATACATAAGTAGCAAAAATAAATGAAAAGTATCTTCTAAAAGATAAACTTATAAAGCACTACATTTATAAAGTATTTCTATTCCTGTGGTTTTTAAAATTAATTATTCATTGATATGTCCACCTCTACTACGAAAATTTTAGACACTTGACTTGTTTACCACTATTTCACTAGTATCACTATTTATTGTTTATAAAAATATGAATTAATGTTTGAGCGATGAGGGTCAGGGTTAAAAAAAGTTTCTGAGTGATCTCTAAGTTGTTAACGGTGACCTGGATCCCACAATTCTCCTGTCTTACTCTCCCAAGTACTGGAATTGTAGGGTTTTACATCTACTCCCAGTTTACGAGTGTATTTTTAACAGATATATTACTACCCTTGGAAACAAGGTCTCTTAAGGCAGCGAGGCTGACTTCGAACCAAAATAAATAAAATAACAAATAAAAAGGGCTAGGGATATGGCTCAGAAGTTGAAATATATATATATATATATATTTATATATATATATATTCATGTATATATAATAGGTATATCATATACTTGTGTATATGTATATATATATATATATATATATGTTTCAATTACTGTAAAACAAATTATCACAGGATAAGTAGCTTAATCAACATATCATTTCACATGATTCATGGTTCCAGAGTACAGACTAGGCTTGGCTTGACTAGGTTGTTAACTAAAGATTTTCCTGGGTTGCGATATAACCTGTTTTTTAGTTGGAAATTTGTGTCAGTTCCTAGATATCCTGAATTTCTTTGCCACAATCCCCTCTACCAATACTTCTCACAGCCCTCTTATACTTCTTCATAGCTGGAAATAAAAACTCTATGAAAGAATCAATACCTATTTGAAGATCTTTCAGTTGGTGAAATGAAGCTAACATAAGATAATCTCCCTCTTAGTTAAATCAAAATCAGCTTGTTTGGAGCCTGGTATGGTGACCCATGCCTATAATTCCAGTAATTGGGATGTTAAGACAAGAGGATTGCAAATTTGAGGCCAGCCTGGGCAATTTATCCAGATCCTCAGCAATTTACCCAGACCCTGTTCTCTTTACAAAAACAATAAAAGTTTTAGGGTGTAGTTCAGAAATAGAATGCCTCTGAGTTCAACCCCCAGTACTGGGATAAACAAATCACCTTGTTTGGGATTTCAGTAACATACGCAGCATTGCTTCACCTTGCCAGGGAGTACAGCTTAATCAGAGGAGCGACATCTCATCTTATCTGTAGATATGGTCCACATTCAGGGAAAGCAGATTATACAAATTATATTGCATGGAATCTTCTAGTCATCTCAGAATTCTGCCACCTCAAATCATGTGGACAGAATTTAACCTTTAAATACATAGAACATGAGCATCTATCATAAATGTTTTTGCTTACCTTGCAAGCAAAGAGTAGAATCCCACTTCCTGATGATCTCCTTTTGAAATCAGCTATGTCCACTTGTTTTAATCTTGGTAAATAAAAAAGAGCAGAAATGCATGAGTCACTACTATGAGGAAGCTTTAACAATCAAACCACAATCCACCACATTCCTTTGTCTTTGCCTCAGCAATTGTGAAAGTATGAGATCCTATCAGCCTCAGTTTCAAGCCACAGCAAGAACTTTCTTCCCACTGACACCAGAAATTTATTATGATTGGAAAATCTTTTTTTCTGGTGAAGGCACTGGATTCCTGGAAATATTTATTACTTCAGAGACATTTTGCCAATCCTAAAGCATACATGTATCGCTTAGGGTTCATTTGTTAAAGGATATTTTATTCACTTATGGATACAAGAAACTGAAGTGTTTTCTCAAAGGCCAAGTGAGGCAACACTAGTGAGGATATCCTGAAGGGAAAAAATAGATTGTACCAAATAAGGATGCAAGGTATTGAAAGATAACGGTTGAATAAACATTATATAGGAAGGGTCAAAGAGGGAAATGTAAAAATAAATATGTGGATGTAGTTTGAGGATGTAATTAAAAGGAAAATGATGGAAGGAGAATGATACTTTTCAACCTAGTGTCCATCAGTAGTGAATTGATAAAGTAAATGTGATCTGCATACACAAATATATTTTATTCACCCATAAATAAAAAATTATATAATTTGCAAAAAAATGGAATGAACGTCATGATAATTGAAATCAGGAAGTCTCATAAGGTCAAGGGTCATATGTTTTCTATCATATATGAGGGAAGAGAGAAAACAAGAAATATAAGACACTTTGAATAAATGTGAAGAGAGACCTGTAGGATAATGGAAAGGGACTGAAGAAAGGAGTTGGGGAAGAGAAAAAAGAGGAATGTAGAAGGAAATGGTCCAAATAAGGTTATATCCATATGTGAAGGTATCGCTATCAATATCATTAACATGTCACCATATTTTTATTCATATTATTACCTCTAAAATATAAAGAATCTGCATTTTTGGTTTTATTTATTTTTGTTTTGTTTTCTGGGGGGCTGGGTTGGTGGTTCTGGGGTTCCTGGAAGCCCTTCTACCTCCGGGCTACGCTCCCAAACCTATTTTTTAATACTTTTTTGATGTGGAAACAGGGTCTCTTAAACCAGCGCGGCTGGCTTGGAACCTGCGCGATCCTCCTGTCTCCGCCTCCCAAGCGCAGGGATTACAAGCGTGCGCCACCACGCCCGGCAAGAATCTGCATTTTTGAAATATGCAATTTCACAATAATATCAGATGTTCCTTTTGTGGTACTTGGAATGAAACTCAAGGGCATTATACCTCCAAGCTACACCCCAAGCACTATTTTTTTTAATTCTTTATTTTGAAATAGGATCTCACTGATTTGCAAAGGGCCTAACTAAGTAGCTGAGGCTGTCCTTGAACCGTGATTCTCCTGTCTCAGCCTCCCAAATGCTGGGATTACAAACCTGTGTCACCATGCCCCTGGCAAAATGTTTCATTTTTGATAAAATTAGCTTTTAAAATGTTTTACTTTGATCCAATTAAATTAATGGAAAAATTATCTATACTTCAGTTTTCTATTATTATTTTTTAGCAGTACTGGGGACTGAATCCAGGGTTGTTCTAACTCTGAGCTACACTCCCCAGCCCCATCTTCCTTCCTTCCTTTCTTTCTTTCTTTCTTTCTTTCTTTCTTTCTTTCTTTCTTTCTTTCTTTCTTTCTTTCTTTCTTTTCTTTCTTTCTTGTGGTACCGGGGTTCCTGGAAACCCTTCTACCTCTGGTCTACACTCCCAGACACCTATTTTTTATATTTTTATTTGGAAACAGGGTCTCTTAAACCGGCGAGGCTGGCTTCAAACCTGCACGATCCTCCTGTTTCTGCCTCCCAAGCATAAGGATTACAAGCATGGGCCACCACACCAGGCTTATTCTTTATTTTGAAACAGGGTTCCACTAAGTTAAAGAGGGCCTCTCTAAGTAGCTGAGGCTGGCCTCGAATCTGTGATCCTCCTGTCTAAGCCTCCCAAGTACTGGGATTACAAGCGTGTGCGACCACACACAGCTCAATTTTCTATTTTTCACAGTTGATCTAACTAGTAGAAACTTGTGTCACTTGACTGCTTGAGAAGGTTTTCATATTCTTATAAAGTTATGGGCAGCACTTGCTTCTTTATTTGGAAATGCAAAGGAAAACTTTAAATAAAATTAGTGAAATCGATTTAGATTAAAACAGTCCTTTGATCCAAATAGAAAGTCCTAGTTATCGAAGTTATATTTAAATGCAACTTAAAAAGTCTTCTTATCATAATGACTAAACTTTTAAATGGATACTGAATAGTCCTCAGATGATTTGTGTCTTCTTATTGTGGTGTGATCAATGAGATTCAAAAGACCCACATTGCAGCAAGTGAATTTAGACAAATAAGGTATACAAGTCCATGGTCATCTTTAAACTTCTGAAGACATAGAAAGTCCTAACTTGTTTTTTTTTTTTCCATTGAGCATAAAACTTATTTTTTTTGCACTATGGTGCTTTTAAGTAGTTATAACATAATTGAAAGTATTTCCAAAAAGTAAAATATTACTGGCAGATTTATACCACATTGATAAATGACAAATGACCTTCTCAATACTCTACGGTTGAAAGGTGACATTGTGTCTCTTGAATAAATTCTCCATGTACTTGATCTAGAAATAATCTTGCAAACATTTGAATCTCTGATTGCCACAGGAATAAACTCACAAAACCTGGGTATGACAGAATCATTGAATACTTTTCAATAACCAAATAAAACCAGAAGAATGACCTATTCAAACACAATTTTATCAGCAAGGACTGTACATTCTATTTGTTAAAGGCAAATTTTATATTTAATGTTCCTGTACACAGGAAGAGAGCTTGAGTTATTAAGATTTAACCGTGCAGGGAAGAAAGAGGGAAAAAAAAGGAAAAGAAGGGGAAGGAAACAGACTAAATAATATTATGTGCATTTGTGAACATATCACTCAAGTCTCACTCATATATAATCACAATGCAACAATAAAATAAAAAACAAAAATTTAACTTTGTGTTAAAATAAGAATTCTGTTTTCTGTGCATGAATCTCATATACTGTTAAATGATACCATAGAAAAAGCCAGATATTTATTCCTATTTATTTTCTTGCAGCTGTAAATAGTAATAACATTTATCAAAAAAAGTTGTGAGAAAAGTTATAATCAAATTGAATGTTTAGATTATAAGCATAAGCCTGAATTGCATGCTATATTTGCCATATATGATATATGATTACCTTATATTAATTAACCAGATGTCTTTCAAAAATATATTTAGTTTAAACAAATAAAATCTAGTTTAATGTTAGTTCAGTTGGATAATGTATCTAACTTGTTGAGATAATGGTTCATTTTATATCACATCTATTCATTCCGCTTTTTCCCCTTCTCTCAAAAAAAAAATGCAGTTATGGGAGTCCCAAGTGATGCTGAGATCATAGAGTCCCAATATACTTCCTGTTTTCTTGGTGTATAACTTTGTTTTTTTGTAATGAATTTGGCTATGAGTAGCCCAACATGGTGGCTCATGACTGTAATTCTAGTACTTGGGAGGCTGAGACAGGAGGATCACAGACTTGAGGATAGTGTTAGCAGTTTAGTGAGATCCTCCGCAAGTTAGCGAAACCCTGTTTCAAAAGTTAAAAAGGAGTTGAGTGATAAGCTAGGTTGTAGCTCCAAAATAGAATGCCTCTGGGTTCGATTCCAGTACCAAGAAAAAAATGATTGTGGTTTTACCCTTCATTGTGGTTTGTTTGTTTGCCATTGGTCTGTTCACTCTGGGTTGCATATGGCCAGGTCTGGAAAATCTGATTGCCCTCAGTTCCTAAGGTTGCTCCACATCCCTCTGTGCCTGGCCCAGTCTTTATCTTTACTTTGAATTAGTGGTTCACTTCAGCTTCTGTTAGAGAGTAGCTGCTTTTCTTTAGTGATAAAACCAAGGCAGACACACAAGGTTTATCTGACAGGAAGGAAGAGAAAATGAAATTTAAAAAAAATATTCTTGAGACAAATAGGAGCTTGCTTCATTTTTGTCAAGCTAAAATGACCAGGTGAATTAACCACTCCTGCCTTACATGGTTGTGGCTTCAGAGGTGAAATTTGAAAACTTAAATTAAAAAGTGATATAAAAAATTAATACAAACGTGTCAGTTACAAAAATTTTCCCCAATCTATCCAGTAACGCACAAAGTGTATATACTGATATAGCTATGTCTTTTAAAACTATTTCTCATACTAGCTTTGCAGAATAAAACAGAATCCTTTGATCTCATTGAAGGAAGGCCTACAAATACTTGCTCTAGATGAAGCCATTTAGTTTAATAAATATATAGAAACAAAATAATAATATATTCTTTTAAGTATTTTAATGCAAAGTTTTAAGAAAAAATTATAATCTCAATTTATATAAACCAGCTGAGTTAAATTTCTTTAAAGTCATTTTTATATATAGCATGAATCAATTGTCTATGTGCCTGGAATCAATAAGTTAATATAAATTTAATATGCATCCAAAAATTAATTTTTGTTTAATGATTCACATTTACATAATCCATTTTATTTGTTTAATGTGGCTGGTGATAGAAAACATAAACCAAGCAGCTTGACTATATCATCTATAGAATTACAAACGATTCTTCTTAACAATGGAATTCCTTGTGTGGGCATTTTGTACAACATTTCATCTATCAGCTAATAAAACTATCCCAAGTCTTATGATACAAGATACACATAAGCAAGAAAGATAAAAGGAAAGGTTAACACTTTTTTGGCGTCTGTCAACACTGTCTCCTGTTACATTTGATCAGCTTTAAAGTAAATGCAAACACATGATATCATTTACAGTAATAAAAGCAAATGCCACACAGCAGCTACTTTGCTTTTATCCATTCCACAGATCACTCATCACAGACCATCGTGAGGTGAGGGCGATGCTGCTTTATGGAGCATCTTTGTCAGTGAAGTACACTGCTCTGCTCTTCAAGGCTGAACATTCAGCGTATAAGTAATAAAGGAATCCACTCTCATTCCCTGCTTGAAACCCGGAGACGGAGGCTGAGTAAAGAAGCCACACTGCTTCTTAAGTTAAAACCATAAGACAAAAAAAAAAAAATCAAATAAAATAGAAACAACTGAGTGGACTGGTGCCTTCTCAAGACTTTAAATGTATTTTCCAAGGACAGTTTTGTTATTACATATTTTTGATTAGGGATTGAATCCACGGCCATTCTACTTCCTCGCTTTACCTCCATCCCTTTTAATTCTTTTATTTTAAAATTGTCTCACTAAGTTGCTGAGGTAGCCTCAAATATATGATCCTCCTGTCTCAGCCTCCCAAGTACTGGGATTACAGGAGTGTACCATCACACCAGGCAAGGGATACACTTATCTAGAACAACGGTTTTAAAAGTATGTTATATGGACTGGCAGAATTAGTATTACCTAAGAAATTATTAAAAATTCTCAGACCTTAGGTCAGAGTTACTGAATCAGAAGCTCTAATGATTACACATAGCAATCTGTTTCAATAGTCTCCAGATGATTCTGGTGGACATTCGTGAGTCTGAGAGACAATAGTTTAGCAAATTTCAGTATGAAACATATTATGCGTGAGTTAAACCTAGCTTTACATTATTGTTTTAAATTAAATTGACAAATTTTATAGATATGTAAATATTTTGGTTTATTCAGACAGGCAATGAATCTTTGATACATAAAAATTACTGTTCTTTAAAATTGATCTAGTATTCTCAACAAAAACACTTTATTTTTAAGATATTTTATAAGGGAGAAAATTCATATGATGCATATTAAAGAAAATTTTTGGAAAAACTTTTTTTTCTTTCTATTTAGTGCAATCATATACTATAGGACATATTAATTTAGAGCCAATAATATAAATATGTATATATTTAATCAGGTTTTCATCTTAAAGTTTGAATTTAACAAGGCTTGAAAGGAAGAGTTAAATAATGTTATATCCATATGTGAAGGCATCACTATTACTCTCAATTAACATGTATTGGGAGTGAGAAGGGAATTAGGCTGGTATCAGGAAAACACACTAAGTGATGTGTGCCTGTATGAATATATCACTTTGAATCTCATTATGACGTATAATTCCAATTAACCATAGATGTAAATAAATAACAATATTTTAAAGAAAAATATTTTAAATAAATAACAATAATACTTAAGAATTGAGCTTAAACTGCAATCTGTGCTTTCAAGAAATTTTTAGTTCTCATCTTTCTCAATACAAATACATATATATGTAAACATGATATTTCAAAATCTTTTAAAATAGGCATTACAAGTACAAATGATTAACCTTATCATATATATAATATCTTTCCTAACTCCATCTTTCTAAAATCACCTTAAACGCCTCGTTGGAATGTAAGGGTCTTCCGTCTTGGAAGCTGTACTTTAGGCCATGGTTTCCAAGGGGATGATCAAGTAGAAAGCAAATATTTCTTTGGAGCAGTTGGGTGTGTATAAAGACCACAAGCAACAAATTAGAGGCAAATTAATCAAAGGCTTACTGCAGTTTACCTAGACTAGGAAGAATTAAAAAATTTCTTTAGAGATATGGAAATTTACTCTACTCGTGAGTCATTATTGGTCATAACTATAATTTCTGGACCTAAAAGATGAGAAAGAATTGCTGTTTGTGCCTACTGAAAACTGGGAGCAGAGAGAGCTTCCTTTATTCCTTAGTAGAGACTAAATGATTCGTTGAGTTACATACCAGTGTCTCACAGGACACCAAATGCTCTTATTTTCTACTACTAGACATTCTAAAATATCTCATCTTGGCATTAGTAAGCAGTGATGAAAAAAATTAACATAAATATTCAAACAAAATTTAATGATCATAAAAAGAAAACCAAGTTTGAACCCCAAATATGTGACCTCACTGAAACATAAATGCTTTAGAAAGCAAGTAAAAACTGATAAGAAAAATAAGAGCAATAGGAAGTTTAAGGGTAGATGACTTAAATATTAACAGTAAAAGTGACTTTCAGGATGTTTTGTGAAATAACTCAATGAAACACCTGTGCCTCTGTTTTCGTATACAATTCCTAAAGTCAGCATACTAGAGAGCATATTCATACCATGTTCATAGAACCAAAATTTACAGCAGCCAAATTATGCAACCAATCCAGGCATTTGATATATATATTATTTACTATATATATTATGTTCTTCTTTACTATATATATGTATATACATATATATATAGTAAAAAAGAATATAATTATATCATTTCAAGAAAATTAATGAAACTTCAGAGCATTATTTTAAGCAAAATACTACAGACTCAGAAAATAAAAGGATACATGTTTTCTCATATATTTGTAAGCTAGAGAAAAAGAGAATAAAGGAAACAAATTAAAGGGCTGATCTCATAAAAATTGAAGGGAGACCAATTAAGTAAAAAAAGAGACCAGCAGATGAGAAAAGGGGAGAAAAAGGCAAGACACTGAAAATAAATTGACCAAATTATTTATATGTGTGTAAAAATACATAAAAGGAAATTCTGCTATTAATTATAACTATGATGCACTAAGAAAATTTTAAAAAGAATTTTTTAAAATTATGTTTAGACTCAACAAGAAGATGATCACTGTTGAGAGATAAAACAGTGGCCTGGAAAAGCAGAAATGCATTTCATAATCCTATACAAAAACACAGTAAGAGTCATGGACCACAGATTGAGAAAATATCACATAAAATATTTAAAAACCAGGGAAAAGATAATAGTAGTAGTAGGGGGAGGAGGAGGTGAGGGATGAGGAGGAGGAGGAGGGGGAGGAGGCAATCTTCTAGAAAAGATTAAGAAAAACACAGGCTCTCTGAATGTGCATTTTAAACTCCTAAAAGATAAAGATCTTATGCACTTGCTGATATAAAGGCAAGAAAAATGTAAGAGAACCAGACTATCATAGATTGTAAAACTAAATCTTAGAAAAATGACATTGACTTACAGATTTCTCAACAAAAGGACTAGAACCCAAGAATATTTCACTATTAAAACAAAGAAAAGTTATGTTCACGTATCAAAGACTTTTTCAACAATATGTTCAGAAAATAGTGCTCTAATTCCAACTTGATGGAAGAGAAAGGGAAATAAAACCAGTCATGAGTGACATGCTCTGCAAGGTATAACTAAATAAAAAAATAGAAGATGATAGTGTGATTGATTGTTTAACAAATGTATTAATAAATTTAGAAACAAAAGTGAAGTTTGTGTCCAGTATGGTTGCATTGAACTGCAAGTCACAGAAATTCTAAATAACAGTAGAAGAAACATTTAGTTTACACTTTACAAGATGGTTCCCATGGTTCTTTTGCTGTGGTTGTTGGCATTATTACTGTTGCTATTTTTGGTTTTAAGGAAGCCCTCCCAACTTCCAACTTTGTTATTTCAATCATGTTATCATCTTATAATTGTAAGATAGCTGCCAGAACTAGGTATCACATTCTCACAGAACAAAAAGAAAGCTGGAAAATAATGGTTATGTTCTTAATGCACTTTATCTTTGATCAGGGAAATCACTTTTCACAAGTAAAATAACGGTCTTCCTCAAATTACTCATTAGCTCAAATTTGTTATATCCATCCATAAGATGATTCATGGCAAAAGGTGCTATGAGTGCAACTACATTAGGATGACAAGGATTTATTCACTGAAGGTGGGCCCTTGACCCTACAAAATCAGAGACTTCAGTAGACAAGGAAGAGCTGCCAAGCAGCTGGTACATGAATTACCAAAAGTGTTGGCACACACTATTGTTTATAATATAAAATTTTAAATTTTAAACGAAATAGTGCAAATATAGAATGCTTTGGAAAGATTATGAAGATTAAAAAGCAAATATGCTAGCATTCTACATGTCTCAGAGATATTCATTTATGTGTGTGTAATTCGAAAGGAGTCCTGAAAATATTAATTTCACAGTCAGATGGGAATAGAAGGAGATACAAGCACAATGTCATGATGCTGGGAAGAATTTTCTTATTTTAAAGCCATAGACAACATGCCCTATAGAAAAATGGAAAGGGATAATACAGTGTTCAATTAGAGAAATTGAAATCTATTCATTGGATTCTGTTTGTAAAATCAAAATGATAAAGAAATGAGAGTCCTTTATGGTCGTCAGCCCTAATTTCATATTAGAATTCCATGGGAAGCTTTCTATAAACACTAGAACCCTGCTACTAATCCAAAATAATTGAAGATGAAACTTAAGCATAGGATTTGGGCATCGACATGCATTTGAAACTCCTCAGGTTACTCTAATTTGTAGCCAAGATTGCTAACCACTATTTTAGAGGAAATTAAAAGGATAGCACAAGCTAAGTGTGGTGGTGTATGCCTGTAATCTCAGTACTTGGGATCCCAGACAGAAGGCATGTAGGTTCAAGACCAGCTTCAGCAACTAAGCCAGACGCTCAGCAATCTATTAAGACCCTGTGAGCTCCAAGTGTAGCTGAAAGGCTGAATGCTCCTTTGTGGATTGGGTTCAATCCCCAATACCAATATATATATTTATATTGGTATTATATTTATACGTTTTATAAATTTAATAAATTACTTCATCAATAATATTTTGTAAATTTTATAAATTACTTCATCAATAATATTTTAAGCATCTACCACGCATTATTCTATGATCTAATGACATAACATCAAATGAGACAAAGTGCCAGGCTTTTAAATAAAAGAGAGAGGCAAACAAGCACAGAATGCCAGATGATGATAGTCAGTAATTTATCTTGATAGTGTGAGAACAAGTGAAGGAAGTGGACCCAGACAAAGCTTCTCTCAGAAGGGGAGACTGAAGTAAAGCAGGAACAAATTAGGGGGTTGAGCCCGGGCACACTTGATGAAGTGGGGTGATGAATGGGGGAAAAAGACAGAGGGAAAAAGGAAGTGCAAACTTTTGCATCAAGAGCTTGACCATACCAGCTCTAACCTAGAGATCCTGAGGGGATAAAACTCTACACTTACACTATCTTCCAAGACTAATGACTGAGAGGTTTAATTACTCCTAGACACTCAACCCCAAACTTCTGAAGTATTAGTTCACAATAGGAAAATCAAACCCAGAAGAAAGAATGTGCGGATAAGATCTAAACAAGTATGTCAGCTAAAAACAATATTTAAAAAGTTTAGTTTAGAATATTACAATTAAAAACAAGGCAGAATGTCAGTACTGTCACAAAGTCCTGTGAAAGATGGGAAGAATAAGATCAGTTTTAATTGAATGAACTTGAGATTTTAACCTACTGTATAATTGAAAATTTTACAGATTCTTAACATAAAATTATAAATAGGATTAATAACTTGCAAATGAATTGAGAGTACAATAGATAGATGATCAATCATTTAGACAGCAAAATAAGAGAAAAAATTTGCAAAAAATAGCCATAGAAATGATAAAATGGAAAATATGTTTGGATTATGGATTTATTGTTTTTGTTTTACTGTACTCTTTCTTTGGATCTATGAAAGATATTTCATAAAATATAAAAATGATTGAAAAATCAAGATATAGTATGGTGCTACTGGTGTGAGAACATCATGCTATTATATTTTAAAATGAATTGAAAAGTCAAACTAGTTGAATGAAAAAGTATTACATATTTCTTTTTCCTTTTTTTTTTTTGTGGTACTGGGGTTCCTGGAAGCCCTTCTACCTCCGGGCTCCACTTCCAGACCAACTTTATACTTTTTTTATTTTTGGAAACAGGGTCTCTTAAGCCAGTGCGGCTGGCTTCAAACCTGAGCGATCCTCCTGTCTCCGCCTCCCAAATGCGGGGATTACAAGCGTGTGCCATCGCACCCGGCTGTATTACAGATTTCTAAATAGGTCTAGATATATGTGGAAAGTTAATATACAGTGATGTAATATTTTAAACCAATAGAAAAAAGGCTGGCTTACTTAATCAATGGTGAGTAAGTCATTAGTGGAAATATTTAATCTGGGGTAATACAATGGGGAATAAATGATAAAATGTAGATGTCTATCCATGATACTATTACCCATATGTGTAAATTGAGCATATTGATAATCATCAAGAACTAGAATTTAGTATGGGAAATGATGAAGAATATGAAACTTTTCCTTGAAATCTGTTAGTTTAATCTTTTCATTAGAATTTTTATGAAAGTGATACAAAACTTAAAAGCTATACTCCTAAAGAAGTAAACATTACATTAAATGTGAATCAGAATATAAACAAAGCTGGCATCACATAAACTGCTCTAAGGACTTTTCACATAGGAACGCAAGCATAGTTTTATTCATTTGTTTATACCACATGTATATCTTATCTGTTAGAACTGAGTGAACAAAATTTCGTTATCTGAGTAGTGTGTAATTCTTTGCCCTTGGAAAACATTTTTAAGGACATCATTTGGGGAAAGGTAGCCCCTGCCCTCGATGGTATTTTCTTTTTCTTAACATGCTTTTACTGGTGCGTTGTAATTATACGTCATAGTGAGGTTCAAAGTGATACAAACACACATGTATGTAGCACTTGGTGTGTTTTCCTCCATAGCCCATTCCACTCTCCAATCCCTCTTAACACTAAATAAAATAAGATAAAAGAATAGAAAATAAAATATAAAACAACTCAATAAAAATGGATAATTTTAAAGAATGTATTAAATCATCTGTCATTCTTGCAGTTGGCCTCTTGGCCAAATACTGGAGTGTTTTTTCTTGCTGATTTTATAGAACCTGAACATTTAACACAAAAAGAACAGTGGAATGAAAAACCTACAGTAAGCATCCTTCAGACCAAGTAAAAGTGATTTTTGTGGGCTACACATTTGCAATTGCCTTCCGTTACAATCTCTAGAGAGCTCTTTAGTATCACTTGAATTAGGACTTTGGGCAAAGAGCCTGCTTAGAGTGAAACTGCTATGATAGTCACTCTTGACCACGGTACATTGCCTTTTTGTCCCCAATGCCAGGCACTCCAGCAGCGTGAGCAGCCAGGGAGCACCGCTAAAAATATAGATAATAAAAACCATCTGAGTCCCTGAAGCACATAAAAAATACACGTGCATGTTCTCATTTTTAGAATACAATATTAGAAAGAAAAGCTCATCGGAGCTCACAATATCTTTTGTATATCGGAGATTTATCTGAAACACTATATAGTTCTTGGATGAGATGATTTCCTAGCTGCTTTATTGTTACATTTGCCATTTACGATAATTTGGGGACACATTTCAGAGTGTGACTGTTTATTTCAATCAGTTCCATAAGTGTATCTTGATTATAGAGGTAGAGAACTGTAAACATCGTTAATTTAAGGACAGGCCTGGGTGCTTGTGGTTAGTAGAGCCAACATAGTTCCCTTAGCTCTTCACAGCTATACCATTAAGGACCTGGGTTAGGAGGTGAGAGTTAAAAAGTGTTTTTTTTTCTTTTTTAAACAATGTAAAATTTAATCAATTTTCTGTTTAAAGGAAAAGTTTGTTTAGGTTTATGTTACTGTCTTAGGCCATTTTCAGGTTAGTACACACATGTAAATGTGCACACATATATATGTCGCTTAATTTCTGATAAAACTAGAAAACTATTTATTTTTTACTGATGTATCATAGTTACATCTTAACAGAGTACAAGAGGTACAGACATACTTTCATACATAACATTCCTCCCTCAATTTCCACCTCACTCCTTCTCCCGTCCTTTCTCATGTTTGGCTTAGTGACTGACTCTGAAAGGTTTGTGAATGTACATCATGTGCATTAGGGAGTTTCCCTTTTCCTCTCCCATCACCCTCAATTAGATAACTTTATTTTCTCATTTAAGGTTTCTCCTTCTTCATCTAGAGTCCCTCCTATTACCCTCTTTCTTCCTAAATCCACATAATAAAAATAAACATTTTACTTTTTGTAACTGACTAATCTCACTTAGCATAATGTTATCCAAGTTCCAAACATTTCCTCAAAAAGGACGTAATTCTGTTCCTCCTTATGGCTGAATAAAATTTCACTGTGTACTTATCTCATAGTTTTGTAATACATTTATCTTTTGATGGACATATTGACTGTTTCCATAGTTAAACAATTGGCAATTGTACAGCTATAACCATAGATACACATGCATTTGTTTGGTAGTTTGGTTTCCTTTCTTTTGGGTGGATAACCAGAAGTGTTATTGCTGGATCATATGGTATGTTCATCCATTCTTCTGAAGATCCTCCATACTGTTATCCAAAGTGGCTGCACTACTTTTCAATCTCACCAATATTGTATTACAGTTCCCAGTTCCACACACCAAAAGGATATTTCTGATGGCCATGGACACATCTTACTTTTTATGAAAGAAATTAAGTTCTCCTTAGTAACTTCCAAAGGTATATAATTTCCCTTATCTAGAAAAACCTGTGTTTCAGGTCATTTAATATAATTTACTATTCCCAGGCTGCCTGGATTTTTTTTCTATTTTTTTTTAAAGCTCTACTATTCATGAGGGTTTTTTTTTTTTTTTTTTTTTTGGTGTGTGTGTGTGTGTATTAGGGTTAGGGTTTGGACCCAGGATGTTCTACCTCTGACCTACACCACCAGTCCTTTTTTTTATGTTTAAAACAGGGTCTCAGCCGGGCCTGGTGGTGCAGGCTTGTAATCCCAGCATTCTGGAGGCTGAAACTGGAGGATCGCGGTTCGCGGACAGCCTCAGCTATTTAATGAGGCCCTCTGCAACTCAGTGAGACCCGGTTTCAAAATAAAGAATGAAAAAAAAAAAAAATAGGGCAGGGGATGTAGCTTGGAGGTCGAATGCCCCTGGGTTCCATCCCCAGACCCACAACAAAACAAACAAAAAACAAAAACAAAAAACAGGGTCTCTCCCAGTTGCTGAGGTCTACTTAAGTTGCAGTGGCTGGCCAGAAACCTGAAATCCTCCTCTTTTAGCCCTCAAGCACTGGGATTACAGGAATGTACCACTACTCTCAACTTTTATTTTTTTAATCACATTCATTTCTAGAGTTTTTTTCAGAATGAATTCAAACTTTAGGTAAGAGACACATCCAATGTTAAATTTAATACTCAAAATCTCTTCTCTACAAATAACACAGCCATGGGCACAGCTTCGACTTCACAAAATTCTGAGGCTTTTCAGGTTTTTTTGTTTTTTTGTTTGTTTGTTTGTTTGGTGGTGGTACTGGGGTTCCTGGAAACCTCCAGGTTACACTCCCAGACCTATTTTTATACTTTTTTACTTGGAAACAGGGTCTCTTAAGCCAGAGCTTAGAACCTGCGCGGACCTCCTGTCTCTACCTCCCAAGCACGGGGATTACAAGTGTGCGCCATCACAACACGCCGGGCAAGGCTTTTCAGGTTTTAAAACCTAAACTGTAATAGCTATTCTTTTATCATAAATTTATAAACTTAATATTTCCTCCCCACACCAATAATCCTTAACTCCATACAGTTCTTTGTCTATTTGTGTATCAGGTTTTTTTTTTGGGGGGGGGGTCTTTAATTCCCTCCAAAAATTCCTAACTTTGTAATCTCTATAGTGACCAGGGTAATTGTATAGACACTGGATCGAGTCATCCTGAGCCTGAAATCTGACTCCAACATTTGTTAAATGTGTGATCCTTGGAAAGCATTCAACCTTTCTGACCTTTGGTTTCCTCTTCCATAAAGTAGATATTATTATATTAAAGAAAATAAATATTTTGATTTGTTTGAGTGTATGTATGCGTGCAATACCGGGAATTGACCTACGGATATTCTACCTTTAGACTAGACCCCAGCCCTATTTTATTTTATTTATTTTTATTTTGAAGCAGGGTCTCACTAAGTTGTAGAGGGCCTCACTAAATTGCTGAGGCTGGCCACAAACCTGTGATTCTACTGTCTCAGCCTAATAAATACTGGCATTACAAGTATGAGCCACCACACCTGGCTTGCTTGATCTTTTATACAAAGAAAAAAGTGGCAGATCATATAAGAGTCTTAAACTGGACGAGAAAACTGAATAATTATTCTGAGAAAATATCACTTTCACATGAAGATAAAATTCACCTTGTAATGCAGATTGTATGCATTTTAATCCTTCTTCTCTCATATATTATTAAAACGCTCTCAAGCGTCTCAAATTTTTATATGTGTTAACCCAGACTCTTTTTTTTTAAAACAGGAACTGAACTAGTCACAACATTTTTTTTTATTTTGGGTATATGCATTTTAAAGCATCTTCCTACTGTTGCCTGTCATCCTTTTTAGTTTTCTAACCCACACCAAAGGAAAAGTAATGCAGTCAGACCAGGATCATGACACCAAGCACCACCTTTCCTGACAGAGAGCTGCCACCTCATGCATAGTCATGCAGACATACTGGCACAAGTTCAAGACCTCTGGAGAAGCTGGTGGTTTTCTCTACTTTCCTGACCCTGCTTTAGCCTCCGGCAAAAAAAAAAAAAAAAAAAAAAAAAAAAAGATTAGGCATTGCTTCAAGGTAGGAGGGTAGGTAGGAGAACAAAGGTGATCTGCAAATTACAATATTTGAAAAATGTCAGTTCCTTTGTCTCTTGCACAGGACATTTTCATGAGTCCTGTGTTCACCTGTACTTTCACATGGCTACATGGAGCATTATTTTCCCCAGTCCTGCCACTCATGCTGTCAAGATGTTTCATTTCAACGCAGAAGAGGAGTGAGAATTATTGTTTCAAAAACAGAATAGTCGTGAAGGCTTTCTGGGAGAGAGTTCCTTCATGATTTTTGCACATCAAAGTGATAATGAAGTGAAATCAGACGTCCCATTTTTTAAGTCCAAAGTTAAAACCAATTTATCTCGCATTTTTAAGCTGAACTGCATTAAAGAAGTTGAAGATTTAATTATGCTTTACTGGAGAACATTTTATGTCCCAAATCATGCTTCAGACTGGAATCTGTTGCTCTTGATTTATCCTGTGTTGAGTCTGCTCATTGAGATAGCATTGGTTTATGCTTAAAGAAGCAGATCATTTGGTTTCCTAAGTCTCCCAATGCCTGGTTGTGAGCTCTGAATAAATTACAGCATTTCCATGTCATATCCCATCCCTTTATGAAGAAAAGTCTTGTTCTCCATTCATAATGGAGTTCCATTGTTTGGAACGTTGGGGGGGGTTGACTTACAAAGAACTGAATATTGCTTTATGGTTCTTGATAAAAATAAATAAAAGCAGTTGAGGAAATAAGCTATTCAGCCAAGAGGCTATATTGATTATTTAAGAATATGACCAGAAATGATTACTAACAATTTAAGGTAACAAAGACTAGAACACTTACAGAATGCATAGGAATTTTTTTATTTAAACAGGTGTGGATATACAATAATATTATATTTTAATACAAACACAAATCAAAGTCTACTAACAAATTATGCATAATAATATTAATTGTGAGAAAAATACCATATGTTTTAATATAAAGACACATCAAAGTCTACTATCAAATCTTATATAATGCCATTAATTGTGAGGAAAACTACCATATTCATAATTCTTCATTAGCATTGCTTTCTATGTCCAAAGTAATCACAGAAAAATTTAACTTTTATAGAACACTTGTTAGAAAATATATATATATATATATATATATATATATATATATATATATACATATATATACACACACACACACACACACACACACACACACATACTGGTATTGTAGGGTACACTGCTATATCCAGCAATATTAAATTTAAAATTACTAATAAAAAGAAATTACTTTCTCAAAATATAGAAAATTTCCTCAGGATGTGATAGCAATTGGCTGCGACATCTGTAACTCCATTGATCGCCAGGGTTGATTCAGCTGATCTGGCTGGCTAGGTGGGTGTCCCCTTCCTCCCTCACTGCTCCATGTTTGTTCCTCCAGGAGCTGCAAGCTCAGTGGAAGAGGACGAATTTCCCGGAACGGAGAAGGACCTGTCTTAGGTCAAGGGTATAAGAGTCACTTTGCTCCCCTGCTAGAATCTCCAAACAAGCTCTCAAGATACATCCAAATGACGTGCTTCCCATGGCAGTTTGCCTTTCTTAAAAAAAAAAAAAAAAAAAAAAAAAAAAAGAAAAGAAAATTTCCTCAAAGAGGAACAAAATCCTTACATTGATATTTCAAATTATAATGATCATAATACATTACTAAAATAATTATGTGTTTTGTACTTGCTAAGGTATATTCTGCTACACTTTACCAGAACAATTTTTTCTTTACTTTTTGCACGTTTGTTTCTTCTGTTTGTGTACTGAAGTTCTATATCAGCTTTAGGGTATGCCATTCTGGTATTAAAGAATTAAACAGGTTTTTTTTTTTGGCAATGTATGTATGGTACATGATCAAAGTAAAAAAAAATAGTTGAATTAAAATTGTTTTATTAAAGCCAACAAACACTCAAGAGAATAGTTGCCAGTATCTGTCATGCTGACCGGGCTACCCTGAGATCAGGCGTACTTGATCTTTGGAAAAATACAGTCTTCTGGGTAGGAATGAGATCTCGAATCTCTTTCCTTCTCTGCTGGGGTTATCACTCTGAGAAATAATTTATCTGTTTTTTTATTGCCTTTTCTGTTATTTTCAGGCATATGAAAAATTCTGGACACTTTTATATGTTCTGAAGTGGAAGCCACTGAGTCCAGAAGTCCCTCTAGATGCAGATATAATGGGAATGTTTTGAGGAGTCTGTGGCTACCCCACCTTGCTCAGGCCTCCTCATAGCAGCACACAGAGCATGGGGCCATGGATTAATACCCTTTACAGCTCCAATCTTTGGCCCCTTTCTTTCCTTAAGACTAGTCCCCAAACAAAGGAGAAAACATTTAGAAGTTTTCTGAACATTTCTCACTTAAGTGGAGTCATTCAATATATATAAAGGGAAACAACACAATATAATGAGAAATGTCAATTTAGTCAGAACTTGTAAAATTGTGATAAATATAACAGAACAAAACACCAAGAAACAAATGGCGACATGTGCAGTAGACACTTGGCTATTCAAAACAAATGTTTTGGTTCCACCTGCACGCATGGTACAGGCACCACCCATTATAGTACTTTCCTTTTTATCACCCAAGAAGCCTCGTGTCTATGATGAACACAGAATGGTGTGTTAGGCACGTTCAGCTTTTGCACTGCACATATTATTTAGGGTGGCTGAGCAGATGTACTACCTGTGATGATGGCTGAGTTCAATGATGAAATAATTTCACAGGATACCTTACATATGGGTTAAATGCAAGTCTATAAATTCTTCTCCTAAGGGGTTTGTACTGCCTCCCAAATGTACTCAGTTTAGCAGACCTTATTTTTTTGGGTGAGAAATGATCACATGCCTATGAAGCTGCATTTATATTTTAAAGAGTTCTGATCATTTGCTCAATGAGAAGCAGCTTGTAAAATTAAAATTAGACAGTTGTGTTCAAAATGAAAGTAGCCTTATCACTTAACCTAACTTGATCACATTTGTAATATAGCCCCTTAACTCCTAAGTCACATATACAAGATACAGCTATAAATTATACAGCACTAAAATAATCATGACAGTTATCACAAGGTAACTGCATAGAAGATATGAGAAGAGATGCTATAAAAATGTTCTTTATTTTGCAAAAGTATCCTGATTACTTATAGAAAAGAAAAATGTAGTTTTGAATTTCACATAGTTCTTACACAAAGATTTTCCACAATTTTGAGCATTGTTCCTTTATAAGAAGCAATGCTAAAACAATGACTCAGGAAATATGATACAATTAAATAAGGATACTATGATATAAAAATAAAAGTATAATACACAAATTTTTATATTAAAACGAGCAAAAACCCAATAAAATTCAAAATTATATTCAAAATGTGAATGGCATTTAATTTTAAGTTGGTATATTTAATAATTATAGCTTTAATATAGACTTCTCAAAGTTTTAACAAAAACTTTGAAACTGACCATACTTACTGTTTTATCATAGGATTTCCTAAACTACACACCTGGATACCTCTGTTTTCTCCCAGGTGTAATTACTTGGTTGCAGGTCTTTATTTTATTGTATTTAGACTTTTTATTGGTGCATTGGAATCATACATCGTATCATAAGATGGTAGAAGCATAGAAACACAAATCACTCATTTAGCCCTTCCCCAATTCCCACCCCATTCCCTCCTCCCTTCCTCCTTCTCATGTTTGGCTTAGTGATTGACTTTGATATGTTTACATCATGTACATTAGAAAATTTCCCTCTTCCCCCTCCTATTCACCTCAGTTAGGTCACCTTATTTGCTCATTTATGTTTTCTCCTCTTTTGTCTAGAGTTCCTCCTATGACCCTTTCTCTCCCTAACTTCTGCATATTAGGGAGAGCATCTGGTTTTTTACTTTTAGTAACTGACTGATATCACTTAGCATAATGGTTTCCAGTTCTATCCATTTGCTTGAAAATGACATAATTTTGTTCTTTGTAGCTGAGTAAAATTCCATTGTGCACATATCTCATAGTTTTGTAATCCATTCATATATTGGTGGACATCTTGGCTGGTTCATAGCCGTTAGATCTTTTGATTGCTTTGTTTGTTTGCTTGTTTGTTTTGTAGTAATGGAGAATGAAAACAGGGGCATTCTACCTCCAAGCTTCACCCTCAGCCCTATTTATTGTTCTTTATTTTAAAATAAGTTCTCACTAAGTTGTGGAGAGCATAATTAAGAAGCTGAGGTTGGCCACAAACCGACTGTCCTGTCTCAGCCTCACAAGTACTTTGATTACAAGTATATGAGACCATGCCCAGCTTGCTTAATATTTTAAAATTTGTATTAATTTATAATTAATGTATAAAACATAAAATGTGTATATTTATGAGATCCCATGGGATGTTTTATCCATGTTTATAATGTGTAAAGTTTAAATGAGGTTATCTTATCTGTCTCTACAAATATTTTTATGGTGAGAACATTCAGTATTCTTCTAGCTCCTTGAATTATATAGTACATATTTATTATCTATAGTCAAACTTCCGTACAATAGCACACCAGAATTTTTTAGTCCTATCTATCTGTAGCTTAATATCCATTGAGCATCCTTTCCCATGCCTTCCTCCAAAAAACAAAGAATGGATGCCAGTCATGAGGCTAGTTTTTCAATTCTTCTGTTCCTGCCTATAAAGACAAAGAAAGAAATAAATAAACAAAATGTTCTTCGGCTATCCACATTATCCTGTAAACACTTTTATATGCTAATCAAACCACTTCTATAACACAAATAAAACAGAAAGTTATATGAAACTAAGACCCATATAATTAAGTACTATCTTAAATATTCAACAAGATATAGGCAAAGGTAGAGCTGACCACTATTTTGTTTCTCAAGTAAATTTAAAAGGTAGTATAAATAGGTGCAAACTCACAGCCACAACAGGCAATCTAATGAACATTTCAGGGTGATAAATTAGAGCTTGAGCCTCAGAGGGACTTTGGGAATTTGAAGCACACAATTACTCTCCTTGTCCATCAGTGTCTTCATTTCTAAGCATTTTTCTCTCTCTCATGAAGGCTGTATAGGAACTCACATTCCCACTTCTTATTTTCCTGTAGCAACTGTCATTAGAAAGAATACAATACATTTTTTTGTGTAAAATGTGTTGTCATCAAATATATCTTCCTACTCAGTGAAATTATTATAGTGATGTAACAGCTATTCTACTTCACTTATAGTTAAGCATTAGGGAGTTTAGACAATATTTGCAGTGGTCTTAGAGTTTGACCAGCATAATTTTCTTCTATATATAAAATTTAGAGTAATGTCCTATATGACACATTGGTTAAAAGCCACGCTCTGGAGTCATTACTGCCATTATTACAAACTTGGGCACCTTACTTGACCTCTCCATGGCCCAAGTCTTTCATATGTAGGAATTCATTAATTAGAAGAATTAAATAAGTCAATAGATATAAAGAACTTAGAACATAACCTGACACATAATTGTTACACAATCCATATTAAGGCTTATTGTTACTAGTATTGTTTTTCTAATTGATTTTGTCTTTTTGCCTCAATGATCCTCTAATCCTTCAAAATCTCTTCCAATTCTACTCACTTTAATTATGAGTAACATACTAAATCAAAACAAAATTTTTTTTGCGGGTTTGGGGATGGAACCCAGGGGCATTTGACCTCTGAGATACACCTCCTGCCCTAACTCTTTTTATTCTTTATTTTGAAACCAGGTCTCACTGAGTTGCAGGGGGCCTCACTAAGTAGCTGAGCCTGTCCACGAACTGCCATCCTCAGGTCTCAGCCTCCCTAATGCTGGGATTACAAGCGTGTGCCACCATGCCCAGCATACTAAATCAAATTTTAAAAATATTAAGATATATTTCTCTACTGGGTTTTCAAGGAATTTAATTTCTTTTTTATTCTGTATAATGCTTATGAATCTATGTACACATGCTGTGTGTGTGTAAAAGAAAATATTTTATTAATTTTTAATTTTTTGATAAATGTTTATGAAGTATATGATACTTCATATACTTCAAATTAAAAATACTGCAAATTAAAAAATAAAATTTTTTATACATCATAATGAGGCATATAGTGATAGAAACATATATGTACACAAGCTTGGCTAGGGATGCTGGAAATTAGGTAATAGAAGGGACCTCACATAAAGGAGTAGAGACTCCAGTGGAGTGTCACAGACGGTTTAGGGGGGAAAGGAGGCCAGAGGATTAAGAAACAGTTCAAATAATGCTATGTACATTATAAAATTATCAAGTGTCCTGCATTTGGCCATGGTGGCGCATGCTTGTAATCCCCACGCTTGGGAGGCAGAGACAGGAGGATTGCGCTTGTTCGAAGCCAGCCTCGCTGGCTTAAGAGACCCTGTTTCCAAATAAAATATAAAAAAGAAAATTATCAAGTGTCTTCTATCTATGCAAAGCCCAGTTATTTAAGTTGCCTATTTGCTAATTTAGGGTTTGGCAGGAAAGCAAAGAGAAATAACAGAAATCAAAGCCTATTTTTCTACATATAGAACATGCACAATCTCTCTCACACAAACACAAACTTGGCACATGTACAGCCATTCCCAAGAGCCTGTAGCTGCATCCCAATTCCTTAAGGCCAAGGATTATGCAATTGGCTTTCCTTTGACTATCTATGTAGCTTTCCTACTGTGTTCTCCCAGTTACCAGCTGTCTTGCCCTCTGGCAACCACAGCCCTTTGCTCTTTCCTGAAGCCATTCCCCTGGCCACTATGATCCTCTTTGCTCTGTCTCTGATTCCAGTCCCTACAAGCCCACAGTCAAGGAGTTTTTTGCTTCTTCCAGCAATTTCCACTTTGAAATTAAGATCTATCCTTCTCTTCCTCCTTTCCAAACTGTTGGCTGCGAGAAAAACAATTGCAACGAGTTAGTAAATTATTTTAGTTTATTTCACTAACAGCCCAGTTATATTGATATTATGCACAGTGATATCCATGGCTATAAATCTCTTGAGTTTTATGTATACATTCAGAGGTAACTAACCATTTAGGAATTAAATTAACATATTTATATATAAACACAGGCACGTCTGTTACTTATGAGAGTAAGATTCATATACATTCTGGTTTGGATCAAGAAATGTTTAATAGCCGGGCATGGTGGCACATGCCTGTAATTCCAGCATTTGGGAGGCTGAAAAAAAAAAGAATCATGGTTAGCATACAGCCTCAGCTACTTACTGAGGCCCTTTACAACTCAATGAGACCCTGTTTCAAAATAGTAAAAAAAATAGGACTGGGGATATAGCATGGAGGTAGAATACTCCTGAGTTCCATCTTCTGCACTGCAAAAAAAAAAAAAATAAATAAATAAATCCATTTATCCCACAGATAGTGGTGCCCAAGAACTCCATCACTCTCAGACAGAACTCTTCCTTTCCTGTATCTCTTCACACTAGTCTACTAAACTGCTCTTAAAAATATACCCCTCTAGTGATGGTGCACACTTGTAATTCCAGTACTTGGAAGATTGAGACAAAAGGATCGTAGGTTGTGGTCAGCTTCAGTATTTTGTGAGGCCCTCTGCAAGTTAGTGAGAACCTGTTTCAAAATAAAGAACACAAGCTGGGCATGGTGGTGCATGCTGTAATCCCAGAATTTGGGAGGCTGAGACAGGAGGATCATGGTTCGTGGAGAGCCTCAGCTACTACTTAGTGAGGCCCTTTGCAACTCAGTGAAACCCTGTTTCAAAGATAAAAATAAAAATAAAAAATAGGGCTTGGCTTGTAGTTCTATCCCCAGTATCAAAAAAGAACACAAAATAGGGCTTGGTGTGTAGCTCTGAGGTAGAATGCCTTTGGGTTCAATCCCAGTAGTACAATATATATAACGAGGCGTGGTGGCACACACCTGTAACCCAAGTACTTGGAAGACTGAGACAGAAGGATCACAGGTTTGAGGCCAGTCTCATTAACTTAGCAAGACTTTTTTTTTTTTTTTTCTGGTGGTACTGAGGATGAAATCCTTTTACCTTCGGGCTACACTCCCAGACTTGTTTGTTTGTTTATTTATTTATTTATTTATTTATTGGAAACAGGGTGTCTTAAGCCAGTGAGGCTGGCCTCAAACCTGCGCAATCCTCCTGTCTCCGCCTCCCAAGCGCAGGGATTACAAACATGCGCTACCATGTCGGGCGAATTTAGCAAGACTTTTTTTTTTTTTTTTTTTTTGGTGGTACTGGGGTTCCTGGAAGCCCTTCTACCTCTGGGCTACACTCCCAGACCTATTTTTACGTTTTTATTTGGAAACAGGGTCTCCTAAGCCAGCGCGCGTGGCTGGCTTCGAACCTGCACGATCCTTCTGTCTCTGCCTCCCAAACGCAGGGATTACAAGCGTGCGCCACCACGCCCGGCCTTAGCAAGACTTTTAAAATAAAAAACATAGGGCTGGAGTGTAGCTCAGATGTAGAGTGTCCCTGGATTTTTCTCTCTCTGTCTCTGTCTCTGTCTCTGTCTCTGTCTCTGTCTCTCTGTCTCTCTCTTTCTGTCTCTCTGTCTCTTTCTCTCTCTCTCTGTCACACACACACACACACACACACACACACACACACACACACTCTTCCCTTTCTCACATCTCCTGGGTTTGTCTGACACATAAAACAGAAATGCCTTTTATTCAATGTTCCTAATACATATATCACTATGATTCCAAATAAATATTAAAACAAGCTTCACTTAAGTATTAGTTTTATCTTATTTCAAGGACCTACTCTATTCTATTTTTTTTTTGAAGTATTGGCAATGGAACCCAGGGGCATTTTATCTCTGAACTACAACCTCCAGTCCTATTTTTTATTCCTTCTTTTGAAACAGGGTCTCACTGAATTATATAGGACCTCACTAAGTAGCTGAGGCTATCCATGAACTGCAGTCCTCCTGTCTCAGCCTCCCAAATGCTAGGATTACAAGCATGTCCCACCACACCTGGATCCCATATTCTATTTAAGCCTGAAAAAGGCACATATATTTAACTCCTAAAATTTATAGTTTATATAATTGTGCTAAAATAAAGAAAAAGACCATTGCTGTGATTTGTGAAGAAACCAAACAGAATAAATTTATGCCATCCACTGATTAAGTAATCTTGCTTCTCTCACAACAGGTGCTTAAATGGTGCTTGAATCACTCAGTTAACTTACAAAGCAGTTGCACTGAGTATTCTGTATTTTATTTCTTGTTGCTCTCTGTTGGCTTAATTATTGATTTTTAACAGGGAAGATTGGCTTCTCATTTGAATTCCAAGGGTTCACTCATTAAATCACATATTTCCTTGTCTTTTAACTTCATATGGGTTTGCTGATAGCATCAACCGCAGTGACAAGAGCACAAGCCGGCAATGTCTGCTTGCAGTTTCATATGAGTTAAAAGTCCGGATAAGAATAAGAATAGTTTAACCAACTTATCCTTACTCATAGGAAACGTAAATGGTTTATCAGGCCAAGGGCAGGGCAGTCATGTAACTGAAATAAATATTGCCATATGAATTTCTAGCCATCTTGATTAATTTGCTTTATCTCTAAAATATATTTTTCTCTTCATGTTGTCCTTCATTCTTCTTGATTCTGATAGCAGTAGTTTTCTTATAAATCCATTCCACTCACATCAACACCAACACAAACCTCTGAATGTTCATTTGTTACCCCAAGGCTTTGCAACTGGGAACATAATTCTCTTGAAGTGTAACCACTGCATCCTATCGTACTGTCAGCAGGAACAAGAACTTACTCTTAGAGAAATAGTAAATAGAGTTTCTTGTTCCTAATACCCACTTCAGATAAAAAACCAGAAGGTCAAGCCATCATAGCATGTTTGTTTAAATGTGTTCAGTTTCAATAGTTGAACCACTTTTCTTCCCAAGAGCTCACAGTCCAGATTTTCAGGAAGCAAAGGAGAAAATACAACAAAAAGTTCCTGTCATCTCTTGCAATTAATCTCTCCCAGTCCAATCAAAATCCTATCTTACAATGGAAAGTGGGAAAATGAGAATCTCAAGAGGAAAATGAAGCCAGTTACTCCAACCAGTTACTCCAGTCAGTTGGAAAGTAAAACTACATTGGTGATTTGTTCATAATGAGGGTGAAGATAGAAAGTGCATGATGGATCCTTCAAAATAAGGAATTTGAATGAGAGTCAAAATTCACTATTCAGGATGTGTCCAATGTTTACAGGTAGTCATTTTTTTTTTTACTTTTTATTCAGAAGAGACAAATCTTACCTAATCTGACAGCTACATCACATGCAGAAATCCAGGTTCAAAATTAAGTAACATGAAAAGATAAAATGATAATAATTCTAAAAATAACAATGATGGGCTAATAGGGAGGAGCAGGTAGAACAATGTGGGTCTAGAATCAGTAATAACAAAATTATAAAGCATATTAAAAATAAAGAGGAACTGTGACTTGGCAACAAATTAATGATAATATTAAATCACAAAGGTTTCAAAGGTAGACTAGAGGTATATATTTTCTGGTTTTGAAAAGAAATTATTTTAAAATTTCCTTAATGAGAAGCACATTTAAATATAGAATAATCCCTTAAGACAAAGGAAAACATTAGATTCTTTCCTTCTTTTCTTCTGCTGTCACTGTCCACAAAAAATAGTTTTCCCTATTTCTTCCATTCCAAATTTCCAGTCCCTGTGATAGGCAAAACTAAGATTATATAAATGTGTGACTTTCTCATGTTAATATGTCATTTATCAAGATCTCAGGTGAGAACCTTGTGATAAATGAGGAAAAAATATCATTCTACCTTACAGGCTGTTGGATTCACTTTTCCTTGAGCACTTAGATAACCTGTAATTGTATATTCTTTCTTTGAGTTTTTGACATAATTCTTCTACAATCCAGGATGACCTCTATCATATACTTGGGGGTCATCCCTTTGAAATATACTACCAGAAAACATTTCCATCTCTCCATCAAGGCAGGAGAATAAGAGACCACCTGTGATAAGCAGCAACCAGAAAACATAGATATCCTAATATGTTGACCTTCTTCTCCAATAATGTCTTCAGTACTTTTATCCTTCTTCACTCAAGTGCTCAAAAACTCTCTTGTCTTTTCTTTCAGTGAAAGCAAGTTCAACTTAGCTTTTTTTTTTTTTGTAATCATCTTCAATAAAACCTTTCTCGCTGGCTTAACCCATTCCTTTGCAAATTTTCTTTTATAAGGGCCAAAAGCTTGATTTATGTAGCTACATATGTAGAGACCACGCCTTACCTTGGGCTTTTATTTAATACTACCAGCCTCTGATTTTTTTATTATTTTTCTCCTCTACTTCAGTGCTTCTTTGCCTCAATTTGAATCATTTGAGAAATATTTAATAACACTGATAAATGAACAAAAGTATCTTGGATGAAACCCCAAAAGCACAAGAAACAAAAGCAAAATATAGACAAATGGAATTAACTTAAACTAAAGTGCTTCTGTACACCAAAGGAAACAATCAATAGAGTGAAGACACATCCTACAGAATGGGAATATAATATTTCCAAACTATGTATTTAATAAGAAGTTAATATTCAGAATATTTTAAGAACACAAAAAACTCAATAACAAATATAATAAAATTAAAAAGGGGCAATAAACTGGGAGTAGTGGAGCATGCTTGTGATCCACTGCAGTAATTGGGAGGTTGAGACAAGAGGACCACAGGTTCCAGGACAGCCTCAGCAAGCAGTGAGACTCTCATCAACCTAGTGAGACTCTGTTTGCAAATAAGAAATGAAATTTGGCTGGGCTTGATAGAATGCTTCTGAGTTCAATCCCCAATACCACAAAAAATAGACAAATCAAAATAGACATTTCTCATGAGAATACATACAAATGGTCAGCTAATATATGAAAAAGTTCTCAAAATCACTAAACCAAGGAAATGCAAATCCAGACCACAACGAAGTATGATCTCAATCTTGTAAAAATGGCTAAAAGGCAATAAAAGTGCTACAAAGATGTGGAGAAAAGGGAGTGCTTCCACATTGATGGTGGGGATAAAATTAGTATAGTCATTATAGAAAACAATATGGATGCTCCTCAAAAAATGAAATATAGATCCAATAATTTTACTACTATGTATATATGTATGCATATGACATGATGACAGTCTGTCTCTGTTGAAGAGACATCTGCACTCCCATGTTTATTGCCACATTCTTCACAAAATCCCAAAATGGAAACAACCTAAGTGTTTATCAGTTGATGAACGGATAAAGAAAATGTGGTACATACACACTCTGGAATACTTTTCAACTAAAAAAAAAAAATTGGAATCCTATCATTTGTGACATCCTAGAAGTAACTGGAGATTCTTGGTGTTTTTTTTTTTTTTTTTTTTCTTTTTCTTTTTTGGTAGTACTGGGGTTCCTGGAAACCCTTCTACCTCTGGGCTACACTCCCAGATGTATTTTTTATACTTTTTTTAAATTTGGAAACATGGTCTCTTAAGCCAGTGCTGCTAGCTTCGAACCTGCGCTTTCCTCCTGTCTCTGCCTCCCAAGCATGGGAATTACAAGCATGCACCACAAACATCCAGCACAACTGGAGATTCTTATCTTGATCGAAGTAAAACAGACACAGAAGACAGTACTGACGATCCCACTCATACGTGAGAGCTTTTAAAATGAGATGGGAATGTTGGATAGTATTTGTAAGGAAGAAATAGTAAAAAGTGATTGATGAATACTAAATTATAAATATTTTAAGTCCCATAAATATATGCGATTTAAAAGTTTTGGGTGCTATTGTTCTCAAAAAGCTATAAGAAAGGATTTAATTTTTTTACTATAAGGGAAATGATAAATGTTTGGAAAAGTAGATATATTTAACCTGATTAAATAATTACAGTATTTGACATGTACTAAAACATCAAGATATACTATAGATTGATGTAAATTTTATGTTTATCAATTTAAATTACTTTTTCAAAGAATGCTGATGTTTGGGTCCAATGATAGAATTTAATTTAATTGAGTTAAAGGAGGTTTGAGGCATTCTATTTTTAAAAATTGCCCCAGATTCTAGCAATTGACAAGTCTTAAAAGTACTTTTCCAGAGGATAAAATTTTTTCTTTGCACAGAGCACTTTGAATATGTAAATCAAAATTGGTCAGATTCCCATCTTCACAATTAAAATTGCCTGCCCATCTTTATATTTCTGAACTATATCTAAATTATCTGGATGATAAATTAAGGGTCTCTTAAATACCTCAATCACATATTTTTGACATTCTTTTAGTGTATTCCAAAAGGCAGATGGTACTTTTTTAACTTAAATACAGCTTTAAATTCTGAAATGAGAAGAGTAAACCTAATTCACCCCCTTTTTTATTGGCTATCTCCAATACCATTTAAAGTGCTTTATGCCCTCCACACTGATTCTTTCACCCTAGCACTGTTCACTGTGTTCCACACATGGTAGCACTGGCCTCATTTGATAACTTGATAGAAATGTAGAGGACACATCTCTATGTACTGAATCAGAATGACCATTACAAAAATACTCAGGTGATTCTCATGCATATCAGCTCTTGGGATATGATGCTTAATCCCTGATCTAGTTTTCTGACCATTACTATGTTCTTCTAAAGCAAACTGTGTTTTCTGCAAATCCAACTCTGATCGTAGGGAAAAGCAAAACTTGGCTTTTCTGTTTTTCTTCCTTGGACATTAATTCACTTTATAATAGATCTATATGTAATTCTTCTTAGTTTTACTAGAATCTAGTAGTTACCGGTATTTTGTAGGTATTCCTTACATACATTAAAAAAGAGTTGCTTAGTCATTTGTCTTCTTAAATATTTTTTCTTAATTTTATGTCTTCATTACATTTTTATCATATTTCTTCAAGTTGATGATATATACATAAAATAGAGAAATTAAAAATAAACACTTTATATTACTCTAACTCAACACAACTTAATTAAATAGTAGGCTTTTATTTTATAAGTTTATATAGTTCAGATCATGATACAGATATAATTTTTAAAAGTATTTTGAAAAATATTTTCATGCATTATGTAAAAATATCCTCATTATTTTCAAAACCATTATTTCAATATCTACCTAATGACTTCAATGAACATTTTATTTTTACATTACAATCTCAGAGTATCCCTCTAGTTTTATCTTCTGCTTCAACAAACTGGCCTTGCTGCTACCTTTGCTTTTCTTACAAACCTTTTTGCCAGCACAATCACTTTCCCCTGAATGCCTACCCTATATAAATCAGCAGATTAAAATCCCATCAATAGTATATAACTTTTAAAATGTAAGATCCTCCATAAAACTTGTTTTTGTAAATCTCAAGTGATATATTTTCATCTTTAAATTCCTACTGCTTACTCAATATTTTTTCTATTACTATTATGGCACCCAATTAATGTAACCTGGTACTCATTATGTCTCAGTATGTCTACCAGTCTATCCATATGAAACTTTAAGAACCATTCCCAAATATTACTATAATTTTATTGCAGTATGATTGTATTAAAATATTCTACCTATATTTATAATATTTATAAAGACTTTTAATATAAGAAATGCAAGAAAATTTTAATTTTTTTCAGTACAGGGTTTATTATTACTCTCCTGTACTTACTGTCACAGCTCAGTCTTAATGACCTTCAATGTAACTTCAATATAATCAATGGATTAGCCTGAAAACCTTGAATCTCTCATTGATTCCTTTCTTCTTCTCATGCACAAGACCCTGACCAATTGCCAGCACAGTCTCAGATTAGGCTCAGTTTATTTTTCAGCACTTATATTTCTACATTGTAGTTCAATCCAAGCATAGATCTCTTAATTGTCCCCAGGTTTCCACTCTTGTCCTGGTAGCTTTTCCCTCACACAGAAGTTATCTATGGGAAGAGTGGTCATTTAAAAGTGAAATCAATGTCATGCTGTATTCCCATGCTTCTTCAACAAAATGCTTCTCATTTTAGTCAGAATAACATTCAAGCTTCTTAAAATAAGCGACAGGCCCTATTTGATATGGTGTCTGTTCACCTCTAGCTTTTCATGCATTAGCTATCTTGACCTTGGTCACTGTTCTTTAAAAAGAAACTCACATCTCATTCATAGACTTTGAGTCTGTTGTATCTTTGCGGGGTGGGGGGGTCTGGGGATGGAACCCAGAAATATTGACCTCCGAGCCACACCCCTCTGCCTTATTTTTATTCTTTATTTTGAAACAGGGTCTTACTAAGTTCCGGAGGGCCTAAGTAGCTGAGGATGTCCGCGGACCGCGATCCTCCGGTTTCAGCCTCCCGAATGCTGGGATTACAAGCGTGCGCCACCACACCCGGTTTAAGTCTGTTGTACCTTGTGTGGAATGTTCCTCTGAAATATATAATGGTACCTGCTGTCAAGTATTTTATTGTTTGTCTTCTCAACTAGGATGTAAGCACATTGAGGATAGGAAATTGGTATGTCTTGCTAACTAATTAGAACAGTTCTTGGAACAAGGTCTATTAATAAATGTTTCTAGAGTGAAGGAAGAGGAATTACATGCAATTCTTATAAATTTTATTCCATATAAGTCTAATTTTTCTTATACATAAATGACTAATCTCTTAATAGAAAATTTCCACACAAATCACAGTACTGTTTTTAAAAGTAAATACATAATAAATGTTATTAAATTTTCCCCATTTAGCTGATTGTGTATGTACAAAAATACTTTGATAGTATGAAAAAAGTTACTATGATAAAGAATAAATCATGGGGTGGGCATGATGGTGCACACTGTAATCAAAGCCTTCCAGAGGATCTTGGTTTGCAGACAGCCTCAGCTACTTAGCGAGGCCCTTCACAATTCATTGAGGCTGTGTTTCAAAAATTTAGAGAAATAAAAATTTAGGCTGGGGGGTGTAGCTTGGAGGTACAATGTCCCTGGTTCCATCCCTGATACTGTAAAAAAAAAAGAATAAATCAAGGGCATGAATTTACATTTTTTTCCTTTCTTCCTCCCCTCCCCTCTCCTCTTCTCTCCTTCCTTCCTCTCTCTCTCCTCTCTCTCTCTCTCTCTCTCTCTCTCTCTCTCTCTCTCTCTCTCTCTCTCTCTCTCTCTCTCTCTCTCTCTCTCTCTCCTTTAACTATATAAAAAATAAAAACATAAGCTATTTGTTAAAGCAAAGTACAGGGCAGATGAATCATCATATATGTCTGTCATGGCAAGATCAAGATGTTATGATTTAAGGAATGAGTATCTGAAAATAGAGGGACTGGGAACACAGATAATTGTTGAAGATTTGCCAACCTAAAAATCTCCTCTAACTACATTTCTATATTTCATTATCTTCATAAGAATGTTTGCTTCAACATGTCAGAATACAAAAATTTCAGTGCCAAAAACATTTGTTTCATAAAGATACTACATACACCAACCAGAATGCTTTTTTGTAGCTAATAAGTTTAAAATTACTTCTGTGAATTCTTTTTAGCATGATGGAGGATTAGTGATATAGTTCTAGCAACATTCCTGGAATGCAACATAAAAAGACAAAGGTGTTTAATATTGCTTTGGATCATGAATTTTAAATAAGAAAATCTCTTATATTGAGATGTTTAGATAATAAAAGTACATTCAAATAAATTGTTGTACCCATACAATATAAAATCACACTATGGTCTAACAATATTTGAGTTACTAAATCACAGGTTATAAAAATAAATAAATAAATCTTCAATTACCAGGTGTATATGCAGGATGATTAACTCCAATTAGTATAAGAAATATTAAAATATTGAAAAGTCATTCTTGAGTGTAGCATCCTAATATGGATAACAGAATTGTGAGATCATCATGTTGTAGATCACAGATGAGCTTACTACTAAGGCTAAATTCTCTGAGCCTTGGATGTTTTACTAAAATATAAAGGCTATGTTTTATATGAAGTGCCAAATAAACAAAGTTCAATATCTTTCTGGGTTTCGGTTGTACAGATACAACAAAGTGCTATCAGTGATTGCACAGATACTTAAAGCCTACTCTATGTACATGCTGAAGTATAGAAAATTCTACATTAATTGTTAAACAATTTAAAATATACTAAATCAATCAGGTGTGGTGGTGCATGCTTGTAATCCTAGAATTTGGAGGCTGAAACAAGAGGATCACAGTTTGAGGACAACCTCAGCTACTTGGTGAGTCACTTTGCAACTCAGTGAGACCCTATTTCAAAATTAAGAATAAGAAATAGGGCTGCAGGTGTAGCTCGGAGGTAGAATGCCTCTGGGATTCATCCCCAGTACCACAACAACAAAAAAACTAATATATATATATATATATATATATATATATATATATATATATAGTATATATTAATATATATAAACATATATTAACATATATATAACATATATATAACATATATAACATATATATAACACATATATATTAACACACACACACACACACACACACACACACACACACACATATATATATATATATATATATATATATATATATATATTAGAATCAATTGTTCCCTTGTACGTCAGCCTACTTAATTGGGCTTAAATTTCCAGAATTTAACTTTTATATCTTTGTCTTCCTGGTATGGGATTCTAAGATTTTAAGAATCTGGTTTAATCCTGGTGTGGTGGCAAATGCCTGTAATTCCCAGTACTTGGGAAACTGAGACAGAAGGATCTATATATCCGCAGTTCAAGACCAGATTCAACAAGTTGGTGAATTTCTCAGCAACCTAGTGACATTATGCTTTAAAAAAATATTAAAGGCAGGCATGGTGGCACAAGCTTGTAATCCCAGTACTTAGGCAGCTGAGACAGGAAAATCATAGGTTCACAGCCAGCCTCAGCTACATGGTGAGGTCCTCCACAACTTAGTGAGACTCTGTTTCAAAATAAAGAATAAAAAATTGGACTGGGGATGTAGGTAATTCCCCAGGTTCTGAAGAAAAAAAAATACTTGAAAAGTGGTGGGATTGTATCTTAGAGATAGAATCTACCTGGGTTTAACCTCTAGTACCACAAACAAACAAAGAAACACACATACACACACATTTCAGGAAAAAAAAATTACCTAGTTTAAAAGAATCTGACATTTTCTAATGCAGGAAGAAAAGAAATAAAAACATAGGTAGGTTGCACTAAGGTTTAGAATGGATGGAACTGGAGGACATTATACTAAGCACAATTGGTCAGTCACAAAAACTAAGAAATTGGATGCTTTCCCTAATATGTGAAACTAAGGAGAAATGGGTCATAGGAGGAACTCTAGGTGAAAAAGGAGATCCTATAGAGGAGCAAATAAGGCAACCTAACTGAGGGGATGGGAGGGGGGAGAAGGAAACTCGAAAGCACCTGATGTACTTAAACAAACATATAGATGTCAACCACCAAGCCAAGCATGGGAAGGAGGGTTGGGAGGGAATGGGGTGGAGATTGGGTAGGGGCTAACTGAGCGATGTTTGCATGTATTTCTACAAAAGCTTTTTTATCTCATTATGATTTATGAATACAATGCACCAATTTAAAAAAAAACATATGTTGGAAAGGACTAGAAAAATCTGATATCCTCATGCATTAAAGTGAAGCATTGAAATATACTAATAAATACTATAATTTCAGAATATGAATTCACATGACTCTTATGGTAAGGGCTATAAAAAGAATCTTTTAGTACAATTCTGGCTTTAGAATTTCATACCTATGACAAAAGTAGAAATAACTTTAAATATGAAAGTAATATCAGCTCCAGAATAAAAATAATAATGACATTAAAAATCATATAGCATCTGAGAGTTGGACAAAAAGAGAAGAAAGGGAGAGTAAATTAGTACAATTAGTAAATTTTACCTTTATCTGAACTTTTGAAATTAAATATTAATTAATAACATTTTGGCCAAATAATTAAAAACTAATAGGTGATAAAAATATTATTCTTGAAGATAAAAAAATAAGCATGGTTTAGGGAGAAATGGTGGCCCTTACCTGTAATCCAATTACTTGGTAGGCTGAGACAGGAGACTCATCAGAAGAATCATAGATTCAAGGACAGCCTCAACAATGCAGCAAGACTCTTACCAACCTAGCAAGAAGCCAGTTTTAAACACAAATTTCTAAAATGGGATGGGGTGTAAAATGTCCCTGGGTTCAATCTCTATTATAAACAAAAATAAAACTACATAGAGCAAGGTGGGGTGGTGCATGCTTGTTATCCCAGCATTTGGAGAGGTGAGACAGAAGGATCTCAGTTCAGGGAGAGCCTAAGCTACTTAGTGAGGCCCTTTGCAACTCAGTGATACTGTTTCAAAATAAAAAAGATAAATAGAGCTGAGAGTGTAGCTGAAATGCCTCTGGATTTCATCCCTAATAAATAAATAAATAAATAAATAAATAAATCTGGGTTTGTGGAGATTTCAGAAAACATAACTGATCAAAATAATGCCATGCAATGTAACCACTAAATAAGAGTAAGAATTAAAAAGCTTGCAAACTATAACTTTAATACTACATTTATTCTCTACTCATCTAGGCACTATAAACACAAACAATTTAAATATTTTTTTGGTTCTATAAGTTTTTCTGGAAGCTACTTTCCTGGACTTATCGATGATGCCTTCAAGATGCAGACTTCTGATATTTTTTTTAAATCTTAACTAATTGGGATGGAATTTCTTCAGTAAGATTTTAAACATAAAAAAAAATGAGCCTTATGATTGACATATAATTCCATGCGTTGCAAAGTGTTTCTTTCTTACTAATTATCTCACCATCCCTTAAATATTGGTAATTACACTTTTTCAGGGACACCATGTAGGGTTGTTGGTCACATAAAAATTAGCCCGGCGTGGTGGCTTACAACTGTAATCCCAGTGCTTGTGAGACTGAGACAGGAAGATCGCACAGGTTCAAAGCCAGGTTCAGCTACTTAGTGAGGCTCTCAGCAACTTAGTGAGACCCTGTTTCCAAATAAAGTGTAAAATAGGTCTGGGAGTATAGAAAAGCCCTTGGGTTTCACCCCCACTACCACAAAAAATTAATAAAAATAAATAAATTAAAAATAGGTTATCACCAAATATTTCCAGAAGTCTGTTATCATCTTTGGGTGTTAATAGAATAATCTACTTTCTTTTGTCAGGATGGTTTTATGTATTAAACCTATGCTGAAAGCTTTTCAGCATTATCAAAAAGCCTTAAATTCAGAGTGCACTTAATCATAGAAGATATTTCTATTACTAAGTAAAATTTATTGTCTACGAGCATATGTGCCAAAGTTAAGCAGGGGGAATACTCAGAGCTCTAGGATTAACTTTTTATCTTTTTTATCATCTTCTCTGTTTCTCTGAACCACTACACATTCAAACTCAATTAAAAATAAATGATCATTCTGGCTATTGACAGTAGAGCAATTAACTCAAAATCTGTTTTATTCATTGTATCTTTGTTTTGTGGAAATGTATTTAAAATATTTGATAATATTTAATAGAAAGGAGTGTATTTGGGGGGTATAACAATTTATGGAGGAATCTTAGGTTTTGACAACCAAATACACTGGACCCTTGAATTGTGGAGGTTCTTTCTTTTCTTTTCACTCGTAATAAACTTGCAATGTCTATCACCTCTGGCAGACAGCTAACAAAGTCAGAAGAAGAATTTCCAATCTACTTCTGTCCTGCAGCGGCTATTTCTATTCTGTTTCCATGGAAATAGAAATCAGATATATGAAATAATAATAATGAAGGAGTGCTTTTACTTCTGAATTTTTCAAGCTTTTGATTTTTTTCTGGTAAAATACAAAGATGTTTTCAAGTTAAGAGATCAAATATTTAGTAATAATTTTTAAAAACTATTTTACTCCAGAAACCAAATATTTGAGAGAGAATATACGTCCTTTTGAAGTAAAAAAAAAAAAAAATACCGGCCTTGAAATGACCAATTCAGTAATCTGTATAGGCCTTACGATACCCCAAATCACCAAACAGGATTAGTTAGGGAGGCACTAACTCTGGGAACCAGACATCTTTATTTAGGGTTTCTAGGAGGTGGAAAGATGCTTCTGAAGACAGTGGGTATCTAAATAGGACAAGAGAAAGAATAAAATTATAATTCGACATGTGTTTAAAGTACGCAGTGGTACCTGAAACATCAAAGTGATAATTGTGTAAATAAATGGAAGGATCCCCGTTTGGTTTTGTAAAGTTGCTCATGTTATGCCCTCCCAATAGTTAGTCTTTATCTGTCATGGGCAGCATTTGGCATTGTATTTTATTTGAGATCAGATAAAATTTCATGCCTTTTTTAGTCTGTCCCTCCCATTTTCTGAGACTATTGGACTTAGAAATCTAATGACTACAAGCCAGGCAGGGTGGTGCACGCTTGTTATCCCAGCATTTGGGAGGTAGAGACCGGAGGATCTGGGTTCATGGACAGCATTAGCTACTTAGTGAGGCCCTTCGCAACTCCGTGAGACCCTGTTTCAAAATAAAGATAATAAATAGGGCTGGGGGTGTAGCTCGGAGGTAGAATGTCCCTGGGTTCCATCACCAGTACAAAAAATAAATAAATAAAAAATAATCTAATGACTACTGAATACACAAATGTGAAGAAAGAGAACATTAGAGGTGAATTCTTATTCTTCAACTCTCTTTTATTTAATGTAACAAATTCACAAGGTTATTTCTAAATCTCTCTAGGTCTCAATTTCCTATTTCATTAGTAGAAATGGTAATAGTTTTACTTAGTGGGATTGATGTGGAGATCTATCTGGTGCATACTAAAAGAGAAATATTATGGTTCATATGAGCAAAAGAGGTAACAAAGTTGGAAGTAATTATGATAACAATTAAGAATTCTCCAAGTACAGTCACTCTGGAAACTAATAAAATATGATCAAAATTAAAATATATAACATTTAGAATATTTATGTGCTGACTGAAAAATGGGTATATTATTTTGATGGGCTTATAAAATAGAGGGTTCTTGATTTGAGATTTTTCAACTTTATGACAGTGCAAATGCATTTTACATTCAATAGAATTTGACTCATCCTTCACAATTTTAAATTTTGATCCTTACCTGGGCTAGTGATGTGTTATATGAAACTCTCTGGATATGATGAGTTTGGCAGTGAACTATAGCTCCTAGTCAGACATGTGATCACAAAAGTAGACAATCCATACACTACAGTGTATGGTATTGCTATGATTTTTGTAGGATACATAATATATATATATATATATATATATATATATATATATATATATGTAGTTCATTTTTAACTAAGACTATTTCAATTTTCAATCTATTTAGATAGATAAAATACAATTTTAAATTAAGGAGACTCTATACTCAATTAAAAACATTACTTTGATGGGCGTGGTGGCACATGCTTATAATCCCAGCATTTGGGAGGCTGAGATCAGAGGATTGATCATGGTTCGTGGACAGCCTCAGCTACTTAGTGAGGCCCTTTGCAACTCAGTGAGACCATGTTTCAAAAAATAAAAAGACTAAAAATAGGACTGAGGGTGTAGCTTGGAGGTACAACGCCCCTGGGTTCCATCCCCAGTAATGAAAAAAAAAAAAAACTTTAAAAATAAATGTAAAAATGGAAAAGAAGAGTAGTCATATACACTAAATAGTAATATTTATATTGACCTAAAAATCAATGTGAATAAAATGACATTGGTACATATTATCATATTTAATCAATATGGAAACCCTTCTGCCTCCAGGCTACACTCCCAGACCTATTTTTAGACTTTTTTTTTAATTTGGAAACAGGGTCTCTTAAGCCAGCACGCTGGCTTCAAACCTGTGGGATCCTCCTGTCTCCGCCTCCCAAGTGCAGGGATTACAAACATGAGCCACCACCCGCCTTGGGTAGCATTTCTAATGCTGTCTTTTAAGCCCTTTACATGTTCTAGATATTATTCCTCTATCAGATAAATAGCTGACAAAGATCTTCTCTCATTCTGTAGGCTCTCTCTCTTTAGATTCTTGAATGTTCCCTTTGATGAACAGAAGCTTTTAAGTTTAATGCCATCCCACTTACTAATTTTTATTTTAATTTTCTGATCTTTGAGGAAATTTCTACCCATGCCTATATGTTGTAATGTTAGTCCTACATTACAAAGTTAAAAATTATTTGAAAATGAAATGATTTCTGGGTTGGAACAATAGCAGATAATCCATTGTAGCTGTTTTTCTCTTTGGTTATTACATTTTGCCATTTAAAAATAGAAACAAGTGTAAGGTTGTTATCTATAATTTTTTCAACATGAAAAACATTATAATAAATTAGCAATTACCTGAGAGGTGATATTTAGCTATTACACAGAATAACTTAATTTGGAATAAAACTAATGGACATTTTGACTCTATACAACTATTAAGAGTAAACTATATTTGTTTCTGAAAAATGGTAACCTCTTACTCTCATTCCTGTTTCTCTGTCTTTAATTGAATATCTGTTTTGAATGTATTGATATATATATATATATCAATATATCAATATATATATATATATATATATATATATATATATATCCCTTTGCCTTAACAACCACCCATAATGAGCTGGGTATAATGGTATATGCCTATAATCCTACTACTCAGGAGTATAAGACAGGTGGTTCACAGGTTCAAGGCCAGTGTATCCTAATTTAGCAAGCTCCTATTTCACAATAAAAAAGGGTTGGAATGTAGCTCAGTGGTAAAGTGCACTGAGTTCAATCCCCAGTACCACATATACATAAAAAAGTGGATAAAGGAGCCTTTTATATAATTCATAGTAGGCACTCTACATTAAAAAATAAAAAATTAGTAAAATTTACTATTGATAAAATAAGTTAAAAATGAAATCTTAAGGTCAATTTAGCTAAGTAAATTTGGACTCGAAGAAATAGTAACCTGTAGGACTTGTATTAAATATATTTCATTAAATAAATTAATCCTACCATATTTTCCTGGCCAATAGTATGAATACTTAGATACAAAGCAAAAATACATTTAGTGAAGGAAGCATTGCCACTGAAGTTGTGAAAATTACCGATGTCTACCTCAATATCATGTATGGGGAGGCAAGAGTTGGGAGGGAGCCAGGGGAAGTTCACCAATTACTGTGTGCATGTTAGTCCCTGCCATGCTACACTACATTGTGACCTGTGACTACAATAAACCAATCAATGTATATAAAAATTTAAAAGACCTTTATCTGAAAACAAAATAACTCATTCTTATTTTTAAAATAATTTGGAGAATCAAATAGAAAAAATTAAACTTATTTTCATTATGTTCATCCAATAAATAAAATGGCTTTAGGGTTCTTCACAATAGCAAAATCAGGTCTGGAATGATGGTGCACATTTGTACTCCCAGTACTTGGGAGGCTAAGACAGGAAGATTGCAGGTTCTCAGACAGCATCAGCTACTAAGTGAGGTTTTCTGTAACTTATTGAGACCCTGTTTAAAATAAGGAATTAAAAAAAAAAAAAAAACAGGGCTGGGGTGTAGCTTGGAGGTAGAATGTCCCTGGGTTAATCCCCAGTACTGAAAAAAAAAGCAAGATCAAATGATCTTATTTTGCAACAAAATATATTTTTAAAGACCATGTTTTTGATAACCAACTAGGTTAGAAATCTCTCAAATATACTTGTTCTCCACATGATAAAATTTAAAAATTAATTAAAAATTTTATATACAAAATATGTATGTATTATATACAGGATAAAATAATGGGAATAGCAATATCTACCACATAATATAAGAAACTGAGTATTGTTTTCAGGCCCTGTGTACTCTTAGTTGACTTAGCTCTCTATTTTAACCTAAGTGTTTTATTGGATATGTTCTCTGGTTAATATATTTCTCATTATCCTTTTATCATATCTGGTATGCATTAGTATAGCTCTTAGACCTATTTATTTTTTAAATTCTTATAGCTATAATTATAATTTTCATATTCTCTTGCCATGTGTTTGACATTATCTTTTGAGATCCTGTCATGTTGATGGTAGTAGCTTTATTTTTTCATTGTTGCATATTTTTAATTTTATATAAGAATCTGCTAATTTTTAACACTCTTTAATGGTCATGTATATTCATGTAGGTTCTATGTTTTTTCCTTTCACAGACAGTGCTGCTATGTTCAATCTTGTTTCTGTCTCCAGGACACATGTGCAAGTATCTCTAGGGCAGCAACTAAGTCGTGGATTACTGAGCTAGGAGAAGACCTTTTTTCAACTCTACTATATAATGTCAAGCCATTTTTCAAAGTAATAGATCATGCTCATGACAGTTTGGCTACTTCATATTTCAACAAAGGTAATATCAAACTTCTTGAAATTTTGTCAGTCTGGCAAGATGAAAATATAAATTATTGTGCTTTTAATTTGCATTCCCATGGTCAGTAATGATTTTGAGCACCACTTTATACTTTATTGACCACTCCTGATTTTCTTAAAACTCTTGTGTTCTTTTCATTATTTATAGAAGTTCTTTACAAATTCTAAATGTCAATCCATTGTCAGCAATATAGCAAAGGCAAATATCTTTTCCAGAGGCAACTTCTTATTTTTATCTTTTTAAGAAAAATAGTTCACAAATAGTAGCTACAGTATTTTGTTCAATGTAGTAAAAATTCATATATTTTTATTAATGGTTTATTGTGAATGTCGTATTTAAGTAATCATTTCTTTTTGTGTGTGTGGGGGGGCCATGTGGATGGAAGCCAGGGGCATTCGACCTCCGAGCTACACCCCCTGTCCTATTTTTTTTTTAATTATTTTGAAACAGTGTTTCACTAAGTTGGATAGGGCCTCATTAAGTAGCTGAGATTGTCTGCTAATCATGATACTCTGGTCTCAGCTTCCCAAATGCTGGGATTACAAGCGTGTGCCACCACGCCTGGCTAGTAATCATTTCTTACTCTAAAATCAGGAAGGTTCTGATTCGCATCTCTCTGATTGCTAATGATATTGAACATTTTTTTCATACATTTATTGGTCATTTGAATTTCTTCTTTTGTCAAGTATCTATTTAATTCATTTGCTTATTATTTGATTGGGTTATTTGTTTTCTTAGAACTAGTTTCTTGAGTTCTCTGTATATTTTAAATATTAGTTCTCTATTGGAAGAATAGTTGGCAAATGTTCTCCCATTTTGTCAGATCTCTGTTGAGGTTCTTTACAGTTTCCTATGCTATAAAGAAGCTCTTCGGGTTCATGCAGTCTTATATATTGATCCTCCTTTTAATTTCTTGTCTTTTGGGGATCTTATTGACAAAGTTTTTACCTGTGCCTATATGCTGAAGTGTTGGACCTATGCCATCTTTAGGGAACTGCAGGGTCTCTGGTCTAATTTCCAAGTCTTTAATGCATCTTGAATTGACTCATGTAGGGTGAGAAAGTGGGGTTATTTACACTTTTCTGCATATGGTTAACTTGTTTTGCTAATACCATTTGTTAAAGAGGCTATCTTTTCTCCAGTGTAGGTTTTTAGCTCTTTTGTCAAAAATCAATTGGATTTTGGTGGACAGATTTGTTTCTGAGTCTTCTATTCTGCTCCACCAGTCTATGTGTCTGTTTTTATGCCAATATCATGCTGTTTTTATTACTATGATTTTGTAGTATAGTTTAAAGTCAAGTGTTGTGATGCCTGCAGCACGGTTCTTGTTGCTGAGAATTACTTTGGCTATTCTGGGGTTTTATAGTTCTGTATGAATTTCAGGACTGATTTTTCTATGTCTGTTAAGAATGACTTTGGTAATTTAATGGATGCCTTGAGATTTCACCTATCTCCAACTAGAATGGCAATCATTCAAAACACAAACAACAAGTGCTGAAGAGGATGTGGAGATGTGGGAACTCTACTATTTTGTCGGTGTGATAGCAAATTAGTGCAACCACTTTGGAAAACAGCATGGAGGATCCTCAAAAAATGGGAAGAAAACTACCATTTGATTCAGCAATACCACTTCTTGGTATCTACTCAAAAGAATGAAAACCAAACTACTGAATGCATATTTATGTTCATAGCTGCAGAATTCACAATTGCCAAACTATAAAACCAGCCAAGATGTCCATCAACAGATGAATGAATTACAAAACTGTGGGATATGTACACAAGGGAATTTTGCTCAGCCATAAAAAAGAACAGAAATAGGTCATTTACAGGGAAATGGATAAAATTGGGAAACATTATGCTAAGTGAGATTAGTCACAAAAAGTAAAAAATTTGGATGCTCTCTCTAATATGTGGAAACTAGGGAGAAAAAATATCATAGGAGAAACTGTAGATGAGAAGGGAGAAACCACAAATGAGCAAAGAAGATGACCCAATTGATGGCGATGGGAGGAGGGAAGAGGGAGATTCCCCAATGTACATGATGTACATTCATAAGCATATCAAAGTCAATCAATAAGCCCAAAATAAAAAGAAGAAAGGGGAGAGGAAATGCAGTGGGAATTGGAGAAGGGCTAAATGAATAATATGTACCTGAATGCCTCTACCATCTTGTACCCCATTAAGATGTATGACTATATTACACCAATGAAAAAATAAAAATTAAATCAGAAAGGTACCATTCAATATATTATTCTAATGGTTTGTGAGTTTGTGTTTTATACTGAATGTTTTGTCTCTATTGAATTGATTGTTGTATAAGGTTAAAGATAGAGACACACATACATATAAATATATAAATATTCACATGGAAAATAATATCCATTTTTTCTATTTTATCTAAAATATAAAGCAAGTTGCCTTTGTTTTACTAATAAATAGTATCTAAATACAGTACTTGAACATGCTTTTCATTTTTATTGTATCTTTCAAATGAAAATGATTACATTGCTTATATTACTTATAAGCTTTGTATTTTTATATATTATATATTCTAAAATTTTTTCTACATTTCTACTCAATATTTCTAAATAGCATTCTTATGAAGCCATAGGAGTCTGTGTTATGGCCTGAATGTGTCTTTCCTAAATTTACATATTGAAGCCCTAACTTCCAGTGTAACTAGATTTAGAGATTGGGTTTTAAAGGAAGTAATTAAGGTTAAGAGAAGCCATAAGACTGGCATCTGATAGAACTAGTATCCTTTAAAGCAGAGGCAGAGAACTATTTTCTCTTTCTCTCACTCTGAATTTCTCTGTCTCTGTCTTTCTTTATCTCTCAATACCACATGAGAGTTCAGAGAGATGGCTGCCATCTGCAAACCTGTAAGATGTCCTTTAAAAAGAAACTCATTGACCAGCTACCTAATGTGGGACTTCCCAGTCTCTAGAAATATGAAAAAATCTGCCATTTAAACTAACTGCTCTGTAATATTTTGTTATGGCAACCTGAGTAGGTAAATATATATTGCTTTAGGATGAGTTTTGATGTTCTTTAGTTTTTTAAGGTATATAATTCTACATTGAATGTACTACAGTTAAGGTATATTTTTGATTTTTTAAAATTATCTGTTATGATTAATTTCCATGAATGCCCTTACTAAATCAACTGAACTTATTTATAGCTTTTTAAAATCAATATTACAACATTGTTTTCCCAAATGATTATATAATTGTACATATGTCAGCAGTACTGGAGCATATGATTTGCATATCAAAATTCAGAGGCTATGTTATAACTTTAAGATTATAATAAACTAAATATAAGGATATCTTAAGATTTATTTTGAATTGAACACCCATATTATTAATGTTCAGGTGATTCTTTACATAAAGACTAAATCTGTGACTTTTTTTTTTTTGGTGGTGGTACTGGGGTTCCTGGAAACCCTTCTACCTCCAGGCTACTCTCCCAGACCTATTTTTATACTTTTTTTTTTTTGCACAGCTGTCTTCAAACCTGCGCAATCCTCCTGTCTCTGCCTCCCAAGCCCGGTTATTGCAAGTATGCCACCACGCCCGGCTAAATCTGTGACTTTTAACAGTAGATCTCTCCTTGGATTAACAATGATAATTCAGCATGTACATTTTTGTTAAAGTACACATTTGCAGATTTTCAAAAATGATACGCATTTATATATGCACAAATTAATTCCAGGGAATACATTTATCCACTAACTAAACTCTAGCTTAAAAAATGAACCGTGGAGTATTTATAGGATATGCAAATAAATACTATATATATGTATATATCACATATATAAACACACATATGGAATACAAACAAAACTATAAAAGGGTAGTAACCATAGTGGAGTGAAAGAGGGGAACTAACAGAGATGGGAGTGTGTAGGACGACAGGAGGGAAGCACTTCAATGGGCATGATGTACATACACATGACTTAGCAAAGCCAATCACTCTGGCAAGCACGGGAACATGGGGGGGAAGAGAGTGCAGTGAGAAATGGGGAGAGCTTAATCAGTATTGTGTACATGTAAGTTTCTGTCACCATGGACTTCATCAGGATGCATGATTACAATGCACCAATAAAAAATAAACTTACAGAAAGCAGTGGATTTGGTGTGCTATTTTAGAAGAGACATTTGTAGTGAATGCCTTACATAAAAAAAAATAATAAAAACTAAAAGTCAGTTGGTTACTTCAGTTGATGTCTGGTCTCTTTCCATTACCTAAGAAAAGGAGACACTTTCTGAAATATGGCTTTTAAGCTTTCAATTTGTAGTTTTCTGAATCAGGGTAGCATGAATCACAAAGAGCCAATTACTGCAAAGCAGTGGCATTCACATTTCTTTAATATTTCCACTAACCTTATTTCTCCTGTGAACAAAATAGCTGCTGCTATTTGCTCAGAATTGCCAGCCATGATCCCACTGGCTGTCAGGGAGTTCCCATTGCTCAGTAATTTCAAGCTCTATTGAACAGTGCTGCTAGTACTGCTGTAGCAGGACCAGTGTGAAACATTTAGTAGCAGCCCCAGCACAACTTGGGGATTATCTTAAACAAACTTATTGATATTGCAAATTAAAGAGAAAATGCTAGCAGGTTTTCCTCCTTCCCTCCCTCCCTCCCTCCCTCCCTCCCTCCCTCCCTCCCTCCCTTTGTTCCTTTGTTCCTTCCTTCCTTCTTTCCTTCCTTCCATTCCCTTCTCTTCCCTTCCTCCCTTCTTCCTTTTGTTTAGTTTGGTTTAATACAGTTGTTCATCATGGTTTCATTCATTGCGCTAAATAACATTAATGTCTATCAGGTTTTATTATAAGAGAAAATACAAATGGAATGTGAACTCCATGTAGCAGAAATGAAGTAACAGCAATTAAACATCTCCAAACTTGTCTAAAAGACAAAAGGTTCTTTCTTAAGGTATTTTCACAATCTTCCCACAGAGGTTCCTTTTGTGCGTCCATTTATTATTACACAAGAGAAAAAGCAACCTAAATAGAATTTGCACATCTTCACCCAGAGTTCTCTTAAGTTTTGTGTAATTATCTGATGGCCTATGACTCTACCTCTACTAATGAAATTTTTATGAGTTTACCAATTACCTCCTAGGTAGTAAATTTAAATGAAGACATTTCAACCTTTTTTCCCACGCAATATGTATTAACTGACTACATTATATTATTCCTAAAATATATGTATGCCTGCCTATTATTATTTTTTATGACTTTTCCTCTTGGATTCTCTGAGTTCCTCATGCTCAAAGTACTTACTGAATTTAAAGATTCTCTATGCTTCTTCTTTATAGCTTTTTCTTCTAGAACTTTATATTACACTCTTAATAACCTGTCCTCTCAAAGTAATTACTACCTGATTAATTCATATATACTTACATGTATATATAAAATGTATACAAACATTTATAAAAATATATACATAAATGTATATAACCATATATATATATATATGCATATATGTGTGTATGTGTGTGAGTTGTTTATTACTCTTCTAAAAGCCTAAGCTATATTTTTTCTTGACATATTTTAACCTAAACAATAAAAGACTCCTCATATTGAATGTTTTAAATTTGTTTGGCAATATATAATAAAATGAACAAACACATACTCTGGCCAAGAATTCCACATCACAGTCTTAGATTCAGAAGTGTAAACTGCTGGACACCTAAAACATACCTATAAATGTTCATAGTATTAGTATATAGAGTGATGCAAATAAAGAGCCACTGCTGGGCATAACAACATCAGTTAATCTTATAAGCCATTTAGAATAAAAATACCAGCACCAAAGTTATATAATATATAATTTTATTTATAAAAAGTTCAAAATTATTAAAACTAATATTTAATGCTAAAATTGAGATGTTATTTTCTCTTTGAGGAGTAATATTGGTCACTGGGAAAGTTGTAAATAACTTTTTTTGGGGACTCACAATGCTTAGGGTCTCTATATTCATGTGGGTGCTGGTACTTTGTGGATTTTATCAAGCAGCACAATTCTGAATTGTGCTTTTTTTGTTGTACTTCATAAAATTATTTAGTAGCATTACTTCAGCAATGAATATAAATTCTCTCTGTATGCTACCCCAGTAATAACTTTTGAACTATATCTAACCATGATATTGTCCTGCTTAAAACTCTTTTATGTGTTCCTATTGGCTTTAAATTGAAAACTCATTTCTTAGCATGGAATTAAAAATCTTTCATAATCTAGTTTCTGTCTAAATCTAACCTCATCTACTATAGTTATTTTGCCACAACAAACCACTTACCACAAAATTTTTTCTCTATAATTAATTTTTAATTCTAACTACTATTGTAGATTTCTTTTTAAATTTTACATCCTAAAACTCAAATACTACTCCAGTGTTGTATATCTTGACTTCATGAGGCAGTTAGACACTTTCTCCTTTATATTGTTATATAAATCTCTGTAGGCCTTTTTATAGCCTGTACAACAGTAGTTATTATATGTTATATACATATGCAACATATGTATAAAAATATATGCAAAATATACTGAAAATGAAGGAAAATAATATTTTGCAAGATTTTACAGAAAATATTTGTTGTTGCCTATCTTAAATCATAAAAATAATGATATAAGCTTCAATTCAAGGTTTTCTGAAACTATGAATTATCCACCTACAAATTAAGAATTTTATCTATAGCCAAAAATATATAAGTAACACAAAAATTTTTTAAAAGTACTATAAAATGTACCCAAACAGTTATCTGTAAGGGAATAAAATAGTAATATGAACTAATTTTGAAATAAATGTGTAAATAAAATGTAAGCATAGGTTCTTAAAGTTTGTATTATAAATTTCAATATTTATTAATTTCAATATAATTAGTTTTCAGATTTAGTTGTATTTAGATTATAAATCTTAGTTAATATGGAAAAGTATAAAGATTTTAAAAGTATAGTTAATATGAGAGGTCTTAACATTCTTTCCCCTGGAATTAAAGAAATTAAATAATTATTAATAATATGATGCTACGACTTTTGAGTAAATAGGCATGCATGCTAGTATTTATATCCAAAATGGCTTTATATTTTCAATATTTTAATATATGTTAGAGGTGAGTTCAATCATTCTGTTGTTTACTTTATGGGGACAATTTTTATCTATAAAATTGGTGGTACAATGCCTTTGTTGAAACTACTCTGACATTTAGAGATAACTAGTAAATTGTTGGGGTCTGCACAACCACCTGACAGAACTTCCGATGAATCTGCATCATGTAGCGCCGAGCGGATATGGAGGGCCTAACTACTCCCCTTGCCCCCGCTAGCCCAATTTGGTAATGTTGAGCCTTATTGGCTTAAATAATGCTTCCGTGCTCGTGAACCCCTTGTGCATTGGATAATGATTGGCTGCAAGTTATGTGCTTTGCACATGCAAGAGTGACCTTTAGCATGATAGGTTAGAATAGTTTCCTGTTGGAAATCCCCCTTGAGGTTTTTTGCTTTAAATTGGGTTGCCTGAGAAAAATAAACGAGATCCTGCTTGACTTGAATCCCAGTTCCTGTGCTTCTGTTCGGGCCATCGGCACTCTCCTTCCAGTTCAGCCCCATTGCTGACGGGCTGGACCCGTCAGTAAGTGTTTAATAGAATATATACTGGTTGATCCTTAAACATTAACTATTATATTCCTAGTAAAATTATGTTGACTGGGTTGAGTTATAAGATTTAATGAAACTTGTAAATTTGGAAGTCAACTATAGCAATTATTTAGTTTCTAATAATTATCATCATTTATATTTTAGACTGATTCTTTTTCTGGACAAACTAACATCTGTCTTTTTTCAATTATTGCATTGTTATGTAGTTTTACATGTTTTTAGAATTTGCCTCACAATATAGGTTGAGGTTATGTAATAAATAAAAAAACTGGCTGGCTTTTGTCCCTGCTTCTCAGGGAAAAAACTTGAAAGGCTTGGCATTTCTCAAGTGAAAGGAATGTGTGTTATATACAGTGGGCCTCTGGGACTCATTGCACCTGAGTTTATGCTAATGAGGTGACTTGTGGCTGGACTTTCTACAGTTAATGTTATGTGTTGGGGCCAGCCACCTCAAGAGGACCAACCATGTGAATACTGAGCCCTGTGATATCAGTATGTCCTCTTAAAAGGGGAAAAGGCTAGAGATTGAAGTGAACCACACAGCCAATGGTTCAATAATTCATGCCTGAATAATAAAATCATAACTAAAATTCTTGATACTGAAGGTGAGATGAGCCTCCTGGCTGGTTATTCACACTTATGGGAGAGTGACTTACCAGAGGCCATGGAGACTTCTCTACTGGAACTCTCCCAGACCTTCCAAGGTATATTTCTTATTTTGACTGCCACTGATTTACATTCTTTACAATAATATTGTAATGACTATGATAATTAATTCCTGAGTTCTATGAGCCATTCCATTTACATATTGCATTCCTGAGAAGTTAGTAGAGAACCCCAAATTTGAGCCCAGGGTCAGTACTTGAGCAAGATGGGAACCCAGAGCTTGTGAGTGGTGGCTGCAATGAAGGCCATCTGTGGGAAACTATGAAATTTGACGTAGTTTCAGGTAGTTAGAGTAAAAATCACACTGCACTGGCAAACTAAAATGCTTGGCTGGAGAGTAAATACATAGCAATTTTTTTCAACACTGTAAGTGCAATAGTACATACTGGACTAAAGGAAACATCTTGCAACGGAGTCAAACTTACAGCTCTTATACAATATTATAAACTCAGCACTGCCAACATTTCTAATTTTAAAGGGAAAGGACAACCATTTACTTCTATGTGAGATCTCATGGCTTTTAAAGTGTTATCATATAATTAAAAATACATATTGAGCCAAAGAAATAAAAAAATGGCTAAAGAAATAAAAATGGCTGGATTTAGCACTTGTATAACAAATATTTGTCCTCAGTCTTAGAAAATATTATAGGATATGAAGTTTGGAATTTGAACAGAAGGGCTAGAGAGAGAAGCATGAAAGAAAGGGAGAAAAGAAGCAATGAAGAAATAAATGAAGGTAAAGATAGTCTTTACCATCAGAAAGTTTATCTGATGGAAAGAAAATGGTTAAGCCTTAGAAAACTTAACAAATTGTATTTTAAAAATATATTGAGGAATTTCAATTTCAGTTCCAACATATAATGACTATGGAAGTCATCATATCTTTTTTCCTTAAAGATTTAAATGACTTTATTAAAAGATAGAAATAAAAAAGTCAGTTACAGCCCTATGCTAAAGCATGAGGGGGTGATCTGAACAAATTCACCCTAATATGTTTTTTCACGAAAAGAGAAAGTTGAACAAATTGAAAACCAGCTACTTTTCTTAATAGATCTTACGTTTCATGCAAAACTCTCACTGGGAAATCTCAAGAGATAGGGAATAAAGATATCCATAGCCAAGATCTGCCTTGCTGGAATAGAACCTTCTGGAGATATAAACTGGTAAAGGGGCACTTAGGTGATTATTTTGATGAATTTCTGGAGATTAACTGTGGATTAGAATGTTATCAAGAAACATTTGGGACCTTAAGTTTATGAGCCTCACATTTTCATGTGATTTGCCCACAAGGTGATCATGAGATGGTTCTAACTCTAGCAGGTAGAGAGGAAGAGTATCATGAATGCATCAAGATAAAGCATCAAAATACCTGTAAGAAAAACAGATAGAATTGCAAAAATATCAATCTAATAAATAATGGGTACTTGAACTATATAGACACTTCCCTAAAATAAGAATTACAAAAGACCAACAAATATATGAAAAAATTGTTAAACAATTAAGGAAATGCAAATCTAACTACACTAAAATTCCTTCTAATGTCAATTAGAATGGCAATAATCAAGAATACAAACAAGAATAAATGACTGCAAGTATGTGATTAAATAGTAATATAAGCACTGTTGGAAGGTTTATAAATAAATACAGCCACTCCCTAGATCAGTATGTAAGTTCCTTAAAAGACTAGGAATAGAACCACCCTATGATTTAGCCATATTACTCCTTGATCTCTTTCCAAAAGAATTAAAGTTAGAATTTTATAGTGATACATTAATACTTTATATTTACACAATTCACAATAGTCAAAGTATAGAACCAATATAAGCATATGTCAACAAATGGATTGTTAAAGAAAATGTGATCTATACAGACAATGGTGTTTTACTCTGTCATATAAGAGAACAAAAGTATAAGAAAATGGATGCTAAGTAAGATTAACCAATCTCAGAAGGTCAAGAATCTTATGTTTTCTCTCTTTTGTGGAACATAGTTGTAGATATCAACACCACTCTTGGCAATTGAGAGATCAAGCAGGGATAAAAATCAGAAAGACCCTTGACCATTAAGTAATATTGTTGTTTATATATTAGTCCTATAATTTATGCATAGTTTCATGAATTTAATATAAAAGTAGAAGTTATTAGAGTGTAAAATATTTTAACCAGATATAAATTTATTTTTACTTTAATTATCAAAAAATGTTTTATAAAGGTGATAAAAAAAGAAGCTATCTTGTTTTTTCTGGTACTGGTTATTGAACTCAGGAGTATTCTACTTCCAAGCTATACCTCCTGCCCTATTTTAGTTTTGATTCTGAAACTGTGTTTCACCAAGTTCTGAGAGTCTCCTCAGAACCTGTGTTACTCCTGTCTCAGCCTTCCAAGTGCCTGGATTACAGGTGTATGCCATCATATGAGGCTCAAGAAGCTGTCTAAATTATAGCACGGATGTGGATATGTCAGCAGTAAAATAGGTTATTGCTAGGAATATATAAGTAATATGTGCTGGGTATTCTCAATGATGTTTAGATTTAATAAAAGTATAGCTAATGCTATAAAAAGCATATTTAATTGGTGATTATATAAAATACAAGGTGAGATCAGGGGAGGGAGAGATAAGTAAAGATTAATAAATCAATACTAAGGTAAAGTTATATAGGAGTAAGGAGCTCTATTAGGAGTAGTTAGATAGAAGTAAGAAGTAAGGCGTTACATAACACAGAAGTGACCTTATAGAGCTATAACGTAATGTAATTTCAAAAAGTTAGAATAAAAGATTTTGAGAGTTTTCACAATGTACACATATTTCAGACATTATCTTATCTGATCCCTCATTGCTATGAACAACTATTATAATTTTTTTGTGTCAGTTAAAATAAATTTAGATCCAGGCATGGGGGTGCATGCTTGTAATCCCAGCATTTGGGAGGCTGAGACAGGAGCATTGTGGTTCACGGACAGCCTCAGCTACTTAGTGAGGACCCTTTGTAATCAGTGAGACCCTGTTTCGACATAAAGAATAAAAATAGGGCTAAGGGTGTAGCTTGGAGGTAGAATGTCCCGGAGTTCCATCCCCAGTACTGCAAAATATTTATATAAATTAATTAATTAATTAATTAATTTAGAAAATAAATCAGTTCTCAACCTAGAAGACTAAAAAAACATTTAATTTGCATAATAAAATGCATCTTTGCAAGTTTAAAGTACTTTGAAATTTTTTCTTTAATTTTTTTATTGGTGCATTGTCGTCATATATCTTAATGGAGTACAAAATGGTGAAGACATTCATACATACATACACACAACCAATTACCCATTAACCAGTTCGAACCCCATTCTCTCTTCCTCCCTTTTCCTTATGTTTAGCTTGATGATTGACATTGATATGTATGTTAAAATATATCATGTGTAACCGGGTGTGGTGGTGCACACTTGTAATACCAGTACTTGGGAGGCTGAGACAGGAGGATCTCACAAGTTCAAAGCCAGCCTCAGCTACTTAGCGAGACCCTGTTTCAAAATAAAATATAAAATAGGTCGGGGGCATAGCCCGGAGATAAGAGACCTTTGGGTTCCATTCCCAAGACCATAATAAATGTACATCATGTGCTGTAGTGAATTTCCCTCTTCCTCCTTTCAAATTTCCTCAGTAAGATCGCCTTATTTGATTATCTATAGAATCTTTTTCTTCATCTAGAGTTCCCTTGAAGAGGCCATAGGTCCAACACTGCAACACACAGGCACAAATAAAAACTTTCTCAACAAGACTCCAAAGGCACAAGAAACTAAAAGGTGAATCAATACGTGGGATTGCATGAAACTGAAAAACTTCCATAGAGCAAAAGAAACTAAAATCTTAAAACCATTTTCAACCAAAGAAAACAATTATTTTCAAAACAGATCTTTTAGTTATAAATTCATAATGCAATTATCATTGTTAAATATTTATTCTGAATAAGCAATCATACCATATATAATGTTATCAGTGGCTTAACAGAAGAGAAATTTAATATTCATATTCAATATTCTGGAGTTTAGCTAGAAATTCCAGGACACCCTTCTCTAAATACTGATGTAAGGGTCTAGACTATTTATTTAATAGTTTGTTGTTCTGTAAATTAATTTGGGAGATAAAAGGATGGAGAGATTGTGTAAGAGTGCAAGCAGCCAACTTCACTAGTTCATGGCCACATCCCATTGGTCAGGATTCAAATACATGGCCCTTTCTTGGTGCTCAAGTTTGATGGAAACACCAATTAAATCCTAAAAAATCCCAGCCATCTTTAAAATGGTACTGCTTTACTTGTGGGTTGAACCAGAATTAATAGTTTATATTAGTTTTAGCCTGTTAAAAATTTCAGTTGCTTCTAGCCGGGCATGGTGGCACACGCTTGTAATCCCCGCACTTGGTAGCCGGAGACAGGAGGATAGCACTAGTTCAAAGCCAGCCTTCCTGGCTTAAGAGACCCTGTTTCCAAATAAAAAAATATATTAAAAAAATAGGTTGGGGAGTGTAGCCCAGAGGTAGAAGGGTTTCCAGGAACCCCAGTACCACCAAAAAAAATTTTTTTTCATTTGCTTCTAAATAACAGAAAGTTGGATTAAAAGTTAGACAATGTAATTTGCATAAACTATAATTTAATATTGCAAAGACTGACTCACAAAATTACTGCTAAATCTAAATTTGAATGCATGGATTTTATGACATATTTTAAAACAATTTTAAACTTTCTATGAAATACAACAGATCAGAATAAAAGACTGTATTCATTATATCCTGACCCCCTTTGATTTATATTTAAACCATAATAATTGGCCATTTCAAACTCAGAAATATTTAAAAATCATACTATTATTGTTATTACTTTGTTATTCATTCTTAATTGGTTTATTGTAATCGCACAATGTGATGTACTTTAGGGTGATAGAGGCATACATGCACACAACACTCAGTGAGTCCTCCCCCAGTTCCCACCCCGCTTCCTCTCCCTAGCCACTATCTTGTGCTCCACAGTGATTGGCACTGATAAGTTTCTTTATGTATATCATGTCTATTGAGGTGTTTACCTCCTCAAATGTTTTTTTTCCATTCCACCTTCTTCTGTTAGCCCCCCCTTCACTCCACTAAGGTTTTCCTTTGTTTGGAGTTCTTCCTTTGTCCCAATTTCTCTCTACTTTCTACATCTGAGGAAAAACATCTGGCCTTTCACTTTCCTTAATGACTAATCTAACAGCATAATATTGTCCAGTTCCATTCATTTCTCTGAAAATGACATAGTTTTGTTCTTCTATATGGTTGAGTAGCGTTCTGTTATGTGTGGTATATAACCCATAATTTTGTAATTCACTCATCTGTTGATGGACATCTCTGTTGGTTCCATGGTTTGGAAATTATGAATTGTGTTGCCATAAACATAGATATGCATGGATTACTATTGTAGTCAGTAGTTTGGTTCCAATTCTTTTGGGTGGATACCCAGAAGTGGTATAGCTGGGTCATATAGTAGGGTCATTTCCCTTTTGTTCTGAGGACCCTCTGCACTGTTTTCCAAAGTTGCACTAATTTGAAATTACACCAACAATGTATCAGAGTTCTTACTTCTCATCCTCACCAGCATTTATTATTGTTTTTGCTATTTTTATATTTTACTTTTTTATGTGTAGCATTATTTAGAATTATTTTATAGTATTTCTCACCTAACAGATATCTATAAAGTGATGTATATACACTATTTTTAGTCAAATGTTAGAATGTTGATTTAAAAAAAAATTTAGAAAGTTTTTTTATTTCTCTAGCTCATGTAATAGTTTTCTTTTTAAAAACTAAAATGTGTTTTCACAATATGCCTGTCTCTAATTTAAGGTCTAGATTTCTTTTTTTTTTCTTTTTAAAATTATGATGGCAGTTAAAATAAGATGAAAATGTGCCATATCATCACTTACTATGATAGTCTAAGTTATACTTATATGTAATTCTTCAAATTTAGATTTTGAAATAAAATGGTATTAAAGGAAAAGTAAGATTTTAATGTTCCTCATAAAGCTATTAGAACTGATGTTTTTTGCCAAGTTTAGATGGTTGACTGACAATCTTGTTTAAAACAATCATAGTAAGCCATCTACTACAACTAAATGTGCTCTTATTCCTTATATTCCCATTATTTGAACACTGCACCATAATAGGTAATATTAAAGCATCAGAATTAGCTTCCTTCACAATAATTTGTGTACCCTAATAAGAATGGTTCCGTTACTAGCAATGCCATGTAATATAATTTGAAGAATTTGATTATTACAGTTACTTATCATATTATTTTAATAAACAAATATGAACAATTATACTTGTGAACATATACTTGGTATTTTAATATTTAGAAACTGTGCTCATCTCTGCACTTACTTTAGTTCATATGAAGAAACTAATTCAAGAGAAGACAAAAGAAAAAATAAGTTTTATAAGATCAGAATTGAGATGCCCTTCAACTTGTTAAAGAGTTCATTTTTCCTTTAGTTAAAAAGAAGCATTTGAATGAAGTGCATAAATATTGCAAAGGCAATTATAGTTTGTTTCCAGGACGACAGAAATGAAACACATGATAAAATAATGGGAATAATTTACAGCTCAGTGGGACAACCACAGAGACAATAATTTAATGGAAAAGGCACATTGTTCATAAAGGTAATAAGATCTATCGAAGTCCATTTTTAATTTCAATATTAGTAAACTACAAGATAGTACAGAATCCTATATTTCAAATCTTTCAAAAATACTTTCAGTAATTAATGGATAATTAGGAAGTGACATCTATTTTAATGTAAAAAAGTTCTCCTGAAAAGACTTTCAATTCAATTTTACTTAGGAATAAATTGCTTTTGCCTCGTTAGGATGTTCTGTAAACAATGGTGGATCCATTCTAAGATGCTTAGAATATAGATATATCTGACAACTGTAAAAAGTCAACAACTATGGTTAGAAGTATGTTCCAATATAATTCAAATATAATAACCTTTCCAATTCTCAGAAATTAGAAAATATGTTCAAACTATGTAAAAAAAAAAACTACATTTAAACTGAGGTTAATCTTAGCTGGGCTTGGTTGTGCTGGCCTGTAATCACAGGACTTGAGAAGCTGAGACAGGAAGATTTCAGTTTTAAGGATAGCCTCAGCAACTTAGATTGTCAGGAACCTAGCAAGACCTCGTTTCAAAGCAAGAAAATTAAAAAAGGCCTGAGTGTGTAGCTGTATTCAGAATATCTTTGGGTTCCATCTTCAGCACCACACACATACACACACAAAAGTTAGGTTTAAGTTCCATATTTTATTATGATAATGAAAAATATTTAAAAACCTAGTCACCTGAGAAGTTATTGTATTTTAACTTAAAACCTGTTAGTGTAACATAAAATGAATATCCACAATAGAACTTTGAAAACATTGCTAGAACTAATGACAGCTGAAACATTATATATGCTTATCATTTTAGTTTGAAATGCATATCAAAGTTGAACTTTTTTTTTTTTTTGGTAGTACTGGGGTTCCTGGAAACCCTTCTACCGCCAGGCTACACTCCCAGACCTATACATACATACATATATATGTATATATATGTGTGTATGTGTGTGTGTATATATATATATATATATATATATATATGTGTGTGTGTGTGTGTGTGTATATATATATATATATATATATATATATATATATATATATTGTTTTTATTTGGAAACAGGGTCTCCTAAGCCAGCACGGCTGGCTTCGAACCTGCACAATCCTCCTGTCTCCGCCTCCCAAACACAGGAATTACAAGCGTGCACCACCACACCCGACTGAACTCTGGCAGTTTTTATTAACTTTTTGACCACAATTATATGACAGAGACTGGCATTCTTGCATATCTTAATTAGCTACAATAACATGAGAAGAACTGACACACTGTATATTACATAATTGATCCAAATTTGAAAACTATGTAGAGGGACTATAAAAGGAAGGCTGTCAGCCGTCTTCTATTCATGAGACAATTGATTGCTATTTGATTGGAAACTAATAGCTGCACACTTTTTTATGGAATTACCAACCAATAAAGAAAGAACCTAGCCAGAGGATAAATACAGTTGGGGTTCACTAGTAAGACCGGGGGATGGGTTGGCAAAAAGAAGGATTTTTATTTTTGTAATGATGCATGTCACATTGTCTTTTGGCATATTCCTGAATTCCTACTGAGACAAAGTAGATGAAATGAAAGAGCTCTATCATCATATGTCAGTTAAGAAAATGAGTTTCAAAAAACACTTTTCTAATTTATAATAGATGTTAACATAATTCTTCTGGATGGAGCTGGGTATAGAAAATACATTCTACTACTTCAGTTCAGTATCTATTTTTATAAAATCACCAATATTAAAACTTTAGAAGAGGTCATCTAAGTAACCAGATAGTTTAAGAGTCTGGAAACCAACCTCAGGCATGACAAAAAGCATTAAATTGGTGGTGTCAAGTGACCCAGAAGTGGAAGACAAGGTATGACAGTGATGGAAGAAAATGTAAATTGTGACCTTTGGAGGGAACACCTTAGAACTCTGCTGAACCAGAGGAGAACTTCAATGACATGGGTTCCAGAGGCTCCGATAAAGGACCTGCTGTGATGACAACTTACTTCTATCCAAAGTTATTAGGAAAAAGTACATAAGATAACTTAGATTATTCTAAAGGCATTTCCTTATTGAATATTCTGGGCTTTTTATTTTATTTATTTATTTATTTATTTATTTATTTATTTATTTATTTATTTATTTTGTGGGTCTAGAGATGGAAACCAGGGGCATTTGACCTCTGAGCTACACCCCCTGCCCTATTTTTTTATTCTTTATTTTGAAACAAGGTCTCACCGAGTTGCAAAGGGCCTCACTAAGTAGCTCAGGGTGTCCGCAAACTGCGATCCTCCTGTCTCAGCCTCCCGAATGCTGGGATTACAAGCATGTACCACCACACCTGGCCATTCTGGGCTTTTTAAATTTTTAATGTTAGTCTATCAGTACATAGATATAAAATTTATCTTGAATAACCACTAATTTCACTGAGGGGCTATAGAGTATGCTATTATATTTGATCTTTATAAGAACACTTATAAGATGGGCATTATTTTTCTACTTTCTCATAAGAAGCTAAAGTTTAAGCTGTCTATTCTGATTCTGAACCATTTGTTCTGTTATACTTCACAGCCATAGAAAAACCTGGAAAAATTTTAACACTGCTTGCAAAATCAATATTTGCTATTCTGCATGAATGCATAGGTACTACATAAAGAGTCTATTTTTGCTTAAGAAATCTTTGTATTTCCTTTTTTTATGTTTTCTCATCAAAAACTTGAAATGTGAGAATATCTAATACAGTTCTGGTTGACCCCAAGATCCTTTAGGATTATTTTGTGATTTGACTTTCATGAACAAAGAGCCTTTGGAAAAATACAAAACAAACCAACGAACATGTAATGGTGCTTATAAGCATCTTTCCTGGCTCCTTACACTTACAAGACTGTCATTTCATTTCTTTGTCAGTTTATAAACATCACTACTAAATGGAAAACAGAGATAATTCATTCAGTTCACTTAGGAAAACCTTGAACTTTAGGTCACCTAAACTAAATCTGTTTAAATCTCAGAAGTAACTAGAGAGCAAACATAAAATTATAGCAAATTCTAATGCTATTTTCATCCCAGGGAGTTCAGAATTACATTATGCAGAGAATATAATTAACTTCATTGAATTCTACCCTAAGTAACATGTGAGAAGTGCAGAATTTATCATTAGCATAAATGGAAAAAAAGTACAGGCCTGAAGTAAAGCATCTTCTACAATGGCCAATGAGAATGAAATAATCTTGCAAGGAGTGACAGGTGGTTAAAAGTCAAAAGAAGTGATGAAAGCTATAATTAGAGCCATAAATTGTAAGTAAAAGAGCATGTAAACTACAGAGCCATTTAGTCCATGGGTGAAGGAACCCGGAATAATTATGAAGCTAAATGAGGAGCTGCAGCAGCATTTTGCAAGTCTCAAGCTACAATGGAGGGAAAGCTTTTCCGGTTAAGTCTACTCTAATTCACTGCCTGATGTCAGTAAGAATTTGAATTTCCTAAATTTTTTCTTCTCACTTTTTAAAAATGATATCAATCTTATTTCCTTGACAGATATGTTAAGAAGAGAAGCAAAACAAAATAGCTGAAAGATGTTTGAAAGAAAGAGAACATATTTTTATTGGAATGGCAAGGCAGTGTAGAAACCAAACTGAGTCAAAAGCAGGTTTGTGTTGTGTCAGATGCCAAAATTAAATCACTTAACTTCCTGGAAAAACAGTTTCTTCATATGTAAAGCTCTTAAGGATACAGTTATGGTTGTATGACTCAGATGAGGAAAACATCTGAGTGTCATGTGAAAATTGTATGAGCTTAGAAATAGTATTGATAATTTTAAAAGCATACCACCCATGGTATATAATAGGAATAGTAATAATGAGTACATGGAAGGAAGATTACTATGGAAATCTGTACATCTAAATTGATCAAAAAATAAGTAAGCAATATCAGTAATGGTCAATGTCTCAGTGTCTTACCATCTATTCCAATATTTTAAACACAGATTTTTACTTATTCTAGTAAGCTTTATGGTTTAATATATGTGTCAATTTCATATAGCAGTAATCACATTTTCAAATTATTAGCTCCTGATTCTTTATAGGAATATTGCTGCTGTCCTATTTTGAAAAGATGAAAGGAAGGCCTTAAGGTAAAACCATAGATTTTCAAAGGAAGACAAAGGACAAACATTTATTTGAATTAGAATTATTTTAGAATTGTCTTCTCATAATATTAAGCCTAGATATAATGAATTAAAAGCAATTCACTTTACTATTTGCTTGCAGGTTATTCTAAATCATATTTAATATGCATGAATGCATAGGGAGTGACCTTATAGTCACTAATGTTGCCGGCAGTGGTGTTTCATTTGGTCATATCGTGAGTCCTTGAATAGAGCAAAAAACATATATTTCCAATATATTTTCTTGAGTGAGTCCTACCCAAATTTCACTTAACTGTCCATATGCTGAATGTATTATTTGCTTTTGTACCTATAACTATAACTTGAAACCTAAAATTAAATATATGAGTACAGTGGATTTAGCCTAGCTACTTGGGAAGCTGAGGCAGGAGGACCCCTTAAGTCTAGAGTTTAAGGCCAGCCTAGGCAAGATAGCAAGATGCTATCTCTAAATACATACTTACATACATACATACATACATACATACATACATGACTTGATTCATGATTTACTGAAAATATTAAATTCAAAATATCCACAAAGTACATTTCAAACACTTTGTTAAATTTCTTAATCTTAAATGCATCCCAAGTTATCTTATATTTTCTACCTTACTGATTTTGGGTTAAATTATCAGGCATTAACATATTCATTTTCCTTCTCCAATATTATGAATTTATTACAGGAAGTATAAATTGTGTTTAAGTATTTTAAGTCCTTCTTCCTCATCCTACCAGTGTCCAGAGCAACCTTCTACCCTGCTACATCTCTTAAATATTAGGCTAATTTCAAAATTATGACAACGCTTTTAAAATATTTTTACATTTTAAAATAACATTGATTTGAACTTACTTTCCAGAATCTTGAATTTATCAACTTTAAGTCCATGTGTTAGTACTACTTTACTGCAGAAACCTCTACATAGTACTTATAGATTATTATATAACGAGAATAAATTCCTCTTAAAAGTGACAGTTAAAGCTCTTGAGATATTCTGCATTGCAGGATAACAAATCTTTCCTCTCTACCTATAATCCTCACACTAACTCAAACATTTAGGCCAGCTGGTGGTTTGTACTTTTTCTGGTTTGGGTTTATAAAAATGTGGTCATTAGTGAGTTTTGTTGGCATAGATCAAGCATTTTATAAGCCATCCAGAGAGATAAATTGTATCTTCTGATAAAATCCAAATAGAAAACATGTGTTTTTGCATGTATGTACACACACACACACACACACACACACACACACACACACACACACACACTTACTTTCCCCAATCTGAGAAAAGACGAGAAGGAAAGAAAGAGGAGAGAATGAGCACACAGATGCTGTCAGTTCTAGTGCCCTGTTTTATTGAGAAAAAACTCAGGATACGAAATGGGGGAAAAATCCCCATGCTCGAAAGAGGAATGAAAATATCTTGATGCTACATATCTGAAGGTGAAAGACCCAGGACCGAACATTACAAGAACTTAAAAGTCATTGGAACAGGGACAGGAGGAAACATTTCAATTGCAACCGAGATGGACCAAAGACCAAGCAGCAGATGCAATGGTGAATGTCTCCCCAAATGCAAAAGAATAAAGTCCCCACCTACAAATCCATGGCATTACCTAAGCTCTTTCACCCCCAAATATTTGACCCAACCATGGGAAAAGATGTTGCCTTGACTGAGAATGAGTGTCTAAGGATTAGTAAAAAGGTAATAAAACTTAAAATTTCCTTATAGAAAGTTGCTATATTTTTGCCCAACTGAGTTTCTTATAGACTTTCATATCTATAATACCATTAATAAAATCAAAATAAAAAGGCCAAATGCATTTCATTACTACACATTCTCAGTCATATTCTAGATGTGAAACTGCAAAAACAGGTGTGCACAATTGGCTTAAGCAGTCCCTTATGCTTTTCAGTGTCATCTGCATTGCTTATGTCCAGTGCAGCATAAAAGCTCATTCACATACTAAAATGATCTGGTATTAAATAAGAAAATAATATCACTCTCAATATTTCATATGTTAGCAGTAAGTGCTTGAGGCTAGTAGTAGGTTATGTATGTATCAGTTAGCTTAATGAATTTAATATGATCCAAGTCATGTAGATATTAAATGAAAATTGTAGTATTATTAGGTTTGAACATTTAACAAAGCACTGAAACTACCTCAGTGAGTTTCAGTCCAACACTTCATTCCAACCTCAGAAGAACACAACTTTCGCTGTCATGACACACTGAGCTAGAACATTTGGGTCCACTTACTCTTCTCAAATGCAGTACCTCACTTCTTGACTTCTAAAACCTTTAAGCAATCATTTTCTTATAACTTGAATCAAAGGTTTATTGGATGCCTTATGAACCATCTGGGTGAGTTAAGGGTAAAGGAATCTAAAATGTATGTATTCATTTCATTTAAAATACACATGGGCTTATAAACCAATTGAAAATTACTTGGCACGAATATAAAAGAACTTGGCAGAAAATATTTCCCCGAACCCAACGTTTTTGACAAAGTCCATATGCAACAAAAAGTCACCCACATTTTTAGCCATAAATTGGCAAATTAGTCAAGTAATAATTAAGGAAAAGAAAATATATTAAAATGAATTTGAAATAAATATATTTTCTCAAATGAAATGTAGCTTATCAACAGGCTTATGTGTCTTTTTCTACAAGAATAGATCTGAAGCTTTTCAGAAAAATTATCTGCTAGCATCTGATTACATGCACAGGGCTTTCCTGTATGTTCATAAATCAGGTGTTTCTTTCTATTGTCATTCCATGAATGTACTGAAGAAATGGGAAATAGCACGAGGCACTCTTGTCCTTATAACGAGAGGAAAGCATATATGCAGGTGCCCCCCACCACACACACATGCATACGCACACAGAAAACAAGTCCCTTCACCCCAAAAGTAAAAACTTTATTTTGTATTTATTTGTTTGCTTGCAGGAGAATATAATTTAACAAATTAGTCTTTCAATAAGTGTTACCATATAAAATGAAGGATGGGCATGTACATTTAAATTAAGGATAAATAGTCAAATAATTTTCTTTAGTGTAAGCATGTTTCACAAAATATTTGGGACTGACATATGCAAAATATATTTGAAATTTAAATTTAACTGAATGTCCTGTTTTGCTTTCTAAATCTGAAAATCCTCCTCCCAATATCCCTTAATAAATTTATTTAGAAAAGGAAATATTTCAGTGAATGAATAGTTTTCAAGTACCTACCATATATTTATATTTTCCTTTTAAATTTTTTATCACTCAAGCATCATAAATAATAAAGGATCTTCTTTCTAGGTACTACCGGGCCAGCTATGGGATATAAAACTAACTCGTGAAGAATGCAAGACAGATTAATTTATAAATTGTGTCTACTATTTCAAAATAAGTTTTTAAAAAATTCTTTTTTGGTGCTGGGGATAAGACTCAGAGGCATTATATCTCCAAGATATATCACAAGCTTTCTTTCTTTTTTAAATTTTGAAATAGGGTCTCACGAAGTTGCTGAGGATATTGCCAAGTTCCTGAGGCTGTTCTAGAATTTGTGATTCTCCTGTTTTAACCTCCCAAGCACTGAAATTACAGGTGTGCACTACCATGCCAAGGCAATCTAATTTTAGATTTAAAAAAATATGAGGTTTACTTAATTTAAGGAAGTTTTCTAATTGAGGTGCATTTTGAAGAAAGTAAAGAATTTTTCTATGTGGAAGATGCATGAAAAAGGACATATTAAAAAAAAGTGGAAGAAAGTTGAAAGCTTAGAGGAAGAGATGAGTGGAATATGCTTATGACAGTTGGCTGGGGATCAAAAGATGGAGACAATATTAGTCAAAGGTACTTAAAACCAAAATGCTAACAACAAAAAAATGTATATAGACAGAAAGTCAGCAGACTCATTGATTTGTAAGAGATGTTTCTTTACTTAAAAAACAGAGTTACATACTTAACACTTGTTGTATCTTTGACTATCATCAATATTGACACAAAACTGGATTTTAGACAAACTAGAAAAAGGACTATGTCTATTCTCTGTATTTCCAGTATTTAGCACCCCTAGGCACAGTGCTCAATTAACATTGACAGAATGAATTAAAGTAAACAAAGAAGAGAGGAAGGAATGACTTAATGAGGGAAGCTATAAAGGGAAGCAGAGGAAGGACTATTTTCTCAATGTGGATCAGTAGAGGCCTACAATTGCATATTTTAATTTATGTTTATACTTTAAGGAATGGAATATGGAGAATTATATCAAAGATAACAATGTCATGTAATTAGAAATTCTATCTTTTTTAATTCATCTATTTTAGAGAATGTTACCTTGAATGGGAAAAAAAATGCAGGCATATAAAAATAACTATAATGTTTCCAGAGAGAGAATTTCCTTAAAATCAACCTTCATTGTTTTACCACAAACAAAAATTAAAATATAAATGAAGATATTTAAGGATTGCTATGAAATACTTAGAAGTGTAACTTCTAGGCATTTCAAGAAATGACAAAGATTGTGGAGTAAATGACTTTGTCCACTACTCATTCAAGATTCTGCAAGTGCAGATGAATCTGTGTTTCCTTTCTAACAGAGAGCTTGTTGTGGTGTATTGATGTCAGCATCAAGAGTAAAGGTCACTGCTTTCGCTGACAAGCTACAACATCTCACTGTCAATCAGTGAATTTTTCCATTAGGATGAAAAAGATTTGAATATTTGACTTTCTTTGCTGGTTTTCAGCCTCAATGTCATCTTACTATATATACATGTGCTTAAAGATTAATATTGGTTTCCTTTATCTTCCTCTTGATTTCTATAAGTTGTTAGTGACTTTTTCAGGACATGATTGGGTAAAGCCAAGGAATATGCCAAAAGATTCTATAGGACTCTTCTATTATATGGATTTTTTTTTTTTTTTTTTTGGTGGCACTGGGGTTCCTGGAAGCCCTTCTTCCTCCGGGCTACACTCCCAGACCTATTTTATATTTTTGAAACAGGGTCTCTTACGCCAGCACGGCTGGCTTCGAACCTGCGCGATCCTCCTGTCTCCGCCTCCCAAGCGCGGGGATTACAAGCGTGCGCCACCACGCCCGGCCTATTATATGGATTTTTAATGGGTATAGATAGAGGTGGACTTTTAGGAAATGAGATCTGAAAGACTAAAATTTGCAGAATCAAAAGCACCCTGGAGCCGGGCGTGGTGCCGCACGCTTGTAATTCCTGTGCTTGGGAGGCTGAGACAGGAGGATCGCATAGGTTCAAAGCCAGCCTCAGCTATTTAGTGAGACCCTGTTTCCAAATAAAATATAAAATAGGTCTGGGAATATAGCCCGGAGGCAGAAGGCCTCTGGGTTTCATCCTCAGTACCACAAAAAAAAGCACCCTGGAAAAAATTTTCAACATCATTAGCCATCAGGGAGATAAAAATCTAACCCCAATCAGAGTGGCAAGCATAAAGAAGTCAAATAACAAATGCTGACAAGGATGTGGGGAAAGAGGAACAATTTTTACACTGTTAGTGGGAGTGCACAATAGTTCAACCACTATGGAGATCAGTTTGGAGATTCCTTAGAAAACTGGGAATGGACCTACCATATGATCCAGCTTTACCACTTCTGGGTATCTTTCCAAAGGGGTTGAAATCAGAGAACTATAAAATATATGCATACACATGTTCATAGCAGCATAATTTGTAATAGCCAAAATATGGAACCAACCCAGGTCTCCACCAACAGATGAATGGATTGCAAAATTATGGGAAATACATACAATGGAATTCTACTCACCTATACAAAAGAACAAAATCATGTCATTTGCGAGAAGATGGAAAGATCTGGAGAACATTATGTTAAGTGAGATTAGTCAAATACAGAAGGAGAAGGGATTTATGTTTTTTCTAATATGCTCAAACTAGGGAGTATTAGGAATACGAGAGGAATTCCCGACAATGGAGGAAAAACCTCATCAAAGCAAGAAAGGAAGGAGAGGAGAGGAAGAAGCCTGAGGTTGATTAACGAAGGAGCTACATCCACATTTGTGTAAAAATATAAATATAGCATGGTTATCCTGGATACTCATTGTTGGGAGGAGGGAAGGGGAAGGGGGAGGGTACCAAACATAGTTTGAATGTATGCCATTTTCAATATGTTCCACATAAAAACAGAAGAAGAAATCTGATGTTTTCGCTAATATGCAAAAGCTAAGGAGAAATAAGTAACAGAAGGAACTCTAGTTAAAGGAGGAGATCCCATAGAGGAGCAAATAAGGCGGCCTAACTTAGAGGATGAAAGGGGGGAAGAAGGAAACTATAAAGCACATGATGTACTTAAACATATCAAAGTCAATCACTAAGCCAAGCACGGGAAGGAGAGATGGGGAGAAAATGGGGTGGTGATTGGGTAAGAGCTAACTGGGTGATATGTGCATGCATGTCTATACAAGTCTTGTATCCCATTAAGATGTATGACTACAATGCACCAATAAAAAATAAAAAATATGTAAAAAAATAAATTTATAAAAACGTATTAGATTATCATCAAGAATGAAAATTAAACATCATTCAATTTTATTTCTAGACATGTACACTAGAAATTAAATTATCTATATATGAATAAAATTATTTTTAATTAGATCATTTTCCTGTTTTTACATGAAAGCACTAGATATTTCTGAACTTTTAGGACAAACAGGAAAGAATTAAAATCAAGTTTAATTATTAGATATATGGCTTGTAGACTATATACAGGTAGAGCAATTACTTTTTGCTCTAAATTTAAGTTTAAGGTTACCAAAATGACTTCCTATGACAAATGGTGAAAAATCAGCATTCTCATTTTTTATTTTTTCTACCATTTCCTGCTTTTAAGTGATTTTTTATTTGTTTTTAAATCATAAAACTTTATAGCACTGAATTTTTGTATTATTTAACAGCTGTACAGTGAGAAATTTTATATTTATTTCTAATATTTTATTCATTATAATCATTATAATTACAATTTATTTTAATGTACTTAGTATTTGAAATGTATTTCAGATATTTATTTATTTATTTATTTATTTATTTATTTATTTATTTATTTATTTTTGCAGATCTTGGGATGGAACCCAAGGGTATTCAACCTCTGAGCTATACCCCCTGCACTAGTTTTTATTCTTTATTTTGAAACAGTCTCACTAAGTAGCAGAGGGCCTAAGTAGCTGAGGCTTTCCACTAACCAAGAACCTCCTGTCTCAGCCTCCTGAATGCTGGGATTATAAACCTGAGCCACCATGTCCAGCTTTATTTCTGATTTTTAAAGTTTGATTTAGCCGGGCATGGTGGTGCACACTTGTAATTTCTGCACTTGGGAGGTGGAGACAGGAGGATCGCGCAGGTTTGAAGCGAGCCTCGCTGGCTTAAGAGACCCTGTTTACACACACACACACACACACACACACACACACACACACACACACACACATATATGGGTCTGGGAGTATAGCCTGGAGGTAGAAGGGTTTCCAGGAACCCCAGTACCACCAAATAAATAAATAAATAAATAAATAAATAAATAAATAAATAGTGATTTACCTCTTAGTTAGCTGGATGGGAGCAATGGGTAGTTTTGTAGGCACAGCATTTGAAAATGCTATTGTTCTCTGTGCTTTTTCTGTATTTGGTAATAATTTTCTGTTGTTTTAATAAATATAAATAATATTTGGACATAAATTATAATTAGTATTTTTTCTATTTCCTTCTCGGAATTTTATAGATATGGATCCATTTGTTTTCTGGTATGTAATCTAGCTGTGGAAAGTATGAAACAAACCGATTTCCTCTCTTTCATTCACTTTTTTTTTTTTTGTGGGGCTGTGTTTATGGAAACTTCTCAGTTATCTTTGAAATAAAATCCTAAACCAGAATGTGTCTCAATACATGACATTTTTGTATTGATTTTATGTAGAAAATGGTGTGATTCTTTATATATTCATAATCACTTTTTCATTTCATAGCAGATATTTCCCTAATATGTCTGTGAATATAATTCTTCAGATACATTGGTGACTATCCCATGGCAGAAGTAACACTTACACTTTCGATATATACTTTCTGGTTTTTTATATCTCATTATTTTAATAATTTTGTTCTTTTTCTCTATTGCAGTCAAAATAACAATCTCATGCCATTCTTTTGTGAGTTATTTGCGATTCACCTTTATCTTTACTAACTTTTCCTAACTCATTTACTTCTTCAGTTAAAAATGTTGGGTTTTTTTCAGATTGTTTCCATACTTCAAAAATGCTTCTTTGTTTTCTTATTGTACCTTTTTGTATGAATTCTTATTCTAATGAATTCCTTTTTTAAGTTCTTCTAAGATAAGAGGTATTCTCAGAGCATTTCCCTTCTTTAATAAAACAATGAGCTTTGAAAGTTTTATCTTTTGCCAGTCATATTTTCTTCCTTCTGTTCTTTCAAAATATCTTTTTTCAGTTGTCATGCAATTAATATAAGTGGGTCTATGAATAATTAAAGTTAAAAACTTAAAATATTTATTGCCTAGTTAGGTTTCTGAACAATATCTGAAGGAAGATTTCACTGTATTAGCAGGTGGTTAAGTCTTGGTCATGAGATGGAGGGGCGCATTCTGCTTCCATGTCACTGCAAACATTACCATGAGTATATTGATAATGTGAAGCCCGATAGTGATTTTGATTTCTACTAAGTTCTTCATATCCCATTCTGTTAAAAGATTTCTATTCTCTCTGTATCTCAGTCTGTACCTCTGTCTTTCTGTTTTTCTCTCTCAATTTTTTCTATATCCATACTTATTCTCCTTGAACTTTGGAACATTAGTGATAATCATGAGATTTTTAGAAATTCATCATATTCCTTTCTACTACTTTGTATTTGATTCATAGAGTCAGGCATTCAATCAAGAGTTCCAGAATTCTATGAATGTATAGTGTGTGTGTGTGTGTGTGTGTGTGTGTGTGTGTGTGTGTGTATAATACATTTAGTAATTTAGCCTAATATCACTCTGCTATCTTTTGACAAAGCATTAATATAATGTTTTCTAAATAGTATAAAAATTTTTATGTTAATTTCTAATGACTTAAAAAATCCATCATCTTTTTTGTTGTACTGGGGATTAAACCCAAAAGCTTTCTACCTTCAAGTTTCATCCCAGTTCTATTTTATTTTTAAATTTGAAACAAGGTATCACTAAATGATGAAAGGCTCACTAAGTTGCTGAGTCTGGCTTTAAACCTGTGATCTTTCTGTCTCAGCCTCCCAAATTCTGAGATTATAGATGTGCTCCATTGTACCCAGCTGAAAATCTGTCAACTTTTAAAATGTATAAGACCAACAAAATTAAAATTTAGAATGATAATTTAATGCCATGAATGGCATTTTATTATGAAATGATATTGTTTCTCAGAATGTGAATGGTCTGCTTACTGCTCCATCTCAGGTTTTTTGTTTTTGGAAAACTGAAATCTTCCTGTTCTAGCAGGAGGCTTAGGTTTCTCATTCCTTCTTAGCATTTGAATTATGGCTGTTGGTATGATCATGCATATTAAATTCATTCTCCCTTATTTTTTAATTATTTAACATATTCAATGTTATAGTCACTGTGAACAGTGGATTTACTTGGACATACTTAAATGTAATGTGTTTTAGAATAATTCTTAAGGTAATTATTTAAAATTTCATCAAAATGAAAATACAGTCCTTCAAAAAACAGTATAGTCCTTTCACACGTCTAGAGAATATGGCTCCCAGCAACCTCCTTTGTGAAAATTCTCTTTACTTCTAAAGATATGTCAGTGAAGGACAGAAACAGGTTGATTAAACAACAGTTAATGTAGATAGAGATAGCCAGAGCCATGTGCCTGCAATTTCATATCTTCTACCTGCAAATATGTACTATTTACAAGTCAAGTGCTGGTGAGAAAAAGAAAAGAAAATTACCTATAAATTGAACTCAGCCCCACATGGGAGTTTAAGACTTTCATATCCTGAAGCATATTCTAAGGCATTTCAATTTACAGCTTGTATACTTTCTTTTTAAAGTTCTGTATTCTTTAAATTTGTTGTCTTGGTGTTTTCATTTTAAGATCTGTATAATCAGCAACATCTTTGCTCTGTAAGGGGAAAGTAAAATCCCATTGCTCCAGTGTCATTTTTGATGTAGTTCTTTAAGAAAAAAAAAAGAACAAGCATCAAGGATAAAATTATGCTGCTGTTGAGCATCTAATTTTTCTATGAATGAATTGTAAAGTAAGCAAAGGGTGAGGGGAAGTGCCAGATGCTCTTTTTTTTCCAGAGGAGTGTGTCTTAACAACAGATCAGAAGTCACCTTTAAATGCTGACTACAAAGAAACCGCTGGTTGCTTATTGTGCAGAGGCAATTTTTGCTTTCTTTTTGCTGAGCTGCCAAAAGGAGCATATCTAAAAATAATTATTTCTTCCAGTTGAGCAATTAATGATGGCCTTTACAAATGACAATTTTATTGAATAGCATGAGGCAAGATGAATTAGATTTTTATTAAATGGTGTTTCCGTATTTTAAAGAATCTATGAATACCCAATGAATATGAGCCTTTTCTATCACTATTGACAAGTATACATATAATTTTTATACAAATACAGTTATAAGTAAATTTATAATACAATTATATGTATGTATATGCTTTGCTATTATATATTTCTTGCATAAAAGTATTATAGAAGGCAAATTAATATATTCTTTTTGGGGGTTATCAGGGATGGAATCCAAAGGCATTCTACCTCTGAGTTACATCCCCAGCCTTCTTTTTTTAGTGTTTTTATTTTTAAAACAGGATCTCACTGAGTTGCAAAGGGCTTTACTAAGTAGCTGAGGCTGTCGGTGAACCACCATCCTCTGGTGTCCACCTCCATAATGCTGGAATTAAAAGCGTGTGCCTCCATGCCCATCTAATATATTCTTGATAGAATTGAACTATTTATTCTCAAAAATTTTATGTATTATAAATCTTCCAGGGGTTTCTGTCCTTATTAGTTTTACTAATTCTATCATTTCTATCAAATATCAAATTTTTGGTGGACAATAAAGAATAAAGGCATTTTTCTTTATCATTACATTGATTGACTTGAATCCCTGCAACTACTTCCCTTCCCTATTCAATCCTGAAGGTACAGACGAAGGAATTAACAATAGAAACAATAAATTTTCTCAAAAGTAAGCTAGAAACAGTAGCTAAACAGACCTGTAGATTTAATGAACTTTGTCTATTTTGTCTATATTAGCCAAGTTCTAGATCAGCTTCAGCCTTTCTTTTCTCCACCTGATCCAATAGCATCTGCCTCAGGAACTGGTTTCCTAACCCTCCTAACCCAGGAATGTCTTCAGGCTCAAGTGCTACAGGGTTCAGTGCTTGGTCCTGCCTTGTTCTCTTGGAGTTCCATGTCTCTCAGAGAGCTTTCATGTGCTAATTCTAAAATTCATAATACATCCTACAGCTATATCCAATCCCCAATCTCATATGTTCCACAGGTTACTCAATATTTCCATTTGGATGTATTTAAGATAAACCAGATGTGGTGGCTCATGCCTGTGATCTTAGTACTTGTGAGTACTTGTGAGGCTGAGACAGGAAGACCACAAGTTCTAGGTCAGCAATTTAGTGAAGAACTCAGCAACTTAGTGAGATCCTGTTTCAAAATAAAAAGTAAATGTCTAAATGTGTAGTTCAGAGTTAGAACATACCTATATTCAATCCTCAGTACCAAAAATAGATAAAATTTCCAACAATGAACTGGTTTTCACTGACACATCTCTAAGACTTACTGATCTTCACATCTTAGGTAATAGCAAATGATAATTATAAGTTTGTAACATAAAAATGCCAATGTCTTACTTTGCTTCTCCAGCACCATGTATCTAGTTTGTGAGGACAGTGCACCAGCTCTTTCTTCAAAATACATTCACAGGACAACCATCTTTCTCCATATGTTCTTCTAGGACGTTGGTCTGTCCCACCACAATATTTCACCTGGATTACTGCAAGTATTTCATAAATAACTTATTTATTTTGCCTTAATTAGCTAGGGAATACTCCATTTGAAACATAAGCCAGACACTGTCAATCTGCTACTTAATATCCTGAGTGGCTTAATAATTTACTCAGAATAATTCACTTAAGTTCAATTTAATAAACTCTGCTCCATGACCATCTTCCTTGTACCTCTACCCTAATTCATCTACATCACTCACAGTGAATCCTTGATTTTTTCATAAGCCCAGAAAGAATATCATCATCTTACTCAGTTTCTTTAATTTGAATACTAATCCACCAAATGTCACCTAGACTGTTTCCTCCCTGGTCCCCTCTAAGTTCTACTTGATCACCTTCTCTATGAAGCTTACTCTGATCAATGAAATACCGCATTTTCTTCACATTCCTCCCCATAACACTCATGTTATTTATCCTGCTCAGTTTTATATTTCACCTGCTTTCTAATAAACAACATATTTTCCTACCTTTTATATTAAGTATTTGTTTTCTACAGAGCCAGCTATACTGTAAGCTCCCCCAGGGCAATGAAACATCTGTTTGGTTTACTGAACAATCTTGGTCATTTTTTCACCAATCAGCAGATTCTCTATATAGGTCATTCTGATCACCTACATTTCCTTTTGCTATCTGAAAACAAATTTGCCTTCAGGTTCAGATTCAATTGACCCAGTTGATAGTACTAATTATCACAGAGTGTCTGGCTGAAAAGAACTTTCTCATAATGCACTTATCTCCAATTTTTTTTCCTGACACTTAACACCTTGGAGTATAATAAAAAGTAGTGAAAAAGTTTATGTATCTACTTTTAGTAATTGTGCCATTATATATTTTAGTGTTGGAGCTATTAGTTATGGTATATATTTTCAATGTGCAATTCTATTTTATGTGCATTTCTCATCTAGGATTTAATGATATTTATGTGCATAACCCATATCAAAAATTATCTAATTTATTTTAACTTTAAGCTCTGTGTTTTTATTATTATTATACTAACTTTTGGAAAAATATTTAAAAATTGTATGATTAACTCAGGTTACCTATACAACAAAATTCTTAATAAAATAAATAGCAACTAATAAAACTACATATTATTTAAGAATATTGATGTAGCTAAAGTTTATGCTTTTCTTGAACCAGAATTTCAAAGCACAGCTCACAATACTCCACAATACTACTTGGCAGATAAATTTCTACATTCTTGGAAACAGCATAAAACTCTAAGAAGATACTATTTTTAGTACTAAAATCTATACTCACTGTTTACTAGGAAGTTGCCTTAATCTCACATGAAATGAAAGGCCGTGGAGTTGTATAATTTTCTTCTAAGAAATAAGGAATTATGTTTTAAATGAATCTGCATCCCATCTCCAAGGACCTTGATGCACTAAGAACCAATGTTATAAGTTAAGAGGTTCCAGCTTCTTTCCAACTGGCAGAGTCATTAGATGTCACTCACAAGCATAGCAAATCCCATCAGTAATGGTAGCTCACATTAGGCCTGGACAAAGGAAAGATAGGTTGCACGCTTATGCACATTTTTCTTTTCTAACTATAATTCCATCCTTCCAACTTCCCCCAGAACTGTCTCTTTGTAACAGCATAATAGTTGAGAACTAGAGCACTAAAATCTTAGAAAGAAAAATAAAACATAAAATTTGGCTAATGGGAGTGGTTCTTAAATCTTATTTACTTTGATTAAAATAAAAACATTTGTCATATAAAATAGAAATGTAAACTTAAATTTTTTAAAATAAGATATTTTATAATATAAAAAATAATGCCCCAAATGAGTTAAAAATAGAGCTATTAATCTCATTTAACAAGGGAGAAACCATATTTGGAAGGGGTAAAGTGTCTTGTATAGCTGAGGTCATCATAAGTGAAGTAATGACATAGAAACAATATTCAATTCAGTTCAAATTCAGAATTTTGACTCTACCACCTAATTATAAAGTTGGGCAAGAATGATTTCTCAAGTTTTCTTTGTCAAAATAATGAGAAATAGCCGGGAGTGGCGGCGCACGCTTATAATCCCCGCTCTTGGAGGCAGAGACAGGAGGATCGCGCAGGTTCGAAGCCAGCCACGGCCGCTGGCTTAGGAGACCCTGTTTCCAAATAAAAATGTAAAAACAGGTCTGGGGTATAGCCCGGAGGTAGAAGGGCTTCCAGGAACCCAGTACCACAAAAAAAAAAAGAGAAATAACAAATAATAATAATGTATAATTCTCTCATTCAAGTCATGAAGAGATTAAAAAATCATGGTTTAAATGGCCAGAGTAGAAGATATCACTTGTTCACAGAAACCAAACTGTCAAATTTTCTCAAGCAAAAACTTTTGGTGATCTACATCCAACACATGGGTCATTCAGATTTCATTTCTTTGCCGGGCGTGGTGGCGCACTCTTGTAATCCCTGCACTTGGGAGGCGGAGACAGGAGGATCGCGCAGGTTCGAAGCCAGCCGCGCTGGCGTAAGAGACCCTGTTTCAAAAATATAAAATAGGTCTGGGAGTGTAGCCCGGAGGAAGAAGGGCTTCCAGGAACCCCAGAACCACCAAAAAAAAAAAAAAAAAAAAAAAAAAAAAAAAAAAAAATTCATTTCTTTGACTCTTAATGACAACTGAAAGAAAGGTTAGTTAATTTCATCCTTTCTTCTGGCATTATTAAATTTGAATGGTAGAGAGCTTCTAAAGAAGAATAAAAATGTTTCAGTGAAACCCCAATTGTTTGTAGTCAGCTATTTAGTCAGTGTTGAAAATTTACTACATTTTACTTTTATGACTGATTTTTTTTTCTGCACAGGCTGGCAGGTATATAAATATTCATTGAGGTTACTAAAAGTAAAAAGCAGCAAAGTCACTATATTGCTTATTGCCTATATTCCCAAAATAATAATAATATCCTCCAAATGTTGCATTTGCATAAGGAACAAACATAAAACTTTAAAGAATTTACTTAAAGGTAAGATGGCTGAACTCACCATCATACAGATAAATGAAAAGATTATTAGTAAATGAGGTTAAATATCAGTCTCAGATATGGTACCCAAACCTGGTATCCAGTTAAAATTATTTTCTACATTATCATTGCAATTACTTTTGTTAACATATAAAGAGCAATATTTAGGAATCACATCAATTAATGTATCACGTAATAAAAAAAACTTTATGAGAAAACTTATCAACAACATTGTAGCCTTAGAGCTGGATTATGGTGGTTCTTGGGAGAAGCCAGGAGGATTGTAGGTTTGAGGCCAGCCTTAGCAACTTGGCAAGACTCTCGACAATTAATGAGATTCTGTTTGAAAATAAAAAATGATAAGGAAAGTGGGGGTAGCTCAGAGATAGAATGTCCCTGAGTTCAATCTCTAGTATAAAAGAAAACATTAGAAATAGTATACCCCATTGAATTAATTAGAAAATCTACACAGTTTAGCCAATTAACTCTCAAGTAAGGGGATACAAAAAGAAGTAACAACCAAACAATATTATTTTTTTCTTTCTTTAGGATATTATCTCATTGAAATTCATTAAAAGCAAAATAAAACAAATTAAATCAAAATTTTAAAATCCTGCATGGCAGAGAAGTTAAATAAGCATGTACTTTATTTGAAACAAAACAATGTCTTTTTTTTTTTTCATTTGTATCAGTGTCCAAAGTACAGCTCCAATTGAAACAGAACACTACACTATTTCACTGGAGTCAGCCAAACTCCCTGCATTTAATATACACATAACCTGCTTTATATTTCAAAGACTGAGTTCAAATAAGGTTGACACTTTATTTGGATCATCTTTCTTTCCATCACTACTAAATAGAGAATCCTTTATCCTGTTTTATAGTTTATATTTTTTTTGTGTGTATGTGTGGGTCTGGGGATGAAACCTAGGGGCATTCCACCTCCGAGCTACAGCCCCTGCCCTATTTTTATTCTTTATTTTTTGAAACAGGTCTCACTAAGTTAAGGAGGGCCTCACTAAGGAGCTGAGTCTGTCCGTGAACCAGGATACTCGCGATACTCCAGTCTCAGCCTCCCAAATGCTGGGATTATAAGCGTGTGCCACCACAACTGCCTACAGTTTATACTTTTAACTGTATTTACTAGCCCCACATGTTAAGAAAAAGTTAACCACTTGTATTTGTTTCTTGATAAACTCGAGTGTTCTTTTATCTACTGAAATCCAGTGAATTTCTTTGTTTAAAAAATCTGATAAGCCGTGCGTGGTGGCACACGCTTGTAATCCCTGCGCTTGGGAGGCAGAGACAGGAGGATTGGGCAGGTTTGAAGCCAGCCACGCTGGCTTCAGAGACCCTGTTTCCAAATAAAAAAGTATAAAATAGGTCTGGGAGTGTAGCCCGGAGGTAGAAGGGCTTCCAGGAACCCCAGTACCACCCAAAAAAAAAAATCTGATAAATATATTTATGATAAATGAATGAAAATGTATCTATATGTATGAATAAAAATACAATTGTGCATGTTATACAACATAGCACAGAAAATGGATTGCATATTTAAAATGTGCTAGTAATTCAAAAACACAATTTTTATGGAACTGCCTGTCATATAATAAAATTCAACGAATGTTAACTGTTTTGATTATGTACCTGTGTTCTCCACCAGTCAACCAGCCAAACCCTTGAATTTCTAAGAAATTATATGACAGAGATTTTATGTTCATCTTCCTCATATTCTGTGATTACTACTCAAGGAAGAGCTACAAAGACACAAAACCATTAAGGTTACTAAAAGGCTTAGTGATTTTATTATACGGATTATTGACAATACTCCCCTATTCTCAAGGAATTTCTGACCACCACTCAGTTTCAGTTGTGTACTTGATTTTCTTTCATTTTATGGCTAGTAGTATAGCTTGTATGTATAGGCTTATTTCTCTGACATAATTTAAACTTCTTGAAGTCAATGTGCATATATTGTTTTTCTATACCTCCAAATTCAGTACCACTCTTGACAGTCTTTTTTTTTTTTGGCACACAAAATAACATATCCATTGAACTTTTAAATGAAACTATACAGCTAATTGTTTCCCAAGTAGCAAATTAGTATGGACTAGTTTCATTTAGTTTATTTTTTCCTTTTTCCTGTGTTGCAAAAGTTCTTGTAGTGCATAAAAATCATAGCAAGCAAAGTATTGGCCATTGCTCAGGACTTTAGGAATAAATAGGACTTTTTCTTTTCTTTGGGAGTAATTATTTCATTAGAAAAGCAAATTACATTTTATTTGTGCCATATACACCACCCTTCCACAGTATATTGGACTAAGTTATTAAGAGTACAATAAGAGTTTCCAACTACTACCACTTAAAATACCAAATACAAATGTCAGATTGAAAAATGTACTTAAACAAAATTGGTCAGAAATAAACACAAGACAAAAATCTCAGCCATCAAGTAACAAAATAGAGAAATACTTAAGCTTCAGAAGATGGTATATATCAAGAAATATGGGGGAAAGTGTCAAAAGCAGATCTAGTTGTTGAGGCCAGCTCACCAATATGCATGGAAACAAAAGGTAAAGCCTTATACATATTCAAATAAGCATGCTACAAATGATTAACTTTGTAGTACTTAAAAATTTTCCTATAAGTGAAATATAATAGATTATCTCCATGTTTCATTTCATGGAAGCCAACCAAAAGGGTTTCTGGCTACCAGAGCCACCACTTACAGGGTAGGACAGGCAGGACTGAAGTTTAAGAATTGCAGAACCATGGTGGTCTATTCCTAGGTTTTTTGGGAATCTCTATACTGATCTCCCTAGTGGTTATGCTAATGTATAGTCCCACCATCAGTGTATATGAGTTCTTATTTCTCTATTTCTTTTGTTACTATTTGTATTCTTGATGTTAAAAAACAGCACTGGGAATGGATCCACCATATGATCTATCTCTACTCCTTAGTATTTTTTAATCTTTATTTTATATACTCCTTGGTATTTTTTAAAGCATTAAAATTAGAATAGTAATACATGTATACCCATGTTCATAGCAGCTCAATTCACAATACCCAAATTTCGGGAGCAATATAGGTATCTGTCAACAGATGAATTGATAAAGAAAAGATTGGCATATACTCAATAAAATGCTACCAGCCATAAAGAAAAACAATATTATGTCATTTTCATAAAATGGATAGAACTGGAGAATATTATGCCAAGTGAGATCAACCAGTTTCAGAAATTTAAGGTTTAAGTTTTCTCTCATACGTAGATGCAAAATATAAAAATAGGAAACATAGGAACTTTAAATAATGAGAAGAGAGATCAATAGAATAGTAGAGGGGGGTTGGAGGAGAGAAACAGGGAAGGACAAAGAAAGACTGAGGAAGGAAACAGTTCAAATAATCTATGTCAGTGTGTGAAAGCATTGCTACCAATTTCACTAACATGTAAGGAAGAGGAAGGGTTAGCAGGGTAAAATGTAGAACAATAAACTCTAAAAGCTCTGCACATGTGTGTTTGTATTACACTGAAGCTTACTATGATGTATAATCTCAAGGTAATAATAATAATAAAAGTATTTTAAAAAGAGAGAATTATGTCATGAACTGAGGTCCTGTTCACATGCACACTCCTCACAAGATGCAGGAATAATATCAAAATTATAATTATCATTTTAGTTAATATTCAATATATTAATCAGTATTAGTTGATATAATTAGAAAATATTTATAGCCTCATTAAGAACAAACAACCCAAGACCCAAGGGATCTCTTTTTGTCACTAATGACACACATAAAACCCAGCACAACAAAAAGGACATGATAAAAATTATAGACTACTCAAGCAATTATAACTTGAATATTCAATTAGATGTTTTCACAACTTTTGAATGTTCACTAGTTATTTTGATTTTTATTATCAAAAGACTTCAAAGATTTATTTTTAATTTTGGACACAAATATATACTTTGCTGTTTAGAGTTTTTTAAAAAAATTACAAAATGTATCGCTTCTTAACCATAACTGCTAAAACTGCTTTACAATAATATTTAAAAGTATTATTATTATAAATAGTTATGGCTCAGAGACATAAAGTAAATATAATGCTATCTGGGTTCCACTCCCAGTACCACAAAAAAAATATAATGCTATCTATGACTTCATTTTTATATTATATCAAATACTTTAAATAATTTTAAAACTTTTAACAGTAAATAAGTATACTTAAATGAGTACTTTTTAAGCAAATAAAATATACTTTGAAATAGGTCTTCTCTATTGAAATAATAGAGATTTTATCTCTATCATTAAATTATATTTGTATATTCTAGTAACACTATCATTGCTTTCTGCTTTTCTAGAGTCTTTTTTTATAACAGATATCTGAATATATAATAGTTTACTTTAGGGAAACTCATAATTTGATGATGAGTCAAAGAACAAGATTCCTTGTTCGATGTCTTCGCATTTTACTCAGTTTAGAATTTTAGTTGTTCTTTGTTTTTTTCTGTATATCTACTTTTACATTAACCCTGCTTCTTTTAGAGTTGGTTGCTTTAAATAAAGCCGCTTGCTTCTGCATATCAGAAAGATAAAGTATTGGCTAGGATTTAAATTAGAAATCTGCAAATCCATCATAAACTGACTCAGTTTCATTTGTATGTTTCCAGCCTGCTCAAGGGCAGTATGTGAAGTAAGTCAATATCATGCGTGTAATTGACTGATTGCTGTTAATTTGAAATATGTGAACTTAAGGACTGTCTTTATATAAATTCGTTAACATGCCATCCTTCACTCACAATGATCAGACTCCTGGCACATCACTAATAAGATATTTGCTTTGTGTTGTTTTCCTAGTGGCCATGATGAATTTGAGTTGATCCATTCCACACCCAGCAGTCTATTTATTCCCTGTGACTAATGGGCCATATCTGGCACGGCAGGATTATAGATATTATTTTTTACTTAATGGAAGATGAAAAAACTGGCAACAAAATCTATAATGTTGGCTTCATTTATAGAGCCAAACAATCATGAACTTATAAAACTAACTTGTGACTATCTAAAGTTACAAGTTGTCTGAGCATTTCATTCAAGAAAAAATTAAAATCACAGAAACTTTAATGCACTTCTATGTATACTATCAATATGCATAATATAACATGAAATTAATGATGTCAAATAAGGATGCCAATAAATTAAAGTCAATTAAAGCAAACTATCAATTTGGCAAACTATCGTATGTTTTACCTTTTGTTTTTCTTTACATGGGAATATTATTTATTTCCTTTAGCTGTTTGTTCCAGTCTTTATATCATGGGATCTTTCCTTTTTTAAATTTTTTATTGGTGCATTGCAGTCATACATCTTAAGGGGATAAAAGATGGTGGAGACATACATGCACACATCACCCAATTAGCCCTTACCCAATTCCCACCCCCTCCCTCCTTCTCATGTTTGGCTTAGTGATTGATATTGTTTGTTAACATAGACGATGTGCATTAGATAACTTCCCTCTTCCCCCCTCCCATCCCCTCAGTTAGGTCACCTTATTTGCTCATCTATAGTGTCTCCATTTTTGTCTAGAGTTCCTCCTATGACCCATTGTCACCTAAGCTTCCACAAATTAGGGTGAGTATCTGATTTCTTCTTTTTTGTGACTGACTAATCTCACTTAATAATGTCCTCCAGTTCCACCCATTTCCCTGCAAATGATGTAATTGTGTTTTTCTTTATGGCTGAGTAAAATTACATTGTGTACATATCCCATGGTTTTATAATTAATTCATCTCTTGAATCAGCTTCAGTCAACTCTTTCACAGGGACGGAATTAGACATCACTTTGGGAAGCTCTCCTTCCAGATTCTGGATACTAATATCTCCTTTGTTTCCATCTGGAGGAGATACACCTTCTTTCTGCAGTTATTAGCACTGTGTAATTTCAGTATATATTTTTTACTTTTCTAATCCTTCAAACACCTGTTTAACCAAACTTCTAGAGTATCATATTTTCTTTGATTAAATATATAACAATAACTTCCTATTTTCCTGATCCTTTTGATAAAGTGCTGTAAGAGAAAGTTAATATTTTGGGATATTAGATAATTTTATTCAAAAATTATGTAAAATTTTCAATCTCTAGTGCATGTTTGCAATAGAAATCAATTTAGTTCACTCTATTGTTTGTTAAAACCCATTGCTTCTTTTAATTTGTTACTGAGAACAAACTATTAGGCTTAAGTAATACATTAAATTGTAGAGCTTAAAGACATTAGTGGGCATCTGTTTTTTGCTTGTTTGTTTGTTTGTTTGTTTGTTTGTTTGTTGCAGTACTGGGGATGAAACCCAAGGGCATTCTACCTCCAAGCTACACCCCCAACCCTATTTTTTACTCTTAATTTTGAAACAGGGTCTCTCTGAATTGCAATGAGCCTCAGTAAGTAGATGAGACTGTTCTCAAACGTGATCCTCCTGTTTCATCCTACCAAATGTTGAGATTAGGAGCGTGTGCCACCACACCCAGTTGGTTTTAGTTTTGACTTTGTTTTTGTTTCTGGTATTGTCTATGATCTTTGGGTAATAAATGACCTTTGAGGAATATATTCCCTTTTCTGCCATTATCTCTCTCTCTCTCTCTCTCTCTCTCTCTCTCTCTCTCTCTCTCTCTCCCTCCCTCCCTCCCTCCCTCCCTCCCTCTCTCTCTCTCTCTCTCTCTCTCTCTCTCTCTCTCACACACACACACACACACACATGCACACACACACACACACACACATTAACACACACCATGTGATCTTGGTTTGCCAATGATACATATGTGGCTAGCTGAAAACAAGAGAGATAATATTTTAGATAAAAAAATAAAAAAATGAAATGTTTTATAAATCTGAAAGCACTTAACAAAAGAAAACGCTAACCTCAGCTTTGAAACCTAGCAAAAGTTACATATATACTATTAAAATCTAATCCAGCCAGGCCGGGCATGGTGGCGCACGCTTGTAATCCCAGTGCTTGGGAGGCTGAGACAGGAGGATCACACAGGTTCGAAGCCAGCCTCAGCTACTTAGTGAGGCTCTCAGCAACTTAATGAGACCCTGTTTCATAAAATATAAAAGAGGTCTGGGAGTATAACCCGGAGGTAGAAAAGCCCCTGGGTTCTACCCCCCAGTACCACAAACATACACACACCACACAAACACACACACACACACACACACACACACACACACACACACACACAAGAATCTTGCAATCTGAGGACTGAACTAATTCATTTAAAGCCTTAATCCATTATATCAGCATCTATATCTAAATTTAAAGATAGATAATATCTATCTCTAGATTTTCTCACACGCACTTTTTGTGCTCTGACACTTTATCCATTCCTAGGTACATGTAATGAAAACTTAGCTTCTTTTTGGAGTGCTAGTTTTCAGAGCACATTGGCATTAAAGGCTCAAAAATGTGATTGATGTTTTGGAGCATAAGTGAAAGCCTAATGTCTGTCTTAGTCTTTGGCTAAAATAGTGTCCCTAGATCTGTTTACTGCTGTGCAATTTCTCCATCTCCCTTTCTATTCTGCGTTTGTCTTCACACCTTTCCTGTTTCACTGATCTTTCAGTTCTCAGCAACTCCCTAACTCCTTGAGTTAGTCTACTCTACTATTGGTGAAAGATGCATGTCCTTTGCCTAGAACATTCCTTTATCCATTCTACTCACCTTGAAGAGAGAGAGAGAGAGAGAGAGAGAGAGAGAGAGAGAGGATGTGTGTGTGTGTGTGTGTGTGTGTGTGTGTGTATGTGTGTGTGGTGTATGGTGTTTCATGGAGGGGAGGGTTACATTTTCAAGTATTAATTAAAGAACAGTTGAAAACGACATTAAAACCTTGTTGGTAATAAAGAAAACTGATTCAAACTTGCAGAAAGCTATTTACTAATACACAAAAATATTTATTGTATCAATTACTATAAAAATAACACTTTTATATGCCAAGAAATATATGCCTAGACATGACACCTGTGGGCATATGCGACAAAGCCTGAGTCCTTAGCAACTGATACTGGACTAATAGTAGAAAAATCACAGAAATAAATGTCTAATAGTGTGAAAAATAATCAACAAAATGTCTACTAGTTTGATGTTTATAAGAACTATAAATAGTCAGGTGTGGTGGTGTGAGGCTTTCTGTAACTTAGTGAGATCCCGTTTCAAAATAAAGAATAAAAAATCGAACTGGGGGTGTAGGTTGGAGATAGAATGTCCCTGGGTTCCACTTCCAGCACTACAAAAGAAAAAAAACACGGATTTTTTTGATCAGATGACAAATCAGTGGAAAAATCTGTATTTGGAGAAATAGGAATCAATGGCCTGGCATGGTGGTGTGCACTTGTAATCCTAGCAATTGTGAGGCTGAGACAGGAGGATCAAGATTTGAGGACAGCTTCATCTACTTAGTGTGGCCCTTTGCAACTGATTGAGGCCTTGTTTAAAAATAAAGAATAAAAAATTGGGCTGGGAGTGTAGCTCGGAGGTAGGATGCCTCTGGGTTCCATCCCCAGTACAAGAAGAAGAAGAAGATGAAGAAGAAGAAGAAGAAGAAGAAGAAGAAGAAGAAGAAGAAGGAGGAGGAGGAGGAGGAGGAGGAGGAGGAGGAGGAGGAGGAGGAGGAGGAGGGGGAGGAGGAGGAGGAGGAGGAGGAGAACAAACATAAAAGAATACAAAGAGAAAGGCAAAGTAAGAGTGGAGGTGCCATAAATGTTTGTTACCAAGGGCATTTTATATTAGTGTCATAAATGTAAAGAACTCAAAAAAGGGGGAGATTAGGACATGCTACTATCTAAGGGAAGAACAATCTGCATAGAGGGAATTAGGTCTAGAGAGTGCTGGAGGAAGGAGCATGCTACATATGTTTGAAGGGAACAAATGAATTGTAGATGGTAATGACTAGATTGGAGCAGAGAAAATCAGAGAAGTTGAAACCATGAGCTCATATAGGGTTTACTAAGACATGGTAAGGATTTTGACTTATCTAGTGAGGTATACAGTGATGATTTTTTTTAATCAGAAAGATATGACATGACTCATATCTTATGATTATACTCATTCTTGCAAAAAGAAATTATTATGGAGGTGCCCATATCAATCATATTTATATTAATGCAAATGGCCTCTTCTCTCTCTCTCTCTCTCTCTCTCTCTCTCTCTCTCTCTCTCTCTCTCTCTCCCTCTCTCTCCCTTATATTAGATTTCAGATACTTTTCACACTGCCAAATTGGAGATGTTATTCATCTGGACCTATAATTTTAGATTTTAGAGGTGAAAATCCAGATTGGAGAGTCACAGTTAAGTCCTTAATATACAAAGTATATTGAAAACCTTACTTATATGCTTAAAGTGAGGTCATTTAGAAAATGAATATAAATAGATCTTGAAATAGTTTGTGTTTTTGAACCAGAAATTATATTTCTCATGAGTTATCCTAAGATTATTATCATACAAAGTAAAAATTAAAATCCTGGTACAAGGATATAACTATAAATATATTTATTTCATGAAAAGACTTAAAATTACTAATTTTATAGAATTATTATGGTAAAGCTATGAAAATAAAATAATAGGCTCATTTACAACTAACACTAAATGTTACTGAGACAGGAGGATCACAAGTTGGATCAGCAACTTACTGCCTCAGCAATTTACTATGGCCCTCAGCAATTTAGTAAGACTGTGTTACACAATTAAAAACAAATTTAAAAATTGGAAGTAGAGCTCAGAGCTAGGGTGCCTCTGGGTTTCAATCTTCAGTACCCCTCAAAATAAGAGTACTTAATAGCATAGTCTCTATGTAAACATATGCATATACTATAAATATATATGTGTATATGTATTTTATGTATATATATACACACTATATATGTGTACATTTATATATTTTATATATATACATGTAAATGGAATAAACATATATATATTAAAATATAGGACTTTACATAACTTTCTAAGAAGAAAATGGCAAAATATTTTACAGAATTATTGGGTTTTAAATATCACATATTTATTTTTATTTTTTATTGAATAAGTGCTTATCACTTCCCATTTCATATTAATAGCAGAAAAATTCATCATACAAATAAACTTAAAATTGTTCCCCAAATAACTTAAGCTTTAACTCTTTTATACATTTTTTCTGCAATAATAATACCTTACTCTGTGGGAAATCTCAGTTATTTCCTATCTAAATTTTAAGCAATAGTTAGTTTGAAACTTGGATCACATAGAGATGGGAAACATTTCAAACACCTTATTCTGTTTTGCTAGACTACATCAAGGAAGAGTAGACTCCTATGAGGAAGTGCCTAATGATACCATGCAATCAAAATATAAAGGTGAGGAGCCCGGCGTGGTGGCGCATGCTTGTAATCCCAGCATCCTGGAGGCTGAGACCAGAGGATTGCGGTTCGCGACATAGCCTCACCTACTGAGTGAGGCTCCCTGCAATTTAGTGAGACCCTGTTTTAAAATAAAGAATAAAAAATAGGGCAGGGGGTATACCTCAGAGGTCGAATGCCCTGAGGTTCCATCTCCAGACCTGCAAAAAAAAAAAAAAAAAAGAATATAAAGGTGAGGCACTATTTATTATTTATTTGTGAAAATTTGAAACTAGCTATGAAATTCATTATAAAAGGGCACAATCAACTGTGAAAATTGTACTCGGTGTTTGCTAACTTTTAACGTTTCACATACTGATGTAGATTTGATTTTCTCTTATTTCTAGTCCATGGGCCAAATTTTAACCACAGATATATGTTACAAATATTTTTCCATAATAAAAGTTAGGGAAATGGTGACTTGGGGTTACTGCTACAAAGAAAATTGTCTAACACACATGATAAATTAATTTCAAAAGAACTTATACCTTGAATAAGCAATCATCTTAATAATACTATGCTTCTCAGAGAACTCAAGGTGTCTCTTCTGTGTAATTTAATTTATCTTTATATACACAATAATAATATTTATAAATAAAAATTTAAACTCACATGGCTTAAATAATTCTTATTATTCAGCCCTTTATTATTTATTCTATATTTTCTCTCATATATAGAGGTAGGTGATGAAGACATACATTTTTGTCTTTAATAAAAACAGTGAACAATACAAAATGTTGAATGTTATTAGCTCAAGATCAAGAGCCATTTTGAGAATTAAATTTCATCTCTTATGACTTAGAAAAGAGATATTTTTAAAAGCGTACACTTTATTTCTTGTTGCCTAAAAATACATATGAAAAAATGTCCTACTTTATCTATGTACAAATGCTTTCTATAATTTGACAGCTTGGAAAACTGCTTTATAAAATGAGTTTTTACAATGTTTCTTTCTTTAGTAACTTTGTGTTATTTTCCAAATGTGGTTACCTTTGAAATTTCTTCTAAAGAAACACTCACACAATGATGTTCTTGGTATTAAATCTAAATGATTAACAAAGCTCATACATACATCTTCACAAAACGCTCATGTTAGAGTGGTAGGATTTCTCCACATGATCCCTTAGTATCACAACACTGCTGCCAATTATTACGCAATTAAGAAAATACTTTGTATATTTATTGTATTAAATAATAAGCCACAGTAATACTGGCTGGCAATCTAACAACATGATTAATATTTTATTCCACAGTGAATTTTAAAAATTCCTTCTACTAAAAGATTGCCCGAAAGGAATAACAAAGTGACCAGGTTAATTTGTGCCTCTTTGTGAATTCTACACTTGAGGTAGTAGCATATAGCAAGATGACCAAAAGTCTAAGAGATAACATAACTCTAATACTCAAACTCCAGAACATATAAATTTCGATCTTTGTAACAACCAGAGAATCTGGATACAGAAATATTGTAGTGCACAATGAAATAAGCTCTCTTCACAGACCTTATTTTCTCTAAACCAATTCCCTTCATACTCTGATCCATTTGAACTTAAAATTAGCAAGTGAAGTATTGAAGAAACTTCCCATGAAAACGTTGGAATAAAAACATAATATTGTATGCTTTAATTAGACCATAATTTTTCTTTGAGGGGGATTACTATCATCTTTGCCAAAGGAAGAAAGCAATTTTGTGCCAAAGTTAACATGACAATCCGAAATCTGAACTTACCCATTTAGCAAAATGCTTGCAGGAAGTGACAGACTCAAGCATCTTGCTCCTTCACTTTGGTATGTCTATAATATTTGGGCAAAATTCTCATTATTTCTTTTATGAATTTGAAAAAGCACTTATTTATTTTTATGTTTTGGAAGTTGAAATGTGTTCCCGAAAGTGAGAAATCCCTTTTACTTCACCATATGCCATCTTGTCTTTTTGACACTCTAAGCCTGGAAATATCGCAAGTGTTCAGACTTCTGATTTCCAAATTATCGACTGCCAAGAAGGGAAGTGGGTATCTGAAACTCAGCCACAAACCTTGGCAAATTTCAAATTCAGAATAAAACTTTCACTTTAAAATTATGCTGAAAGTTGAAAGGGATTTTTTTTCTGTCTAATTTGTATGTTATTTCTATTGCAGCATTGTGAGTGAAAAATATTATATCCTAGAATAAAGGGATTTTCTCTTCCTCAATAGAGAGAAGTTTTGAAGTATTAAGAAGGAAATTGAAATTTCTATTTTTTACATTTAAATTCAACAATGTAAAGGGCCAAAAATTCCACCTCAGTTAAAATACTGAAGTAAGCACATCTTTTGGGATTTAGTAACAGAGGCTGTCACTAAATTTTTCGAGATATCTGAGAAAATGTCTATTCTAGACAAGGATGGCTTGTCTAGCAGTCTGGGATATAGTATGGTACAATTAGAAATAAAAAATGATAATTTTCTCCAATTGTTTATTAAATTTGTATTGTTATTGAAAAGGTACTCAAAATAAAGTTCAAAGAAATAAAATTGCTTAAGCTATTTTCTACTGTCTTTACCAGGCTTCTGATAAGTTTTAATTTTTCATTGTTACCTAAATAAAACCCAAAGAAATATAGTTATTTTATATTTTTATATTATATTTGCTAGGTTTTCTATCAGTTTTAAGTAATTTTCACTTCAGATTCAAAGTGTTTATCATTTATTGGAAGCCATATGATATTTATACTTTAGATATAAATTCAAAGTTTAGATACCTCATTCCCTCAAGAGACATCCATATAAAAACTGGACATGGAAGAAACATATTAGGAAATATGAAAATTAAAAAAGGACCTAAATAAATATAATGTAACTCAAAATGGTACATAGGCAGATTATGAAATCACATGTGTGTCTTATTTAGGAACTTTTATATTCATTTGATAAAAAATTAATATCATCTGGCTTAGATATGTACAGAATGGGACCGAACTCACCATATAATATAGCAATACCACTTCTGGGTGTCTACCCAAAAGAAAGGAAACCAAACTACCAAACTAATGCATGTGTATCTATATTCATTGCTGTATAATTCATTCACCATAGCCAAATCATGGAACCAGCCAGGTTCCATCAACAGATGAATGGATTACAAAACTATGGGATATGTACACATTGGAATTTTACTCAGCCATAAAGAAAAACACACTTATGTGATTAAGGTGACCTAACTGAGGGAATGTGAGGGGGGAAAGAGGAAAATTCTCTAATGCATATGATGTACTTAACAAACATATAAATGTCAAGTCACCAAACCAAACATGAGAATGAGGGAGGGGGAGGGAATGACATAGGAATTGGGTAAGGTCTAATTGGGTGATTTGTGCATGTATGCCTCCACCACATTTTATCCCACTAAAATGTATGACTACAATGCACCAACAAAAAATAAAATAAAATAAAAAAACAACTCTTTCTATTTCCTTTAATGCCAAAGGATACAGTGTTGAAATACAGTGATTGTAATTACTTCAAGGAGACAGTAAGGTCAGGAGACTTTTACTGCTAGGTAATTTGTGTTTTGGCAATGTGACCCTTAAGTTTGCTAAAAACACACTTAGACTGTAAATATTTGTAGAAAGTAAGAAAGCAAAATAAAAGATCTAATTCTGGGATGCCAGACATCAAGGATGCTGAAGATCTTTCATATACTTTCTTTCACTAGATTAATATATTCCATCTTGACGGTCTAACTATCAAACATTCATCTCATAATAAATGAGTCTAAGAACTGAATATGATAGAGCTTAAAATACATATGAAATATCGATAAAAATAATTTAGATGACAATATCTATCATAAACTATCAAAACCTCTAAAAATTTGGTTTTTATTTCTAACAATAAGCTGGAATTATTAACATAGGTACCAAATTTTATATATATATATATGGTATATAGTTTGGATTTCAATGTAGTAAAATTGAGAACATTGCTCTTAATTTTTACGTATAATCTTATTTTACACAATTTAGAAATACCCTTAAGTGAAAAAAACAGACTTATATTCATATCATAAAGCTTAACTCTCTACTTATCTACTAGTGGAAAAGAACTCTCCAGGCTTTGACCTAAGTGTTCTTTTGGGATCCATTCTGTGGGATACTCTGTTGTACTGGAAAAAAGAAATCAGTTTCCTGTGTTCCTAGTTATGACTTTTCATAGGCAGCCTCAGAAGATTTACCAAATTCTCTGGCAGCCAGTGTTTCAGTAATTGTCTGGTGTATTGGGATAGTCTGGTAAATGTTAACCAGCATTTGGATAACCTTAAATTTGCATGAAATAATCTACACTCTTTCACAGGGCTCTTCTTTTTCAGTCTGTTTAAAATGTAGCTTGATTTAATGTATTTATTAACTTCCCTGTTCCATAAGATATTGAAAACAGCCTTACTAATTTTCCTCTTTCCTTTATGTAACATATTCAATCTTACTTATGATTATCTCAACAAAGTATTCATTTTGATCCTTTCTTCCCACAGAAATGTCCCAATTTAAAATTAAAATTACATGGCCACCCTTGTTATTTATCTCTACCTTATTATCATATTTGAGAATGTCTCCCCCTTATGCTTTTTTAAATGGATTCAAATTTTTCCTACCTCAGCCCATTTTAGCTACTCCTGCCATATATCAAAGTACTCAAAATAAAATAAATAGCTGGTTTATATACCAACTATTTTTTTTTTTTTTTTGGTGGTACTGGGGTTCTTGGAAGCCCTTCTACCTCCGGGCTACACTCCCAGATCTATTTTTTATATTTTTATTTCGAAACAGGGTCTCTTAAGCCGGTGAAGCTGGCTTCTAACCTGCGGGATCCTCCTGTCTCTGCCTCCCAATCGCGGGGATTACAAGCATGAGCCACCACGCTGGGCCCAACTATTTATTTTTTCAAAAATAATTCTCTGGGCTCACCCTCAATTCTTCGCTTTCCCTAGTTTTGGGTGGGACACGAGGATGCTGGAAGTTTCAGAATGACCTTCCTCATATAAATGGCATTTGGCTCTGTCTGCTGGGCAGGAGCTCACCTGGGGCTGCTGTCAGGGGTCTTGGCTTTGCTCAGATTGAATAGCCTCAGATACAAGCTTTACTTTCAGAATAGAAAGACCACATTTGAAAAGGAGCCTATGGGATAGGAGAAGATTGCAGTCATCTCTAGGAACACAGTATATCAAGACTTAATAAGGGTGTGTAGGGAAACAAAGGAAGTACAGAACAAAAGTATAGATATGATCCCATGCAGCTGCAGATGTGTACACATCTTGCCCAGTTGCAGATGTGTACATAGTTATGTAAGTGCAATTAGGCAAATTGTGTGTGTGTGTGTGTGTGTGTGTGTGTGTGTGTGTGTGTGTGTGAGATACTGGGGTTCCTGGAAACCCTTCTACCTCTGGGCTACACTCCCAAACCTATTTTATACTTTTTTTATTTGGAAACAGGATGTCTTAAGCCATTGCGGCTGGCTTTGAACCTGCGCAATCCTCCTGTCTCTGCCTCCCAAGCACAGGGATTACAAACGTGCGCCACCACACCTGGCTACAATTAGGAAAATTTTAACATGCATATACATGCCACACTGGCATGGTCATATGCCATTTTGCCCAGAACCCTATATAAGGGATAGATCTGTGAATAAAGTTGCTGTTGTTCTTCTCCAGATGGTGACCCTACATATGCTTGTCACTGGCAATTTCTTACTGAAACTTCCCCTGCAACCACAACTGCCTCTTGACAGTTGGCATAGTCTGGAGGATGAGGTGATTGCTCACAGCCCCACTCCAGAGGAGCATCCCTGAGAGGAACAACCCAGGGTAAATAAAATGTTGACATCTGCGCCCTTGTGGTTCCTGGGAGCAGAAGATCTGGCAGCGTGCATGCATGGACCCCACCCAAGGTACATCCACAGTCAGAAAAAGTCCATAAGGCATTAAAAGTGCCGGGGTCAAATATTTTAACACACAATGTCAGCTTGGCAGGCCAAGAAGAACATCCCAGCTACCGTGGCAGAGGCACAGACTCCAGGGGCATGGAAGCCAACTCAGTTTGGGGGAGGAGAAAGTGCAGCATCCCCAGGATAATTGAGGTGGCTCAATCAAGCTTGATGAGCCCATTGGCAGGGCAGGGTGAGTCAGCACAGGGGTAAACATGCTGCAGACTGCTGAATGGCTGGTGGCCTTCTAGACCAGAGACTTGGCTGAGGTACCTCGTTAGTGGGGAAACTGACTAACCTGTGGCCACCTATGGAACTCACTGCTAGATGCATTGCAATGTGCAAGCATCCTGGCATCAGTTGATCTGAGAGTAGACAGGCCCCTCCTTTTTGGAAATCTGGACCCATTTATGGAATCTAAAACCACCATAGTGGGTTATGGAGGCCATCTCAGTACAATTCAAGTTGCCTTGGTGATTTTGACAATCAGTTGTTTGCCTAATAAGCATTATGACATATAGGTGAGTATATTTTGGGGTGGGCATGTTATGGGGATTGACTATGCAGACAACTAGCAGAGAATTCCAGCTATGAGTATAAGTCAAAAAGACTGTCACTAGAGAACATCCCCAGCATGCTCCCATGCAACTCCCCCAAGCCATGAAAATTGTGAATGTATATCAGTACAATTACCAGCGAGAGCATGAGAAAATTGGACAAATGATACTAAAGCAAGGCACAAGTGTATCCACTCAACTCATACCCAGTTTAACTCTCCTTATGGTCAGTGAGTTTACCTGATGGTTCCTGATGCATGACAATGAACTGTTTGGAGCTAAACAAAGTTACACCACAATTGCATGTAGCAGTATCCAATAGTTCAGAACTGATGGATTGTCTGTGGCATGAACTGAAACAGTTTCATTATGTTATAGACTGAGCAAGCTTTTTACTCTTGACATTACTCTGCAAAGCCAAGAACAGTTTGCTTTTATTTGGGGAGGGTGTTAATAAACCTCTATGGTATTGCCCTAGGGGTATCTGCATAGCCCCACCTTGTGTCATGATCTGGTGGCACAGGATTTGACTTCTTTGCAGAATCCTGAGGCTGTATAACTCTACTATTATATTAACAATATTATGCTAATCTTTGATTCTTTTACAGAAGTAGAAGCAGCTACATGCAGTCTCTAAGCCACTCTCCAGAAACGAGAGTGGGGTGTTAATTAAGACTAGGTCCAGGAACCTTAATATTTTGTCAAATTCTTGGGAATTATCTGGTTGGGTAGACAAAGGTGATACCTGAAGCAGTGATAGATAAAATACAGTTATATCCTTGGCTAACCAAGATGGCCAAATAGTTACAGCAATTGAGTCAGTAACAGTACAGATCACCTACCCTAATAAAGTTTGGCCGAGGTCCTGAACTTGGACTCCATGGACAAGGATATCCCAAATGCCAACTCTGACAAAGTGAGTTGCATTCTAAATGAAGGTCGTCTGAGGCTCTGGGTTGTAGCCCTAGGACAGGGATTGCTCAAATGCCCACCTTGAAAGAATAGGGCACATACTCAGAGCAACAAGCACAGTTCTCTGCTAGCCCTTTGTTTGAACAGTTACATACTTAGCAAGGTCCAGTACAGTTCTGAGAAACAGCCCCCTGGATGGCCACAGAAGTGAGAAATGTTTCAAGTCCCTAGAGAAAGGGAAAGCCTTAGTGCCCATGGAAATGTGCTATCAAAAGCCACAGAAAGCCGGGCGTGGTGGCGCACGCTTGTAATCCCCGGGCTTGGGAGGCTGAGACAGGAGGATCACGCAGGTTCAAAGCCAGCTGCGCACACTGGCTTAGGAGACCCTGTTTCCAAATAAAAATGTAAAAATAGGTCTGGGAGTGTAACCCGGAGGTAGAAGGGCTTCCAGGAACCCCAGTACCACACACACACACACACAAAAAAAGCCACAGAAATGGGAGATGATGGCCAAGTCCCTGTGTAAAAGGTAAAGCTTTGTTAGGACCAATGCATTTTCAAGTGGATAGCCCCTTTGGAATCCACAGAAGGGGGAGCTGCCACAAGTCCCTTTGAAGGAGAAACAGCCCTTGTACCTGTGGAAGCATGATATACTGACGGCTCCTCTCATGGGAAATCATCCATGTGGGCATCTGTGGCCTTATAATTGACTTAGAAATATTTTGGTATTAGACTGGTGTTGAATGCTCTAGAAAATTAGCTGAGCTCCAAACTGTCGTGAAGGAGATTTTCTCATGAAGGAGAATCGGCCTTTTCATGTCTGTACAGACAGCTAGGCAGTGTAACAGGGACTAACTCTGTGGGTGTACCCAAGATTGGTTGTTTGGGCATCGGCCATTGTGGGACAAGAATATGTTGAAGGACCTGTGGATATGCGGCCTGAGGAAAGGAGCCACCATCCGTCATGTTCCAGGGACAGGCCTTGGCAGGCTCTCAGAATGCTGCTGCTGACTCTTTAGCAAAAGTTCATGCTCTCCAACTACCCCCAGAGCCCTTGTGTTTAGTAACATAGTTACATAAAAGTTATGACATATAGGCACCTGCGAATGGGGCTTGTAGCCGAGGGTTGGGAATTTCCTTTTACCTGCATTCAAGTCCAAGATGCTGTAAGGCAGTGTCTTTGGTGTACAGAACACCTTTCACACAGGTTTAGGGCTCCTACAACTCTGGGACAGGTCCCCAGAGGTACTCAACCTTTACAGGAATTTTAGTTTGACTGTGTTGGCCCCCTGCCAATGTATCAGAGGCTGGCACATTTTGACAGCTATGGATATGTCCACAGGTTTTTTTTTTTTTTTTTTTTTTTTTTTTTTTGCCTATCCTATAGTGAAGACCAACCAGAAACATACTTCTTTAGCCACAATCATTCATCAGTGGCCTATGTTTGGCCCTTGGTAGTGGTAATTAAGGTATTCATTTTACAGGTCAGTAGTCCAGACCTTGTCTAAGAACAGTGATATACGTGGGCAGTTGAATGTTCCCTACCAGCTCAAGGAGTTGGAATGATTGAATGCTTTATCAGACTCCTAAACATAGAAGCTGAATGCCTTGGCCCCCTTTAAAAGAGGTGGCAGGTATAAATGCTCATGGCAGTGAGGCTTTTAAATGAGTAAACTTGCTGTACTTGGCAGGCCCCTTAGATAAGGTAATAGCAGAAATGCCCTGTACTTCGAATGTAAAATGAAGCTTGGAGGAAACCCAGTTGTGACCAAAGTTGAGAAGAAGATTCCTCTTACTACCTGCACCTAAGCCCTAGGCCCCAGGCTTCACTATGTCTGGGATTGGCTCTGGAATATGCAGGTGTCTCAGGAACCATGGGTTGTACTCCTGAAGCCTTGGGGCCTGGGATACAAAGCCTAATTACAACTGGACCCTTGGATAACTGCCTAGCCCTCCTTGGTAAAAGTCACACTTTCTCGAGGGGTTGAAGGTATAGTTTTAAAAGGTATGTAGGTTATAAGACTATGACTTATTCCCTTATATTCCATAGAAGATGATAAAAGACGTTCTTCCTCTCACCTCTGGTCACAACTGGCCTTAGAACTACAAGAAACTGAATTCTGCTGACAACCTAGATGATCGTAGAAAAGAATCCCAAGCACAGGTGAGATTGCTGCCCTGACCAACACCTTAATGTTAGCCAGCCAGTGCCATGAGCAGATGGCCAAGTTAAACCTCACAGATGTCTTATCTAGAGAAATCACAAGATAAAAAAAGATTCTTACTGCTGCTAAATTTATAGCAATTTTTACACATTTATGAAAAACTAATAAGTTACAGGAATAGAAATGGTTGATTTCCTTAATCTTGAGGTTCAGGCACATATCTTCAAATAGTAAACTTAAGTATTTTATAAGCTCTTATACAGTACCCTTTCCCACTATCACAACAGAATTGTCACCCTGGAAAACAAGCTTATAATATATTGTCCTTGTGGACAAACTACATCAAAATGATAGCAGAGTCCTTATAACTTGCTTACAGTTCACCAGAAAATGAGTCCATAATTAAACCAACCCCCCACACCTCATATGTATCTCCTTATCATTTTTCCTATTACATTAAAATGTATCATCAATAATATTGCACTGACTGCGTCTAGTTGCAACGTGACCCGTTTCCTCAACAAGGGGAAATAAATTATCTAGAGAAATCATAAGATGATTTCTCCAGTGTACACTTGAGAATGCTGAGAAATGGGATAGGTATATTTTAGGTTATTCAATGCACATAAAAATTATTTTATATCAAGTCTCTAGTAAAATTCCTTGTTCATAAGAGATGCTTACACTTTTAGTCAAATAATTTTCTTCTCTACATGGCTGGCATCAATGAGTTTGAGTCATTGCTCTTAATGTTTTAAAATTTAATTCACACTTTTTTCTAAATCTACAAAATATTCTGTGAGATGTTGTGTCTAGTCAACATTTTACCTTTACAAGTTTTTATACACTCAGATTCAGATACCTCCACCTCTTTAGAAATTAATTTTCATAGCCACCTCCTAGAGTTGTATACTTCTGCATTCGTGCAAAAATGTCAACCTATTTGCTATTTACTTTGTGTACATTTTGTTTCCCACAGTACGAGATACTGATCTTGCTATAGTGGCAATGCTAAGGCATCTCTCGGGGCTCTGCCATTCCATATAGCTCACTAAGTTTGTTTTAGTGAGAAAGATGAAATGAAGGCAGAGCCAGCACCTTTTTTAAAAGAACTCAAGTTAGAAGTGCACTTATCACATTTTACCACATCCTGTTGACTGATAATGGTCCTCCCATTTTTTGTTTTGTTTTTGATTTTTGGTTTTTGGTTTTGTGGTACTGGGGGTGAAATCCAGAGGCTTTGTATCTCTGGGCTATACTCCCAGCACTATATTTATATTTTATTTGGAAACAGGGTCTCACTAAGTTGCTGAGAGCCTAAGTAGCCGAGGCTGGCTTCGAACCTGCGTGATCCTCCAGTCTCAGCCTCCCAAACGCGGGGATTACAAGTGTGCGCCATCATGCCCGGCTTTCTTCCAGTTTTACCAGAGTAAATACTGAGTGGCTATGAACCTGCTAAAATGTTCAGCTTCTCTTTTCCAAGGGAGAAGAAACTTGAGGGATATTTTTAGTCTTCTCCACATGTTAATCAAAGGAGTGTTCCTAGATCTTCATGGATCCTGGAACATTATTATTTGGTTTCATACAGTATAATTCTGCAGGTAATAATAATAATAATAATAATAATAATATTTATTATTATTATACACGCTTGTAATCCCAGCATTCGGGAGGCTGAGACCTGAAGGATCGCGGTTCGCGGACAGCCTCAGCTACTTAGTGAGGCCCTCTGCAATTCAGTGAGACCCAGTTTCAAAATAAAGAATAAAAAATAGGGCAGGGGGTGTAGCCCGGAGGTCAAATGCCCCTGGGTTCCATCCTCAGACCTGCAAAAATAAATAAATAAATAAATAAATAAATCTGAAATTGATACCAGTGTTTTACATATATACATATGAAACCAACGGGAGGAATGTTATAAGTTAACATTTTTTTTTTTGTAATTTTAGGAGGTAGAGGCATGACAATGAGTGAATAGAGACTTAAACTGCTGCTATTTTCAGCCTGGGCAGGTGGCTGTAATTCTCCTGCTTGCTATTGCCAAAGGAACAAGTAATTTAGAGTCAGATAGACCTAAATGGTAATGATCCTCATGGCTATACCACATAGTCAGTTATTTAGCTTTTTTGAATTTATTTCCTTCGTCTGTAAAACAGAGATAATTGTGATTTCAAGATTTTTATGAAGATTGGGGATAAACATTTAAAGCACCAATTTGTGCCTGGCACAGAGAAGACAGTTCATAAATGATGAGTATTATCATTAGTATTTTTATTGCTCCTCTCTTTGAGCATAAATTATCTTTTCGCTGCTTTATATCTACTGAATTTACTCTTTGCCAAGCCCTCCAAATTTTCAGACAATTTAAATTTGGCTAATCCAAAACTATTTGAAAATACACTAGATTTTCTGTTTATATTATATGCAGCAAAGCAGAGAATTCACTTAACCAGTATTAACCTATATTTAATTTGTTTGTTTGATACTCTGATAGTTCAACTGATCTACTACCATATGTTCCTTCACACAAAACCTTCAATTTTACCTCTCTCCACTTCCCATCCAGTCTCGTCAGTCTCATAGATAACCTCACTACACATGTCATCATCCACTTCTCAAAATCCATTTGTGACAATTTCTAAGCTCAATAAAAAACAATAATCACCACAAAACGCTTTCCCACCATAAATTCCAATCATTTCACAAACACATGTTTACTTGTTTTTCTTCACCTCTCTTTAAAATTGGGAACTTACTGTACATGCCTGTAGTAAGCATAGTGAAAATAAATGAAGAAAAACATAGGCTGTCCTTGAAGATCTTCTAAGCAAATAGAAATAAGAGGAGGACAAGTGAGAAATGACAGGATAAACACAAAAGCTCACATATAAATGGACATCATAACACCTAATTAGAGAGTCACCCTCCTTCTTTTCCATCCAGAGCGGGGAGCATATACACTTTGAGAAAAATGAATGTTTAACCTTGTGTAAAGTCATGTACTATTGTGAGATAAATAAATGGCAGTATCCAGTGCCTAAATGTGTTTTTTCTTATTATAAAAACCTACATCAAACCAGCTTTTAAATTTTAGCAAAAATATGTTTTGCAGTGAAAGATTCCAAGCATATCAATTGCACAAAGGTTAGATTCAACAGGATTCTTAATCACAATAATATTTTTTAAGAATAAGGAAAAACAAAGAGAAAGAAATGAAGTACTGTCATTACATAAAAAATACAAACAACAGAGCACAACCCAAATAGAAAATAAATGACAAGTTGCTTTATCTTCAATAATAAATTTTCTATGATATAATTGCATCAAGTAAATTATGCCCAGAACAAAGAGGCAAATTGATTTTAAAGGCCATAATGTTGCTTTGTAGCTTTATCTTACAGATACTAGAAAGAATGCAAGATTGATGATGTTTTCTGATATTCTATTAATCTTAGAAAAGTAAAAAATACACATTGCTATTTGTCAAGTAACAAAAGATTAACCTGAGCAAGTTTATTGGAGCTCTACTTGAGACACCATTTAAGGTTTATGAAATCTGAGACATAACTTTAATGACTTTTTTTTTACTATGAGAAAGAGCAATGAAAATGGATAACTTTGGCAAGATTTCAGAAAGGTTTTGTACTAAAGAAGTCTAGCAAATTCAGTAAGTTCAGAAAATTAAAGTCATCTGTGTCTGAAGATTTATTTTTCTAACAAGTTTATTAGCATGCAGTCCTTTGTGTATACTGAAAAATACTTGGGTTTTATTCATCTTGTAAGAAAACCTAATATTCATAAATTTTATCTCACCCATCCCTTCCCTCCATTATATTATTTTTTACTAATAAATTGAGAATTTGAGATTTTATGTTAAACGATGTTATCAGTAAAATAGTATTTTTGTACATATTATCTTTCTGTATTTTCTTAAAGCAAATCTGTGTCAAAATGTGCACTTTCTTTACATCAAGCCCCAAACCTATTTGAAGTTGTAGGAGATTGAAATGGGCTGAAATTTTTGTTTATTCACTTGGAATTTTATTTGTAGAAGTCCTTAAGAATGAAGGAAACCCTTTCACTGACATTATGTATATAAATGAGAATGCCAATGTCAATTTCAATAGCTGGTATGGGGAAGGAGGGATGTGTGGAGGGAACTGGGGAAAGGTCACCAAGGGCCATGATCATGTATGTTATGGCAACATCACTATGACTTTCATTATGATGTTAGAATATAAGGCATCAATAAATGTATAAAATAGTATAAAGGGGAAAAAGCCCTAATCAAATACAATAATCAATAAATACTCTTGTATGAATGGCGATTAGCATATGTTTGTGAAGATAAATATATGAGAGAGGAAGAGAAGGAAATACATGGATAATTAATCCATTTGTCTAAAATAATTTTTCTTACTCATTTCAAATTTTATATTTTTTTGTATATTTGTTAGTGATTAGTGGCGATCATAAAACAAATCCCACCGAAACATATGCTAGGATTATGGTTCCATTGGTTATAAGTATTCATCTGTATAAAATGCGTGTGTGCATATTCGTATATGAGTGACTTTTTAAACAAAACTTGGGATGAACAAGACATAGTCTATAGAACACATGTTCAGGTCAGATGTCTTTCTGGGTTTTTGACAACACTGTCCTCCCTCAGGAAATTGGTATAATTAATATAATACCCTATGCCAATTATCGCACAATCCCTATGTAACTATTTGTTGCATTGTCCCCTCCTCGCTGTGGTTTTCATGATACTTAAGTTCTAGCCGAGAGCCTGCCCTAAAGGAGGGTCTCAATATTTTTTGAATGAATAACTAACCTATGCTCCCAAACTCCAATGAGGGTGTTGGGATTAGAATTTAAGTGTCATTTAGCGATTGTCTGACTCCAGGGAGAACAGGAAAACCAGAAGTTAACACAGAATATTTACTTCAAACTGGGAAAAGTCTCTGAAGTAAGCAAACATACAGAAGACAGAGGTCAAAAGAGTCAATGTCCTAAAATTACAGCAGGAGCAGATTTAATGAACAAGATAACAAACATTTTAGTACTCTTTCTGCTGAAAAAGTGTTCACAGACCAAATCCCAAGGGGATAGAGAGCACAGGTCACTTCTGTACAATAACTCTTCGACTTAGAAAATTATTATTTCAGCAATTTTTTACTGAAGAAAATAGATTAAGAGAAATTAGATGGTCCAACATAGGTTAGTCAATAGGTATAAATCATCACATTAGGGAAAAAAAAAAAAACAACTGAAAGCGTACTATTCATAGTGTGCCTTACATGTAACTCTATCATGTCCAGGAACTCCAATTTTTGCCTGGATGTGTAATCGGGAAAGGAGTCACATTCTGACTGCTAGAGGGAATATGTCAGGACACAGTACCAGCACACCAGAGTGATTTTACCACAGAACACAGGGCTAAATATATCTGAAGCCTTGTCTTCTGGAGTAAGCTGTGACTCCATAGAAGTTATGAGAGGGAGGGAAGGAAACATTTTCCAGTGTTTGGACTCAATCTTTTTGGATTAATATGCATATAAGTAAGAATAATACAGTCCCTTCTCTGAATACCCATTTGAAATTGCAACTGATCTGAAAGACATCCACAAACAGAGTGCACGCCACTCACTCAGCTTATAAATGGGGGCTGGCAAGGTGGTGTGTACCTATAATCCTCGTACTTGGGAGGTTGAGGCAGGAGGTTTGAGGCCAGCCTTAGAAAATTAGTGAGATTGTTTCACAATAAAAAGTATAAAATTAAAATGGACTAGAGGTGTAGCTCAGAGGTAGAATAGTCCTGGGTTCAATCTCACGGTGTATTGTGACTAAAAGAAAGAAAACTGATGTATATCCTCAGGCCATTCTCTTTCCTACCTAGGCCTCAAATACCTTATACTCTAACTTTCCTTTTTGAACCTACAATCTTATTTTTACTACCCTAACTCACTACCTACTTTGCTAAATAGTCAACTAATTCTATACCTTCCTTTTAATACATTTGAACTCTTACTTGCATGCCAGGCTTCTATGCGGGGAATACACCACCAGTAAAGAAACTCGCCTTCATCGACTACATGTGGATAGGGCAAGATCTCCTAGTTGAATTCACCTGTAGTACTTCAGAAAAAGCTCTCTTTCTCTCTCTTTTTACTTTCTCTACTTCTCTCTATATATACTACTCTCTCTATGTATTCTTTCCTGCCTCTTTCATGACTTTCCTTTCAGTACAAGAACTATACTTACTTGGAATACCAGGGTTCCTAGATTTATATAGAAGTAACTGCAGAGTTCCTATGTTAGGGTGACTTCACAAATTAGGCAAATCGTTAATTTAAAAAAATGTTTCCAATTTTAATAAAAACATATTTTATATCAGATCTGATCCCTCACACCGACTTATACTTTGAAATTATGGCCTTCAGTATTTCTGAATGTGATTTTATTAGGAAAGAGAGATATTTGTGTAGTATTTCAGTTCCAGTGATGTCATCCTGAAGCCATTCATAGGTCTTCATCTCCCTTCCTTCTTTTCTGTTTAGTCATTGTGGGCAATGCTTCAGTGTTTTCTGCAGTAGTACCATTTCTTATAAAAAGTATCTATTACTACACTATCATTATACATAAGGCATTCACAGTAATCCATTCCGATATGCACATGATATTCTATGATGTTTTCTTCCCCATAAAGTACCCCATTACATTCTCTGATTCAGCTTGATCTCACTGGGCACACTACTCCACTTCTCCCTGTTCTATAGTAACATAATTTTCTTTTTCTTTATGGCCTAGTAAAACTCCATTGTAAGTATTGTTTCTTCATTCCTACTCTTTTGAAAAAACTATCATATGTAATTCCTATTGCCACAATAGGAATTACATATGATAAAAAAAAACTTTGAAATTTTTAAACAGCATGATTAAACTATACTGTCTAGGTATTCACATGTCAATGACCAAAAAGAACATATGGGGCAGTCATGATCTGCTTATGGTTATTCTTCAGAATAGTTAATTAAACTATATGTAATAATTAAACCACATACATATGGTTTAATTTACATATATATGTATTTTAATATATATTATACATAATGAATATATAAGTATTTTCTACAAATATTTCTCAGTGATCTCTCCTTTCACATATTAAACTGTTAAACAGTGTTGTCATTCTTAACCCATTGCACAAACCAATGTTGACGTCTCCTTGAAAGAAAACAATGAGTGGTTAATTCTTACTCAGGGTACCAGCTGTCTAACATCTACAAGTCGGGTATCCAGCTACCCATCACAGTGGCCCTTTACAGATTGGCTGCAGTGCAGTCAGCTGGGGCCCTACTGCAGTCCCCAGAAGTTTGGTCATCCAATCATCAGGGTAGAAGCCCACTTACATCAAAACGTTTGCATCTAGCAGCTGCTACAACCTCATCAAGCTTTGGAAGTAAGTCAAGCCTCTACCCACTGCTGCCTTACATTTACCACAGTAAGAGCACCTTTCTTTTGCCCCTGCCAGTAAAATACTGTTTGCAATCTCTGAAGAGAGCCTAACTGAAATCACCAAATCCCCTAAAAGCTAAGATAAGCAGTGGTTTTCCATGATTCACTAAGACCTCACAACTGAGAACAATTTAGCCTATTGCTGGAGATAAACTTATGAAGCAATAATTATTTATACGTTTGTTTTTAAAAATTATTATTGCATATTTAAAAGTTTAAGTAATTAGAGAAGTATTTTAAATAAATGATTTTCATTTTTCAAGATCATTTTAAAAAAATCTTGAGATTCATTTATTCATGTAGACACTTATTTTAAAAAAAAAGCCATACTAGCCAGGCTTGGTAGCGTACACTTGTAATTCCAGTACTTGGGAGGCAGAGACAAGAAGATCACATATTTATAGCCAGCCTCAGTAACATGAGGTCCTCTGCAACTTAGTAATACCTATATCAAAATTTTTAAAAAAAGAAAACAGGGTGGGTAGAATTCCCCTTGTGTTGAATCCCCAGTACCAGACACACAAAATAATCAAAAACCAATGTTAGAATTATATTTTAAAACTTTCCTTGGCTTCTACCATGTAAGCAGCGATCTTGTCTCCAAATCCAGGTGCTTCTTTTCATTTTTTATCCTGTTGTTTGTAAAAGAATTTCCTGACCATTTCCTTCCTTTAACCCTTCCTATCTTTGGATTTCATTGACATGCTTACTTGTATTTCTGTTTTTGTTTCTAGGCTATGTCCTTTTAGGCTTCTGCTCACCTGACTTTTTGTCCCTGTTTCTCAGGTTTGGCATCAACCATGCATCATCCATTGTTCTCTTCTCACCTATCTTACTATTTCTGGGCAAGCTCCACGGTTCTAGTTTGACATTTAACCAACTTTTGATAATAGGCTTCAAATCTAGCTCTTCAATTTCAAAATAACTCAGAGTTTAAACCCATACTCTAAAATAATTTCTGGATAGCTAGCTTTCTTTAAACAAACCACACACATCAAACACTATACAAATCTAAAAGTTGAAATAATTTTATCCACTGAGACTATAGATTTGATTCTAATTCTTTATCCAAAATGTTAGATATTGGCATAATATATATGTGTATTCTGTATATATATATATATATATATATATATATATATATATATATATATATATGCAGAATCTTTTAAGTTGTGTTGGATATTTTTATTTTTTATCTCCCTGACTCAATAGCCATGTACTTGAAGTTTCCTAATATTAAAATTTGAAATGCACATCACCCCTCATCAACTGCTTTATTAATCTTCATCATTAGTCTCTTGATGAAGATTAAGGTTTTGACACTTCTAAAATCTTGGAAGGACTCTATGTCTTTCTGCAGTACTCTACCCAATACATCTTCCACACTGCCATGCCATCATATTTATTTTCCTAAATACTAATATACATAGCTAAGCTGCACAAAACATTTCTCCAACTTTGCTGGCTAAAGCCCAAACTCCAAAATAACATAAGACCCTCCACTGTTAAACTATGAGATTATTTACCAGCTGCATCTTCTCACAAAGAATGTTATCAATGTTGTGATAGTATTGAAAAATTTCTTCAACCACAAAATAATAGTTTTGAAATTTTTAAATACATAATAATCACCAAGGGAGTTTAAAATAAGTGTAGTTTTTCTGACCTCATCTAGAGATACAGATTTTGATGTATGGGGAGAAACTGAGGAATCTTTAATTTTCATATATAAGGAAAGTGAAATAGTACAGGTAGTCTACAGTGAATACTATAGAATTTTTGCCTAATACATTTTGAGTCCGCATGAAAATTATTTTTTTATTTTGTCCCCTCAATAAATGCCCACTTGTCCTATAATCATTCCTGTGAACATTGAATTTTTATGAATGCTTTTCTAAGACAACCTTGTGGTACATGCTTGTAATTCCAGCATTCTGGAGGCTGAGACAGGAGATTCACGATTCGCCGACAGCCTCAGCTACTTAATGAGGCCCTCTGCAACTCAGTGAGACTTTGTTTAAAAATAAAGAATAAAAAATAGGGCTGGGGTGTAGCTCAGAGGTAGAATGCCCCTGGGTTCCATCCCCAGGACTGCAAAAAAGAAAAAGAAAGAAAGAAAGAAAGAAAGAAAGAAAGAAAGAAAGAAAGAAAGGAAGGAAGGAAGGAAGGAAGGAAGGAAGGAAGGAAGGAAGAAAGGAAGGAAGGAAGGGAAGATATTAAGTGGAGAGTTGCCTCTGTCCTTAAATGTGTACATTGATATCATAAAGAACAACATGCATTCTAAAGTTACTTTAGAAATGAATTAACTCTAAAGTGAAACTCATATTCTTGTGAGGCAAAATTCAGGTCATAATAAAAATGTGTGATTAGTTTGCTTATTGGAATAAAATGTATACTAGAAAATTCACTTTTTATATTTGAAGATTTTAACCATGTAGATGTCTGCACCTGTACTAGATCCTCTCTATGGAACATTCTATACCAGCATTTCTATATTAGAAATGTTAAATGGTTTGCTGCAATTTCTTTCTTTTTATATATTTTTTCAAAAATGTTTTGGAGAGCTTATTCAAATTCTTTTTAACTTAAACATCTTATAATAAACTGTCTGTGTTTATGTGAAAAGACTACTCTGTAAACACATGGATTTGTAAAATAGAGTTGATATACTCTGGCCAAGTAAAAACTCACAACACATATACATACATGCATACAAACAGGTACACAGCCCAGTTCACACATGATTGCATTCAGAAGCGCCACCACTACTGCCCTCTTCAGATTCTTTCTGAAGAGTTGTTAGTTTAGTCACTGTTATCTTCCCTCTCTTGATCTGACCCACTGAGGTGAAGAGAATGCCTGGATGTGCTGCCTGTGCGAAACTTTTTCTCTCCCACTCACTTAGAGATCCTGGTAAATTTAGTCTTTATGTGGAAAAAGGCCTGTTCTCAGTATACACAGCTTACCGGCGTCTGTTTGTCTGTCTGTCTCTGTCTCTGTCTCTGTCTCTGTCTCTCTCTCCAATTACATACATTTAACTTGAAACTCTGAATGAGATTTCCTTGAATAATAATAAATTTGAGATTGAAATAGAAAATGTTCTATGGATTATGAAGTCACATTCACTGTATTAGGGAACTGATAATTTTTTTTATCAGATTGGAAGAGACATAATTTTGTAAAGCAGAGTATTTTGGGGGAGGTTGGCTGTGGCGGGAATCCTGGTAATTTATGTTCCAGGTACTCAAGATTGCATGAGGGGCAGGATAATAAACAGATAGCAATTAGCTCTAAAGATCTTTTTTATTTTATGAAATATTTTCTAACTATATTATGCTTGAATCCTTGCAGCAGAGTGTAAAGTCACCATTATGAAGCCATTTCTGCAGTTGAAAAGATAAAACACATTTACTTAAAGCCATATCACTAACCCATTTAATAATTAGACTTGAAATCAGAACTTTTTATTTTAAATTATTCATTTATGTAATTTATTCAGCAGATACATACTTATGTCATTTCCACAACAATTGGAAGGAAAAGAAAACTCAAGACTCTGAGAAATAAATGAACTTACTCTAGAGAAAAATAATAAAGACGTGTTGGAGGTTGAAATTTAGCCTATGTTTTAATAATCACTATGACTGTCCTTCACGCTTCAATAAGGGGAGAGGTCACACTATAGCTAGTCTCTAAGGTTTAATTTAGCTATCACTGTCTGAATTTCCAGATAATTTCTAAAGAGGCCAATTGAGATTTCTGGCACTAGGTTAAGAAGTTAGTGGCATCCCATTCCACATGTTTCTTCTTCATTTCTACATTGTCTGCTAAATCATGTGCCCTTGCTGTGATATTCTTGATTTATTTTCTCTTTATATTTTAGGAATTTTATTATTATGCCATAAAACTTGCTAACATATGAATCATTTAAAGTGAAGAATAATGGGAGGGTAATAATTAGAGCACTTTATGGCATAAGGACTTGGTGTCAGGCAGCTTTCCGTTTGATTTCCATTTTGATTTTTCTTCTCTAGGAGAGCATGTTTCCAAATTCTAAATGTACTCACTCTCATCTAGAGAATAAAGATATTAATAAACTTTTTATAGAATGTAATATGATTATTAGAATAGCAAGAAGTGATGTATGTAAAAGTGTTTTACTATACTGCCAATATATAACAATGCTTAATAAATGTTCAGTGCAATAAAACTTCTTAGGAATTCAGTCAGATTGTTATATCAAATTGTTTGAACATTCAAAGGAGAAAAAAACATAACTATTTTGAAAGTAATTTCTACTTGTTTTAGAAAAGTTCAAGAAATTACAGTGACAATACTCTCATAATGACATAAAATCAAGTCTGGGTATTAAAAACAGAAGTTTGAGCCTTTGTTTTTCTTCCAAAATGCAGACATCTAAGAGAAATGCCGCCGAGACCCAATTGTAGCCCTGTAACCTAATAAGGCTCCGCTAACAGATCTCCAGTTTCAGATGGTTTTAAAGTAAATTTCTCAATTGCACTTCAATCTAGTTAAACACACAGCATGACAATAGCTATACAGAAAACTCTGAGTTTATGGTTCATCAGAACTCCATTCCCGTTATGTGCCGAATGGCTGCTGTACTCATTCATGGCTCTGTTTAAAGACTTGGCTGTTAGACATTTATACATCCATTAATTAGCAGCTAGGCATGATTTAAAGGATAATGTTCCTGGCGTTCGGCGTATATGAAGCAGTAAACAGCTTTTGTGGAAGATTAAACGCTGTAGCAAATCAGAGACATTTGGTGACCCCCAGCAACCATTTGTTGCCAGAAAACTGCAATGCTATAATTATTGTGCCAGGGGGGAAACATATTCAACTGATAGCACAACAAACAGAAGAATGCATTTGAATTTGCCTCTTGCATGTTTAGAAATATGGTTTCTTTCTTGTTTCTTTTCCTTGCTTTAATTGAAATTACACTTGAAGAAAAGTCTATATGAGTAGTTAAATACAATATATTTAAACATATTTTTGGAATGATAGGAGTTAGTTTTAGAGACCAATATATGCTTTTAATAGAGAAGTGAGAAATATGTGGCTAATATAAAATTATGGAATTCTTTCTTATTTTTTATTAAATTTGATCTAAATCTATAAAGAATTTATTTATTCTGATTGAAAGACAGACAATAAAAATATGGACTTTATACCTTGCCAATCACGTATTACTATATAAAGTATTCTTATAAATATTAAATATATTTTAACTCGATATAATGAAAATAACAGGTAAATTCTAACCATTTCTTCAAAATATGAATACATTATAAACTAACACAAAATTTGAAAGATTTTTTCATCGAAAATTGCATATATATAATTTCATATATACATTCATTTATAAATTTATAAGTATAATATACAATATATATTCCAATGTAGATATTCAGAAATATAGCATATGGAGTTAAGAATAATACTATTTTTAAAATGCATTTTCCTAAATAATTTAATTTTCAAATTCTTCTATAATTTATTTGCTAATTTATTTATCTAAGTATATTCTGAATGAAGGATAATGGAAAAAAATAAAACAAAAGTAAGAAGTAAATGTCAGGAATAAAAATGATGTTTGATAACATGTGATAGTCAATGCATAGAGAAAAATCCTTTTTATACATAAACTTGTCTGAGATCTAAGCTTACTGGAAAAAAAAATTACATGGTTTAGTAAGCTGGTTTACCTCTCAATACAAAAAGAATTTCGACTGTTCGTTCTCTATAATTGGATTTGGTATGCATTGTAAAAGAAACACTGCCTTTCACTGAGCAGTGTTAGTAACCCATTTTTTAATAACACAAAGGCTTCTCACACCACGTGTTGATCACCATAAATGCTTGTCTATCCCAGTTCTCTTTCTTCTTCCAGAGGCCTTTTTCTCCTTGCCAACATGGTTGTGAGAGGGGCCGCCATGGAAGTGAAAACCTTTAGCAAGAATGTAAGGTCCTCATTTTCTTTGTTCATGGTTGCTTTTTTGAAAGCAGGAGTTTTAAATTGCCAGGAGAAGTTTCGAAATCTCAAAACTGCCTTACTGCTAAAGGTGCTTTTTGTTTAGAGTGGTGAGATTCTGTATTCTGTGCAATCTGTATTTCTTTGAAAGACTCTTGGGGAAGAGGCATTCCAGTACACTGAAGCACTGCCTTAATACCTACAAAAAGGCTGTGGACGCAAGGAGGCATCTGCCTTCACTGTGACTAAAATGTTTACTTTAGCAACACTGCTCTATTAAATTTCAAAGTAGTGCTCTTTGAATTTTAAATTGTAAAGAAAACCTGGCCCCCATTCTTGAAAGCTTTGGTTTAAACATAAAAAGGAGAAAGTAGCTTTGAAGTTTGAATGAGATGCATGAACTCTTCGTTTTTCATTGAGTTTGAAGAAAGTACAGGGAGGGCCTGTGTGCTATTTATTATTCTAACTTATGACTTGAGTGATACTCATTTCTCTCACTCTTGCCCATTTCGGCTTTTTCATAAAATAGAATTTGGGGGTTATTGTAAGGATCTATTTATTATTCTCCATTCAGTGAATATATCTAACAAGATAATTTTATACTTTTTCTAAACAAACCATTTTATTGCTCTTTAATGGACATCTAATTTGTCAAATTATGCCTATATTCCAAGATTTTTATTGGTACTATTCATCCATTTCTTCGGAGTTTACTATGTACATAAAAGTAAAAATATAGAAAATTTGTATTTTTGGCATAGATGTTCACCTTAATGAGTATTTATTTGGGCAGATGAGTACTTGCATAATTGAACAATTCATGAACCAGAGATAATTGAGCATTACAATAAGTTATGTCGCTTACTTACAAATGGGAGCCATTAGCTCTCTACTTTGCTTACTGAAATGAACTTTTTAAACTAAATAATTACAAATGTACCTTCACAAAATAAGCCTTTTCAGGGGTCAGTTCATTTTATCTACTTTGATGAATAATAATCCAGACAGTATTCTGTTTCTATTTTTCAATAAAATAGGCACTTTATCATAAAATATGTTAACACATCACTCTTAATAAGTAAATACTTTAAATAAGGATTCTAAGGGTAACAAGTTATTAAATTATATTAACTTTAAATTTTCTTTCTAGAAGTGCCACATAACATTAAAGAAAGAAGAACATTTATAACATTATTTTCATATGATATATTATCATATCTTTGTCTTGTTTAACAACTGTTCCCAGCAATAAAACTGTTCTACACAAATTATAGTCTTTCCTTATTTAAGCTGATAAGAGATGGATATTATGTCTTTGAATGTGGCAAGAGAAGAAAAGAGCCATTAGTAGTCATTTCTTCTAATTATCTGTCTTACATACTTTCTCTTCTTTTACATATTTGGATTAAGAACTAAGAATATTCACGTAAAGTAATTCAAAATATTGAAGAACTGAAGAGCATGAAAAATCTGTCATTGAAACACATTATCAGAATAGACATCTGTTCTGATGTCAGCTGATAACCTCCACAGCTGAGACCAGAGCTCAGTATTGAGAAACCAAGTGAGCACATGCAAGAAGATTCAGAAACTGAGCAGCCATCTTTCCTAACACTTCACAAACTGCTATCTTGTGAATAAAGATCTACTTGCAGTGATGTTTGGTCCCATAAAGTCGACTAACACAGAGGTCACATTAGATCTAATAATATTGACTGTAAACATTATGTCCTTTAAAGTCCCATACCCTTTACTCTGACTCTCTTGTTATATTTTGTCCTTGTGCATGTCATTAAGAATAATAATAACAATAGGGAGTAATGCTGTCACAATTTTTATAACCTAATAGCCTTTGTGCTTGTGATTTTAATTTAGCATAAAAGATATCATTCTAACATTAGAGTTATACAATATGAAGTGGGATATCTCATTAAGTAATAAGATCTCTACCATTTGGTAGCATATCAGTCAAAATTTGTATAGGGGTATGATGTGTAAAAAAAATGCATTATTTTGAAGAGGATGTTACTAAACTGCTAAATTAGATCAAAAGCCTAAAGTACATTTTTATAACATTTAAAACTGGTTTTATGTTTATTACCTTGCATATCAACAAATTAAATACTCTAATAGAAGAAATCCTATCAAACATTTAAAATTTAAAAAGATGTAAATGTATGCAAATAATTATATTTTACTAATGTATATTTAAGTCTTTGTATACTATTTTAGCACGTTAGTGATTAGAAATTACTCAAGTTATTTAACTTAAATTTTGCATGCACAAATAACAGATTAAACATTTTTTTCAGATGACTGACATGAATGGATATCCAGCCCCAAGAAGATGGACATGAAGTATGTCAAATATTTATGAAAGCTAACACAATTCTAAATGCTTTTGTTCTACTATGCTTTTTGCATGTCTACTGTAATGTCTAAAATATTGTGTTTGTTTAATATAAATGGAGATCTGTATGTCAATTTCTACCAGACATTTAGGAAAGCCTTAAGATATGAATCACATGTTGGCCTTCTCCAAGGATTCTTGACACATGAAAAAAGTTAGCTAAAATACATGTGTTTATATCCAAATATTGTTCAATGTTATTAATATTCTTTCCTTGGAATATTTAAGAAATATTGCAATAATGTTGAATGAATAATGGAAAGAATTAAAAACCCTGAACTGAGAGAGAGAGAGAGAGAGAGAGAGAGAGAGAGAGAGAGAGAGAGAGAGAGAGAGAATGTGTATTTAAAGAGAATTTAAAGGATTCTAACCTTTCTGTTTTATGTTTGTTACAACACATAAGTTCTAAACTTTAACATTCTTGAACTACAACATATTTTAAGGTTTCTATAAAAGCTCTATAATTTTTCTAAACACATTATCTATTTTCAAATGCTAAAATCCAATGACAAATTTCCAAACAAATATACAGACCATTAAGCATTAAGGGCTATGGGCACAAAGGAATTTATTTGAAAAACCAGGAAGAATTCTGAATTAGTAGTGTGGAATATCTATAGTGCTAAACTGGAAAACATTTGAGAGTATGTTCGACTTTGCTGAAATCATGGATAATTTCTTTGCTTTACTTGATTTAAATGAGACAAGATTACTACGTAATGCTGTAACTCAATCATCGTGTAGTCATCTAGGAGAAAGCAAAGCTCTCAGAAACATTTTCACATATGTAATTTGTATACACCATAAGGTTCTGATTAAGAGTTCTTAGGAATATGTATGACTGTGACAGCAGCAATACTATCAGCCCCTTTGTCTTCTTGCTCTAGACAAGCATATCCCCCAGCATAGGAGATGGCCTGTTTTTATTTTATGAGTAAAAAAGGTAGTATTTCTATTCTCAGGATACTGAAATTTTAGAAATGTCTTACGAGGCATAAGTAAAGTAAGTGTAATAAAATGCTACTTTTTTCCAAACTTCCATCACCAAAATACTTAAATTAGGAAGATTTCAAGCTAGTTCTAGCATATGCCTTTTCCCTGAGAGCTCTCTGCATGTAATATACAACCATTTTTAATTCAATCAAAGTTTTCATGGAATGAGCACATCGCAGGAATATTTCTATTCTCAGTAGTTTACACAGTCCAAGTAAAGTTGCCCAACTTCCGCAAAATTCCCCATCTCACATCACCCACTGCTCAAGTTAAATGTAAATGTTCCATATGGGCTTTTAAATAAGGACTTCTTTATAGATTCTTATTATAACTATTTTACTTATATTCCTAAAAACTTTCTTTACTTTAGATACTCAATTTATTTACATAGGCTATTAGAAAAGTTAGCAAAGCTATTATTACTAAACCTCTGGTAACTCCTTAATATTTTTGTTTGTTTTATTCAAAATCTCATATCAGTTTCCTTTGTTAACCATAAAAAATCATAGTGGTACATTTTTATTAAATGAAAAAATTTATATTAAACAATACCCTATGAAAAATATGTTGATAGATATTGTAGAAGACAAAAACAATACTTAAATTCTGGTTTCTGATTTTTTGACACATGGAAAACATGAACACAAAAAAATTAAGTTCTAGGAAAGAAGATAGAAATCTATATGATGAAAGGTTTGAGGAGGAAAAGAGACATATTATTTTCTAATTGTGGAATTCTAGAGGAAATTAATATTTCTATTATTTATTTCTATTGGTGACTAAAATGCCTTTTGTAGAGAGAACCTCCAGTATTGGTAAGCAGTGATAGTTACAGTGAGATTTTTGGTTCCTCTAGCCTAGTATAAAATCTGCTGCAGAGATTTCAATCCAAAATCAAAAGAATGAAGATTTAAAACATCACTCCTTTTATTTTTAATAATTATTTTTTCCTGAATTTTCAACGATTCCTCTGTAAAGAAAGTCTTTTTTAATGTATGTTCATGAGAAATTCTGTAAGCTTGAGTAACAAATGGCATAAGTACAGAAAACACTGAATATTATCCTTTAAATTAGGCTTTTCTGTCCAAATTTTTATTTATGTTTGAGGTAATGGTATGGATTTTTGTACATCCTACGAGGGATGAAAATTTGAGGCATTCTAACTTTTTGATTCAGCAAGTATTATTTGAAAAATGCACATGTATTGGCATGGAAAGACACTGGTGATACAAAATGAGGATCAAGCATTTATAAAATGGACTATTTATGATGCATGTTTTATTATATTTTAATTATATTTTATAATATTAGAAAAATTTTCTACTGCTAAAATGAAGGCTGACAAATTTTGAAAACTCTAAAACTACTGAAAATACAATAAAAACTCACAGTCAACATGAAAACTATAAACTCAACTTCATCAAATTCACATAACTCATATTTGTGAACTGAGAACTCTATAGTACTCAAAATAAATAAGTGCATCTAAACAAAATATCATTTTATAGTTTTCTTCATTCATTCCAATTACAAGATACAGTCACAAGTTCAGTAGAAACTATTGTATTCAGCCACCTACTTAAATATTAACACATTTTCATCAAATATTAACTTTAAAAACATTACAGATCATTTAAGTCTAAAAGATACAATAATTTAAAATAATCTAGTTACAGTGGCATATAATTAGTGGTATTTTATAATAAACACTTTTATTCTACATTATGTGTTCTAAAGCAAATAGAGACATTTTTTTTTTTAAAAAAGTGATAATTTACCTGAAAGCTGTTAACTTGGCAGTGTTTACAATTTTTTCTTACACTTCACAGAATGATGAGTTCTCATTCAGGCAACAAAATCTAAGTGTATTGAAAAACTCGAATGCTGTTTTTACATTTTCACAAGAAGTAAAAAATAAGAAAAAGGTCAGCAATAATAGAGGCTTGCTGTTTAGGTTAAAAGAAACAGTTATATACTTGTCAACATTTCTCTGTAATTCTTAAGGAGACAAATATGGGCGTATTCATTGAATATAGGTGAGCAATGATAATTATTTCCACTTACCATTGCCTTCCATCTCGCAGCATTGCAAAGTTCACGTGCAAGTTGTTTGACAAAAACACATGAAGTTCCAAATCAAGTATGGAGAAAATGCAGTCATGCTTCTATTAAGTGTGTGTGTGTGTGTGTGTGTGTGTGTGTGTGTGTGTGTGTGTGTGTGTGTTGGTTGTGGTTGCTGGGTTTCAATCCAAAATCTTGCACAGATTAGGTAGGTGAACTATACTCCTAACCTAGATGAGTACTCTAATAGTTTATTCCTAAAGGCTTCATGCTAATAAAGGGCCTCATCCTATCACCAGAATTGTTATTTTGTGTTCATTAAACACATTTTATTTTAAAATATTTTTATTAGTGCACTGCAATTATATGTCATAGTGAGGTTCAATGTGATACAAACACACACAAAGGACACTTGGTGCATGTTCTTCCATATCCTACATCACTACCCCCTCCCTCCTCATACATTCTGGTGATATTTATAGTAATACCTTCATATATTGCCGTAGTATTAAACTGTTTCCTTCCTCAATCTTCCTTTGTTTCCTGCTCATCTTCTTCCCCCAATTGCCTTCTATTATTCTACTCATCTCTCTCTTGTTTATTTAATGTTCCTTAAGTTTCTTAATTTCTCTCTAGCTTCCATACATGACAGAGAACATGCAGCCTTTTACTTTTTGAGACTGGCTGATCTCATTTAGCATAATATTCTCTAGTTTCATCCATTTTCCTGAAGGTGACACAACTGTATTCTTTATGGCTGTGTAAAACTACACTTTTTGCAATTACCACATTTTCTTTAGTCATTCATCCGCTGACAGACACCTAGGTTGGTTCCATAATTTTGTTATTTTGAACTTTGCTGCTATACCAGGGGTATACATGTATCACTTTAGTATTCTGACTTTAATTCCTTTGAAAATACAATGAGGAGAGTGATGGCTGGGCCATATGGTGGTTCATTTTTACATTTTTGAGAAACCTCCATATTAATTTTCATATTTTTTGCAATATAGTGTATAATTCTACCAGCTGTGTATAAGATTTCCTATTTTCCTATATCCTCTCCAGCATTTGTTATTGTTAGTATTCTTGATTGCTATTCTAAATGGATGTAGATGGAATTTCAGTGCGTAGTTTTGATGTGGATTTAATTTTCATTCATTTGATGTCATCTCAATTTTCATTTTTGATTTTATTTTCTGGACTTGGGGAGTCTTTTTGAGAAAGCCGGAGCCATTTTTTATGTGTTGGAAGGTTGGTATTATCTTTCTTTCTATTAATTTATCTTTTTTAAAAATTTTATTGGTGCATTGTAGTCATACATCTTACTGGGATAAAAGGCTCGTGGAGACATACATGCACACATTGCCCAGTTAACCCCTACCTAATTCACATCCCATTCCCTCTCCATCCTCCTTCCCGTGATTAACTTATGATTGACTTTGATATGTTTGTTTAAGTACATCATATGCTTTAGAGAGTTTCCCTCTTCCCCACTCTCATCCCCTCAGTTAGGTCACCATATTTGCTTCTCTATAGGATCTTCTTCATCTAGAGTTCTTCCTGTTACCCATTTCTCCCTAGCTTTCTCATATTAGAGAGAAAGCATCCGATTTCTTATTTTTTGTGACTGATTAATCTTCGGTTCCATCCATTTCCCTATAAATGATATAATTGAGTTTTTCTTTATGGCTTAGTAAAATTCCATGTGTACATATCCCAAAGTCTTGTAATTTATTCATCTGTTGATGGATATCTTGGGTGGTTCCATAGTTTGGCAATGCTGAATTGTGCAGCTATGAACATAGATACGCATGCATTAGTTTGATAGTTTGGTTTCCTTTTTAGGGGATAGATATCCAGAAGTGCTATTGCTGAATCAAATGGTAAGTTCATTCCCATTCTTCAGAGCATCCTCCATACTGTTTTCCAAAGTGGTTGCACTAATTTGTAATCCCACCAACAATGTTTTAGAGTTCCCACTTCTCCACATCCTCACCAGCATTTGTTGTTGTTTGTGTTTTGAATGATTGCCATTCTAGTTGGAGTTAGGTGAAATCTCAGGATAGTTTTGATTTGCATCTCTCTGATTTCCAATGATGTTGAGCATTTTTTCATGAATTCACTGGCCATTTGAATTTCTTTAATGAAGTGTCTATTTAATTCACTTGCCCATTTTTGGATTGGGTTATTTGTTTTTGTCATGCTGAATTTCTTGAGTTCTATGTGTATTCTAGATATGAGTCTTCTATCAGAGGAGTAGTTGGCAAAAATCTTCTCCCATTCTGTTGGCTCTCTGTTGAGGTTCTTGACAGTTTTCTTTGCTACACAGAAGCTCTTCAGTTTCATGCAATCCCACATATTGATTTGCCTTTTAGTTTCTTATGCCTTTGGGGTCTTGTTGAGAAAATTTATATCTGTGCCTATATGTTGCAGTGTTGGACCTATGCCCTCTTCAAGGAGCCTCTGGTCTAATTTCCAATTCTCAGATTCATCTTGAATTGACTTTTGTGCAGGGTGATAAAGCGAGATTTATTTCCATTTGTCTTCATATGGTTAACCAGTTTTGTCAAAACCATTTGTTGAAGAGGCTATCTTTTTTCCAGTGTATGTTTTTAATTTCAAAGTATTTGGTTTAATTTCTAGATATTTGATCCATCTTTTTTTTTTTTTTTTTTTTTTTTTTTGGTGGTACTGGAGTTCCTGGAAACCCTTCTACCTCCGGACTACACTCCCAGACCCATTATTATATTTTTATTTGGAAACAGGGTCTCTTAAGCCAGCTAGGCTGTCTTCAAACCTGCACAATCCTCCTGTCTCCGCCTCCCAAGCACTGGGATTGTAAGTGTGCGCTACCATGCCCAGCTATTGGATTCATCTTGTGTTGACTTTCGTGTGGATGAGTGACAGAGATCTATCTTATTATTTATTTATTTATTTATTTATTTATTTATTTATTTATTTTTTGGTGGTACTGGGGTTCCTGGAAGCCCTTCTACCTCCGGGCTACACTCCCAGACCGATTTTATACTATTTTTATTTGGAAACAGGGTCTCTTAAGCCATCGCGCTGGCTTCGAACTTGCGCCATCCTCCTGTCTCGCCTCCCAAGCACAAGGATTACAAGCTTGCGCCACCATGCCCAGCATGAGATCTATTTTCAATCTTCTAAAAAGGAATATCCAGTTGTCCCGAAATAATTTGTGGACAGAACATCTTTTTCTAGCATGTGTTTGGTTTCTTTGTCAAAAATTAACTGGCTATAAGTGTGTGTATTTGTTTTTGTATCATCTATTCCATTGGTCTGTGTGTCTCTTTTTGTTAATATAGCTCTGAAATTTATAGAACATTGGAGAAGGAAATTGAAGAGGACCTGTGAGGATGAAAAGACCTCCATGTTCTTGGATAGGAAAAAATAAATTTTGTCAAAATGCCCATACTACCTAAAGCTATCTATAGATTCAATGCAATATCTATTAAAATATCAATGACATTCTTCACAGTTAAAAAGAAGTCCTAAACTTTACATGGAAGAACAAAAGACCCTGAATTGCCAATTCTGGGTCAATTCTGAAGAATAAGAATCATGCTGAAGGCATCATAATATCTGACTTTAAATTAATCATTTATTTTATTTTTTGCTTTTATTGGTTCATTATAACTATATATAATATGAGATTTAAACTGGTCCAAATGTACATGAACATAGTACTTAGTGTATTATCTCCTACATTTACACTAAATTTCTTCTCTTATTTCCATTCAGCTAGTGATATTGGTAGTAATACTTTCATATATTAATACATTATTTTTAATTATCAATTTAATTTTTCATTTAGAATATTAGTTTCATGTTTTTTCTCTCTAAAACTGTAAACTTATTATGTTAATCACAGTATCAGAATATATCTACTGAATTATCCAAATTAAATTTAAAACATGACCTCTACATTATCTCGAACAATTACAGGTAGTAATGGTGAAAGCAAACAATTTTGTTGTAAACATAAAAATGATTGGCTCTTTAACAGCTATGAGTTTCCATAAAATACTTTTATTCTTCCTTATTTTATAGGGATCTGTACGTAATTCTTGGCCTTTATAGTAACACAATAGTTTACTCTTTCCTTTTTTCTGATCAATGATTTTTGATGTTTTTGGTATCATCATATTATACTTTCCTTTTTTTTTGCTAATTGAAAGTGTGAATTCTTATTTTTTATTGCATTCAAATTTCACTGAATATTGAGGATAGATTCTTTATTAAGTTTTAATAAACAACTATTTTCTTTTTTCACTTTCCAAATATTTCAAAAAATATTCATTTTCATTTCATTTATCAAGCAAACTCAAAATTAGCAAGTACAAAAGAGGTGAATCCAAATTAATTCTGGGTGGTTTACAGAGTCAACATGTCATTTTAAACACTGTAGTTACTAAATAATGATGGATATTTAGTGTAATTAATTTTAATGTTTTTGGTATAGAATAGAGTAGATCTGGTCAAGTAGTTTGCCATTGTAGTATAAATAACACTTAGAATGGTGTCTGAATAATACATTGTAAGATTACTCTTGCATATCTCAATCAATTAGTGATTTACATCAACTTGAAGATGAAAGTACTTAATGTTTTCTTTAAGGAAATTTAATGTCCATGCCTTAAGTGGAATGGATTTGACATACTATTTCCAAGAAATAGTGTAAGAAAGACTTTTACCTTTGGTCTGGACAGTGGAAAAACCAACACTTTCCTGGTGATTTAAAATTCTCATCTTAGAAAGATAATTGAAAAAATATTTTCTATCTCTTGTATGAATTATTCTTTGTCCTGGAAATTTGGGTAAGTATCCTTTAAAATGAAATTAATTTAATATGTCTTATTATTTTTTATTCTCTACCTTGTAAAAACAAATAAAATCCTTATACTTGTAAATGAATTATTTCTAATTATAAACATAGTGGTTCATAAAGTAAAGAAAACCTACCTAATTTGCTTTAAAAAATTGAAACCTTTTGCTTTTAAGTGTGAGATTAACATGAAATAGCAACTAGTAATATGATTTTTAAAATGTTACTAATGCCAACACTTTTAAGAATAAAAATGAAAGAAAGAACCTTTAGATTGTTTCCTTGAGATTGACAGAAAACATGAAATCTTTAGTTGATTTAGAAAACAAGGTATCTAAGAAAGGATCAGAAATGAAACTGCAGCTTCAGTTATACATAGAGCAGCAATTCTGTGCGTCTGGAATCTAAGCTCTAAGCTGGAATTTATGATTGCCATGTGCAGTGTATTTCTCATCCATGTTTTTTTTCTCTTTTTGCTCTAGTTTCATTTTTATAGACTGTCATATACTATATATGAACTCCTTTTTTTACTAAACCCTTTGGCAAACTCACTTCAGCATTTAAGGAATTGCCTGTCTATTTGAGAACTTGGCTTAAAATAACAAAGGGGCAAATGGTAGAAAGATGGCAAAAATCTGCCTTTGAATTAACAGCCAATGAGCAGAAAATAGACATGTACACACAAGTCAGGATGAGTATCTAAAAGAAGTAATGCTTAATTACAAACCATATAAATCATTAATTTGCATTAAACTGTCATTCTTACGGAGCTTTCTAGTCTGAGAGCGAAAGGTATCTTGTATGTGTCCAATGTAGAGAAGATCCTCTCACCTGGACTAGGGTCTTCATATAGAAACCTCACAGCAGCATTACCAAGACCTATAAAGCATCCAGGATAATTTTGCTCCTTTTTTGGAATTTGGTTTTTTCAAATAACATTATTTTGAGCCAAATGGTGGATTTGACTAGGATTACATTTTCTCAGAATTCCTTCGATTACAATCCTACATATGGGTGCTTCAGTGATAGACACACTTCTGTCACCAGAAAGTTAGTTTTTATGATGTAATAATGTACAAGACAAAAATGAGACTTAATAGGCATAAAAGTCTACTTTATGATCTACCTTCTACCTTGTAGATATGATTCTCTTCTACTACTCTTGCTTTCAGAATCTACAGCACAGTATGTTGCTATATTCTAAAACATGTCACATGTATCATTCAGAAAATTCTCACAAAATGAAGCAATTAGTAATATTTTTATTTGTAAACTATTATCATTGAAGGTTTACTCCAGTGAAAAAAATTAGGTATTTATTTAATTAAAACATAAATTACTATAATATCTCTATAATACAAGAACAGGCTGAAGATGCTAACCAATTTGAATTTAAACTCATCACACCATAATTTATTACCAACTATAAAGTAATATATAATATCTCCAAATATCAATATTCTGGTGTAAAAAGTGTTTTGAAAAATACCATACCACTTTAAATTATTATAATCATATCTAAGAGTGTTATATCAGACTTTAATCAAGAAAACATAAATTATTAAAATATTTATAACAGGGAATTTTATCCCAGAAACTGGATGAACAAGTGTTGTGAATATGAAGAAACTGCAAAATGAGTAATTGAGTAATTTTGAGATTAGCAATAGCATAAAGCTGCTATCACTCAAAAATCAGAGTTATAAAGAATAATGTTATTAATGACCAGAGGTTTCTTGAAAGCTGGAACCAGAAAGGGCTTGTCAGATGCAAGCTGGTATCACAGAAAAGCCACAGTTGAAAAACTGCCCAGTAAATATGAAGGTAAGAAGGTATCAGCTTTTTTATTTCACCCATTGTCATCCAAAATACCACCAATGTTTCCATTCTTTAATTTCACAGAAGTCAGCTGACTAAAGGTTTTGGGAAATGCACAATGAATTTGGAGAGTCCCTCTCACACAGAATGGAGCAAGGCAATAGAGAACAAATTGAGAACAATCAAATACAGGACTGCCACAATCTGTCACCAAAGATCTTAAAATTATCTAGTACAGAGAGTACTTAAGTGTTCATCCAATGAAGCAAATTTAAATCCCTATGGCATGGACAATATTATTTACAAGGCTAGAAGAAAGGAAGTTTTTGTTATAGGCTGAACTTGATAGATATCAAAATTAATATTGACTTAACTGCCGATGTAAATTACATATGCCAATGTAAATAATGTAGAAGACTGATGATATTGGGTTATGTTTTGTAGTACTTATATCATGTATATATACATATATAAGCATACACACATATACATATATATAAAACCTTCATACTTCATATATACATATATATAAAACCTAGATAGATAGATAGATAAATAGATACCTTTTAATGAGAATAAAGAGGACATGTAACAAGGGAATATTTTATTAATAAAATTTTGAAAAGTTACTGGATAATATTGAGTTTCTTTATTGACTTTTTCAAAGAAAAAGAAGCCACTGGGACGTCTTAGTTGTATACATGAGTAAAATAACTCAACCTCCCATGTTTAGATACATAAATGAAAATTAGCAAAGCCTCTTATTGAGTTGTTTACAAATCACCTTTAATTGTAATGAGTTTCATTTACAATCAATGGGAAATGTACCCTGTAGGATCTTGAAACTATATCTCTTGTGTTGACTGATGTACATTTTCAAATGTTAGTGAAAATATCCTTAGAATGTAAAAGTATGTCTTGGTAATGCATTTCTGTTAAGCTTTTACCTTTTTTCCATTTAAAAGTCAAGGAAGAGGAGGGAATGGGGTGGGAACTGCGTAAGTTCTAATTGGATGATGATGATGATATGTGTGTGTGTGTGTGTGTGTGTGTGTGTGTGTGTGTGTCTACCATCTTGTATCCCATTAAGATGTATGACTACAATGCACCAAGAAAAAATAAAAAATTAAAAAGTCAAAGACTGCTGGGTGTGGTGTGTACACTGTAATCTCAATACTTGGGAGGCAAGAATCACAAATTCAAGGTAAGTTTTAGTAACGTAGTGAGGTCCTCCATAACTTAGTGAGAACTTGTTTCAAAATAAAATATAAAGTAGGGCTGTATGTATAGCTAGCATATAGAATGCCTCTAGATTCAATCTATATAAAGAGCACACACACACACACAAACACACACACACACACACACACACACACACACACACACAAAATGAGTCAAGAATTTCTATTTAAAACATTAAAAAATCAAATATTGTATTTGACATTCCTAAAATTTCTAGTTGGGAAGTAACTTGAGCCTTGTCATATTGCAAGAACTTGACTTTAAAGTTACCCCAGGTTAAATAGGTTAAAAAATCCAATAATATATTTTAGAATAGAAATTAAATAATAATTATTCCGTTTAGAAGAAATGCAAACAAAATAACTGAAGGTGTGTTTGATTCTACCACTGTTCAACAAAATTCAACTTTGATCATAGATGTAAATCAAGATAAATATCACAATGCTATTTTTTTTTTTTTGGTGGTACTGGGGTTCCTGGAAGCCCTTCTACCTCCGGGCTACGCTCCCAGACCTATTTTATATTTTTGAAACAGGGTCTCTTACGCCAGCGCGGCTGGCTTCGAACCTGCGCGATCCTCCTGTCTCCGCCTCCCAAGCGCGGGGATTACAAGCGTGCGCCACCACGCCCGGCTACAATGCTATTTTTATCAAGACTTAGATAACCAAGTCATCGCCTATGGAATGAATAGGAATAACACATGGAAGCTATGCCTTTCTTACTTAAAGAAAAATATTGGGCCTTGAGTGTGTGCATTTTTTTTCTTCTGTCTCATAGGATGTTATTAACTAAAATGAAGTAGGTATCTATTGAAGATCCAGTGTCATAATAAGTATGTGGAGAACCACTCATCAATCAGAGATATGTACCCTAAGTCATCACATCAGAGGAAACATTCTTTTATCAAGTTTGAGCAATATTGAGCAATATGTTTGGAATCTTCATATTAAGTAAATCACCCTAATTATCTCGTCAGCTAGGTTTAACAGAATAACTAAATAGCAACACCAAATCAGTAAAACAAGACCTCAAGTTTAAATTGTAAAAAATAATGAAGTGATTCAACTACAGAGCAAATAGAAAAAAAGTGCTAAAATAAGACAAAATTATTAGAGTAACAAAATAGAAAAAAAAAATAATTCTGATACAGAGTAAGTCTTTTTTTTTTTTTTTTTTGTGGTACTGGGGATGAAACCAGGGGCATTTTACCTCTGAGAAATATCCCCAGCTCTATTTTTTTTCTTTTTCTTAGTCTTTTCATTTTTGAAACAGGGTCTCACTGAGTTGCAAAGGGCCTTGCTAAGTAGCTTAGGCTGTCTGCGAACCATTCATGATCCTCAGGTCTCAGCTCTCTAAATGCTGGAATTACAACCATGGGCCAACACACCGGGCTCCAGCGGTAAGTCTCGATGTAATCACAATGAACGCAAGGTAGTTATAGAGAAGATCATTACTGTACAATCAGAAAACACAATATACAAGAAAGTTTATATCTTTGAAGTAGAGAACTCAATAAATACAATGAGAAGTTATTCAGTAATTCACTTTATTAAAAATAAGTCTGAAATAAAAAAGAAGGCATCTGTATACAGCCTGGCAGGCACATCATTTTCCAGGAAAAGCTTGATAAAATACACTAACAATGAGTCATAACCCAACTATATTTTTAAATGTCCAGGATAAAGAAAGGATTTCTAGTCATCCTGGAAGATTAATAAAGACACTTACAAAGGAAAAAAAAGGAAGGCTTATCTGAAGCTATACTTCATAACACTCAATACCATAAGATAATAAATATATGTGTCCAATGTTCTGAGATAAAATAGAATCAGACTCCATGGACACTTGCCAAAATATTACTCAATTACAAAGTCAAGAGAGATTTTCTCAAATATGAAATTATTCAGGATCTAAATTATTACAGCTTCTATAATTCCTCTGTGGAAAAAATTCTGAATGTAAAACAGAGTCAATTGATGGACCAAATCATATAATATGCAATGAAGATGTTGATATAAGAAGAATCCAAAGGGTGGCTAGAAGAGGGCAACATGTAGGTTCTAAATGCAATGCAATTATGAGGAGATAGAAAGATTAGTTATCTCGATTTAATCAGAATATCTTGTACTTATATATTGAAACACCACATTTTACCCCATAAATATGTATACTTGTTATGTTCTAATAAAACATTTAGACATGTTTAAGAAAATAGAAATTTTAAGTAGTCTAATTTGATTATTATACACTTTATACTTTATTGAATTATTTTGCCATTCACCATAAGTTGAAACAAGATAACAAGTGTCATGTATGTATGTATGTATGTATATATATATATATATATATATATATATATATATACACAAAGACATAGATATAAACATATATATGACTATATGATTAATGTTTATAAAATAGAAATAAATGCCTTAAACCCAAACAAGAAATATAATAATATAATTTAGAAAACTGTTATGAAAAGGAATAAAGTGTCAACATTATAATGTATTATATTATCCTGTATCAAAAGTAGAAACAAATTGATGAAGCAGCCAAGCACATAGACCTCATAGATCCATCAGAGTTTACATATCTAAAGAATGTAGAAAAAAGTGAGAAAAATCAGAGTTCACATAAAGAAAACATAGTCTACAGCCAAAGGAATGGTAAATATTTGAATTTCCAGATCTTCAAAAACAAAGTTACCAAAGACAATTTCTGATTCTGTATGGATCACTATAAATGTTTTCTTCCCTTCTTCCCAGAGTGTCCTGTCTACTAAAATACCTGACCCGGGGATGAGTTTATCCAGTCTAGCTTAAATGTTCCAGGGACGGACTCTTCTGGACTGATTGCTCCTGATTAATCATGGGGTTTACATAATATAAAATATATTAACAAGGTGAGTTTCTATACACAAAAATGATCCCATTTATCACCCTCTTCAATCTTACATAGACTGATGTAAGTACATTCTTTAATTCAGGGCTGGAACAAAAACAAGGATCAGTTACTCAGATGTTTCAGACATTTTCATTAATAGGCCTATTAATATGCCCTATCCTGCAGCTAATTGCTTCATCATTTATAGCCAGAGTAAACTGATACTGTAAAAAAAACTGAAACATGCAGATTTTAAAAAATACATAATGACTCAAACTTAAACTGTCTCATGAACCCATATCCATATCAAATAACATCCCATGATGAAAAAGCATTTATCTGAAGTTCATCAGAAACTTTGTTTTATTTCTATTTTTCTTCTATTCTATTCAAATAAAATTTAAATTTTTATTGGTAGAGGCTACATACATAATCTTATTTTATTAAAATAATTATTTTATCTTTACTTTTTTTTGAGCTCATTCAGGTTTCTATATAGGGTGAATATGTATATAGAATGGCATTATCAAATGTTAAATATGGCTGTTTGGGGATGATTGTGGTAATGATAGGGTATCCCATGTAAAGTAAAATATATGTAGCTGGAAAAAATAAAAATAAAAGATTCTGGTATTTTTATTTTTTATGTAATGACAAGGAATTCTCATATACACACATTTCCAAACATTATATTTTGAAGTTCCCTTCATTTCTATGCTGAGCCAACTTAAGAGATGTGTGAAGAATGCTTATCCCCAAAAGGCTTGTGTACATCAGTGTCCTTTGTTCTCTGGTCATCCCCTTTGGACTGGAACATCACAGTAGGGTTTCCTAGGGCTCAAGCAGGCAGAGGGTTGAACAGGGGATTTCTCAGTTTCCAAAATCATGTAAGCTAATGCCTATTAAGAAATGTCTTTCTAGATATCTTGACTCTTTTTCTCTTGAGAACCCTGGCTAATACAATGCAGAAGAAAATTTTGGGGGGTATGCCTACAGATCTCATAATGTCATTCAATGTATAGAGCTCATTTAAAAATGCTAATTTTAGGTCCCACCCCAAAACAGAGGCCAGTGTCTATGTAATACACTTCTCATTTTATTCTAATTGATTAGAACAAATTTAAAATGTGTCTTCAAAACTCAAGAAAGCATTTATATCATCATGAGCAATTTGTTTATAATTCTAGACAATTTGAATCAAGTCTGAGAAAAGAATCAGGCCCAGGAAAGTTAGTCCAGTATATCCTTTAGCATCATCTTTTAGATATGTGCTGAAAATCTTTTTCACATCTTCCTTGATTAGTTATTGTTTGTAATTAGTGTATATGAATACATAAAAAATTTCTTTAAAAATCTATTCAAATTAATATAAAATTTAAAATGATGGTAGAATCTATAAGCAAAGGGATAAAATGTTTTTAGAAAATACAAAATATAAACATCTACACATACACACACACACACACACACACACACACACACACACACCTTAAAATGGCACAATCTCTCTGTCATCACCTAATCCTAGTGACTAATTTCAACATCACCAGTAATGGAAGCATAGACACTATGTACTGGATAATGTGATACAGTAAGAAAGACAAAATACCTTCTGGTATATACTCAGGTTAAATATCTTTACTCTGACTCTGACCAAACTTGATGTCTAACTTCTATTTTACAGGTAATAAACATGATTAAAGAACAAAAAAAATGATATCTGGGAACACCCACAAACCCACAAAGAGAATTTAAATAAGTCTGATTAGTTCCAAATCTCTCTTGGGAAAAAAAAAATTGACACTCTTCTAAACTTCTTATAAGACATGATAATAAAAATACATGTGATCCTTAATTGAATCACATTTTTAGCAAACCCACATGCAAGACATATTTTCATGACTATTGGAGATAATGGAGGAAGGATGGATACTGGAAAGTATTAGAAAATATTTCAGTAATTTGTAGAAAATTTTAGTTATGTAGATAAATAGCTTTATATTTGAAATATATACTGAAATACACAAAGGCTACATACTCTCTATTTATATAATTAGTTCTACATAAAATGAAACAAATACTGAAAAGAGTAACAATGGATAAGTCCAGGTGACAGGTACCTAACAATTAATTTTATTCTTCTTTATCCTTCTTTCTTTTTTGTGGAACTTGGGATTGAATCCGGGTGCATTCTATCTCTGAGTTACATCCCCATCTCTTTTCAGGTTTTAATTTGAAACAGGGTCTTGCTAAATTGTTCTGGCTGGAATCAAACCTGTAATATTCCTGTCTCAGCCTCCTAAGTACTGGAATTACAGGATTGAACCACTGTGCCTTGGTTTTACTTTTCAGTTTAAACATTTTTATGACTAAAAACAGAAAAAAATAAGAAGAAATATATAGCACATATCATAAGATCTGTCACTTGTGAAGGACACATATCATTGCCCAATTATGTCATTCTTTCCTAACAATACAAGGTGTGGCTCTTGATTCCTTCTCTAACAAGCACATCTAATGGCCAAGAACACTAGATTAAATTTAGCACTCCACACCACTCTTATACTATAGGAAAGTTTAGTTACATGGCTGTGTATTCATCAATTTTTTATAGGAAAAGAGTGGATGAAATAAAATCCCAAGTATACAATACTTTTTTGGTATGGTTCAAACAGCTTCCATTTGGGCATTCTGCCACGCCGCTATCTGTGTTTCTGAATTGGCACCATGAACTGAAAATCTTTGAAAATGAGAACACCAATAATGCCTACTCCATTTTTCGTATATAGGTTTGGATCACAGTGGTGATACTGTGAAGGGAATTTTTTTTAATGTATTTTCATGACTGTAAAAAAGAAAAAGCTATATGATCATGTGCTAATTGATGATTACTACACAGAGGCAGTGCTTCAGCAATTTGTAAGTTTTGCCCCATTTTTTGAATGGCTTCTATACTTTATAAAATAAATTATATTCCTTCTATGAGCAGAAAACTGTTACATTTAAATAATTTATAAATATCCATCAGCTTTTAGGTACTTATTTTGAAAAATGCATTGGCAAATGATATATTTTTTCAAAATTTTATTTAATAAAGTTTCTTTTTTAGCACTGTTTTAAATTTATAGAAAATTGAGAAGAAAGTCTCATGTCTCTAGAATATCTTGTGACTAGATTCTCCTACTTTAAAACATAATATTGAAGCCAGGCGTGGTGGTGTACACTTGGAATCCCAGCATTTGGGAGGCTGAGACCAGAGGATCGTGGTTCTCAGACGGCCTCAGCTACATAGTGAGGCTCTCCGCAACTTAGTGAGACCCTGCTTCAAAATAAAGAATAAAAATCAGGGCAGGGGGTATAGCTCAGTGGTCAAATGCCCCTGGGTTCCATCCCCAGACCTGCAAAAAAATAAAAATAAATAAATAATATTGAGAGATTCAAAATGGTGGCTGTGGGACACAGCACTTCTCAGTGGCTGAAATAAATAAAGTTCAACTACCAAGAAGGCAGTGTCTTAACCAACAAAATAAATATATGTCAGGACCAAAACAGATCCAGGAACACTGGCAGAAGGAATCCAAAAACCCTGAACTGAGAGATCCGTCAGGGTTCGTTGCCGGCCCAAACCTCAATCCCTGGACCTGACTGACACCAATGTGGCAAAATAACCCAAGTTTGAAAATGGACATAGATCTCCAACATCTTAAGCAGCAAGTGGCGCACGAGCCAGAAGCCCATGTGCTCACCAAAGGCTGGACCACAGTGGCACAGTGAATCCTCCAGACATCTGGATCGAGGAAGCCAGGTATCTGAGTGCATTCACAGAAGCTGCGGGACTTAGTGTGCGCTCCGCATCTGGTGCTAGCCCTGGGCTTCTGTCCTCCACCACAGGGCCCAGCACTATCCATGTGAGCCCTGCCTGCACCCCAGGACCTGCAGTAGCTGTGTGCACCGTCCGCACTCCTAAGACCCGGTGCTAGCTGTCTGTGCCTGTCCTGCACCCAGAGACTGGGCGGTAGCCTAGAGCACCCAGCCAATGCCCTGGGTCAGGCACTAGCCCTGTGCACCCTATCCAAGCCCGGGACCAGGCGCTAGGTGTCTGTGCCCACCCATGCCACGGGACGAGCGATAGCCGTGCCATCCAGTCCATGCCCCGGGACCAGTAGTGCTTTGGCAGTAATTGTGTGTGCCCTGAGTAATTGTGTGTTGCCTACAGCAACCCTTTGCACCCAGTGTGTACCTTGGGACCCCATGGACTAGCCGTTAGAATTTCCAGAGACACCATAATAATAAACCATAAAGAAGAAAAAAGTACACTCCAGAACCAGAGATGAAGTTGATCAGCAGGGTGTCTAAATAAAGAAGAAATAATATTATATCCAACAGAAGATAGAACACAAAATGACAGGAAACAAACACCATATTTCAGTAATAATGCTGAATGTCAAAGGACTTAACTCTCCCATCAAAAGACACAGACTGGCAATGTGGATTAAAAAACAATCCAAATATATGCTGTTTGCAAGAAACTTACCTTACAGCAAAGGACATTCACAGACTGAAAGTAAAAGGATGTTAAAAGATATATCATGCCAATGGAAACCAAAAATGGGCAGGAGTAGCAACACTAATATGCAACAAAACAGACTTTAAGCTAAAACAGATCAGAAGAGACAAAAAAAGGGCACTTCCTTTTATTAAAAGGAACTATCCACCAAGAAGATATAATGATAGTAAATGTTTATGCCCTGAATGTGGGTGCAGCCACATTTGTAAAACAAACCCTTCCGGACATCAGATCTCAAATAGAACTAAATACAATAATAGTGGGAGACTTCAATGTATCTCCCAACACACTGTATAGACCTTCAAGGCAAAAGATGGATAAAGACTTTAGAACTAATAAAAACTATAAACCATATGGGCCTAATAGACATATACAGAATATTTCAACCAGGAACAACAGAATACACATTCTTCTCAGCAGCCCATGGAACTTTCTCCAAAAGAGATCACATTCTGGGACACAAAGCAAGCACCAGCAATTCAAAAGATGTAATACAATTCCCTGCATCTTTTCAGACCATAATGGAATGAAAATAGAAATCAACAACAGGAAACCCAAAAGAAACTATTTAAATACATGGAGATTGAATGATACACTATTGAATGATGAATGGTAAGATCAGAAATTAGAGGAGAAATGAAGAAATTTCTGGAATTAAATGACAATAGAAAAACAACTTACCAAAATCTATGGGACACTTTTAAAGCAGTGTTGAGAGGAAAATTCATAGTATTGAGTGCCCATATAAGAAGAACAGAGAGTCACCAATCAAGTAACCTAATGACATGACTCAAGGACCTAGAAAGACTGCATCAGTCTAATCCCAAAGCCGGCAGAAGGCAGGAAATCATTAAAATCAGAGAAGAAATAAATGAAGTAGAGAACAACAACAACAACAAAAAAAAAATTCAAAGAGTCAACAACAACAACAACAAAAAAAAGGCTGGTTCTTTGAGAAGATTAATAGGATTGACAAATCCCTTGCCAACCTAACCAAAAGAAAGATAGAATCAACTCAAATTATTAAAATCAGAAATGAAAAAGGAGACATCATCACAGAGAGTGGGGAAATTCAAAGGATTATCAGAAACTGTTTTGAGAATTTATACTCCAAAAGACTGGAAAACATGGAAGAAATTGATAGATTTTTAAGCACATAAACTGAATCAAGAGGACATAACAAGCCTAACCCAAACAATAGCAAACAAAGCAATAGAAACAGCTATCAAAATTCTGCCATCAAAGAAAAGCCCAGACCCTGATGGGTTTCCAGCTGAATTCCTCAATACTTTCAGTGACGAACTAATACCAATACTTCACAACATATTCCGGGAAATTGAAAGAGATTAAATTCTCCCTGATTCCTTCTATGAGGCCAGTATTACATTAATCTCCAAACCAAATAAAGGTACCTCAAGAAAGAAAAATTACAGACCAACATCCTTAGTGAACATAGATGCAAAAATTCTAAACAAAATACTAGCTGTACATATTCAAACCATATCAAGAGAATTGCACTCCATGACCAAGTTGGTTTCATCCTAGAAAAGCAATGCTGGTTCAACATGTACAAATCAATACATGTTATTCACCACATAAATAGAACTAAGAACAAAAACCACATGATCATATAAATAGATGCTGAAAAAGCATTTGACAAAATGCAACACCCATTTATGTTAAAAACACTGCAGAAAATTGGAATATCATTCAGGCAATACACAATAATCCCAAAGTCAACATCATATTGAATGGAGAAAAACTGCAGGAATTCCCTTTAAAGTCAGGAACAGTACAAGGATGTTCACTATTACCACTCCTTTTTCAATATAATCCTTGAGACTCTTGCCACAGCAATAAGACAAGAGAAGGAAATCAAAGGAATCCAAATAGGAAGAGAGAAATTAAAACTATCCTTATTTGCAGATTATACGATTCTTTATCTAGAAGATGCAAATAACTCAATCAAAAGACTTCTGGAGCTGATTAACCAATTCAGTAAAGTTGAATGATACAAAATCAACCTAAAGAAATCAGTTGCTTTTCTTTATCCCAACAATGAATCCACAACACAAGAAATAAACAAAACTATTCCGTTTACTATAACCTCTAAGCAATAAAATACCTAGGAATAAACTTAACCAAAGATGTAAAAGACCTCTACAGAGAAAACTACAAATCATCAAATAAAGAAATTGATGAAGACCTTGGAAGATAGAAAGATCTCCCTTGCTCATGGATAGGCAGAATACATATCATCAAAATGGCCATTCTGCCAAAAGTGATCTATAGATTCAATTCAATTCCCATTAAAATACCAACAACATTTCTCATAGACTTGGAAAAATCAGTTATAAATTTTGTATGGAGAAAGAAAAGACCCAGAATAGCCAAAGCAATTCTCAGCAACAAGAACCAGGCAGGAGGCATCACAATCCCAGGCTTCAAATTATACTATAGAGCAATAGTAGTGAAAACAGCATGGTATTGTCACAAGAACAGGCAGACTGACCAGTGGATCAAAATAGAAGATACAGAAACAAACCCACAAATCTATAGTCAATTGATCTTTGACAAAGGGGCCAAACTCGTATGCTGGAGAAATGACAGCCTTTTCAACAAATGGTGCTGGGAGAACTGGCTATCCATGTGTAGAAATTTGGATCTGAATCCTTACTTCTCACTGTGCACTGGAATCAACTCAAGATGGATCAAAGACTTAGAAATTAGACCAGAGACTGTGAAGTTATTAGAGAAAGGCATAGGATCAATACTCCAACATATAGGCACAGGCAGTAACTTTCTCAACAGGACTTCCAAAGCTCAGAAAATTAAAGCAAAAATTAACAAGTCAGATGGCATCAAACTAAAAAAGTTTTTTCTCATAAATGGAAACCATCAAGAACCTAAAGAGGAATCCTACAGAATGGGAGAAGATCTTTAACAGCCACCACTCTGATAGGGGGATAATATCCAAAATATACAAAGAGCTCAAAAACTCTACACTAGCCAAACAAACATAAATGGGCAACTAAACTGAATAGATACTTTACAAAAGAATAGATAAAAGTGGCCAGTAGATACATGAAAAGATGTTCAACATCACTAGCCATCAGGGAGATGCAAACCAAAACTATGCTGAGATTCCATCTAACCCCAATCAGAGTGGCAAGCATAAAGAAATCAAACAACAAATACTGGTGAGGATGAGGGGAAAGAGGAACTCTTTTACACTGGTGCTGGGAATGTAAACTAGTTCAGCCACTATGGAGAACAGTGTGGAGATTCCTTAGAAAACTGGGAATAGATCCACAATTTGATCCAGCTATACCACTCCTGGGCATCTTTCCAAAGGGCTTGAAATCAGAGAACTACATTAACCTGTGCATACCCATGTTCATAGCAGCACAATTTGTAATAGCCAAAATATGGAACCAACCTAGGTCTCCATCAACAGATGGACTGTAAAATTATGGAAAATACACACAATGGAATTCCATTCAGCTATAAAGAAGAATAAAAATAACAGCATTTGCAAGAAGATGGAAAGAACTGAAGAATGTTAAGTGATATTAGTCAAGCACAGAAAGAGAAGGGACATATGTTTTCTCTAATATGTTCAAGCTAGGGAGTAGTTGTTATACCAGAGGGATTCCAGATAATGGAGGGGAAATCTCAGCAAAGCTAGAATGGAAGGATAGGAGAGGAAGAAAGCTGAGGTTGTTCAATGGAGGAGTTACATCTGCATATGTGTAATAGTATAAATATAGCATGGTTAACCTGGACACTCATTATTGTGAGGGGGGAAGGGGAATGAGAGGAAGAGGGCACGAAGCACAATCTAAATGTACACCATTTTCAACATGTTCCACATATAAATAAAATAAAATATGGGAAAAAATAAAACATGATATTACAATACTATACTAATCAAAATCAGTGAACCCATTCTGACTTATGCTGGCTCAGAGCCTGCCAAGTGGCAAAGCCAGTGCTGGCACCTTCAAGAGTGGGAACAGAGCCTGCAATGCAGCATCCACAGATAAATATCACAGAATATTAAAAAATCAGATGCTTTCCCTAATATGCAAAAACTAGGAAGAAGTGGGTAATAGGAGGAAATCTAGTTGAAGAAAGGGCCCTATGGAGGAACAATTAAGGTGACCTATCCCAGTGGGGATGGGATAAGGGAAGATGGAATCTCTTTAAAGCACATGATGTACTTAAACAAATATATCAAATTCAATCACTAAATCAAGCATGGGATTGAGGGAGGGGGAGGAAATGGGATGGAAATTTGATAAAGGCTAATTGAATGATGTGTGCTTGTATATCCTCACAAGTCTTGTATGCCACTGAGATGTTTGACTACAATGCACTAATAAAAATATATTTAAAAATTAAAATTTCAAATCCATTCTTTATTCATATTTCCCTAGTTTTTATTCCAATAAATTTTTCCTATTTTAAGACCATGTATAATAGCACAACACACAAGTCACGTGCCTCTAAGTCTTCTCTATGCTATGGCAGGTTTCTCAGGTTTGCTTTGTTTTCAATGACTTTGGAAATATTGCAGAGTTGGTTAAATATGTAGTAGGCTATCCTTTAATTGGTATGTTTCTGATTTTCTTATTAAACTTGGATAATGTTTTCTAAAAAAAAACAAAGTAAGGTCCTATGTCATAACAATATGCCAAGAATTTAGACTATAGAAATGATTTTTTGTTATTAATGCTGGCTTCGATCACCTAGAGGAGGAATGTTTGTTACTTTCCTCCACCATGAAGCTACTTCTCCTTCTCACTCCTGCCTTTTTCATACTATTCTTTTTGGTAAAAATACATTTATTTTTAACATTTTACTTACTCATAGACAGGTGATAGGAAACAAGTAAAATTCAAAGAGACTTTCTAAAATTGTGTTTATTAAAAATAGAAGGTATAATACTTACCTAATTCTTAAACAATTGTTTTCTAAAACTTTAGGTAAATATTATCTCACAGAATTATTAAACCATATGGAAAATAGTGTTATGTTCTCTATTTATCATCTATCTAATAAATATATAAAATAGATAATAGTATAGATTTATGATTATAAGTATAATCTGTATTTATTTACACGTAGATATATAAAGAAATAACATTATAATAATAGATGTCAATATATTTCTATATAGATATGCATATAAAGAGAATAACAATATTTTTCTTTTGGTTAGATAATATTACATATATATCATATATAGTGAGATATTTACATAATGTATATTAACTATATCTCTTTATCTCTCTCTTGATTATATATATATATATATATGTAGTAAGTGAGAGGTTTATTTTTCCAGAGCCCAGATATCTTTAATGATGCCTCTGTACTCGGTTTAATAAATAGCACCATGTAATAAATATCATCAATAAATGAGTATACTATTTATTCTGTCAGTAAAGCCAAATATAAACTAGTCTATTTTATGCTAAATAAATGTATTGTATACTTCTTTTTTTCTATTATTTGAAAATAAAAATCAGTTTTAGAAAAGAAAATTATAAAACAAAAAGTAACCTAGAATCAATTTTGATTTTTAAATGACATTTAATTACTAATTTGTCAGCTAAAGAGATTGAGTGCAGAAAGGATCTATTTCACATTTTCTAAAAAATTTTTAAAGTTAATTTTTCTATTTTACTAGCCCAAACACATAAAATGAATAGATTGAGGCATAATAGAACACCTGATGAAATTGGTATAAAATAATTTTTGCTAAAGGTTAGATAGGAATATAAACATATATAAAACAACCAAAATTTTATGTTACCAATTTTTACTAAACAAATCCATGACTATTTATTTATTTATTTATTTAGTTAGTTAGTTGTTTCTTTGTTTGTTTGTTTTGTGTGTGGTATTGAGGATTGAAACAAGGGACATTCTTAACTCCAAGCTCCAACTCCAGGCCTATTTCTTATACTTCATTTTAAAACAGGATTTCACTAAGTGGCAGAGGGCCTCAGTAAGTAGCTGTAATTTTAAAAAAATAAACTTCAAATTGCTTTACAAACTTTTTTTTTTTTTGGTGGTACTGGGGTTTCTGGAAGCCCTTCTACTTCTGGGCTACACTCCCAGACCTATTTTATATTCTTATTTGGAAACAGGGTCTCTTAAGCCAGTGAGGCTGGCTTTGAACCTGCGAGATCCTCCTGTCTCCACCTCCCAAACTCTGGGATTACAAGTGTGTGCCACCACACCCCGCCTTTATTTATTTATTTTTCTGGGTCTGGGGATGGAACCCAGGGGCATTTGACCTCCAATCTACACCCCCTGCCCTATTTTTTATTCCTTATTTTGAAACCGGGTCTCACTGAGTTGCAGAGGGCCTCACTAATTAGCTGAGGCTGTCTGCAAACCGCAATCCTCCAGGTCTCAGCCTCCCAAATGCTGGCATTACAAGCCTGCACCACCACGCCTGGCTATGCCCTGCCTTTTACAAACTATTAAAACCTCATGAATTACCTTGAAAATGTTTACACTGAACCTCTCTTTCAATAGTATTTGGAAAAAAAACAGACCCAGAAATATTTGATTTGACTGATGTCACACAGAAAATCTGCCACTAAAACTAGATCCCAAATACTATAATTATAGAGAAAGCTAGTATGAAAAAAGCCTGACTTTTTGTATCACTTTAATTCAGTCAGCTGGCAGTAGTGCTCAGCATTTTTTTGTTTTGTTTTGGTTTTTTGTTTTTGTTTTTGGTGGTACTGGGGGTGGAACCCAGAGGCTTTCTACCTCTGGGCTATACACCCAGACCTATTTTTTATATTTTATTTGGAAACAGGGTCTCACTAGGTTGCTGAGAGCCTCACTAAATAGCTGAGGCTGGCTTCGAACCTGCGCGATCCTCCTGTCTCAGCCTCCCAAGCGCCAGGATTACAAGAGTGAGCCACCATGCCTGGCTAGTGCTCAGCATTTGAAAAGGTAGGAGATACTGGAAACTTTGGTCTTCATTACTATACACTAGCAATATATCTGGAATACATGGTGAGCTTGGATATTCATTTGTAAAACCAATAAAGCCGTTGTCAGTACAGGAAGTCAAAAAGGACTGGAAATAATCCTTCACTTTCACTTATATTTCAGAAGGCACATATTTTTATTTGTTTAAGACCAGAGCCTATACAGTTTCTACCAAAATTACAGGATACAAAACCCTGTAAACTACTAAAAAAAATGAACATTTCATCCTTGAATGAATATCATTATTGCCTGTATATTTACATTGTGCAGTGTATACAGATGCAACTTATCTATTTTCCATTAAGCAAAATCATAACTGGCATGTAGAGGTATGGAATTGGTCTCTTCTGAATTCTTGCTCTCTTTATAAAATATGATGTCCTCATTCTATCTCTGCTTATTTTTTGTAACAGCAATCTTGTTTGTAAAATGAAACAGCACCACCTTGTATCCTGAAGTAAAGCTACAGTTTCTCAATGTATCAGAACATTCAGATACATATTTCCAGTATATCTACTTGATTCAAAATTAAACTGTAGCTTTAGTAAATCACTAGATGGATACTGTATTCACTCTTCCCCTCATTACCTTTCTCTTACTGTAAATTTACCCTGATACAACCAATTGCAGAAAAATAAGATTAATTGTGTGATATCTGTTACTTCTAATACATCCCCAAAATAACTGGATTGGATATAAGATCACACCTAAACTTGTTACTTTATTATTTCATCAGCTCTAAAATACATATTGAAAGAGACATAATTCCTAATCTATACAGTAGATGCGTGCTTTAAATAACTATTAGGCTCACATGATTGCATAAAAATACTCTAATATAAATTTAAGAGACTTCCAGGAAGATGGCAACTGAGAAAAGAAGCGTTTAGGAGACCTGCTAAAACTCAATCTTTATTGCCACAAAATCAGTGCTTTTCATAGCCAGAAAACGCCATCAGCAGAGAAATAAAAAATGTAAACACAAGGGACAGAGAAAAACAAAGACTAGAAGAACAACCAGAGACCAGAAATCAAGCCCACAATGCAGCAGTGGGGCCGCGCTGGCACCATCTTCCCTCGTAGCACCAGGATCCAGAGAGGAAATGTAAACAAGGAGCTGAGGTGAGCAGCGCAAAGAACGCCTAAAACTCCCAGTGGTCAAGCTCATCATGCCTTTCAGGAACTCAAAACAGAGCTCAAAAACAGAAAAGAAATACGCCAGGCTCACAGCTGAGGGCATGGCAGTGGCGTCATATTGCCAACAGCTACAGCCTCATAGCTGAGGGCATGGCAGTGGCGCCATATTGCCAGCAGCAACAGCGAGTTCACCGAGCCCTCAACAGCTCCTGAACAACACGCATAATAACCGTGAGTGAAATTGCAGCCCCTAAAGGAGAAATTCCTGTACTGCATGCCCAGGGTCTTCGATAATTTCTCTGGGTCTGAGATTTTGCAGTCCAACCCAGTGAAGGAGTAGTGGTGGCAGAGATTACCATAGACTCGAGATTCAGAGCACCCTAAGTGAAGTCGTAGTGATCCAGGGAAGGCAAAAACTTCTGAAATCATGGAAAATAGGAACAACAATAGAGTAGTGAATGCCCACAACCCCATATTATCAAAACCTGACACAGAAATGCAGAGATCTTCAGAAGATCAAATCAGGAATATAACTGTAGAAATAATACAGGACTTTCAAAAAGAATTTAGAGAGAGCCTAAAGACATAATGGATGCAATCATTGAGGTAAAGACCTCAATTCAACTTATAAATGATCAATTAGAACACATGGAAGATAGAATCTCGCTCCTAAAAGAGGATTACTCCAAAAATGAATGCATAATTTATAACTTAGAAAAAAATCAGACAGCAGAAATCTGACATTGAAGAAATATGGGCCCATTTTAAAAGAGCTAACCTAAGAATAATCGGAATAGAGGAGGAAAAAGAAGGTGAAACCAAAGGGATCAATAATATCTTCAAAGAAATAATAGCAGAAAATTTTCCAAACATAGAGCAAGAGATCGATACAGAGGTCCAGGAAACATATAGAACTCCCTTTAGACAGGATCAGAGAAGAGGTTCCCTATGTCACATAATTGTCAAAATGACCAATGTGGAAGCCAAGCAGAGAATATTAAAAGCAACAAAAACAAAAGGCCAAGTGACATTCAGAGGCAAACCAATTAGAATCACTCCAGACATCCCAAACCAAGTCATGAAAGCCAGAAGGGCTTGGAGTAACATATTCCAAACTCTGAAAGAAAACAACTTCCAGCTAAAAATTTCCTACCCAGCAAAACTATCTATCAAATTAGATGAGGAAATAAGAAGCTTCCATGACAAACAGAAACTGAAGGAATTTATGTCTTCAAAACCAGCGCTAGAGAAAATATGCAAAGACATTAACTACAAAGAAGAAATAGGTAATACACGCCAGAACCAGAGAAACAAGATTTTCCATCCAGTATTGCGTCCCTAAGGCTCCGTCCTGCAGAGCCCTGGGAAAGAAAACACAAACGCCGAGTCTGTTGATGATGCTTCCTCTTTAATGCTTCCTCTTCAATGCGCACAGCAGGCAAATATATATCAGTCTCATAATCCCTCCCTCATTACTCCACCAACCCCAAGCTTCCCACAGCTAGGGCATGCACATTTCTAACCCTCTCATAGGCGGGCTGGTGGTAGCTCGAGGCGCTGAGTCACTGATCATCCGTAGGGCGCCTGATAGGGTTCACTGCGCATGCTCAAGGAGACATCAATCTTGTGAGTCTTATGACTTGGCAGCATGCCTAGGCGCCATCTTGAGCCACCGCCCCATCCCGGTCTAGCCGAGTGGGCCCCGACAATCCAGCATACAACTAAGCAAAGAACAATATATTCATGTGTTTATTGGTTAAATCTTTGGAGATTCATTATTTATTTTAGTCTTTTACCTATTTCTAAATTTTATTGTTTGCTTTCTTTCTTTCTTTCTTTTTTTTTTTTTTTTTTTTTTTTTTGGTGGTCCTGGGGTTCCTGGAAGCCCTTCTACCTCCAGGCTACACTCCCAAACTTATTTTTACATTTTTATTTGGAAAGAGGGTCTCCTAAGCCAGCGCGCGTGGCTGGCTTCAAACCTGTGCGATCCTCCTGTCTTGGCCTCCCAAGCGCGGGGATTACAAGCTTGCCGCACCATGCCCGGCAAGTATTGTTTGCTTTTATTGTTGCTAATTTTTAGGACTTCTATTTGGAATATTAATATACCTTCAGATATAGCATTTGGAAATATTTTATCCAATTCTATCAGTAACTTTTAACTCTGTTTATATTGTCTTTGGACGTACAATATTTTTTATTTTTTAGGAAGTTTGTTTGTTTATTCTGTTGTTGCCTGTGCCTTTGAAATCATAGCCAAGAAATCACTGCCAATTTCAATGTTGTGAAGTGTTATGACTCAGTTTTTCTTCTAAAAGTTTATAGTCTTAAGATTTACATTTAGGTCTTTTATCTATTTTGAGTTAATATTTGTATATGGTGCTAGGTAAGGATCCAACTTTATTCTTTTCATGTAATTATTATTTTTCAACAATATTTAGTGAAAGGATCATTATTTCCTTCACCAAATGTTCTTGGAAACCTCGTCAAAAATAACTTGACCGTATATGGAAGAATTTATTTCTAGGCTTTTTATTTTATTCCACTGGTTTATATATCTGCCTTTATAGCAGTACTACACTGTTTCAATTAATGTAGCTTTATAAGATTTGAAATCAGAAAATGTACATCTTCTAGCTCTGTTCTTTTTTGAGATTGTTTTGGGTATTTAGATTTCATATTTCATGTTAGGATAGATATTTTCTGGAAAAAATGAATGATAGTTTCACCTTAAAAAAAAGAAAAAAAAATCCTCTGGTAAGAAAGAAAGCAAAAATAAATATTGAAATGTTATCTCTAAGTGATCAAAAGTTTGATTCAGACAAATGAATCTGTTATATGAGATTATCATTGTTAATTTTGGATAAATTGCTATAAAATTAGATGTCAACCACTAAGCCAAGCATGGGAAGGAGGGAGGGGGAGGGAATGGTGTGGGGTAGGGGCTAACTTGGCTATGTGTGCATGTATGTCTACACAAGTTTTTTATCCCATTATGATGTATGAATACAGTGCACCAATAAAAAAGAAAATAATAAATATATAAATTTAAAATATAAACAAATGTGCCTAATCATAAATATGGATATTTTGCCAGTAGGAATCTGTGGCATTCCTGTAACATTTTAAACAGGATTAAATGACCAGAAAAATGACTTTTCACACATATAGGCATGGATCCTGAAATTCTTACAAAGGCACTCAAAGAATTCCTTACATTGGTGAAACCTAAATTCATTCTTGGGTTTGTGATTGTATAAAATCGTGGCGTACACCATGAGACTACATTAACAAATTAAACTGTTTCTTTAAAAGTGCATGTATGTTATGTCAATTTATTTATTTATTTATTTATTTATTTATTTATTTATTTATTTATTGGTGGTACTGGGGTTCCTGGAAACCATTCTACCTCTGGGCTACCCTCCCAGACCTATTTTATCTTTTTTTTTTTTTTTAATTTGGAAACAGGGTCTCTTAAACCAGCGCGGCTGGCTTCGAACCTACATGATCCTCCTGTCTCTGCCTCCCAAGTGCGGGGATTACAAACATGTGCTACCACGCCCGGCATGTCAATTTTAAAAAGTATTTTTTTTGCTCTTTGCATCATTGTGTATTTCAAACAAACAAATATAATGTACAATTTTTCATAATCCTAAGCAATTTTAAAATATATTTACACATATTCTAAATTTTCTAAAGGTTATATTATGGGTTTGTGATTGCTAGTATGGTTTTTATATTATGATTTTTATATTAATGATTTAATAATATCTTTAAATTTTTGGCTGTAAATATGTTTATGTTAAAGGTAGGATAATAACTGATTTCCAAGTCTTTTATCCATTTTAATTTACTTTTGTGCAAGATAAGAAAAGGGTTTTTTCCATGTTTTCTACATATGGATAACCAGTTTTACCAACATCATTTGTTAAAGAGGCAATCTTTTTTACGTGTATGTTTAGGCCACTTTGTTAAAAATCAATGGGCTATACGTGTGTGGATTTTTTTCTGATTCTTCTATTCTGCTCCATTAGTCTATTTGTCTGTGTTTGTACCAATAGCATGCTGTTTTTATTACTATGGCTTTGTAGTACAGTTTGAAGTCAGGTATCGTGATGCCTCCTCCATGGTTCTTGTTGCTGAGAACTACTTTGGCTATTCTGATATTTTTGCTGTTCCAAATGAATTTGATGACTGATTTTTCTATATCTATGAGGAAAGACCTTGATAATTTAATGGGTATTACCTTGAATGTGTAGATCACTTTTGGAAGAATGGCCATTTTGATGATGTTTATTTTGCCTATCCAAGAACATGGAAGATCTTTTCATCTACCTGAGAACTTGCAGCTCCCTGAAGAGGGTGTAGGTCCAAAACTTAAACACATAGGCACAGGGAAAATCTTTCTCAACAAGACCCCAAAGGCACAAGCAACTAATAGGCCGATCAACATGTGGGATTGCATTAAACTGAAGAGCTTCTGAAAAGCAAAGGAAACTATCAAGGACCTCAACAGAGAGATGACCTGATAGAATGGGAGAAAAATTTGCCAACTATTCCTCTGGTAGAGAACTAATATCTAAAATATACAGAGAATTCAAGAAATTCGGCACTAAGAAAACAAATAACACAATCAAAAAATGGACAAGTAAACTAAATAGACACTTCACAAAAGAAGAGATCCAAATGGCCAATAATGTGTAAAAAATGTTCAAAATCTATCAGAGAGATGCAAATCAAAACTACCCTGAGATTTTACCTAACTCCAACTAGAATAGCAATCATTCAAAACACAAACAACAATAAATGCTGGTGAAGATGTGGAGAAGTGAGAACTCTAATATATTGGTGGTTGGATTATAAATTAGTGCAACAACTTTGAAAACCAGTGTGGAGGATGCTCAGAAGAATGGGAATGAACCTTCAGATGATCCAGCACTACCACTTCTGGGTATCTACCCAAAATAATGAAAACCAAATTACCAAACTAAGACATGCACATCTATGTTCATAGCTGTACAATTCACAATTGCCAAACTATGGAACCAGTCAAGACGTCCATCAACAGATAAATGGATTACAAAATTATGGGATATATACAAAATAGAATTTTATTCAGCTATAAAGGAGAGCAAAATTACTTCATTTGCAGGGAAATTGACTAGTCAGTCATGGAAAAGTAAAATAAAAATCAGATGGTATTCATAATATGTGGAAACTAGGGAGAAAAAGAGTCATGGGGGAAACTCTAGACAAGCAAGGAGAAACCAAAGATGAGGAAATAAGGTGACCTAACTGAGGGGCGGGTGAGGAGTGTAGAGAAAAATTCCCTAATGTACACAATGTATATTTCCAAACATATCAAAGTCAATCACTAAGCCAAACATGAGAAGGGAGGGAGGTGGGATTGGGGCAGAAATTGGGTAAGGGCTAATTGAGTGATATATGTATGTATGCCTCTACCTACCATCTTGTATTCCTTTAAGATGCATGACCACAATGTACCAATTAAAAAATTTAACAAAAGGTGGGGTAATGTATCCTGTCCCTTGTGAACACATTATTTTTACATATGCACAGTTTCCAAGTAAGGGTGACTCTAAATTTAGCAATTTAAATGACATAAAATTAAATTATATGATAAGAATACTTTAACCTACTCAGGAACCTAGAATTTTACCTACCATATCCTTAGTTTCTTTAAAATGTGCTCTGCTATAGGCAAAATCACTTGTCTCTTTTTCTCTACATTAAAAAGACTTGTTCAGAAACCTCTTTTTATTAGACTCTAAAGCATCAAAAGGCTTGGACTGTATGCGGTTTATTGGTTTAATACAAGTGCCTAAAACAGGACACAAAAGTGTTTAATATGTTTATATAAATATCACATAACTGACAAAATGAAAAATATATGGTATAAAAATTCACAAAGCTGAAAGACACATCTCTAATCATGATAAAAATATCACAATGAAAGATATATTTAATGAAATTGAAGGGAGGCATATTCTGCTGTTTAGTTACAATTAACAAAAGAATAGACCACTCGCATTTTTATTCATTTTTTTTTTTGAATGTGTGGTACTAGCGATTGAAACCAGGGACATTCTACCTCTGAACTACACCCTATGTCCTACTTCATGTTTTATTTTTTGAAGCAGGGTCTCACTATTTTGTGGAGGCCTGAGTTCCTACTTGTCTCAACCTCACAAGTTCTGGGATTACAGGTTCACACAATCATATCTGGCTAGATCACGTCATTATCTTTAATCAAGCTTAAGACTGATATACATGTGGCTTACTTTTATCAGAATCATAAAGAGTAGAGCTTTCATATGGAAAATGCTGCTTTCTGTGAAATATGAAGCAACTGTAATCCACTAAGAGATTACATATAATTTGTTTCAAATTAAGGAAATTTTTAGTTTATCTTGCTCTTGTTTCTGTTTTTGGGGTTAGTTTAATTCCTACTCTATCAAAAATGGTAAAAAATATTGTAAAATGGTTAAAAATGAATCACATTATATATACAGTGTAAAATACAATAAATCTAGATGGATTTACAAAAATAGAGAAAATAAATATTATATAACTAAGATTCACCTGGTAAAAGTAAATTTTATAGTTTTCTGTCATTGTCACATATAAAATTATTAATCATGATAAGTAAAATATTCATCCAGAATTTTATTTAGTCTATACAGCAGTTCAAAAATATGTCTGGGAATTGGAAAATATTAAATAACCATTTGTGTCTCTCATACATTCACGTTCATATTCATTCTCCCAAAAAGTTATACAATTGCTCAGTTCCCATATGCTGCAATAGTTACTTTGAACTGATTTTGAGATCTGCCTTAACATATCTATAATAATTAACCTGTAGATTATATAGCTAATTTCAATATCTTCTGAAAGTTGGATAAAAAGGATTGGGTGAAGTATTAAATTCTAACTATTTTATAAAGTATGAAACTAAAATCAATAAATATGACTCAAAGTTGAACATATAATATATTCAGGAAATAATATTTTGAAATATTATAAACCTATAATTTCTTTTTTGCCATAGATGCATTTATTTATTTATTTTTTAAACAATTTTTTATTGAACATAAATAGTATACATTTACACTGTATTTGGTGCCCTCTCCCCCCTGCTCCCGTTTTCTCTTCCCCCCTCCCACCAATGGTTGTCCAGGTTAACCATGTCTTATTCATAATTTTACACATGTTCAGGTGTAGACCCTCATTAATCAAGATCAGCCTTTCTCCTCTCCTATCTTTTCATTAAAACTTAGCTAGTATTTCCCCTCTAATATCTGGAGTCCCACTGGTATCCTTTGTGTTTTCTAGTTTGGGCATATTAGAGGAAATATGTGTATCTTCTCCTTCTGTGCTTGGCTGATCTCACTTAACATGATGCTCTCCAGTGCTTTCCATCTTCTTGCAAATGATATAATTCTGTTCTTCTTTATAGCTGAATAGAATTCCATTGTGTGTATTTCCCACAGTTTTGCTATCCATTCATCTGTTGATGGTGACCTGGGTTGGTTCCATATTTTGGCTATTACAAATTGTGCTGCTATGAACATAGGTATGCATATGTTGCTGTATTTCTCTGAATTCAACCCCTTTGGAAAGATACCCAGGAGTGGTATAGCTGGATCATATGGTGGATCTATTCCCACCTTTCTTAGGAATCTCCACACAGATCTCCATAGTGGCTGAACTAGTTTGCACTCCCACCAACAGTGTAAAAGAGTTCCTCTTTCCCCACATCCTCGCCAGCATTTGTTGTTGTTTGATTTCTTTATGCTTGCTACTCTGACTGGGGTTAGATGGAATCTCAGTGTAGTTTTGATTTGCATCTCCCTGATGGCCAGTGATGAAGAACATCTTTTCATGTATCTATTAGCCCTTTGTATCTCTTCTTTTGTGAAGTGTCTATTTAGTTCATTTGCCCATTTCTTGATTGGGTTGTTTGTTTTGCTAGTGTAGAGTCTTTTGAGCTCTTTGTATACTCTGCATATTAGCCCCCTATCAGAATGGTGGCTGGTAAAGATCCTTTCCCATTCTGTAGGTTTCCTCTTTAGGTTATTGATAGTTTCCTTTGATGAGAAGAAACTTTTTAGTTTGATGTTATCCCACTTGTTTATTCTTGCTTTAATTTCCTGAGCTTTGGGGGTTTTGTTGAGAAAGTTACTGCCTGTGCCAATATGTTGTAGTGTTGAAGCTATGTTCTCCTTTACTAACTTCACAGTCTCAGGTCTAATTTCTAAGTCTTTGATCCATCTTTAGTAGATTCCTGTGTTAGGTGAGATATAGGGGTTTAGATTCATCTTTTTACAAATGGTTAGCCAGTTCTCCCAGCACCACTTGTTGAAAAGGCTGTCTTTTCTCCAGCGTATGTCTTTGGCCCCTTTGTCAAAGATTAGTTGACTAAAGATGTGTGGGTTTGTTTCTGTATCTTCTATTCTAATTCACTGGTCAGTATATCTGTTTTTGTGCCAGTACTATGCTGTTTTTACTACTATTGCTCTATAGTATAGTTTGAAGTCTGGGGTTGTAATGCCTCCTGCGTGTTTCTTGTTATTGAGAATTGCTTTGGCTATTCTAGGTCTTTTCTTTCTCCATATGAAGTTCATGATTGATTTTTCTAGGTCTCTGAAGAATGTCACTGGTATTTTAATGGGAATTGCATTGAACCTATAGATCAGTTTTGGCAGAATAGCCATTTTGATGATATTTATTCTGCCTATCCATGAGCACGGGAGATCTTTCCATCTTCCAAGGTCTTCTTCTATTTCTTTCTTTAATGTTTTATAGTTTTTGTTGTAGAGGTCTTTTACATCTTGGGTTAGGTTTATTCCTAGATATTTTATTGGTTTTGAGGTTATAGTGAATGGAATTGTTGTTCTTTTTCTTTCATTGTGGATTCGTTGTTGGCATAAAGAAAGGCCACTGATTTCTTTAGGTTGATTTTGTAACCTGCGACTTTGCTGAATTTGTCAATCAGCTCCAGAAGTCTTTTGGTTGAGTTCTTTGGGTCTTCCAGATAAAGGATCATGTCATCTGCGAATAAGGATAATTTTACTTCCTCTCTTCCTATGTGGATTTCTTTGATTTCCTTCTCTTGTCTGATTGCTGCAGCAAGAGTCTCAAGGACTATATTGAAAAGGAGTGGTGATAGTGGGCATCCTTGTCTTGTTCCTGACTGTAGCGGAAATTCTTGCAGTTTTTCCCCCATTCAATATAATGTTGGCTTTGGGTTTGCAGTATATTGCCTTGATGATGTTGAAGTACTTTCCTTCTATCAATTTTTTGCAGTGTTTTTAACATAAATGGGTGTTGGATTTTGTCGAATGCTTTTTCAGCATCTATTGCTATGATGATGTGGGTTTTGTTCTTGGTTCTATTTATGTGGTGAATAACATGTATTGATTTGCGTATGTTGAACCAGCCTTGTTTTTCTGGGATGAAACTGACTTGGTCATTATGTATTATTCTCTTGATATAGTTTTGAATGCGTATAGCTAGTATTTTGTTTAGAATTTTTGCATCTATGTTCATTAAGGATATTGGTCTGTAGTTTTCCTTTCTTGCGGTATCTTTATTTGGTTTCGGGATTAATGTGATACTGGCCTCATAGAAGGAATTTGGAAGAGTTCCATCTCTTTCAATTTCCCGGAACATGTTATGAAGTATTGGTATTAGTTGTTCACTGAAGGTTTTGTAGAGTTCAGCTGGGAACCCATCTGGGCCTGGGCTTTTCTTTGGTGGAAGAATTTTTATTGCCATTTCTATTTCTTTGGTTGATATTGGTTGGTTTAGGCTTGCTATGTCCTCTTGGTTGAGTGTAGGAAGGTTAAGTGTGCTTAGAAATCTGTCATTTTCATCCAGGTTTTCAAATCTAATGGAGTATAAATTTTTAAAGTAGTTTCTGATAATATTTTGAATTTCTTCACTATCTGTGGTGATATCTCCTTTTTCATTTCTAATTTTGATAATTTGAGTTGATTCTCTTTTTCTTTTGGTTAGGTTGGCCAGGGGTTTATCAATTCTATTAATCTTTTTAAAGAACCAACTTTTTGTTTTATTGATTCTTTGAATTGTTTTTTTGTTCTCTATTTCATTTATTTCTGCTCTAATTTTGATGATTTCTTGTCTTCTGCTGGCTTTGGGAATAGACTGTTGCAGAATTTCTAGATCCTTGAGTTGTGTCATCAGGTTCTTTACTTGGTGGTTCTCCGTCCTTTTTATGTGGGCACAAATGCAATAAACTTTCCTCTTAGTACTGCCTTCATGGTGTCCCATAGGTTTTGGTAGGTTGTGTCTCTGTTTTTGTTTGTTTCCATAAATTTCTTTATTTCTTCCCTAATTTCTGCTCTTACCCATTCGTCATTCAATAGTGTATCATTCATTCTCCATGAATTTGAATACTTTCTTTCGAGTTTCCTGTTGTTGATTTCTACTTTTATTCTATTGTGGTCTGAAAAGATGCATGGAATTATATTACATTTTTTTGAATTTGCTGGTATTTTCTTTGTGTCCCAGGATGTGATCTATTTTGGAGAAGGTTCCATGGGCTGCTGAGAAGAAAGTGTATTCTGTAGTTCCTGGTTGAAATACTCTGAAAACGTCTATTAGGTCCATTTGGTTTATGGTTTCCTTTAGTTCTAAAGCGTCTTTACTCATCTTTTGCCTTGAAGATCGATCCAGTGGTGTGAGAGGCGTATTAAAGTCTCCCAGAATTATTGTATTTGGGTCTACTTGGGATCTTATGTCCAGAAGGGTTTCTTTTACAAATGTGGTTGCATCCATATTTGGGGCATAAATATTTACTATCATTATATCTTCTTGGTGTATTGTTCCTTTTAATAAAAGGAAGTGCCCTGATTTTTCTCTTTTGATGTGTTTTAGTTTAAAGTCTGTTTTGTTGGATATCAGGGTTGCTACCCCTGCTCTTTTTTGGTCACTGGTGACATGGTATATCTTTTTCCATCCTTTCACGTTCAGCCTGTGAATGTCTTTGGCTTTGAGGTGAGTTTCTTGCAGACAGCATATATTTGGATTATGTTTCCTAATCCACATTGCCAGTCTATGTCTTTTGATTGGTGAGTTAAGTCCTTTGACATTAAGAGATATTATTGAAATATGAATTTTGTTTTCTGCCATTTTGTGTTCTGTCTACTCTTGGGTGGTGTGATCTTTCTTCTTTACTTAAATGGCCCACTTATTAACTTCCTCTCTTCTTTGATTCTGAAGTCTTCTTCTTTTTTCTTCCTTATGGTTTATTTCTTTAAGAATTTTCTCTAGTGTTGGCTTTGAATTCATGAATTTTTTGAGATTCTGTTTATCTTGAAAGACTTTGGTTTCCCCATTGATCTTGAATAGTAGTTTTGCTGGATAGATGCGCCTTGTTTGGAAGTTATTTTCTTCCAGGGTCTGAATCACGTACCAGTCTCTCCTAGCATTCCTGACCTGGGTTGTATAGTCTGGGGTGATTCTTATTGTTTTGCCTCTATATGCCACCCGTCCTTTTGTTCTCACTGCTTTTAAGATTCCTTCCTTGGCCTCTATGCTGGTCAATTTGGTTATTATGTGGCGTGGAGTGGTTTTTCTTTGGTCCTGTCTGAGTGGAGTTCTGTATGCCTCCTGGACTTGAAGATTCAAGTCTCTTTCCATATTTGGCAATTCTCTGAGATTATTTCCTTGAAGATATTACAGATGCCCTTGGTCTGTACCTCTATCCCTTCCTCAATGCCTATTATCCATAAATTAGGGCACTTCATATTATCCCATAATTGCTAGATGTTTAGGTTTTGTTGCTGTAAAGATTTCTGTATATCGTTTACTGTGTTTTCGGTTTGGGATGTACTGTCTTTTAATATTGATATTCTGTTTTCCATTTCATCTAATCTTCCAGAATTTCTTTCTATTGCTGTCTTCATTTCACTTATTGCCTCTTTCATTTCATTCCAGACCTCTTTCTGATTCTTTTTTAGTGTTTCTAATTCACCTTTAACCTCCTCTATACTTGTTTTAAATCCTTTCATCATATTGAACATCAAGATTCTGAACTCCCCTTCTTGCATTTCTAGTAGGTCAGTATTCATGATTTCTGCTGTCTCTTCATAATTCCTGGTTCTCATATTTATAGCATTCTCTGTCCTGTTTTTCTGATTTCTGCCCATCGTTCGTGAGTAATGTGCTTAGTCAAATCTTAATATTAGGAGTTTAGGGGTATTGGCTAGTCAGCAGAGCCTTTCCAGTGTTGAGGGTGGGTGATGTGTAAGGAGCTCGGGTGATTGGTAAAGGAGTCGGATTAGGTAGAAGATATGTTAGGTTGAGAAAGACTTTAAGTATGATAAGGTAACAACTTGCTAGGAATGAGAGAGAGTTAACTACTAGGACTCTTGTTGTTAGTAGAGTAATTATGGATATAAGAAATACTTTGAGTATTAAACCAGGAGGTATATTATGGGGAAAAGTTTTGGGGGAGAAAAGTATGTAGGTTAGTGTGGGAAGATTTGTAAATAGGGATTATGGAAGGAGCAGACAGACATAAAAAAAAATAATAATCCACACAAGATACCAAGACTATTATGTAATCCCAGAAAAAGTAAGGAAAACCAATCAAAGGAGGAGAATGAAAAAAAAGGAAGGAAAGAGGAATAAAGAGGAAAAAAGAACAAGAATAAAATAAAAGGAACTAGCAGCTATGTGAAATAAAAAGATAAGGCAAACTATCCTATATATATATATATATATATATATATATATATATATATATATATATATAACAAGTTAAAGTAAAAGAAGTGTGGGTTAAAAGAAAAAAAAATAAAACAGCAATAACCATACCAAAACAAAAGCACTGTAAAAGCAAAATAAAACAAAACATCCACATTAAACATAAAACAAACAGTCCTCCTTATTTACGCCTATGGGTTCAGGTCCATATAATATGTGCGTATCTGATTGCTTTGGTAGCTTTCAGAATACCATCCAATGTCTCTTAGTTTTCTTTGTACTCTATTTTTTATCTTCATTGGTCACTCTGGGTGTTTGGACACCTTTCTCTCCTTTAGCTGCTTTAGGTTTATGTGTCCGGATGTCTGGGTTCACTGTTATTTGATTCTGTACAATTCACAGGTTCTGCGAAATTTTAACCTGTGGTCAGCACCTCTGCACTCACTACCCTAGCCTCCAGCCTGTGCTTCCCTAAAGCAGGGGTGGAGAATGACCAAAGTATAATTGGAACCTCCCCCTAAGGTCCTGTGCAGATATTGTGGCCCGATGGATTTTCTTGTGTCTCTGGAAATTCCAGCTGGGCTAGCCGGTGTGGTCCCAAGATGTACCCTGGGCAAATGGATGCTGGTTCCTGGATGCCTACACTTATTGCCAGAGCTCAGCCTATTCCGAGAGTGCAGGCTGGATGCGCTGCTAATACTGGACCCAAGTGAGAGTAGATGCAGCTGTCTATTGCTGCTGGTATGCTCTTCCAAGGTGTATTGAGCTGTGTTCTCACTTAGAACTAAGCATCTGGCTACCAGGAGGGTGGGGACACCCAGCGGTGGGCCAGGGGTGCAGGGTAGGTGCTCAAGGGTCCAGTGCGCGGTGTCCAGCAATGGTCTCTGCCTCCCGTGGGACGTAGAAGCTGGGGGTGCCCAAAGGATATTTCCGGGTCACACAGGGCTTTCGCAGCCTGGAAGGCAGGCTCTGGCAACCTATAATTTCTAAAAAATTAACAAATGAAAAAAATGTAAAGTATATATATATTTTTTTTTCTCTTTCTTTTTTTTTGGGGGGGGGTCTGGGGATGGAACCCAGGGGCATTTGACCTCAGAGCTACAGTCCCTGCTCTACTTTTCATTCTTATTTTGAAATCGGGTCTCACTGAGTTGCAGAGGGCCTCACTAAGTAGCTGAGGCTGTCTGCGAACTGCAATCCTCGGGTCTCAGCCTCCCAAATGCTGGGATGACAAGCATGTGCCACCATGCCCAGCTTTAAAGTATATTTAGAGAATGAATTTGATTCAAAAATGAGGTTCAACAAAATATGAATAACATTATTAAACTACAAATAGACTAGGTAATTAAGTATACTTGCCGGTGGCCACATAGTTATTAATAGTGGATTAAACTAATTACTTAAGATTATATGCTGTAGAAAGGAGAAGACAGGAGGAAGAACAATTTAATAACTAAGTTCATTATTACTTATAATGGTAAACTGATTCACCAAAATCTAAGTAGCAAGATTAAAGGTAATATATAAAGGTATTTAGTATGAAGGCAACCACAATAACAAAAATATGAGCATTCCTAGGTTCCCAAACAAAAATATTTGTTTACAGTAAAATAAAATAAATAAGTGAAAATAGAATAATTTGAACATTAAGGTGGAGGGAAAAATAGTTACCGCTAAAAGATATAAAGAAATAGAACAAAGATGCATGCCCCAAAACCAGAATTCTTTGGATAGATCTCATGACATTGAAAACTGATAAAATTTTGCTCACCTTCATAATAATTAAAAATCATTAAAATATATCAATAAATAAATTAACCTAACTCAATTTGCAGTTGATGTTATAAAGAGAAGAAATGTTAAAAGAAACTTTAAAGCATAGTAATTTTACCACATATCCCAGAGCAATATGTATTAAGGACAAAAATCATTACTTTGATGGTTCTGGTGGTACTGTGGGTGTTTGTATATATCCAAATGATTCATAGTGTACACATTAAATATGAGCAGTTCTTTACATCTCCACTATCCCTCTATGTAGCTATAAAATATAAAAACATTTATTTCTTTCGACTTTATATTTATATGTGCATTGAATTAGTGTATTTTAATTTTATTAGTGAATTGTAATTATGCAACATAATGAGATCCAGAATGATAGCAAAATAAATGCACAATACGTGGTGAGTCATCTTCCAGATCTCATCCCACTTCCTCCCCCTCCTGGTATATGTTATTGAGATTGATGTTGATAATTTTGTATAGGTGCATAGCATTATTTGAGCTATCTTAATCCATCAAATTTCCTTGCCCATCCCCTATCTCCCTCTTTTAATCCCTTTCCAATATTTGACCTATCAATTTCTCTTTTATCTAAATTCTCTTTAGTTTCCCAATTTCACTCTTGCTTCTACATACCATAGAAAACATACAACCCATAGCCCTTGAGACTGGCTAATCTCTCTGTAGCATAAGATTTTTTAGTCCCATCTATTTTCCTGCAAGTTACATGATTTTATTCTTCTTTCTGGCTGAAAATAATTCTATTGTTATTTAACAATCATTTTTAGTGCTTGTAGTTTATGTTTATAGATTTTCATGTAGTAGATAAGATTAAAGCAATGAATAATTCTATGAATAATTCTACTGTATTTTAATTCTAGTCATCTCACAGTTATTGACAAGTGGATGTCTTAGCAAAGATATAAAAAGTACATATAATGAAAAAAAGCTTAAGTAAATAAACTTAGGCCCTTTAAAGTCCTTCAAATATAAATTCATAAAATATTATAATAAATATCTTTGAGAAAAGAACAGAAAATCAGGTTAAAACTGAGAAACAGCCGGGCATGGTGGCATACTCTTGTAATCCCCACGCTTGGGAGGAGGAGACAGGAGGATCGTGCAGGTTCGAAGCCAGCCGCGCTGGCTTAAGAGACCCTGTTTCCAAATAAAAATATAAAATAGGTCTGATAGTGTAGCCCAGAGGTAGAAGGGTTTCCAGGAACCCTAGTACCACCAAAAAAAAAAAAAAACTGAGAAACAATTAACAACCATTTGCAATGGATATGTACACACAAACACACACATGTGCACATGTAATAACACTTGTACACACACACACACACACACACACACACACACACACACACACACATTTCTCACTGAATGGGACCAGAGCTTCTTGAAAAAAACTAAGGCTGAAAAATTTGAAAATGGTATATTGTCTTATCAAAGAACAGAGAGGATTTCAACGATATTACGTGTTGTGTCCAAAGTACTAAGGAATGAACTTGAAAAGAATCCCATATGGCAAAAACATAAAAAGTTTTTAGAATTAATATTAACTAAAATTGATTGAAATATATGAACTGTATTTACAGTATAACTTCATAATTAGACTATAAAGAAATCAAAACAAAAACTTTGCCTATTGGTTGGCTAATGTTTGAAAAGAATCCCATATGGCAAAAACATAAAAAGTTTTTAGAATTAATATTAACTAAAATTGATTGAAATATATGAAATGTATTTACAGTATAACTTCATAATTAGACTATAAAGAAATCAAAACAAAAACTTTGCCTATTGGTTGGCTAATGTTGAAGAATGTTTTTCATGATTTTGAAACTATTAAGAAAAGAAGAGAAGGCATACTGGCCTTAAAATTGAGATCTTCTTGTCTCAGCCTCCCAGATTAGAGACATGTCCCACTGTGCCCAGCTATGAATCTTCTCTTTATAAAAATATACCATCTAATACATGAAAAAGCAATGATTGACTTAGTAAAACACATTTTATCTGAATTAATTAAACACTGTGTATTCTGAAAAGAAAGAGTAAAAGACACTTTATCTGAATTAAATAAGCACTGTACATTCTGAAAGGAAAGAATCAATTCAGTCTCCCCCATTTGAGTTAAATACACTTGTGTATTTAAACTCCTACCATTCAGGGAGGTATTGTAGTACATGCCTGTAATTCCAGTACTTTGGAGGCTGAGACAGGAGGATCACAGGTTAGAGGACAGCCTTAGCAACTTAGCAAGGCCCTCAGAAAATTAGGGAGACCCTTTTCCAAAGTTAAGTATGAATAATTAAGTAAATAAACAAATATGTTAATAAAATAGCATGGGGCATGTAGCGCAGAGGTAGAATGTCCTGAATTCCACCAGTATTATAAAAAGTATAAACTCTACAACTCATCTTGGTAACATTTTCAAACTTCAAAAAACCATATTTTTACACTTAAAAACAGAATATATTCTAAATTATGTTTGTTTTCCATTGTTTGATAAGCTGTTTACAAAAGAGAAAAAAAATGGTTCCTTAGCAGTGAGCATTCCCCTTTAAGAATATATATCCATGTGAAAGACAGCCTAACCTTATCATCAAATTTGCCAAATATTGACTGTTGCCATTTCATTTGAAATTTCTAGGGTATTTGAAGATTAAGAAATAAACACTCAGGTTTCTAAGTAAAATATTCTGTTTATGTGAATTTTTGTTATATCCCCAAAGGGTAGATAAAATGAAAATCAATATTTTTCTAGAGTAACTTTTAGAATATAAAAAAATAATTTTAGTATAATTACAAACTAATTTTAAGTAGAAGTTATTACTAATAAAAGACTTAAGGGCAAAAGAGTCACTATATGAGATGAGATTTAAATTTTATTCTAATATCCACAGAAATTGAAAATATACTTTAGAAACAATAAAATGGTAAGCTTTTATGTTATTTCTGTCATGAATATGTATATAAGTTAAAAACCAAATCACTTCTACCACATAAGAAAATAAACTAGCAAAATACTTTTTCAACCAAATGTATTTGTTGATAAAAATATTTCCTTTATAAAAATTTTAAACCTATATTGCCAAATATTGATTTAACTAAATATTTTCTCTTACAAAATTTACTAGATAGCTTTCTAAATAATTAATTATATTTTCAGAAACAGAATGAAATCTGAATATCATATATGTTTAGCCTTCTTGTGCAAAATATGTGTATAGGTAAAAAAAAAAAAGTCTTATTGAATAAACGAAGCAATATAAAAACAACAAAAAACCTTTTAAAAAGTGAAAGACAAGCTATAGCATATGTTCAGAAAATAAACATTCCTTTAGCATATATTAAAAAACTGAAGGCCGGGCGTGGTGGCACACACTTGTAATCCCTGAGCTTGGGAAGCAGAGACAGAAGTATCACGCAGGTTCGAAGCCAGCTTTGCTGGCTTAAGAGACCCTGTTTCCAAATAAAAAAATATAAAAATATAAAATAGGTCTGGGAGTGTAGCCCGGAGGGGTAGAAGGGTTCTATCCCCAGTACCACCAATAATATAATAATAATAATAATAATAATAATAATAATAATGTGAAGAAACAGCAAACTAACAAATCAAGTAATCAAACTAACAGCAAAAATGAGAGCAGCAATAAAAAATAACCTGATAAAATATGTGCAATAGAACTAACTAGCAAATTCACATATCCATAGCCAGTTGATTTTTAATAAAGGTACAGAGAACACACATTGGAGAATAGAATATCTTCAGTCCATTGGCTAGGGAAAATAAAGATTCATATGCAGAAGAATTAAACTAGAAAATAGCTCTAGCTAGTTATAAAAAGCAACCTAAAATGTATAAAAACTTAAAAGTAAGAACTGACTTCATAAAATTCTATAAGAAAATAGGAGAGATAATTCAGGACTTTTGGATGCTTAAGTATTTTTGGATAGGGCCCCCAAAGAATAAGAAACAAAAAGAAAAAATAGATAAATGCATTACATCAAATCAGAAAGTACTCTGAACAGAAAAGAAAATGATTGTTTCAGAGTGAATAGACACTCTAAAGAACTGAGAGCTAATGTTTGCAAATTATACATCTATTTATCTAAGAAAAATCAATATTAGGATATAAAACTACAAATCTTGATAGCATAAATAAGAAAAATAACCAAGCAAAATAAAACAAAATAAAAAACACCAGTGAGCAATAGATCTAAGTCAACATTTCTCAAAAGAAGACAAAAATGAGCAATAAATCTATAGAAACATGTTCTACAGCACTAATCATGAGGGAAAGGCCAATCAAAACCACAATGAGATACCACCTCACCTCAGCAAAAATGACTATTCTCAAAAAGACAATTATAGCAAATACTGGCAAGAATATGGACAAAAAGGCACCCTTGAAAACCGTTGGTGGAAATGTACAATATTCATTATAGGAAATGGCACAGGAGTTCCTAAAAAAAATAAAATATAGAACTATCATACTATTCAGGAATCTCACTCCTGAGAATATATCCAATGGAAACAAAATCAGTCTGTCAAAGAGAGATCAGCATTCCAATGTGTATTATAGCACGATTAACGATAGCCAAGAAAGAAAACAATGTATTCCTCAAGTAAAGAATGAATAAGAAAACAAGATATCTACACACAATAGAACACTATTCAGCAGCAAAAATAAAAGGAAATCCTGTCATTTGGGATAACATGGATGGAACTGGAGATCATAATGTTAAAGAAAATAAATCAGGCACTAGAAAACAAGTACCAAGTGTTCCTATTCGTATATGAAATCTAAAAACATTGATCTGTTGATCTCATGGAGGTTGAGAAGATAAGTTTGGTTGTCAGAGGCTAAGGAGAGTTAGAGAAGCTATAGAAATGGGAAAAGGTTGGTCAATGCATATTAAGTCATAGTAAGATTAGAGAAAGAAATCCTGCTATCCTATGGCACATTAGTTACTATAAATAATTATAATACATTGTATATTTTTAAAATCTTGAAGAATAAATTTTGAAAGTTTTGACCATAAAGAAATTATAAATATTGTAGAGATATGTATATTTTACAAGATTCAAGCATTACACTCTATATATAGAAAATGTAATAAAAGACAACCTAAGTTGATGGAGAGATCGATCACATACAATTCTATATTTACAATTTGTATGTTTTTATATACTAGTTGATCAATACATTTAATGTAATTTTTTAAACCAGAGGAACAACTTATTCCTGAAGCAGCAAAAAAAAAAAAATGAACAGTGCATTTTAATGTTATTTTTAACTATAAAACAATAAAGTTAAGAGTAATGTTCTATTTTGTCCTTTGCTTTTGAAGATAAATTTTAGCCAAATAGCTGGGCGTGGTGGCGCACACTTGTAATCCCAGCATTTGGGAGGCTGAGACTGGAGGATTGCCATTCACAGACAGCCTCAGCTACTTAGTGAGGCCCTCTGCAACTCAGTAAGACTCTGTTTCAAAATAAAGAATAAAAAATTGGGCAGGGGGTGTAGCTGGGAGGTCAAATGCCTCTGGGTTCCATCCCCAGACCCGCAAAAAAAAAAAAGAAAAAAATTATAGCCAAATAAATACACGTGAAAAAGAAAAAGAATCAAAATCAAAGAACCACAAGTATTCAAATGCTTGACAGCTTGTTGTGTTGGGGGAAAAAATTATCCATACTGCTTTTTTCCAAAGTGGTTGTACTAATTTGCAATCCCACCAATAATGTTTTAGAGTTCCCACTTCTCCACATCCTAGACAGCATTTACTGTTGTTTGTGAGTTTTTGTTTTGTTTTGTTTTGTTTTTATTTTGGTATCGGGGATGAAACCCAGGGACATTCAACCTCTGAACTACACCCTGTGTTTTGAATGATTGCCATTCTGGTTGGAGTTAGGTGAAATCTCAGGGTAGTTTTGATTTGCATCTCTCTGATTGCCAGTGATTTTGATCATTTTTTCATGCATTTATTGGCCATTTGAATTTCTTCTTTTGTGAAGTTTCTATTTCACTGGCCCATTTTTTTGATTGGGTTATTTCTTTCTTTAGTGCTGAGTTTCTTGAGTTTTCTGTATATTCTAGATATTAGACCCCTATCAGAGGAGTAGGTGGCAAAAATCTTCTCCCATTGTGTTGGCTCTGGATTTAGGTTCTTGACAGATTTCTTTGCTGTACAGAAGCTCTTCAGTTGCACATAATCCCACGTATTAATTCACCCCTTAGTTTCTTGTGCCTTTGGGGTCTTGTTGAGAAAGTGATGGACCTATGCCCTCTTCGTAGAGCCTCAAGGTCTCTGGTATAATTTCGAAGTCTTTTATCCATCTTGAATTGACTCTTGTGCAGGGTGAGGAAGTAGGATTTATTTCCATTTTTCTGCTTATGGTTAATCAGTTTTGCCAACACCATTTGTTGAACAGGCTATCTTTTTTTCAAGTATGGAGAATCCTCAGAAGAATGGGAACAAACTTACTTTTGTTTGTGGTACTTGATCCAGCAATACCACTTCTGGGTATCTACCTAAAAGAAAGAAAACCAAACTACCAAACTAATGCATGCATATCTATGTTGATAGCTGCACAATTCACCATTGCCCAACTATGGAACCAGCCAAGATGTCCATCAACAGATGAATGGATTACAAAAACTGTGGGATATGTACACAATGGAATTTTCCTCAGCCATAAAAAAAACACAATTGCAGCATTTACAGGGAAATGGGTAGCTCTTGAGGACATTATGCTAAGGGAGATTAGTCAGTCTCAAAACGTAAGTAATCCTATGCTTTCCCTGATATATGAATGCTAAGGTGAAAGGGGTCATAGGAGGAACTCCAGGTGAAAAAGGAGATCCTATAGAGGAGCAAATAAGGTGACATAACTGAGGAGATGGGAGGGGGGAAGAGAGAAACTCTCTAGTACACATGATATACTTAAACAAACATATCAAAGTCAATCACTAAGCAAAGCATGGCAAGGAGGGATGGGGAAGGAATGGGGTGGGGATTGGGTATGGGCTAATTGGATGATGTTGGCATGTATGTCTCCACAAGTCTTTTTTTCATTAAGATGTATGACTACAATGCACCAATAAAAAAAAATTTAAATAAAATATTCTATAAATCACCTATATTCAGATACTCTATTTAGTAAAGAAATTGACTATACTTTTCAGAATATTCTGTTGAAAAGATAGAGCCTTTCTCAAACTTTTTAATTAATCCAAAATCTTATTAAAATACAGATTTTTAATTCAGGAAGCTTGGGGTAGAGGTGAGATTTTTGCCTTTTTAATTGAGCTTTGTAAGTAGGGCTTAAGAAACATTTTAATGCTTAATGTTTCTGCTGTTATGATCTTCCCACTTTTTGTAACACTAACCCTATGAAACTTGGTAAATCATACAATTCAGTGATTAAAAATCATATTTAAATATTTGATAGATTTAGGTTAGAGTCCAAGTTTTGAATTCATGGGACAAGTTATCTTTCCGTTACTATGATTAAAAGATGAGTAAAATGAAAATGTCCACTTATATGGCACATATGGGGAATAAATGAACAAAAATACTTATGTACAATCTTAAGAATCATTATGTGCTTACACCAATTTATAACTTGCCTATTAATTATTGTACAATTGCTAATAATAGTAGGAATACTCTTGGTTGCAGAAATGGGAGAAGCAGTTGTGGTATTGATTAGTTTAATGTAGCAAACATAATACAAACACATGCCAAATCATGTGACATTTTATTGACTTCACAATACCTACCAGTATCTAAGACATTTCACTTAATGTCTTAATCTAGCCTACAAAACATTCTTTCATTATGCTAAATATATAGGGGAACAGTTCTTATGCCCTCAAAAATAGATTTCAAAAATTCTCTTTAATTTTCTTTCTTGTCAAAACTAAAATAATCAGGAGTGTTTAATTAAATTATAGTGGGGGCATTTATACTTTTTTGACATGTTACCTTAAGAATAACTTTCACAAATCTATTCTAATAATTTGAAATGAATTAAGTAGTGAACTTTAGAATTTATGAAATTTAATACCAAACCAAAAGAGAAATAGTAATAGTATAAAATTATTTTATAGCAGATAAAATGTTTTGTTTTCTACTGTTAAGTATCAAGAATATGAATATACTTATTTGTCATACATGATACAAAGATCAATTTGTGATAACCAAAACAGAAAAAGGGCCTCCTGATGTAACCCAAATGCTTAAAATTAAGATAAATGCTATTAAAAACCTCACCGAGAAGCATCATCTTTAATCTGGCTTGTTTAAGATAGCTGAGTTTACAAATTTTGCCAAACACCTGAACTTTCTTCATGTAGTCTGGTTTTAATTACAGAAAACTAACAAACACCTCTCAAAAAAGCATCCCTGCCATCAGACCTCTTGTTATCTATATAAAAAAAAAAAAGGAGGTAAAGATTCACAAGTCCTTGCTTTGCCTTTTCTGATACAGAAAACCAAGGCTAGTCATTAAAGCTTGAAAACATAGGAAGGCTAAAGTATAAGTTCCAGAAAATTTCTTGTGACGTTTAACTTCAATTTTGGACTTGAGTATATGGCTTCTGTGATCCTTATAAGAAAAGGCAGAATGGCTTAGCACACCAAAGCATGTGAATTGAAATCGAATGCTTGTGAAAGTCAACCTTCACCTTGCCACCTGAAAAAATCCTTTTAATAATTCTGACCTTAGATTTGCACCCCCTTACATAGAAGCCAGGATGAAAAGTTAACTCCTATTAAAGATAAGCCACAGTGTCATTAAGCACATCCTGATTCTACAACAACATATCCGAGGCTTAGGTTGAGAACTGAGAGCAATTGGATTCAAGAATTCTATTTTAGTGTGTAATAACTCACTTCAGCACATAAGTAGAGTCGACTGACTACACCTTCACACACAAAGCAAAAGCGCATATTGCCATTGAGTCATCTTGCTAAAAATTGAAAATAAATGTCTTTGCAAATGTTAATGTTCTCATTCAACATGTTCTTTTCTAAAATTGGAATCATTTTCCAGTGCTTTCATTTTCACATTTGTAGCATTATTTTGTAAATGGATAGCTCCAAGCAATTTATAATGAGGTTACATTAATTTCCTACAACAAATACAGAATTCTGAAATGTGGTATATTACTTGGCTTCATATCATGGAACACATGTCATAGACACATCATCGTATGTTATTTTTGAGATATTGAAAGTAGAAAGCAAAGTTTATTTCACTTATTCATTCATTTGATGCATTATTTGTTCAACAAATAATTATTAAAAGCTAATATTTACCAGGCTTTATAACAAGTGCTAGGTGAACAGTGCTCAAAAATGTAAATAGGCTATGCTTTTATAAAAATTATACTTTAGTGGAAAATACAAAGTTAAAAATAGATATACAAATACACAAATAAGAGCACAAATAAAAATAATTTTTAAAACTGCTCATAAAAAATGAAGGTTTTATAAACTTAAATTACACAATTGGATCATGTGCCTGGGAAGTAAAATTAAGTTGATATCTGAACTTTGATTACAATCTGGTAAAGCCAACTTGGATTAGAAAGTCAGCCAATAAAATCCAGGAATTGGAAGAGGAATTCCACATTGGAACAGTGAGTTTGGGAGAGAATACCTGAAGATGAAGTAGGAAATATTCAGAACTTCCTTCTTCAAAGTGATGTTTTCATCCTTGAAAAAGTCAGTTGCATGTGCCAATGTGGTGATAAAAGCTTATAATCCCAGTATTTGAGAGGCTGAGACAGGGGGATAGAAGGTTAGAGGCCAGCTTCAGCGACTTAGTGAGGCCCTCCACAACTTAGTGAAACTCTGCTTCAAAATTAAAAATAAAGAATAAAAAATAGGGCTGAGGGTGTAGCTTGAAAGAGTAATGTCTTTAGGTTCAATCTTCAGTACCAGAAAGAAAATAAAGAGAAAAATTCAGTTACATGGCTTTATAGTTCATTTTGGGAAAATGATAAAATACTTAAATGCACACTTGGAAAATATTATCTTCAAATGTGTGAACAATAACTTATTTGAAAGCAAAAATAAAGCAGTGATATCAAAGAGAAGTCCAAAAAACTGATCATGAATGTAATTAGAGTGGTACCAGTAGAAATACAACCAACTATACTAAATTAAGAAACGTTGGGGCCACAAAATTGTCATAAGAATGTAATAGATGGGATATACAGTAGAACTAGTAGTTACAAGAATGACTCAAAAACATCTTCTCATTTCTATAATGAATGTACTTTTTACTTACATATAAAAATAAAAATATGAGAAGCAAAATCTGATTTTAAAAAAGTAGTTATATTTTTCTGGTAACGGGAATTGAACCCAGGGAGTACTTTATCACTGAACTACATCCCCAACCCTTTTTAAAAAAATTAATTATTTTATTTTTTGAGTTTGAAACTAGGTCAAGCTAAATTGCTGAAACTGGCCACAAAATTGTGCTCTTTCTGCCTCGGCTTTCTAAATTAATTACGTTTTTAAATTAGCAATTACTGAGAAGCACTCTGGTGACTATGTAGATAGATGCATAAATATGCAACTCCTTGGTAGATTCATGGCTGGAGACTGAAAGTGAAGTCATTTAAGCTATTAGTCATTGGCATAGTATTTTTGTACAATAATATGAGTAGAATTCAGATTAGATAACAGTTTAGAGTGAACAAAAATGAAACAGAGAAAGCAATAGTTCTAATCTGGCTATGTTAGATATGTGAGTCTTATTAAAGAGTGTTTTTAGTTGATTTTTGCTTTTATTATTTAGTTTGGAAAGATTCTGAGCATATTTGAATGATTTATTTATTTATTTACTTACTTATTTATTTATTTATTTTTATTTATTTATTATTTTCCGGTTCTGGGGATGAAACCCAGGGACATTTTACCTTCAGGATGCACCCCCAGCCCTATGTTTTTATTTTTTATTTTGAAATAAGGTCTCACTGGGTTGCAAAGGGCCTCACTAAGTAGCTGAGGCTGTCGGTGAACCGCGAACCTCTGGTCTCAGCCTCCAGATGCTGGGATTACAAGCATGCACCACCACGCCCGGGTTATTGCAAAGTTTTAATTGAAAAAAATTCAAAATTCAAATAAGAGAAGTATTGATAAAAAGCAGTTAAAAATGTGGGATGAAGGCTTTGAGCAATTATGGAGGGACAGGATGAAAAGGGGGCAGTAGGGAGGGGACATAGTGTATAAAAAAAAAGGAATAGTGACCTTTAATAAATTAATAAGTCCAATTATAAATTAATCCTCATTTTAGTTACTGTATACCAGACAGTTATGCAATATGATAAAATTTTCTGCTGCAATGTTACAACAGTGTGTTATATCTTTTAAAGTTTGGGATAATGAGGCAGTACTGAGCATATATTCATGCACAGACATTCAAGCAGAATAATATAGTGGCCTTGAGAAATATAAAAGAGTTTTTTTATAAATGAAAAGAGAGATGAGTAGAAAAATATAAGGGGATTGAAGGGATAAGAAGAGGAGAAAAAAAAGGATTGAAGCAAAAAAAAACAAATTGAATAATATTATGTTCACCTATTAAGGTGTTTCTGAAAGCAAGGGAATTCCCATTTTTCTATTTTCTTCAATAGAGAATTAGAGAAATTTTATTCAATAACAAATCTCTGTAAAAACTGCTGGAGATTATAAGAAAAAATGAAAATGTGTGAAGATAAAGGAGAGAAGTTCCTGTTTTCAACTAACATGTGCAGATACTAAGTGCCTACTTATGGAAGACTGCTTCATAGCAAACAATTTCTATTCTTCTCTGTTTTCTCTTAGGCTTCAAGCTCTGTACCTTTTGTTATTTTAGGAGAATCATTGTGAAATAATATTGAAATAATCACTTAAATATTTATGGTACAAAAAAAAAAGAAAAGGTTACCTGATTCTAAAAGATAACCATTTTCATACATGTATTACTAAAATGTCTTATTACAAATACCAAAGAAGCTATTTAAAATAACAATGTGATGTCCTTACCTTAGCTTCAGAATAAAATAAATTATAAGTGTTCTATGAGTGTATTTCTCTAACAGTAGCAAAAAAAAACTTATTTAGATTTATGTAGAAGTTTTAAAGTTAACTAGATTAGTTCCTCACACTTTATTCTTCTTTTTCAAATTATTTTAAATCTAGATCCTGCGTTCTTACATATAAATATTAGACAAGTTTTTATATGTCTGATAAAATTTAATTTATTTGTGTAAAGTATATTAAAACTATACTTTGGAGAGAGGAGAGTTGACATTTTTAATTTGTTGAGTCCTTCGATTCATGAACATAGTATATCTCCCTGTTTATTTAGGTATCTGGACTCAGTGTACTCACAGCAAAGAACAGTCCATTATCACTGTACAGGTTGTATAACTGTATAAGTTGTATTTAATAAAATAAATTATTTCTATGTTAGGTAGACTTATGTTCTTTATTTTTACTCTTCAAAATACTGGTTTTATCTTTTATTGCACAAAGCAAGATGCAAAAATGGACAAATAAGCTGATTCACAAAGTATATGTGTAGAATCCTAGTACTATTAAACACTTTTTAAGTGCTATAGAGTTCATCCTAATGAGAGAAAAACCTTCAGGTGTATCATCTTTCCAGGTAGTGACAAACTAGAGAAATTGCCCTTGAATGTCCAGGTCTCTGTAGGGGCCTGGAGAGACAATGAGTGGGGGGAAAAGTGGAGGTAGTACACAATCAACCAAATAGGCAAAGAAGTTTACAAAACTCTAGTGCTTCTGATATAGATTTGGTACTATTTGTTCCATTTCACTCCAGCTGTCTTAGTAAGTCATTTCAAATTAAACACAAAATGTGTGTTTTTGTTTGAGTAGTAACCGCTCCTAGAAATGAATATTATAAAAAAGTGATTTCTAGTCCTCAGTTTTTATTTTCTCTGAGATAAAAATTCAAATAGAGCATAGATAGGGGAAGATAAGAGGATTATTTATAGAAATGAGGGCACAATATTAAATAAAGCTATGGTAAAAGGGGTTACATTACAGAGAATGGGCTGGATTATGTTCTAGAAAAGGGTTAAATTATATTCAGGATAGAGGATCCAAAAAGAACTGATGGTCTGAGGTTTAAAGAAAAGGAAAAAAAGACTTGGAATGAAGAAGGTATGCTCTGGAGAGAGGGTCAGAAATTATCCATTTCTGAGAGTGGGAAATCTCATGGAGTGTTCTTGGTGTATAGCTTTAGTCAGTCTAAAAACATTCTTCCCTAATACATATCATTTTGGGAGGTCAACCTCTTTTCCCACCTCATTTTACTGTGTCTGTGTTATTGCCATCTTGAACACTTTCCTATAGACTGAGGATCTAAGCTGTTCTCCAACTGAAGCTGTTTCCATTCATAAGGACCTGTTTAACTTTTTCCTCAGGGCATCAGGGTAATTCCAATTCTGCCCACCTGCTTATCTCGCTACCTTGTTGCCTAATACTTTAGGAGTTTACTGGGCTGGAGGAGAGTGGATAAGTAAGTGATACAAAGTAATTTCTACAAAGCTGTAAATTTCTCTAAATATGATGTGCTCACTAGTTTCCCATTCCTTGTTTAATCTTCCGTCTCTGGAGAGAAATACTTCTCAATTAAGTTATGCATTAGACTCATCACTGATTTGATTTACAGATAGATTGGCCAGTATCTACCTCTACTATTCAGAATAGTGAAAGGAAAATCTCCTGACAGCATGTGCGCCTATAAATCTCCACAGATGATTCTAATGTGGAGTCTGGGTGCAGAGTGCTGTGTGGGGACTAAGGTAGGTGATGGCAATTATTGAAACTGACAAATTAGTTGGGAAAAGCCAACTCAACCTCACATTGATTGCAAACTTTTCTATTATCCTAAGTAAAATTTTTATGGAAATTCATCTTTGTGGCTGAAGAGTGAGTTTATCTATCAAAGGTAATAACCAGTAGCTTTGTGATTTAGGAAGCAGTAGGGGAGGCAACACTAATAAGGAGTGTTAAAGAGGAATATTGTTTTGGCAAAAAACTCTAAACATCTCCTTAGGCTTAATCTCTACATCACAGACAACCAATTAGTGAGAACAGCTTTGTTATGGAAACCTTGCAACAATGGTCAGGAACCTCTCAAACAGAACAATACATCAAAATTCTGGAAATTTATAAGCAAATTTTGTAAAGGTAAAATGTAGAATCAAATATAGTTAATTGATGTTATCATTATAAATCAGGATTAGAGCTTGCCATGTAAATAACAGTTTATAACAAACTTAAAGACTTGAATAAGTAATTCATTTTAGCACATCGCCCAAGCTTCTATACGTGGTGAATGTACTGTACTTAACAGTTAAAAGGAAAACGAGCAAATTAAAAATAAGTTCGAATGTTATTTCAGTACTAAAAGGCCATAAATAATTGATAGAAATGAAGGCAAACCACAGGCAAGAAAGTTAAATACAGTGAACAAAAAGATTCAAGAAAACATATTTTGGAATTTTGAAATTAACAGACAAAATAATATCATTATCCATTAAAACTATAGCCTGCTCACTAGTGCTTGGAGACAGATGTCTCAGAAAGGACACAGGTTATGCACTGCAGGGATGGGCCATGTTGCCTGTGTTAAAAGGCTGCTACCAACATTAACTTCATAGGACTCAGATGCTATGATAAAAATTGATCACCAATCAGATTACTCAAGTTGTGCTTTTTTAAAAAAAATTGTCCCTGTATAATGGCACATGCTTATGATCTCACTACTTGGGGAACTGAGAGAGGAGGATCACAGGTTTGCTGCCAGCCTCAGCTACTTAGTGAGGCCCTCTGCAACTTAGTGAGACAATGTTTCAAAATAAATACTACCCATCAGGTTGTATTGCAGCTTGGAGATAGAGTGCCTCCAGGTTCAACCCCTAGTACCAAAAAAAAAAAAAAAATGGTCCATTTTTTGTTTAGGGAAAAATTTCATGTTCACTTGTAAAAATGTTACTCATAACCAAGATCAGTTGGATTTACATTTCCTAGGAAAGCCCAAACTAAAATGCACAGCACACTAAACAGAAAGTCTGGTTCTCAAACACACAGAGTAAAAGTCAGAGTCCTAAAAATGGATGTGATGGTTCATGCTTGGATTCATGGACGCGGAGAGGGCAAGTGAAACTCTACTTCTGTGTTATGTAAGTTCACAGCCAGTTTGAAATTCATATTTTAGCTGATTTGTTTAGTCCAGTCCTCTATAGATCCTCTAACATTAGCTGGATGATGATTCTAATGGAGACACTTTGCCTGGCCATGAATGGCTGGCAAGTGTTTGGAAATGATCTATTCAGACTTATCTCTGGACACCACTTCATACTAGTCACCCCCCCACACACATGCATCACACAAAACTGAGGTGGGCAAGAATGACGTGCGGAACACAAATACCCAGCTCATATACTACCACAGATAACACCTCATTTAAGTCAGTGAAGTCCATTCTTTAGGAAGAGAAAATTTTTTCATATTTTACTTCTAAACAGAAAAAATATTAAAAATGAATTTATTCTATAATAAGTCACTGTAGGCTTTCTAAATAATTAGCTCAATTAAAATGAACTTTATTTTATATGAAAATGAAATATAAAAGCTGAAATATCTGTGATATCTCATGCTTTTACAAGGCATATGGCTCTAAATGTTCCTGTCCAGGTTCCCATTCTAGGCTCCATATGCCCCTAACAATGAAACAGCAGTGTTCTGACAAATGCTTTATCATTGCCACCAGTCAATGAGAACAGTTCAAAGATTAAATTGGATAAATGATAAATGTCAATGCTAAATGGAATGTGGTGATCTAATAGTGGTGTTCTTAAAGCTGATCTGGTTTCAATGACCACTTATGATGTTAAGACAAAATAGTTTTGTTGCTCAAGAGGAAACTGTCTCTTGGTGTGAGAGAGCACAGGGAGCCTCACCTGGTGGTAGAAGACTCTACTCTCTGAAACTCCTTCACTCTACCAAAAGTCTGGTGCTCAAGCACATTCTGAACAACTCACCATCTACTTAGGAATTTTTTAGAATGGAAACAAGACATCTTATCTACCACTGAGAGTTCTGTCTGAAGCTATAGAATCCTTCCTGGAAGTAGCATTTCCCTTAAGAAAAGTTTTATCAGTTAGTTAGGAACAAAAAATTCTGGTGTGCTTTTGCACAGTGGGTGACAATAGAAAACAATAACGTAGTTTAAATTTCAAAAGTCTAGAAGAAAAATTGCTGACTTAAAAAACCTTTAATCTCCATAAAAACACAAAATTTTCATTTAAATTTAAAAAAATAAAAGTTTTTTTCAGGATGGAGATATTCAAGTGACTAAAAGTCTATACAAATCATATATAGATTAGGTACTGTATATATCAAAATTTTATTTCATTTATAAACCTTCTGAATTTTAACTGAAATAATCTCTTTAAATTTTCATCACTATAAACAGTTAATGTTACATCTAGAATTTTGCAATAAAATTTATGTAAATTTCAAGAGCAGCCTGAAAATAAATAACATAATATGAAATACATTAAGTATTATATATGATATAATAATGTAACAAAGTATTAATATAGCAAGTTGCTTACTGTGTATCATATAGCTGTCTAAGTTCTTTGGCTGTTATACAGTAAGCTAATTTAGTTAAGATTTTGCAACTAATATTAATTAGATAAATGAGAATAATTATATTTCTACAAATATAAGTTAGTAAAACAAAAACACACAAAATATCTAAAGAACATCATGAGTTATTAAATAACCCCACTCAGATATTTATGTATTTATACTATCATAAAAAATGTTATGATTATGAAGATGTCATGATCTTTTTATACAATTCTAAATACCTCTTTTTATGGTTTATTATATTTTAGATTAATCTCTTATATTTCACCAGCTATTTTAATAAAATTATGGTAAGTTCATTGATAAACAATTGTATTTTTTAGTAAGCTGCTTGTTATGATTAGACTGATCATTTTCAATTTTAACTGCTTTGCATTTTCAAAGCAAGTATAATCTATTTTCCATGCTACCAAATTTGGCAACAGATTAGGCATAAGTTATTATTTGATAACTCTTTTAAAATTATTGACTACTACATTCATTATCAGTCTACTCTTTATTGGAATGCTGAGGTATCAGACCTGATTAGTATTCTAGATACAATCTCTGGATGCTAAAAGACAAAGAAAAAAGATACACTAGTTAAACATATTAAGGTTCATGAAATCGCAGAATAAATTTACAAAGAAACATAATCTTTAGAAAAGTAGCTCTTGTAGAAAAACATTACTAAGTATAACTATAACTACAATAGGTAGTATATGGTAATATAAGTCCCCAAGATAATAAACAATGTAAATGTAATCAGAGCCAGAAAAAAAATAACCTTACTAGTATTTGTAACATCAACACCTATTTTGCTTAACCAGAAACAAATTTGCTTCAAAAGGTTATAGCTAATTCTCTCTTAATTTACCATCATGAGTCTCCTGAGTGAAATTAACTATGCAGAATTATAGGCTGACAAGAGATTTAATACAGTGTTTAATTTAACTACAAGTCAGGAATCACCATCCATAGATATATGGAATTTGCAATATAAATAAATTTTCCTATGTAATATAAAGAAATTTCTAAAGTGGGAGTTAGCATGTGAGTCAATGATTCCAAAAGAAAACCTTTCAAATTTGGTGCAATTCAAAAAGATATTATTTCAGTTTCATTGGAATACTCTGATAATGTCCTTAAGCATTGTGTCAATAGAAAGATATAGAAGGCTATAGTTTTATAACTGGATAAATTGAAACAAATATATTAGATAATCAAGCTACTTACACAGTTAATGTACATTTTATTACTTTAGTTTCAAGGATAGAGCCAATAATTCAAATTTATATTATACCTTAAAATTTAAATGCATAGGATTTGTAGGGAGAAAATTATGAGATTTAGCAGTGGAAAATGTAAATTAAAAGTATTTCTTCACCGGGCGTGGTGGCACATGCTTGTAATCCCCGCACTTGGGAGGCGGAGACAGGAGGATTGCGCAGGTTCGAAGCCAGCCGCGCTGGTTTAAGAGACCCTGTTTCCAAATAAAAATATAAAAACGGGTCTGGGAGTGTAACCTGGAGGTAGAAGGGTTTCCAGGAACCCCAGTACCACCAAAAAAAAAAAAAAAAGTATTTCTTCTTTCTGAATATTAATTAAATTTTCTGGAAAAAAAGTAAAAATAATTCATGACAATTTTACTGCACAAATTAGTTGCAAGAATCTAAAAGTGAAGCTGGGTGTGGTGGCGCATGCCTGTAATCCCCGCGCTTGGGAGGCTGAGACAGGAGGATCGCGCTGGTTCAAAGCCAGCCTCAGCTACTTAGTGAGGCTCTCAGCAACTTAGTGAGACCCTGTTTCCAAATAAAATATAAAAAAGGTCTGGGAGTATATCCCGGAGGTAGAAAGCCTCTGGGTTCCACCCCCAGTACCACACACACACACAAAAAGAATCTAAACGTGTCTCTAACATCAGTGATGTGGCATTCTAAGTATTACTATCATAAAACTTAAAATTATGTTGATCTCTTCTCAAATAGGGATTTTTTTTTTTTAGGTCTTCATCAACAGATGAATGGATGGCAAAATTATGGGAAATACACACAATGGAATTCTACTCAGCTATACAGAAGAACAAAATCACGTCATTTGCAAGAAGATGGAAAGACCTGGAGAACATTATGCTAAGTGAGATCAGCCAAGCACAGAAAGAGAAGGGACATATGTTTGCTCTAATATGCCCAAACTGGGGAGTATTAGGGATACCAGAGGGACTCCAGATAATTCAGGGAAACCTCAACCAAGCTAGAATGGAATGGTAGGAGAGGAAGAAGGTTGAGGTTGATTAATGGAGGAGCTACATTCAAATATGAGTAAAAGTATGAATGTAGCATGGTCAACCTGGACACTCTTTGTTGGGAGGGAGGAGAGGGAGTGGGGAAGAGAGGGCACCAAGCAGTCTGAATGTATGCCATTTTCATATGATCCATATAAATGTAAAAAATAAAAAGTGGTTATCAGGTAAATAAAAAACAAAATAAGAAAACAAGTGGGTTTTCTAAGGACATAAAATTCTGTATAAACAATAATCCAAGTCCTATTAACTCTCATAGTATCATGGTTAAGAGCAGTTTTCAAACATCACATAATGAAATGACTACACTAAGTCAAGTTTCTAAGTGAAAGAAGGGATGATTAACACACTGAGAATTTACCAGAGCTGCAAGAAGTGTTGAGTGGGTCAGTAGACATATTTACTGTTATAAAAACCTACATAAATGAGCCTAGATAGAGAAAGCATCTGTGAATTTGTTAAATTTGAAAACTCTGAGGAGAATAATAAATATAGAGCAGGCAGCTTGGAAAAAAAAAACAGCCAGTGAAGTTTGGCAGCCTACTGTGCTAAAAGTAGTTGGATATACAAAAATGGAACCTTATACAGCTGGCCCAAGTAGAAAGAATGGCATGGAGAGCCAAAAACTCTGGAGCATTAAGAGCCCTTATGGAATATTCAATAAAAATTAACTTTCTATTAATATTAGAGAATGTATTTTGGGCATCTATTTACCAAAGAAAAAGAAAATAAAGGATTTCAGAAAAAATACCTTAGAATAGACATAATGGTTGATATGAAACTAATATTAGCTTAATATTAACTATATGTCATCGCTAAGCCATATTATTTTATCATTAAATATTACGCTAAGCCATATTATTTTATCATTAAATATTATTCAGTTTGTTATCTTTTAAAAGGTATATTAGAGTAAGTTAAAAAGTAAATGCTTCAGATAGCAGAAATTACATTTTGTTCATCATAAAAACATATATTATTAACATTATGGCAGCTATGTTTATAAAATTCAGTTTAAATCTATGAAATTATTTATTTATGTGTTTATTTTGTGATTACTTGTTATTCTGTATATTTTGAAAGAAGATTAGAATATCATTTTAGTGAATTGCAATGTTTCATATTATATCAGGTAGGTATAAAAGTCAAGGCTGAATTACAAAATTTTAAATTACTGTCCTAATTCTTCTGAAGAAAATACCTCAAAAGATAACTATACTTTGACACATTGAGATGGCAAAATGTTCAAAATGCTACCTTGTACTCATAAGTTATGTTATATATGTTTCATGACAAATTCTGGATTAAATTCAGTTATCCATTTACCTAGTCATTTCTTAATTAAAAAGTATTTATTGGGTACTGGTATCCAAGCTTATACTGGGCACCAAGAATAAAATATTTACCAGTAAACACAGGGTCTTGCACACGTTATAACTGAATAATTTTCAGTTTTCTCAGAATAACTGGAAAAAATTCTTATTATTAAATTTTAAAAGTGAGCAAATTTAATAAACTGCTAAATTATAGGCACACACAATGAATCACAGATGTCACCAAGAAAAGCAAGACATATATTGGAGTTGGACACTCATTTTTCCTCTCATAAGGATTGATAATAAGCTGCAAACCTAAGAGGATACCACATTGTTTTATTCTATTTATTCTGTCCTCTTGTTCTTGCCCATCCTGTGAATTTGACTGGACTCACTGATGTCATAAACTGAGTTAAACACCATCTTAGAATGTCACCATTTTCATTTTGAATATGATGTAGAAGTTTTTCTAGGTACCTCAGTAAGTGCTCCAGCATATTATTTTATCATTTCTAGGACTTGCTACCCTTTTCATAGAGCCTCCAGATAGTGTTTGTGTGCTTTTCTCAAAGTCTCCTTTGTCTCTTTGTCTACCTACCTCATGACCTCTGAGGCACAGCCAGGGAAGTGTGCTTCTCTGCCTGTCTCCCAACCCCGGATAGTGGACTCTGCCTCCTGCCTTGCATCCTCCATGTTCCATTTTGTTCCTTCTCTATTTGTCAATTTTGTCTTCCTGACTTTTCACAAGGAAAGGTAAGTTATTTACATACTTCCTAGTAATTCCTGTCATTTAGATGAAAATAAAATGCTGCTGAAAGAAAAAGAATGGTGAGAAGTTACTGTAAAATAACTTCTTTTCCTTCTACCTTGTCTTCTGCACATTCTGTTTTGAAGCGTTGTTTTTTTTCCCTTTTTAAGGGCCCATCTCTGGACAATTGTAAAACTTATCACCAACTATAAATAGAGGAACCTACTTTGAACAGTGTTTTTTTCTGCCTTCACTTAATAGCCAACCTCTCTCTGTGTGGCCAAATTACTGATGGACACATTGACTTATCATTTACACCCAGTTGGAAAATTTGGTCCCCATGATTTCTTTAAAAATATTATTTAAAAAAAATTTTAGCCGGGCGTGGTGACTCACCCTGTAATTCCTGTGCTTGGGAGGCGGAGACAGGAGGATGGCGCAGGTTTAAAGCCAGACTCGCCTCTGTTTCCAAATAAAAAATATAAAAAAAAAAATAGGTCTGGGAGTGTAGCCCAGAGGTATAAAGGTTCCATCTCCAGTACCACCAAAAAAAAAAAAAAAATCTATATATTTCCCACACCAGCCTATGTCTTCCTTTTATTCATGACCTTCCAGTTTCTACTCATACTAAAGATGTCAAGTCCCTTCCCTTCATCATTGGTCATCTGCCTTCAATCTCCTAATATCCCTTGAATTTTTTGGTTTCATCCACAGAGGAATTAATTCATCATTACTTTTTCAAAATGTAGCTGTTGTATGATATTGACTCTGTCTTTTAACTTAGAATATTTAGCTTTCTCAACAGATTTTTCTATCTCCATTCATTATTATTTCTGCATCCAAATCATCAGATGTTTTGCTTTAATTATGCTATTATAGTTATAAAAATTCTTGTACTATCTTCTAAATGTCAAGAGAATAAAACTCTTATTCAAATTTCATTCAGAGCTTTATTTCTTATTGCATATTTACTTGACCCATACATTTTATCTTCTCCCTTTGATTTTCTATTTTTCTATCTCTTTGGCTTTTGATAAAGTGCAAACTCCAAACCTTACTTACTCTTCAGATCTTAATTAAATTATTACTCTGTGTGTGGTCCTACAGATCAGATCCAATCTCTTCTATACTCTTTATTCTTGCCATTTTTCTCAGTATCCTTTTATTTGATATTCTTTGCTTTTTCTTCATGAGTGATATCATTTTTTCCTAAAGTAATTATGCAAAATATATTTCTTTCTCCTGTAATTCATTTGTATCACAAGAGAAGCAACTATTGATACTTATCTGAAAGACTAATAATGAATTTTTGATTCAGATATCACTAATTTGCAAGCTAGCCTAAGGAACTGTGGTATAGACTAAAGCATTGTAAAAGTAAATATTTTTTACCAATGATCATGAAAGTGGTTCAGTGACAAAAAACAGAATGATCAAGTGCAGTATTTGTCATTTGAGCTGAGATTCTTGCAGGTGTATTTCATGAATACAAAGATTTAATCTAAAGAGTAAGGACACCAGTATGCCTAGGAATCCTGAAGTCTCTAAATTGTTGTTTCTGCCTTATCCTGCCCTATAACCATGAAGTCACCTTGATCTTGATAATAATGTGGCATCTTTAATAGCATTTTCCAAGTTTCACAGATGTGTGTGTGTGTGTGTGTGTGTGTGTGTGTGTGTGTGTGTGGTACTGGGGTTCCTGGAAGCCCTTCTACCTCTGGGCTACACTCCCAGACCTATTTTATACTTTTTTACTTTTGGAAACAGGGTCTCTTAAGCCAGTGTGGCTGGATTTGAACCTGCATGATTTAGAAAGAGAAAGTCATCTATCCAGTCAACCAAACATGGAATTTCTCATTTTCAAACCTCCCCAAAGTTTTGAAAAATAACCCAAAAGTTTATATCTCCTTCTATTGTTTGCAAATGCAGAATATACGTCATTTCTTTTTTTTCCAGAAGATATTGTTTCTTGCAATAGGCTTAAAGTATCAAAAGTGAGTGTGGGCTGAAAGAGTCCTTGTGCATGGCCTCTTTTTTTCAGCAATTGCCGCATAGAATATGCATCCAAGTTATGCTAATGGTTACCAGCCGATCCACCCTGTATACAGTGGAGTTTTACCTTTAATAAAGAAGTAATACAAAGATTTATACAAATACTTAGGCTCCTTGAAACACCATAAAAATATTCCAACATAGCCAGGCGTGGTGGTGCATACTTGTAATCCCAGCATTTGGGAGGCTGAGACCTGAGGATCACGGTTTGTGGACAGCCTCAGCTACTTGGTGAGGTCCTCCACAACCTAGTGAGACCCTGTTTCAAAATAAAGAATGAAAAAGAGGGAAGGGAGGTAGCTCACAGCTCAAATGGCCCTGGGTTCCATTCCCAGTACTGCAAAAAAAAATATTCCAACATAAATAACTTATGTGCAGCTGAGTGTGGTGGCATATGCCTGTAATCCCTTCAGCAATTTAGCAAGACCCTGTCTTAAAATTCAATATATGTGGTAGGAAGCTCATAAGTGCTATATATATATATATATATATATATATATATATATATATATATATTTCTGTAACTCTGAACTTCACTACAATGCATGATCACAATGCAAAAATAAAAGTATATTTAAGAAATTTAAATAAATAAATAAATGAATAAATACATAAAATACCCTTGGGTTCGATCCCCAGTACCAAAACTAAACAAATAAAATACACATGCATATATGTATAAATAAATAACCTTTCTGTTGGAAATAAAATAAGAAATTTTGGGGGGAAAAATGACACCCATAAATAACATCTGAATTTCTGGAATAAATGTTTATAATATTATAAATATTATAATATTTATAAAATATATTTTTATAAAAATATATAATATAAAATATTTATTAAAATAGTTATAATGTTTATAAAATGTATGCATAATATCATATTATGCATACTTCTCTTTTTTCTATTTATTTATTTTTATTTTTAGTGTTTTCATTTTTTTATTGGTGCATTGTATTTATACATCATAATGAAGCAAAAAACTTGTGTAGACATAAATGCACACATCACCCAGCCAGCCTCCTCCCAGTGCCCACCCCAGTCCCTCCCCATCCCTGCCTCTCATGCTTGGAACTTGGAGTTTAATATCAATGTAATTATTTATCATAACTCTATTTCTAAGAAATAAATTAAAATTTAATGATATTTGACTTTTTTAGCTCTTAGGCCCATAGTCTCTTTTTACTGAAAAACAACAACAACAACAAAAAGACTACAACATTTAGGTCAAGTCATAAACAATTCCTAGGTTTTAAGCTAACTTTATTGCTGAACTAAGTATGTAGCAGATGCTTAAAACATTCTTGCTTTACTACCACAAATGGCAATGAAAAAAACCACACTACTTGGATGAATTCAAGTACACCAGTCCAGTTGGTGGATATTTCAAGTCAGGTCTAGCTATAGAAGAACAGTTGCGCAGCTGCCTTTCTGAGCTTCCAGAAGCTCAAAGTAGTCAAAGAGAAGTTGTACCTGCCTGCAATTAAAATCCTCCAGACGGTGAGTACATTAGACCACTGAGGAAGGCTACAACTACATTTAAAGTCCCAGATGTATTATTTGCTTAAGTTTTAAAACTGAAGCAGTATACAACTTATACATACTGATATTCATTTTAAGCATAATTCATCTTACATAGTTTATTTGTCACAAAATTGAGAAAAATATGAAAAGAAACTGAAACTAAAAACTTACAATCCAAAAATTTAGAGACAATCGACTTGAATTATTTGGCTTACAGCTTCCAGATTGCATTGATGCATGTATATACACATACATACCCAATTACATGTGCATATTTAAAATATAACATAAATTTAAAATATGAATTATATTTTACCTGATGCTTAATAAACTTCTCACATTTAATCATGCGACATAGATATGGAGTGTGCCATTAAATGTTCTTTGAAACCAAGATTTTAATTATTTAATGATCTTTTGTTTAATTAATTCAAATATTTTAATTATTGGCAGTTTAACCATTATTTAGTGGGTTGTAAATATTTTAAAAATAATTGTAATCTGGGCATGGTGACGCACGCTTGTAATCCCAGCATTCGGGAGGCTGAGACCAGAGGATCGCAGTTCGCAGACAGCCTCAGCTACTTAGCAAGGCCCTTTGCAACTCAGTGAGACTCTGTTTCAAAAATAAAGAGACTAAAAATTAAGGACTAGGTGTGTATCTCAGGGGTACAATGTCCCTGGGTTCCATCTCTCACACTGCAAAAAAATATTAATAATTTTAGAAGCAGGGCACAGTAGTACACGCCTGTACCCCCAGTTATTGAGAAGCTGAAAAAGGAGGCCAGACTCCACAACTTGTTGAGACCCTCAGAAAATTAGCAAAATCCTGTCACAAACACACGCTATTGTAGTTATCACACACACACACACACACACACACACACACACACACACACACATATATATATATATATATATATATATATATATATATTCCTTATATATTGCGCGTTTGAGGACAGCCTGAACAAACATTGAGATACATCAACCTATCAAGACCTTGTTTCAAAATATAAATAAATAAGGGCTGGGAGTAGTAACTCAGAGTTAAAATGACTCTAGATTCAATACTCGTTGCCACATACACACACAATAAAAGGATATTTATAACATAACATTTATGTATGTGGTGTGACTATATTCATATATAGTTTGACTATATACATATACATATAAAAAACTACATATTTGTATTTTTTTGGCACTAGAATTGAACCCAGGGTCATTCTACATTTAAGCTACACTCCTAGTGTTATTTTTTTAATTTTTATTTTGAAATAGAGTCTCACTAGGTTATTAAGTCTCACTACTTGGTGAGGCTGTCCTTGAACCTGTGGTCCTCCTGTTTCAGCCTTCCAAATACAGGGATTACAGGCATTCATCACTGTGCCTGACTTATATGTAGTTTGATATATGGTTTGAGAACCTAAATACAAGTACAATACATTTCTAGTCACATAACAGTTCATGATTTATTTCAGGAGATGTATTTTGTAGGTAGATATATGAAACTGTATATGTTTTTAAAAACTCATGCTTTTATTCATTTGTTCATTGGTTCTAATTTTTGCCTTCTTATTTTTTATTGCAGTTAAAAGATTTTATTTTCATAGGTTTCTGTTAAATTCTTGTGTTTTGTCTCTAACCTCTTTTACTCAATTGCTGTCAGTCTGCGCTAGTTAATAGAGAGCTCCATCCGGTGGTCAATTCGTGAGTAATCCAATCCTCCACAACCATAGCCAACACAGATCTAACATCTACTTAGCTTTGAAAGCTCACTAATTATTCTCTGAAAAGTTCCTCTCATATCTCCTCCTAATTTCTAGACTCAATAGCTCCCCACTAATGCTATTCTTAGTCTCCCACCTCTAAACCATTGTACTAATTTCCTAACACCCCAACAAAATCTCATAAAATAAATTATGAAAATGAACATCAGTATCTCTTAATGTTACTACGCTCTGTGATTCCCTCTCTGGTATACCTGAAATCACTTTGAGCATTCTGATCTCCCAAGTTTTTTTGTGCTACTCCTTCATCCTATACTACATCCCTCATCCTCCCATTTTTTTCCTTCTCCAATTCCTCCTTTAAGAACCCCGCATGTACTTCATGTTCCAGATCAAAACTTCTAATATTTATCACTTCTGTAGTTTCTTTGGTCTTTCTGTGTACCCATTTTCTCAGCTGTAAAATGGGTATCATAAAAGCATCATACCACATAGTCTATGGTGAAGATTCAATGACACCATTTATGCCTATAAGCATTGAGAAGCAAATCTGGACACTGTGGGTGATCAGTGAATTTACCTGTGCTCTCTTTAAAGTATATGATAATTATAATGATTTCAAACTTACTCATAGTGTTAATTGCATTTCTTGTTGGACAGTATCATTTCTCTCCAAGTAGAGGATAATTCCCGGGAGTATAAGAACTGTGGCATTCTATTTTGCTTCAGATAAAATGTTTTAAATATTGTAGACATCTAATTACTAGTCATTGGTTGTTACATTTTTTTTTCAGCACAGGTGGACTGTTGCCAGTGTTCTCATTATATGACCTGCATCATTTCAGGAATTTTAGAAAGAGAAAAAGAAGGAGGAGGAGGAAGCGGAAGAGGAGGAGGAGGAGGAAGAGGAGGAAAAGGAGGAGGAGGAGAAGAAAGAAAATAATAAAGATTTTAAAATAAATCAGAGCCGGGTGGTGGCGCATGCTTGTAATCCCCACGCTTGGAAGGCAGAGACAGGAGTATTGCACAGGTTTGAAGCCAGCCTCGCTGGCTTAAGAGACCCTGTTTCCAAATAAAAAATATTAAAAAAAAAATAGGTCTGGGAGTGTAGCCCGGAAGTAGAAGGGCTTCCAGGAACCTCAGTACCAAAAAATAAAATAAAATAAAATAAAAATAAATCAGAAATAAACCTGCAAATGAATCTGATTAGATATTTATTGCAAGAACATTTGGCAATGCCACTATAAAATAATTTGGGCTGAAAAAGGGAAAATATAGAATATATGTTCTGTATGTTCTCCACAGCAACTCTTCACATTTGCCCTCCAGGTTAAAGCATTTTCAACACAACAATGTGCCTTACAGGAGGTAAGGAGGCCATCCATGGATTAGGAAGAATCTGTGTAGCATTAAGTCTTTAGCCGTTATCTTTAATGTATTTACCCTATGAAATTATCTCATCTGCTTGAAGGCTGGTAGCATCTCCTATGTGCCTTTGAAAGTAAAATGTCTTTGCTGACTACATGCCATATCTCCAGTGACATAACTTGGAAGCTCTCAACTGCCCCATAGTGAATTGTTATAAGTCAACCAGGATAAACTTACTTCTAAAAGTCCCATCTCCACTTAACTTACTCAGCCAAATTGACCTTCAGTATCTCACATCCTTTCTGTTATGTAATCCTGTTTACATTAGTTTGTCTGCTTAAAACACATGTTACACACATGTTAGGTGACAGTTACCTATCTTCCTAAAACCTTAAATGAGGTGTCCTTGGAAGAGAATTTCTGATACTCATTCTAACATAGCCTTTAATTTCCATCTATCATGCATTTTATTTTGTACATATTTTGGTATATTTTAAATCTCTAAGTAGCAAGAATTTTGTCTCTTTTTTTGTAGTAATACTTAGAAAAATGCTTGAGCCTAGTGGCAATCAGTACCATTACTTTAATAAAATTCTTACTATAGAATTGGTATGATACGTTTGGAAGGAATACATAATTAAAGTAAATTTTAAAGGAGAATCCTTAAATATAATTTTAAAATTTTTCTATTTATAAGTCATTAAAATGTTGGCCAGAGTAGATTCTTTTAATGAAGATAGTACACAATTCTTTAAAAGGTATCTCAAATTTTACTTGTCCTGAAATAATGTTAAAACAAATTCTCTTTTTAAAATAGCTAAAATTTGACTGAGATAAATTGTCATTAAAGAGACACTATATAGTCATACCAAATAAAGTCTCTTGAATTTTTATTGACATTATTTTCAGTACTTTCCAAGTGTTATATAGAAATATATGCCAAAATATTGAACGTGTTTTGCATTGCCAATTATTTTCATTGTTTTATTTTTAGCTTTGCGTATGTGTAATTACAAAAAAACTAGAAGAATAACAAACATCTGCAAAAATCTGGTGTTTTCAGGATTCCATGTATTCAAATGCAATGGGTCTAATCTGTTCTAAGGAATGCTTATAAAAATATAAACAAAAGAAAAAAGAATAGTCATAACAAATATGTAATGTTAGCTCATGCTCTCTTCTTTTGTTCATATCAAAAAGTCAATAATACTATTTCACTTCTTTTTTGCTATTATCTCTATAAATATATGATATTATTAAAGTTGTGCCAATGCTTTAGTTAGTTATTAACTGATGTTAAAGTTAATTAATATTAGTTGCACATGAAATCTAACAGTGCAAAAACAACATCTAAGATATAGCTTCACAAATAAAAAATATGAGTAAAAGCACAAGATGATACCATTTAACATTGTATCTTCATATTTATGTAGAACTTAAAAATCACACACTATAATAAGAATTATAATCCAAATTTATATATTTTATTATTACTAGTTTATTTGATTTTATAGAACTATCATTAACAAAAAAGTAGATTACAGCTTCTATTTTGAAAGACTTCAAATAATTTCTAAAGAAAATTATTGTTCACTAATAAATATAAGATCATAAGATCATTTGTCATAGAATTTATCAACAAATTCAGAATGGTACCTGGATACAAAATCAGTCTTAAAAATTGAAAGCTTTTCTGTATACCAACCATAAATACACTTAAAAAATCCAGAAAGCACTTCCACTCAGGATATCCCCCCACACACACACAAAAAAAAAAAAAAAATACTTAGTAATAAACTTAATGTTGAAAAAAGAAATCAATGAAAATCTTAGAAGATAGAAGTATCTTCCATGTTCATGGATAGGCAGAATGAATGTCATCAAATTGGCCATATGATCTACAGATTTAACATAGTATCCATTAAATTACTAAGGTCATTCCTCACAGACATAGAAAAATCAGTGCTTAAATTCATTTGGAACACCAAAACACCCATAATAGCCAAAGTAGTTCTCAACAACAAAAACCATGCAGGAGATATCACAACACTATACTTTAAAGTATACTACAAAGTCATAGTAATAAAAACAGCATGACACTGGCAAAAAATAGATACATAGACCAAACAAATAGAATAGAAGACTCAGAAACAAATCCGCACAACTGTAAACAATATATTTTTTAACAAGGGGCCAAAAACATATACTGGAAAAAAGATCACCTGTTCAATAAATGGTGTTGGCAAAATTGGTTAACCATACACAGAAAAATGGAAATAAACTCTACTTTCTTACCCTGAACAAGAATCAATTCAAGATGGATCAAAGACTTAGAAATTAGATGAGAGACCTGGAGGCTCCTTGAAGAGGGCATAGGTCCAACACTGCAACACATAGGCACAGGTAAAAACTTTCTCAACAAGATGCCAAAAGCTCAGGAAACTAAAAGGCAGACCAATACATGGATTGCATTAAATTGAAAAGCTTCTATACAGCAAAGGAAACTATCAAGAACCTCAACCAAGAGCCAACTTGGTTGGAAAAGGTTTTGCCATCTACTCCTCCAGATAGAGGACTAATATCTAGACTATACAGAGAACTCAAGAAACTCAGCAGTAAGAAGACAAATAACCCCTATAAAAATGAGAAAAGGAACTAAATAAATACTTCATGAAAGAAGAAATTCAAATGGCTAATGCATGAAAAAATTGCCCAACATCATTAGCAATCAGAGAGATGCAAATAAAAACTACCCTGAAATTTCACCTAACTCCAACTAGAATGGCAATCATTCAGTACACAAATAACAACAAATGCTGGTGAGGATGTGGAGAAGTGAAAAACTCTACTACATTTTTGGTAGGGGACTGCAAATTAGTGCAACCACTTTGGAAAATTGTATGGAGGATCCTCAGAAGAATGGGAACAAAATTACCATATAATTCAGCAATACCATTTCTGGGTATCTACCCAAAAGAATAGAAACCAAACTACCAAACTAATGCATGTGTATCTTTGTTCATAACTGCACAATTCATGATTGCCAAACTACAGAACCAGCCAAGATGTCCATCAACAGATGAATGGATTGCAAAAGTATGGGATATGTATACAATGAACTTGTACTCAGACATAAAGAAAAACACAATTACAGCATTTACAGGAAAATGGATGGAGATTGAGAACATCATGCTAAGTTAGATTAGTCAGTCACAAAAAATAAGAAATCACATGCTTTCCTTAACATGAAAAACTAGAAAGAAAATGGGTCATAGGAGGAACTCTAGATGGAGATACTATAGATGAGTGACCTGAGGGGATGGAAGGTGGGAAGAGGGAAATTCTCTAATGTTCAATATGTACATTAATAAATATATTAAAGTCAATCACCAAGCCAAAAATGAGAAGAAGGGAGGGGGAGAGAATGGAGCAGGAATTGGGTAAAGGCTAATTGGATGATATGTGCATGTATAATTCTACCATCTTGTACTTCTTTAAGATGTATGACTATAGTGCACCAATAAAATGTTTTAAAAAAATAAATGAAAACAAGAGATAGAGGAGAATGATCAAACACACCCAACCCAAAGAAGCAAGTTGGAATTTTCAGGTCAGCTTTGGGGATATCTATGAACTGCATGGGGACAGAGTAGATATATGAGACATGTTTTTTCATTCACAGCCTAGGAACCTCCAGTTCTCAAATTAAAGCTTTGAGTACAATATCCAATAGAGCAGGTTTGGGAGTGAAATGGCTGTGTTTATCAAAAGACTGACATGGTATTCCTCCTCATCCCCCATAATTGTGCAGAGCATGATAAGAAGCTAGGATCCCCCATATACACACATACTGCAGTAAGAAGTTCAAGGAGAGGTGGAAAGGTGACTGGATTTAACACTCAATGCTAAACACTTAATACTGTAGTCTTAAATAAAATCTTTATAGCTGTTTTTAACAAGTGTCTGTTGTATTTTTGTTTGAGATTCCCTTGCATGGGCAACGAGAGAAGGTCCAAGAAGTAATGTCAAGGTACAGGTATGGCTCCTTTAGATACTAATCCTTAATGTATACAAGGTACTCACAAAACATTCAATATGAAAGACTTTATGGCACTTTTGATCTAGAACTCTGTACTTTTGTGTCACTTTTTTTACTTGGAAATACTTATTGTGGGTAGAAGGCCCAGAGCCTAATCCTCAGCACACACGGTTAGGTCATTTACCTCAGGGTCAACCAACTACCTTAGGGCACTTCCTAAGAGCAGGGACTCGTGTAAGCATTGGTGGTAGAGTGGTTAGCATGGCTGCCTTCCAAAGAGCAGGGGCACGGTGCTTGCCACTTTTCAGTCCACAAGGTTTTCTGGTTTTAGATCAATAACCATTACAAATCCATTTATACTCTTTATGAATTTCTAATATTATGTATTAGAAACTATATGAAGTTACTGAATAGTTGAGTTACAATCCAGATTGTCTTTGTGAATCAATTTTTTCTTAAAATAAACTGAATCTTTCCAAATATATATATTTGGTGGTACTGGGGTTCCTGGAAGCCCTACTACCTCTGGGCTACACTCCCAGACCTATTTTTTATACTTTTTTAAATTTGGAAACAGGGTCTCCTAAGCCAGTGCGTGCGGCTGGCTTCGAACCTGCACAATCCTCCTGTCTCTGCTTCCCAAGCACGGGGATTACAAGCGTGCGCCACCACGCCCGGCCCCAAATATTTTATTAACTGCATTGTTTTGGTATAAATATTTAAATAAAATGTTCATGTAAAACATATTAATATATATCAACACACAAAGACATATCTAATTAATATATAGTAAATTTGCATAGCTCTTATTTAAATGTATAAATTATATTATCCTTCAAAGAATATTTAAACATTTTCTTAATATTACTTTATTTTTTATATTTGTCTGTTACCAGAAATTGAACCAAAGGGGTGGTTTTCCATTGGGTCACATCTCCAGTACATTTTATGTTTTAATTTGACATGGGGTCTCCCTCAATTGCTGAAACTGGCCTCTCGAGTGTCTGGGATTTCAGGTATGTACCACCATGCCCAGCTATGGGTTAAGGGAATATCCTTCCAGTTTTCTATATAATAAAACAAACAAAACAAAAATCTGAACCTGGCGGGCAATGTATGTATGTATGTGTGTGTGTGTGTGTGTGTATATATATATATATATATATATATATATATATATATTTCTTTTTTCTTTTTTTTTTTTTTTGCGGGTCTGGGGATGGAACCCGGGAGCATTTGACCTCTGAGATATACCCCTGCCCTAGTTTTTTTTATTCTTTAATTTGAAACTGGGTCTCACTAAGTTGCGGAGGGCCTCACTAAGTAGCTGAGGCTGTCCGTGAACTGCGATCCTCTAATCTCAGCCTCCTGAATGCTGGGATTACAAGTGTGTGCCACCACGCCCAGCAATGTATATATATTTATAATGCCTGGAGTAAGAAAAAGTTATGGAGAGTTTGCATTTCACTACACACTAGCTTACGAAGGTTTATTCCCTTCTGTTTATTAAACCCTATGCCTTCTTTACACAAGTTGTGATAACACAGGAAAATAATATTTTAATTAAATTTCACACCAGTCAATCATTTTTTGCATTGTATTCCATGAATATACATTCTAGAAGATAATCTCTTACTATTAATCAAACTTAAAATGAGTATTAAATTATTGTACTCTGTGAGAAGGGCTACAATAGAGCCTCTTCTACCTTATAGACATTCAGCCCATGATTACTTAAGCCAGCTATAAAATCTAAGGAAGAGGGACAATACCTAGGAGGAGCATAGATCTTAGCTATTTCTTTAGTCTAACTTATTTTATGCATGAAGAGATGGAAGTTCACAATGTTTATATGATGGTTCAATTTCATGTTCTTGAGAGAAATAGAGGCTGAAATACACAATGTCCAGTTTGGAAAATTTTCTATATGCCATACTAGTTTCTTAGATGCTGATGTAGTAACAGGACCATACTACATTAATGTATAGATCTAGAATTGCCATGAAATAGATCCACACAAAATTTTGGCCCTGAAAAAAATAACAGAAAAATTGAATAAGCAATCCAAAACATTTCACAAGTTAAAATCCTATAGAGACAAATGTGTGTTCTCTCACTATTTCTTCCAGCAAAAACAGACAGGTGGTATATATAGATTAGAGAGCCAGGAACTTGGCTTATTTCTGACTTGTGAGCACTCACTGCCAAATCCAATTTTGACAGTAGCATATTAAAAGATATTGGGCAAGCTATTGTTCTCTGTATGAGAATGTTCTCATTATACAAAGAAAATACTGAACACAAACCTGGCTATGACTGGCACAACAGCTGCAGCATTTGGCATCAGTTGCATCCCTCTTAACTTGCCTCCAAAATAACACTCGCCTCCTTGTTTCTGTGATTCTACATCATTCTCCTTTGGATTATCCTCACCCCACCCTCACCTCTGACAAGCTCAAGAAAATATGTTCACTTATCTGTTCCTACTGTAAGCATTCCCCAAACCTCTATCCACAGTGTCCTTTCCCTCTAGCTTAGATGCATTTTTAGTACAATTAATCCATCACTTTAGCTCAAGTCACCCCAAAACTATGTGTTTAGCACTTCATGTTTCTATTTATATGTGTTTAAGAATGGATCCCCTCTCCCCAGAATTCAAATGCTGAAGTCCTAGCCCCCGGTATCTCAGAACATAAATTTATTTGGGGTAGGATTGCTGCAGGTATAATTAGATAAGTCACCCTGAGGAGGGTGTGCCTCTAAATCAAATGACTATGTGTTAATAAAAAAGGAAAATTGAGACACAGAGATAGAAAGAATGAAAAGAAGATGAAATCAGAGAGTAGAGAAATGACTCTATAAGTCACAGGAGTACCTAACATTGCCAGTAATCCATCAGAAGCCCAGAGAGAGGTATGTTCTTTTTATCTTCTCAAAAAGAACAAACCTTGCTAAGACCTTGATGTTAGACAGGAATAGTGGCACATGCTTGTAATCCCTGGACTTGGGAGACTGGGGCAGGAGGATTGTAGGTTCAAGGAAAGCCTCAGCAAGTGTGAGACTCTCATAAACCTAGTGAGACACTGTTTCAAAATAAAAAGAAAAATAGTAGCTTGGAGTAGAATGCCCCTGAGTTCAATCTCCAGTACCAAAAAAAAAAAAAAAAAAAAAAAGAAGAACTTGATGTTTAATTTCTATCCCTTGTCCCTGTTAAACAATGATTATCTCTTGTTTAAGCCAATATGTTTGTGGCATGCTGTTATGGAAAGCCCAGCAACCTAATACAATCTGGAAGACACCAGTATTTTATTATCAAATTTAGATTTCTCTTTCTTTGGTGCACAGATCTCAGTAACATTTCCCAGCCAGCCTCATAATTAAATGAATGTTCTGATCAATGGAATGTGACTAGAAGTGATCAATACATCTTCCAAGCCTGGACCATAAAAATATGCACACATGTATGTTTCTTTTCTGGGCGGCCTGAATGTGGTACATCTTCAGATCAATATAACCACTGGATGGAAGTGTCACAAGAGAAACAAGCTTCGGGCCTAACTCAGTATTTGTAGGAGGTGATGATCCTCAACAGAGATAACCTGGACAGAGAAGTAAGCAGCAAATAAGCTTTAAGATGGAAAGCCACTGATGTTGAGCATTTTCTTTTATGATTAAATTTAATGTTGTTATTTTGTCTAACATATTTTGTTCTCTCCCTGTTTATACTTTTTAAATTTTATTTGAGTCACCAGTAAATATTAAAAATCATGGATCCAAAAGTAAATTTAGCGTGAAAATACTTACATAGCCATGTAACTTCGATATTCAGTCTTTTGTGTAATTGTTTTCTCTCTAAACTTAACAAATAACAATTTTATTTGAAATTTTGTTATTTCTAATAACTTTACCTTCTATAAATTTATAATTTTTTTTGTGGTACTGGGGTTCCTGGAAGCCCTTCTACCTCTGAGCTACACTCCCAGACCTATTTTATACTTTTTTATATTTGGAAACAGGGTCTCTTATGCCAGCGCGGATGGCTTCGAACCTGCGCGATCCTCCTGTCTCTGCCTCCCAAGAGCGGGGATTACAAGTGTGCACCACCACGCCCGGCTATAATCTAATAAATTTTCACTTACAAAATTCATGGATATATTACTTCACAAACTTCTCCCACATGGACACATTCTTCAATTTTACCATTTGTGTGGTTATTTCATCACTGAAATATCATTTATTATAATATGTATACATTCCTTAAAAATGGATTTCAAATGTTTATAATTATCCAATTAAAAAATCACAAGCCAGGCAAGGTGGCTCATGCATGTAATCCCAGCATTTGGGAAGCTGAGACTAGAGGATCATGGTTTGCAGACAGCCTCAGCTACTTAGTGAGGCCCTCTGCAACTCAGTGAGACCCGATTTCAAAATAAAGAATAAAACTCAAAATAAAGAATAAAAATAGGGCAGGGGTGTAGTTCGGACGTCAAATTCCCCTGGGTTTAATCCCCAGACCCGCAAAAAAAAAAAATCACAAAGAGTATTAAAGATGAGATGTAATAGAACAGAAGAAAAATGAAAAGAAGTATAACACAGCTAAGCATATCCCTTTAAAGATAGAATAGTAATCATATGTGAATTTTTATTGCATATGAGTGTATGTATATTCACAAAATTCTTGATGTAAAAGGTATTTATTGCTGCACTTGCCAATCCAATAAACATAAACATAACCTTACATTCTAATATTGTAAATTTACAGATCATATGTCATTCTAGAATAAAAGAAAAGTAAATGACCTCTTATTGCACTGTTATTTGAGATGAACGCTAATATTTTCTACCATATACAAATTCTATCATCCAGTCGGGTTGAATTGTTTGCTCTTTCCTTTATACATCTTCATGATTTCACCTCTAAATATTTACTCAGGCTCTTCCTGGGTCTGAAATCCATTTGTATAGCTCCACTCTATCACCATCTAAGTAATCTTCACTTTCTTTCCAAAGCTTCCACATGTGTCACAATATTTGTGCAGTTTACCCTGATATCCTACAACAAATGATGTCCCTTATGTCTCCCAACATCTTGAGAATATTTTTGTACCCCAACATTTCTGACATTCTATCTAACATCATTGGCATCTTTATACCCACCCCATAATGCACACTTTAGTATGAGACAAAGATTTTAGCTCAACATTAATAAGGTTGTTCCAATGTTTCTTAACACTTTTTGAAGCTGGGCGAGGTGGCACACACTTGTAATCCCAGTACTTGGGAGGCTGAGACAGGAGGATCTGGGTTTGAAGCCAGCTTCAGCTACTTAGCGAGGCCCTCAGCACTTATTGAGACCCTGTTTCAAAATAAAAAATCAGGTTGGAGGCGTAGCTCAGAGGTAGAATGCCTCTGGGTTCAATCTCCAGCACCACAGAAAAACACTTTTCTTTGCATAAATGCTAATGCATGATACAGTTTGCTAAGTATCTTGGAAAAATTTTATTCCCCAGTATCAGTGCCTTAGGTTTTACTGTTATTTATACAACAGTATCTAAATGTCAACCATCTTATAAGATTCTATGAGTTTCTTTGACAAATCCATATATGATTAAAATAAGTTTCCCAAAAGATAAAGAAACTTTTAGAAATTAAATATATGCACATATGAATTAATTAAATAGATAAATGTCATAAAAATACAAATAAGAGTTTGGAGCAGTGGTGCACACCTGTAAATCAAGTTTTTGGGATCCTGAAACTGGGGAATAGCAGGTTGTTGTTTAAACTCAGTACATTAGCAAGACCCTCAGCAACATAGTGAGACCTGCATCATTTTGAAGTATAAAAAGGGCTTGAGGTGTAACCTGGAGGTAGATGACCCTGGGATCAATCCCCAGTTGAAAAATAAATGAATAAATGGAAAAGAAAAAATGAGTAATATTTAGTGACAGATATCATCCAAGTTTCCAAACAAAAAAAAATTAATCATGATCATCATTGAATAATAAGGTACTGATTATGAAGAGTAGATGACTAGAGGTTGAGTGCCTCAGCAAAGAAGAGGGAGAACCACACTTACATCTCATTCAAACTTTGATGTACATATTTCCTCAGACACCAGAAAGACAATGATGCTACTGGTCATGTTGTCTGGCTTTCATGCCATGGATTTTTTAACTAAGACCATATTAAATCTCCAGATTCCAGTATGATCTGAAGCAATTCCTGACCTCAATTATGAGGGACAAATAAACTTACTATCCTTGAAGCTCAGAATTCCTGTTGTTTCGGTAGGACTCATCTACACTGTAGTTATAGTTTACAGTCGATTCAGAGACATTCCGTTACAGAAGCTAATTATCCCTGGCATACATTCTAAAATCATACATATCATATGTAAATGATATTCCTCATTTTCTATTCAGGAAGTCTGTGCTAACTGTATGGGTGAATACTAAAACTAATATGGGTAATGAAGTCTAAAATATTCACCTTTAGAAGTCCAAAGAAAAATTATCTTATGTGTGTTTCCTCAATATTCTAGAACCTAATATTTTAAGATTCTATAGCATTAAAAATATGCTATAATGACAAAAAATAATATAGTTTAAAATATATCACAGTTGATGAAACAAGAAAAATGAAGTTTTAGCAAATCTAACCAAAATGTATTTTCTTATTCAAACACTTGCATCTCATAGTTTAAAATAATAAAAACATTCTAAGAGCATTTTTATAAAATGTTTAAAAGTTAGATAAGAGAAAATAATTATGTCTATTATTGTATTCAAATTAAAATATAAGATGATTTTATTTTATTCTTAGAAAAAAGACATAAAAATATTAAATAACTGAGACAAAATAGCCACTAGTATATTTTAAATGTAAATTAAATTAAAGCTTTCTGTATTGATATCTGACATATTTCTATTGAGACAATAATCTGGTTTCTTTCGGAGGCACTAGTTTGTTAAGATACATGCTACACTGTAGGTTTTCATGTTTTACTGAATGTTTTATGAGTCCAGTATTTATAAACATTTGCAGATAAGCCAATTTTGGTATTTGAAGAATTACTATTTGATAGGAATATCAAAAGAAATATTTGAATTATATAAAATTAACTCAGTAGCTTATTGCTTAATAATAACAACAAATAGTTTCAAGGAAACACTCAGAGCCATGTATACTTCCAAGCTTCTTACAAATATTCATTTGTTTAATTTTATGATAGTTTTCTCAAAAAAACATCATGCTCCTATAAGATATAGGCTGATTGATTCTAGAGCTGATTCTATTACAATCACTCCTGAAGATTTGTAGCCCAGTTTTGTACTATAATTTTTTCTTTTTTTAAGGGGTTTCTGGGGATGGAACCAAGGTGCATTTAACCTCTGAGCTACACCCCCTGCCCTATTTTTTATTCTTTATTTTAAGACTGGGTCTCACTGAGTTGCACAGGGTCTCACTAAGTAACTGAGGCTGTCCGCGAACCGCGATTCTCTGGTCTCAGCCTCCCAAATGCTGGAATTACAAGCGTGCGCCACCATGCCCGGCTCTGTACTATATATATTTTTAGACCAGTGGAAAGAGGTTCATTTATTCCAACTTTTACCAAGTAATCCGATTATATTTTAATTCTAGCTTTAGAGAGCTTGGTTTTAGGACCTTGCAACAGCTCATGTAAATGGCCTACGGTCGGTCTTAACTTTCATCCACAAAAAATACCCCAAATCCTTCCTTTCTCTCTATGTACCTGATATGATGGCTGCTGGATACACAGCTAGGATTTCTCTCTTTTTGCTGGCACATCTTTATCTCCTATTCTTGCTTTCAATGTATTTTCCTGTTTGGTGTCCTTGGCAGTTGTTAGAAAGTGCCAACAAGTCTGTGGCTTTTATGGCTGATCTTAGTACTGGATGCTTCAATCCTTTTAACTGACAAATGAAGTATCAGCTGAAATACTTCTATTCAAACATCTGTTTTGAGACACAGTGAATAGTGGAAATTATTTTAAACCTTTAATTATCCTTTTTCCTCTTTTGATCAAAACTATTGCTTCCCCCAAACCAGTAAAGTTTTATTGTCCTATAATTATTATGATTACGTAAGTCAATTTCTCATTCACACTGTGTGTGGAAATGAGAGACATGTGGAATAGTATAAAGGAAGATGCGAAGATTAAGGAAAGATCCTGGCTGAACTGGTTACAGTAACAGCTGACTCTAACCTCTTGTGTGTGCCTGATGACTCTTATGAGTCCTTTGAGATTCCTTTGCTGTGGACTTCCATCCTTAGCTTTTTTGACTGGAGTCCTTTGAGATTCCTTTGCTGTGGACTTCCATCCTTAGCCTTTTTGACTGGAGTGATTGAATCGCTTTAGAATTGCAGCTTCAGGCCTTTATTCTTCCAGATTCTGGTGCCTTCCTCTGACTTTTTGTTCTTAGATTTTCTCCCACTCCTGGTGACCTTATTAAGCAGAACCATCAACTATGCTTGACCTTTACTCTAGACTCTTACTCCACACTTAGTATGTAGGAAAGATCTATATATTATTTGCCTTGAGAAGGTGTGAGTTTGGGATTGCAAACCTAGGCCAGGGTCACAGCCATTTCCAGATTTATTCTAAAACAGTCTCTTCACTTCAAAGTATTCTACCTCTTATTTCTTCGACTACAATGTAATTCAGATAATCACCATCTATGTCTGACAAATTCAAGAAATATAATTCATAACTTTGAGTGGTCCCACTGCATCCTATTTCAAAGAAAAAGATACAGAATATCTTTATCTTCTTAGGAATTCATATCCTAAGCAGGTTCTCTCAAAAAAATCTTCCCAAATTCTTCATTTTTATAATTTGAATCCATTTTCCCTGCTTAAATCTTTTAAAGAGGACTACAAATGGTGGCACACATTTTTATAATTTTTTATAAATTTTACACATAAAGATTTTGTCACTTTTACTGTGTTGTCAGATGTATATTTTATTTTAACCAGCATCAAGGCACAAATGTCCCATCTAACCCCTTGTTAGTATTTATAAATATATTAGTATGTAATAATAAATTAAATATAACCATTTATTTTCTTTAAAATGCTTCAAGAACTCATGAACAACCCAGGTTTTGAGTAACAACCCAAGTTTCATTAAAAATCAAGTGAGCATATTCCTGACCCCATCAGTAATTTAGGTTTCCAATTTTGTTAATTTTCACTATCCACCATCACAGAGACAATCATTAAATAGATTTAAAGTTATTCTTAATTCTTACTTACACTTGGTTACTTTGTGCATGTGGCTGAAATGCACAGATGAAGAAATATAAAAAGATAATGAAGAACATACAAACCAATAATTCTGCACACCCATCTAGGTTTCCAACACATATATAAATTGCATTTTTTCTTATAAAATTTCCTTGACACTACATCAGAATTTCCATAGTAATTGAAAATTAATTTAATAGTGATAAAGTTCTTTCTGACATTTTTCTCCAAATTTGATTTTCACTAGTTGGAATCCAGCCCTTATTTATGCCAAAGCTAGGTTTAGACCACTACTTATAAATAGCAACTTAAAACCACCTTGTATAGTCTGTTATTTGGAAGAGTTTTCACAATTTAATATGTCATTTATCATTTTTAAATATAAAATCTAATGCCTTTCTCTGTCGCTTCTTTTGTTGTTAAATAAAGAACTAAAGGTGATGTGAGTCAGGTTTAGGTTTTCTTTTTTTCCCCCTTCAATCACTGTAATTGGCCAAACCTCCAGTCTCATTCAGTGTACTAGAAATAAAAAAAAAATATTTTATGTATTTGAAATACAAGAAAACAGTGCACTGGTTTCCCAGCAGAAGTCAGCCAGAACCAACAAATAGAAGTTATCATATGTGTTTTCAATTATTCTCATCTTATTAGAAGAAAGAGATGAGTAGAAATGTCACATTTCTTTGTCTATTTTAATCTCATAATATCCCAGATCCAATCCATATTATTTCTGATAAATAATATAAAAATTTTCCTTTGAAATTCTAAGATATAAAATCATTAAAAAATATAGATTAAACGCCGGGCGTGGTGGCGCACGCTTGTAATCCCCGCGCTTGGGAGGCCCCGCGCTTGGGAGGCGGAGACAGGAGGATCGCGCAGGTTCTAAGCCAGCCGTGCTGGCATAAGAGACCCTGTTTCAAAAATATAAAATAGGTCTGGGAGTGTAGCACGGAGGAAGAAGGGCTTCCAGGAACCCCAGTACCACCAAAAATATATATATATATATAGATTAATAATATTGGATACAAAATTAGCTTTTAAATAAAAATAAATATATTAGTGTTCAGAAACTTAGCATAAAATTTTGTTAGTAGATTCCTACAGATATGACATGATTCAGTTTGCAAGGAGAAAGTTTCTTTCATCATGTAGTTTGAAAAATTAGCACACATAAAATAAAAGAGCTAAAGTCCTACAATTGTAACTAATCTTTCAAAATAAATTCTAGAATTAAATTTGATTTCAGAAACAAATTGTGCTTAGCATCCCTGAGCGAAGAAAATGTATTACATTAATGGACAGTATGTTGTAACAGAAGCCTAAGGCATAAACATTTTAACTTCAAATGTAAAGTTTCACCTTGTTTTATTTTATATTGCAACTTAAATAATAAAGAAAAGCAATGTACTTTGAGCAATTTATTGTTTTGGAAATACTTATATTTGTTTTATCTAATATATGAATGTAATGGACCTTTCATTTAGTTGTCATATGTGATTGAAAAAAGGTGACAAATAGAAGAAAATGTTTCAGTAAGACAGTATGAGGCAATATATTTGTAATGTCTCATTTAAATAAAGTCACAATGTTATATTTTGATTTATTTCCATAGCCTCTTTCTTTGTGAAAGAAGCCACAGGGTAATTTGAAAACATAAATGAAGACATCTGATATAATAAATCTGGTCTTTGAAAGAACATTTGGAATTTAAATTAAAATATCATTTTGACCAGAAATATCACTTTATAATTACAAATCACATAATATAGATTTTTTTAAAACAGTATTTAATCAGCTAAGAATAAATTCCCCTTTCTGTTAATGGAATAAAAAGTTTCATTTATTGATTATATATGAAAAACTTTACTAATTACCATACACTTCCAGGTTTCCCATAAATATAATGTTTATGAATGAAAGAGCTTGTTTCAGTTCATCTTGGTATCATATAGTAGGTGTTGGAACATGAGAAATTCCCAAACAAAAGAGATTGAAATTTTAACTTATGATCCCAGAAGTTTAGGCAAGAACTGCATATAACCTAGGGATAGAACAATGTTTTCCTACATCCAGGAGATAGAAGGAGCTCTATGTATGAGTAAACTTAAATGGTAACAGAAGAGAAAGAACGGTTTTGAGGATATGCAGGTCTTACAGGCAAGAAATTGGCAGTCCAGTCCAAATTGGTCAAATCTATTGGGCATTTTTGTCCAACAGCTACCTGTTTGAACATGACAAAATGGCTGGTGGTTGCAATGGAAGTGAACTGGGAGAAAAGAGTGAACAGAAGGACTAGACCTCAAGCAATGTTCCATTTTAAGCAGGAAGAAGAATTAGTATGAAACCTAATTTTAACTTTCTATTACTACATGGAACTGCATATTTCACTTACTAAGCAAATGTAGAATTCTTGATCATCTGAGGATTAAGCCATGAAATCTCTCACTTCTTCTCTAGAATAAGTTCATCCACTTGAATAAAGTATAAGCAAAAGACAAGAGATAATATTGTGTTAGAATTATGTGATAAACCTTCATACTACACACCATAAGTATTTTATACATATTGTTACTTTTTGTCCAAAGTGAAATGTGTCTTTTTTAAAGAATTATTTGTAATTTATAAGTCTTTAAACATTTTTCCTGATAAAAATATTTATGCTATTTATTTCTCCTTATCATAGAGGACTGACCCAGCAAACTAGTGTTCTAGATGTAGCATAGACTTAGCCAATGAGACTCCTGGAGGGAGATTTGAGAGTGAGAAGGCAGCAACTAGGTGTTTTCTCTTACCCCACTTTCCTGTCTGGGGCATTGTTAAAAAGCAGAAGCTAAGTCTCCTGCCTGACTTCATCTTCTGCTGTGTAGACTCCTCTGTATGTAATTTCAGTCCCTACTGTCCTAGCCCTTTTTGTGGTGCCAAACTTAAATAATATCAAGTCTTCTAACTTTGATAATGCCAGATTCTATTTGAACTCTCAATGTGTGAACTTGGTAATAGCTCCCAATAGTAAGTATTACTTTTTTTCTTTTTATGTGGATCATAATGAAAATGGTACACATTATTATTGAATTACTTAATATGAGCTTTGTTTCACTGGCTCCAAACACCATTGTTAATATTCTGGGGACATGAGATAGCAAACTAATATTTATTCAAAATTCATAACATATACAGTATAAATAGCAAATCCTGCTTTTTGGAGGTTTAGGTAAAAGTGCTGATGAATTCTAAGGCCAGGTTCTTTCTCATAACTTCTATAGATTTGTGAGAGACTACTTATCTATCAGTTCTTGCTATTATAAAATATTAAATTATGGTTTTAACATCTCTGAAGTATTGAGGGATATTGAACACATCTCTCAGAACACTCAGCCCTGTTTTTGTCTGTTTGTATGTATCTGTGTGTTTGTGTACATAATTTCTGTTCTCTATTTTTCTCTTTCAATCACATCACCATAGACATAAAGTCAACAATTTTTATTCTTTATATATTTACTCTGTATCACAATTTATTTCATTCATATCATTGTCAAGTTCTAAAGAAGTCATTGATTTTTCTCTCTAATGTTGTTTTTCTCTAATTCATTTAATTGTAATGACATTTGCTGTAATACAATGTTATAGTACTTGATAAGTAGAAATCAGAACTATTATATATTTTGATGAATTATATCTTGTACAATGCAAAATCTCCACCCCACTTATTCTCTTATCTTGAAATTTTGAAATTTTAACCAGTTAAATATTGGCAAACCTAAAATGTCATGTTTATTTACAAAATATGTTTTGTCCTAACATTTATTTTAAATAATTTGAGGTCTTTTATTTCACCTTTTTATTACATTGCATCTCAATATAATTTACCTTTCACCCAAGATTACAATCTGTTTTTCTGTTAGAGAAATAAATGTCTTCACTATTATTGAGACTACTAGCAAAGTTGTTTCAATCTATCAATTATTCAATCTACCAATTATTCCATTTTTGATGCTTTTTAATTATTTTACTTTTGCTAAGATTAAGTGTGTTTATCATGGTTTCTTTATTTCTGTAAATTCTTTTTTTGTAGAACCATTCCATTTTATTTTTTTATTTTGTATTTTTATTGGTCATTGTATTCATACATTATAATGTGATAAAAAAAAAAACTTGTTTAGACATACATGCACATATAGCCCAGTTAGCCCCTACCCCATCCACACCCCATTCCCTCCCCATCCCTCCTTCACATGCTTGGTTTAGTGGTTGACATTGATATGTTTAAGTACATCATGTGCTTTAGAGAGTTTCCTTCTTCCCCTTCCCATCCTCTCAGGTTGTCTTATTTGTTCCTCTATAGGATTTCCTTTTTCATCTGGAGATTCTCCTATGACCCATTTCACCTTAGCTTTCACATATCTGATTTCTTACTTTTTGCGACTGACTAATCTCGCTTAGGATAATGTCCTACAGTTCCATCCATTTCCCTGAAAATGATGTAATTGTGGTTTTGAATGGCTTAGTAAAATTTTATTGTGTACATATCCCACAGTTTTGTAATCCATTCATCTGTTGATGGACATCTTGGCTGGCCCCATAGTTTAGCAATGGTGAATTGTGCATCTATGAACATAGATACACATGGATTAGTTTGGTAGTTTGGTTTGCTTTCTTTTGTATAGATATCCAGAAGTTGTATTGCTGGGCCAAATGGTAAATTCGTTTCCATTCTTCTGAGGATCCTCCATACTGTTTTCCAAAGTGGTTGCACCAACAATGTTCTAGACTTCCCACTTCCCCACATCCTTGCCAGCATTTGTTGCCATTTGTGTTTTGAATGATTGCCATTCTAGTTGGAGTTAGGTGAAATCTCAGGGTAGTTTTGATTTGCATCTCTCTGATTGCCAATGATGTTGAGCATTTTTTCATGCATTTATTGGCCATTTGAATTTCTTCTTTTGTGAAGTGTCTATTTAGTTAACTTGCCCATTTTTTTTATTGGATTATTTGTTTTTTTAGTGTTGAGTTTCTTAAGCTCTCTGTATATTCTAGATATTAGTCCTCTATCTGAGTAATAGGTGGCGAAATTCTTCTCCCATTCTGTTGGCTCTCGGTTAAGTATCTTGACAGTTAAGAAAATCTCAGAGAACCAAACTCACAGCAGGAAGGCTGCTGGTGGTACTTGGTATCTCTGTAAATTCTCGAGATCCAACCATAGTGATTGGATGGTAATGATTTATAAATTGATTAAACTTTTTAAAATTAACAGATTAAAATGTGGCTATAGATCTATTAGACTCCTAATTTTTCCCACACTCAATATTTTTATGTACATTCAAAACTGCAGAATATTGTCATCTTAAACATCACTTTATTTATGACACATATGAATAAGTGGAATACTTGAATTAGTACAATAGAAGATTATTCTGCAATAACTGTAGAGAACAAACATCAACACAGAATTTGGTAAATTATCACGTGCTCCCACATACACGTGTGAGCACACACACACACACACACACACACACACGCACACACACACACACAGAAACACACACACTTACCATTTTAAAATAAGAAATGCCAGTGACCATTTTGGAATCCCTTGAAGCATAAGAAAGTTTAGTACAATCAAATCAAATACTTTGCTTTTGAAAGGAAAGTAACTATTCTACCAAAGGACTGTTAAATAGATTAAAAGCTTAGTATAACAAAAACAGAAAATGAACATATAAGAGAAATATTACATCATATTAAAACTCCATATTGAGGCTTTATTATAGAAATATATTTATTTCAAAAAACAGGAAAACAAAATACTCTTTTCTTCTAAGGGTAATTTGAGAAGTATCTTATTTACAATAAGATAATAGTTTCAAGGGAGGAAAATATGGTACCACTATAGTGACATTTGGCAACATGCCCAGATAAGAGTCCAGTAAATATTCTACTTTATTTCAAAGTCTGTTTTAAAAACTATATAATCCACTGAACTTTCACAGACCTTTACTTTTTATGGTCAATAAATATACTAATTTTGCATTGAAATTTAAATGAACCAATTTAGGAAAAACACAGTATTTGGCACAATGATTAGTAGAGTGCTGTGTCAGTTTATTAAATGATAATTAAACAACTTTTGGATTAAAAAGATAATTTATAGATTTTACAATAAACTTTTAAAATATGCTATTTTACATTTGAACAAAAACCTACTTTCAACTCAGGATGAAGGAATGGGATCTAGTTCTGTAGAAGCAGAAAAATAGGATTAGTTTGTTATTAGAAAAAATATCTTTATCACTGATTTACTACATAGTTACTACATAAATTCACTAATTATGGTTACAGATTAAGAAATTGCACTGTTCCAGGCTAGGCTATGTTTCCTTTAATTAAGAATTTCTTTTCTCACTTTATGGTACCCCTGTATCACTGAATTTCTATTTTTCTCATAGTATTTATGCTAGTTGAATTCTAATAGTGTGTTTACACAGCTACTTTCTTCATTAGAACATAAAAACAGTGACCCAGCCATATATACGTTTATAAATATAATCCCTGTGATAGATTAAATACTAATATATGCTGGCTGAATGAGGGTTTTTTTTCTCCAGAGGAAAAACACTTCATTGTAAAATTATTTAACTTTCAGTGTAAAAGCAAAAAAAAAAAAAAAAGTAGGAACATAAGAGTAAATATCCCATTGCTTTTCATTTTCACCTTTTCCAATTTCCTTCAATTAATATGATGCTGGAAATCTCATCTATAAGGTGGAAATGTGCTATGATCTTGCAAATTGATAAATAATGATGAACATTATTAATTGACTACTTTAGATAGTTCAATTTCAATCAAGAAAATAGTTATTACATTTTCAGAAAAACAAGTGAAGAAATGTATAGATTCTGTTCTAGGTACATTATATATATTGTGTTTTCATATGTAATTTAAATATTTAATAACTATGCAAGATTGGTATTATAGTTCAAAATTCTATAAGACTTTTTGTGTAACTCACTCTCTAGACTTTGATAAAATATTCAAAGTTTCAAGTTGTATCATGACTCTTTTTCATCATAAAATGTGATGATTTCTCTTATGTAAAATTGTAGCTAACAAGATAAGGTCAGTAGTGGTCAAAAGAACCTGTAAAATATGAAAAAATAACATGTGTATGGAAGAATAATGCTATAAAATAACAAGGAGCTTCTTAACAAATAAAATTATTTAGTTACACAGTATATGAAAACTGTCCATATGAGGACAAGGAAAAATTACAATTATTACAATAAATAAGATATGTCATTTTTTAAAAGTAGGTTAAACATAGCCAGGCGTGGTGGCGCATGCTTGTAATCCCCGCTTGGGAGGCTGAGACAGGAGGATTGCACAGGTTCGAAGCATGCCTCAGCTACTTAGTGAGGTTCTCAGCAGCTTAGTGAGACATTATCTCCAAATAAAAATATAAAATAGGTCTGGGAGTATAGCCCAGAGGTAGAATGCCTCTGGGTTCCACTCCCAGTACCACCAAAAAAAAAAAAAAAAAGTAGGTTAAATGTGGGGAGCCATTAAGGTCTTCCCCTTATCTTTACTAAAAGCATACTTCTGACTGTCCTCCGCCCAGAGTCAACAAGGTTTGGGGCCTTGAAAGCTTCAAGGTTACTAATGCTAATGATGCTATTGTTCTGTCTGAGCTAAGACTAGGTTTGTATTGTTTGTGGCAACAGGGTATTGTTTGTCCTGCCTGGACTTTGGAATTTTTCCCTCCAGGGTAACCTAAAGCTAAAAACTATAAATACCACAAGAGAAGAAGCCCCAGTGTTGGCCAGTAGAGATATCGACCCGGGAGTTGCTGGCGATCCTTCCACGCTTAGGAATAAATAATATTTGGAATTTAATTCTTAAGAGTTATATTATTTCATCCTCACTCCTCTCTTCGGAACCCGTACTTTTGCCAGCTGGTTCCGGCAGTTAAACATGAGTCTGTGCTTTCTCCACCATTGGTAACATGCGACTAGGTTAAAGCTCTATTCCTGTCTCCTGATACTTTTAAAACTATTGGAATGGTCAAGAGGGAAATAAGTTTGTCACCCATAGAGTCTAGGAACTCCAATTTTACACCAGTGTGTACCAAAGTTCTACGGCAAGGGATAAAGAGTTTTAGAGTATTGCTACTCATAACTGCTTCCTATCACATAAAGCTTAACAATTATTTTGTTCCAAATAGAAAACATCATCAAAACATATTTTATAAATGTGCACTGACTTTATGGAGAGAAAATAAGCACACTTATTTGTGAGTGATTACATAGCATGGAGGAGCTAGCCTGCAAATAATTATTTTTGCCTTGTTATTGTGCACCTCATGCCCCTTAATTTGATAGAACATAGAAAGAGGCCATAGGAGCAAAGCATACCTATTAAACCCCATTCAAAAGCAAAAGCCTCATAGCAATACGGAAAGGAAAAGATTCAGAAAATTACAAAACCTCTCTGAATAATTGACTCTTCATTACAAACTACATTCAATACAAGTACATATTTCTTGAAAAGTATATATTTAAATATCTATGTATTACATTAAACCGTATCAATTTATTTGTCATTTCTGTGCTTGTGCTGGAATGACAAATATTCATTTAAATATTTATTTGGATATTCATTTATTCTAGAAAGTGAAAATACCAGGTTAACATTCCTGAGATTCTGTCCTTAAATTTCTTATTTCCCTGTGCATGGTGGCACAATCCTATAATGCCTATAATTGGGAGGCAGAGAAAGGGGCTCACAGTTTGAAGCTAATCTCAGCAATTTACTGAGACTCTGTTGCAAAATAAAATAGGGCAAGGGTGTGTATCTAAGAAGTAGAATGCCCCTGTTCAATGCACTGTACCAAAAAACAAAGAAACATCCAAGCCTCAGTAAGTAAAGAAGGACTTTTTAGGGTAAAATTCTGCTCCAATAAAACTACTATTCAGTATAAAAATCATATCAATAAATCTATCAAACTTTTAGCAAGTAGAATAAGTTAACAACAATTTTAGTCATCTTGAATCAGTATCAGTTTAGAATTCAAAATAATGTTTGTGATAATGATCACCTAAATACTCAAATTGCTAGTTCCAAGTACTAAGTATTTTATGTAAATTAATTGATTTAATCCTTATAACAACCCTGTGAAACAAATACTATTATAATTGAAACAAATACTATTATAATCCCCATTTTATAAGTAAGGAAACAGACACACAGGTTAAATTACTGATCCAAAGTCATACAGCTAATAATTTTAATCTGTTGAACCAGTTATGGAATCCATATCCCAGCACTATAGTCTAAACTCTTAAACACCACATGATTCTGCTTATTATTACATTTCTATGTAAATTAATCAATCCTTTTATAAAAGCATTATTGCAAATGCAAAAGTTACAAAATTGTTAAAATCATATTTTGAAATATGGATTTTCCTCCCACTTGTCCCATGACTTGCTCATGCTAGACTTTCATGATAGTGTAGGAATAGTCTCCACATAAGGCTAGAGACAAAGTTCAGCCAAGATTTTCATCTTTGTTTCCCATCTTCTGGCTATGTGAATGAAGTATATTATTTTTTATATTTCTAAGCTTCAGTTTTTCATCTATAAGGCAAAATGATAATCACTGAGCCATCTTAGGATCCCTGGGAGGAGTTTATGAGACAGTATATGAAAATCATTTGCCAATGTGGCTGGCTTGTAATTAAATGATCAACCAATTTCCAATTTTAATAGTTGTAGACATGCTTTAGAAAACAATGGGTCAATCTAAGATTTATGGGACTATAATCACTGACTTACACATTGATGTTAGTTTATCCTAATTACCCTTAACAAAATAATCAAAAATGTTACATTAAAAAGAGAATTGCTACTTGTTCTTGCTAAAAATCAGTATTAATTCCAGTGTTTATCATAGAGATCCTACAACATAACTCTAGTAAATCTTATGGCAATTATAGTTACGGGTGGTCATTAATGCAAGGCTTGGCAAGGTCATTTTAGAACTGAGGAGGTGATGATCAGTGCAGAGGTGACCAGAGCAAGGTAGCACTGTTTGATTATTTCACCTCCTACATATTGCATAAGGACATTATAAAAGCAAATGCAATTATTATAAATGCATTTGTAAGTATGAAACTGAGTAATGAATATAAATTTTATGCATAAACATATCTATAAAGGGAATACTTAATCTTGCAAGTATTAAATAAAAGATACATTTCTCATATAAATATTCCTTTACTTTAAATATTTTTTGATTAGTTCTAATAAGGATTTTCCCCATTTTCAGTTAATCCAAGAAAAGAAGTTATACTAAAGTCTGAGATCTTTCTTTTATTAGCATTTACCTTTCACTTCTATTATAAAAGAAAGGTTTTAGATACTGGTAAACTAATTCAGATTTCCCCCCATCCTGTTCAGTTGTGAAGACAGCCTCAATTTTTCTCTATCAACTATACAGATTTTAAATCAAATCCTGGTCATTGTTTTGTTTTCTTATACTTCCAATCTGTTTGGTGAATAACAATTCTGGATGTTTCTAGATTTGCTTTATGCTTCATTTTCATTATTTATTCTTTATATAATTATATTCAATTTTTGTTCTCTAGTTGCTAACTGGGTCACTTTCAGAAAAAATAGAGGAAATAACTATGTTACTAAATTAACTCCATTTGAGTTTTTTAAAAAAGGAACTTATTTAGGGTACATTTGATGATAATTCCATCTTTCAAGTCTGAACATCCTGACTTCTATATACATAGATACATACATATAATAACTCAGTATGCAGCAATATATAGAAGAGCATTCCAATTTGAGAGTTTACAAAGATAGTAAAAACAATAATAAAATTTATTTTTGTATAACTTGCATTATGCAAAAATAATTACATGTACATTTTACTTTATAATCTTCCCGACTAGAAATTTTATTGAAATATTTTGGTATCATTATTTATTTTTTATTTTTATGTGGATCATATTGAAAATGGCATACATTCAGACAGTGTGTGGTGCCCTCCCCCCCACTTCCCTTTCCTCCACCTCCCAACAATAAGTGTCCAGGTTGACCATACTACATTCATACTTTTACACATATTTTTTTTAAACAGGGCCTCACTAAGTAGTGAGTTTCAAAGGGCCTCACTAAGTAGTAACTGAAGCTGTCTGCAAACTGCAATCCTCCGGTCTCAGCCTCCCAAATGCTGGGATTCCCAGTGTACGCCACCATGCCTGGCTACACATATTTGAATGTTGCCCCTCCATTAATCAATTTCAGCCTTCTTCCTCTCCTACCCTTTCATTTTAGCTTTGCTGAGATTTCCCCTCCAATATCTGGAGTCCCTTTGGTATTCCTAATACTACCTACTTTGGGCATATTAGAGAAAACATATGTCCCTTCTCTTTCTGTGGTTGGCTGATCTCACTTAACATAATGTTCTCCAGTTCTTTCCATCTTCTTGTGAATGACATGATTTGGTTCTTCCCTATTATTGAGTAGAATTCCATTGTGTGTATTTCCCTTAATTTTTCAATCCATTCATCTGTTGATGGAGACCTAAGTTGGTTCCATATTTTGCCTATTACAAATTGTGCTGCTATGAACATGGGTATGCATATGTTACTGTAGTTCTCTGATTTCAACCCCTTTGGAAAGTTACCCAGGAGTGGTTTAGCTGGATTATAATGGTGGATCCATTCCCAGTTTTCTAAGGAATCTCCACATTAATCTCTACAGTAGCTAAACTAGTTTATACTTCCACCAACAGTGTAAAAGAGTTCCTCTTTCCCCACATCCTCTCCAGCATTTGTTGTTATTTGACTTCTTTATGCTTGCCACTCTGAATGGGGTTAGATGGAATCTCATCATAGTTTTTATTTGCATCTCCCCGAGGGCTAATGATGTTGAACATTTTTTTCATGTATTATTGGCCATTTGTATAAAAACTATAAAACATTAAAGAAAGAAATTGAAGAAGATCTTGGAAGATGCAAAGATCTCCCTTGCTCGCTGATAGGCAAAATAAATATCATCAAAATGGCCATTCTGCCAAAAGTGATCTACAGATTCAATGTAATTCCTATTAATATACCAATGACGTTCTTCATAGACCTAGAAACATCAGTCATGAATTTTATATGGAGAAAGAAAGTACCCAGAATAGCCAAAGCAATTCTCAGCAATAAGAACCAGGAAGGAGGCATCACAATCCCTGACTTCAAATTATAGAGCAATAGTAATAAAAACAATATTGGCACAATGACAGGCATAGAGACCAATGGAACAGAATAGAAGATACAGAAACAAACCCATAAACCTATACTCAATTGATCTTTGACAAAGGGGCCAAACTCATATGCTGGAGAAAATATATCTTTTTGAACAAATGGTGCTGGGAGAACTGGCTATCCATTTGTAGAAAGAAGGAACTAAATCCTTACCTCTCATTTTGCACAGGAATCAACTGGAGATGGATCAAAGACTTAGAAATTAGGCCCAAGACTGTGAGTTATTAGAGGAGAGAACAGGCTCAACACTGCAACAGATAGTCACAGGTAGTAACTTTCTCAACTAGACCTCCAAAGCACAGGAAATTAAAGCAAGAATTAACAAGTGGGATGGCATCAAACTAAAAAGTTTCTGCTCATCAAAGGAAACAATCAAGAACTTAAAGACAAAGCCTACAGAATGGCCCAAGATCTTTACCAGCCACCACTCTGATAGAGGACTAATATCCAAAATATACAAAGAGCTCAAAAGACTCTACATAAGCAGAACTAATCTTTTTTTTTAATGTGGATCATACTGAAAATGGCATAAGTTCACACAGTGCTTGTACCCTACCCCCTCCCAACAATAAGTGTCCCAGTTGACCATGCTACATTCACACTTATACACATACTCTTATACTTTATAACACAGCATAGGCACAGTTAAATTCAACAATATATACATGCTCCATCAATGCTTCTTCACTGAGTGATGGTAAAAACCTTAGTCCGAGAAGATAAGGTAAGAAAGCAAAATGCTTTTGAAAACAATAAGAACAAATTTTTGGAGTAAAAATAGTAATTTGTGCTAATTATATTGGTATTATCAATAAGCACCTTGGTTTTATTACTTACCATTTTAGCCTGTTTTTCTCTACTATACCAGAATATTTGACAGGGGCCAAGATTATAAGAAAAAGAGATTTTATTTAGCTCAGGGTTTGAGGAATGTAAGGCCAAGACTGGGTGGCCCGAATAATTTGGTCTGCGGTGAATGCCTCACAGCATAGGACATCATCGTGGAATAATGCATGTGAGGCCAAGAGAACATATCACAAAACTGAAATTCAGGAAGCAGTCCTGGGGTTAGGTTCATTCTGACAACAATTAGCCTTCCAAAAGTTCAATGATACCATGAAAGTTACCTTAATTCCTTCAAAGGCAACTCCCCCAATGGCCTAAGGACCTCTCTCCAGCCATATTTCTTAAAAGTTCTATCATGCCAGGCATGGTGGGGCACACTCGTATTCCCAGTACTTTAAGAGGCTGAGACAAGAGGATCCAGGTTCACAGTCAGCCTCAGCTACTTAGTGAGACCCTCAGCAAATTAGTGAAACCCTGTTTCAAAATAAAGAAGAAAAATAGGACTGGGGCTGTAGCTCGGAGGTAAAAAGGCCCCTGGGTTCAATCCCCAGTACTACAAAAAGAAAAAAAGAAGAAAGTTCTATCAATACCTACATCACCACATTTTAGCTCAATCCAGCTCATGATCCCTTGGGCACAAGTCACATCCAAACAGAGTACTTTCTATCTCAAACATTTTACTCACTTTTAAGTATGGATGAAAGTAACTTTCTTATAGAAATGTGGTATGGAATTCTCAAAATAATGTAAGTATATAAATTAGGAAAGGACCTACCATGTAAATCAATGCTCAGTACATTCTAAGTGCTATTAATTAGAATCTTGTCTGTGTAGGTATAATCTGAATTTGTCTTCTTCCATGTTGGACTGATTTGAGTCTCTCACAGTGATCCACTTATTTAAATTGGATACTCATATCTCCTCTATGCTATTTTTACTGGATTCCTGATCTCTCCCTGCAACTGCTGACAGAACAGATTATCAAGCAATCAACCACTGTTGCCCAAGAGCTCTTTGTTCCTCTAAAATGCTCCAAAAATAACTCTATCACCAGTCTTATAAACAAGATTTCACACAAAGGTTTTATCTTTTATGTGAAGGTTTGAGATTATTTGCTTTTCCCTCTCTTACAATGGTTCCATTACAGTTTTTTAATCTTGTTCTTGGGTCTTGGCTGATACTTTCAGTAGCTCCTCCAGTGCGATTATAAGAATAATGGGGTTTTCTGTTGTTTGTACCATTTTCTAAAAACACACAGATTGAAAAATTCTATAATAATCATTTTTGTAAAATTTACTAAACCTTTTTTTGGCTTATATTTAATTAAATGATTTTATCATTTTGCTAAATAAAATGCATCTTTAGAAAAGACTATGAAACTGCCCTTTTATACTTATCTATACCAAGTTTTTCTAGTGACCATTAAAATGTAATCATTTTATTTGGCTTTAAATTTTCTAAGAAAAAGTTTCATGGATGCTATTTGAGCACAAAAATTTTGTTTCTTTTAAGCATTAACTCACTCCATATTTTTATGACATTTAATTAATATTATAGTAGCACTAAATTGAAAATACTCTGTATTAAATAAATACTAAATATTTCTTAAAAAGTAAAGGACCTATCAATATCAGAAAACAAATCAATAAACTTTCTTAACTATAGTACATAGTTAAAATTATGACACACATATGAGGACAGAGAGAATGAAAATGTCATTCATGTAACAATTGAAATCAGAATGATTTTCTGACATACTTGGTAAACATTGTCTAATCAAAGCGTAAAATACAAAAAGTTTTAAGTAATGTTCTATTATTACTTAAATTTTAAATAAATTATAAATGCAAACTTGTTTCTACTCTGTAGTAAAAATGTATGCATTCATTATAAATTTCTAATTTATTAATAACTGACATAATTTAAACATATACATTCAGTCTTCCTTTAATCCAATTACTTAAAATTATGATTCATATTGTATATTTTTATTTTATGTCATCTTATTTCATGATGTATCAAAAATTAAAAATAATTTTTAGTATCAATAGACTGTGGAAAGTAAAAATTAAAAATGTTCTGTGAATTAAGTATTAATAAACATTTTATCAGATTTCATAGTTCTGCTTAAGTAGATAATAAAAGTAAACTGAGGAAAGAACTTTTATGCAATATTAATATTTTTAGTAGAAAAATATAATTCAAAAATAGTGTATCAACTTCTTTTCCTTGGTAAACACAATATACTTAGGCCAAAGAGCGTAATAACAAGTGTCAAATTTTGTTCTTTAGTGCTGTTTTGTTGACCTTATGGCTGACTAAATACTATCTTCAGGAGATAGGTGGGGTATATTTTACTGAGAAATTGTCTGATACCAAGTTTTCTGTTGTTGTTGTTTCTAAAATTTCTTTCTTATAGAACTAGAATGAAGAATGTTCAGCTCCGTGACCTCTTGAGCTTTGTGACACTTCCATCTCTCTCAAAAATTAATTAGTGAATAGAAGGCTGATTCAGCTTTTTTCCAAGTAATTTTCTTCCTTTTTAGAAAGTTAACTTCTTTACTCTCATTATCAATGGCCTCTGTCTTGTCAGCAGCATTTGAAAGACTATCTATTATTTCTGCATTTCTAACACAATTCACGGGGTGGGTGAGACCCTTTCTGTGGAGCTGAGCCCAGTGGTGGTGTTAATCAGAACAGCAGGATCAGGGGTGCCAAACAATCAGGTGGAAAGGCAACCAGGAATCTGGGTTGAGTTATTAGGTGCTGATGGTAACAGAGACATCTATCTGTCAGTAGTAACTTCATCAAGTAGTGAAGAATATCAGCAATACAGGGTATTGGAACTAGGCTATAAACAGGCTAAAAATTGCCTCTGTTATAAGCAAAGACACGATAGTGAATTTGTTTAAAACTAAAGGCCTGCTAAAAGATAAAGGTGAGAGTCAAAACCTAAGTTGGGATTTACAGAGTCACAGCTTCGTACTGTGAGTCAGCAGAGTAAGGTTATAGGGTCAGATTACCTACTGGGAAGAGTTTCTTGAAGTGTTTTTAGTTCAACCTATGCCGATAATTCTCCTAAATCTGAAAATCTCTGAATTAATCATGCACCTGCTCTAGTCTTCTTGACCTTCTAAAAGGCACTTTAATGTTTTGTGCCATACGATGCTGTATTTACTCCTAAGAATAGAATTTTTGTTGTTCTTTTTCCTATACATCTCACATCTTAAATATTTAATTTTCTTTTATTTCCAGATATTTCCCTTTTAGACTCAATGTTTTAATACACTTTTATTGGTGGGTTGTAGTCTCACAACATAATGTAGTTCAGCATGATAGGGACATACATGCGCACAGAACTCGATGAGCCTTTCCCCAGCTCCCACCCACCTTTTCCATTCCCAGTACATGATGTTGAGATGAGCATTGATAATTTAATATATATCTCAAAATGTTTCAAAAACTGATCCCACTGCTTCCTTACTCCCAGATAATTTTACAAATTTAGTAATCTGTGATAATTTTTAATAATATTCTTACTGTTTAGAAGGATGCTTAACACAAAAACTTAAAAGGAATGGAAATGTGAAATAATGCATTAGAGTTTATTCTTTCACTGAATTATACATTTCCCTAAATGTATATAAGTTTTAAATATCAAATTGTTATTGAAGTAAAAGAGTGAGATAAAATCCTGATTCTGGAAAATATACAATAGTTCTGAAATTTATAATTTTACTAAAAATTTTAAAAAATGTTGCTTTTTAAATTTTTGTTAGCAGATTACTTGTTTTACTTTTTTTGTTTGTTGTTCTATTCTCATGATTCTTGACATTGAAATTAGGCAAGAGTTTACATGACAGACAGTGAATGATAGACAAACAAAGGAAGAGTGAGAAAGAGAAATGGTAATCCTTTTCCACCAAACATATCTTTGTCTTCAATTATTCAAGCACTCTGTTCTGTCCTGATCACTTAGTTTTCCATCTGTCCTGACTCTTGCCATCTGTCCACTCCTGGTTTTGGCTTTATTCTTCTCCAATTCCTGAAACTCATCTCAACCTAAGCCTGTGAATTAAAGATAGAAAAGGGACTAAGAATCAGAGGAAGCACAGAACTCTGTTTCCAAGTTTAGGAGCCCATTGAGAAGGGCAGATGTTGGATTAAGCTGAGTAAAAAATCATGCTGGCCTTCCAGGCAAGACTATTTGAGAGGTGGAGGGCAAAGGCAAAATAAGGAATCTTTTTGTTTCTTGGGAAGATGATATTCTACTTAATTAGGATTGAGGTTGGAGAAGAATAAAGGTTATTATGTGCCAACTGCCCACAGGAGTGTTGGGGAAAAATTAGAGACACATGTTCAGCTGATGTCTATTTTAATGCAGAGTGTTAGAAACAGGCATAATTTCATAGATAGTTGCATTTTGCAAATATAGAAAGTATTTAAATGAGTACCTAAATGGCATGCTAAGTATGTAGGAAAGTATTAGAAAAATCAAGTGAAAATTAAGCAAAGCAAAGCAAATTTGAAATAGGTGAATATTATTAAGGGAGAAATTTTAAATCAGCCTTGAAGCTATCTGTAATATCAACTCCCCTACATGTACCCACACCCACACCCACACACATGAAGATACATCATCAGGTGGATTTGGGCAAGGATAAAAAGTATGAAGTCTAAATACACTCTTCAGGTGGTTAGAGGAATATTCTCCTTTGTCTTGACTGTTGAGAATTGCTGTTCTTTAGATTATTTACATTTGCAAAACTTAAATTTTGCCTGATGGAATACTGCATGTAAGAGTAGTCAGATTGAACTTATTTCCCTAAAACTTGGGAAGACAATTCACAATAAAATGCTAAGATAGAATATAGTAAGTATCATAAATAGACCAATCTCACCAGAACTGTAAAACTATTCAAGGTCTAGATTGCCTTCAGAAATGAGTTTTCTGAAAAGGGCACAAAATTATATTGCAGCTTCATGGTTTATTCATTCTTTTTGATAGACTATAGTAGCTTTCTTGTGTTGTGTCTGTATTTAAACTGACAAAATTGTGCTTGGGAAAAATCATGGCTTATTCACTTTCATTTGCTCATAAAACATTTCAAAATTCCAATTAAGATTGGGACAGAGATGAGAAAATTTCTAATCTCCTTCCTAAAACCATTTTATGAATGTGTTATAAGTGAATTACACACAGAGTATAATATACACTGTCAATTTTCAATCATTACAAATTTTTGCAAATAAAATTTTTACATTATAAGTTAAATTTTGGAAAAATTTAATATTGATAATTTTTAACAGTTCTATTTTCACTAATTTAAAGCAATATGTGATTATCTCCAAATTGCCACTTAGACATATACATTATTTTCTAATATTTCTTTACCCAGATTGGAAAGACAATTATAACAACATGTGGTAGGTGTTGCTATTTGTCTCACAAATTCTAGTATCTCCTTCTATAGCACCATACCTTATGGTTATAGCTAGAAATGCGGCCACCTGGATTTAAAAAAAATTATATCCAACCCTATTGTAGTAAGTGTGTAAGAAATAAGTTTAGGTCAGTGGGTTATGAAAAAAATTATGGATTCAATTTTTTTAAAAACTGTAAGAGAGATGTTTTCAATCCCTTCTCCTTATTTCCTACTTGCTAGTTGTAAGTAGATATGTTAGAATTGGAAACACTTTGAATCTAGGCTTTGAGTTTACTTAATAAAAATGGTTGAAGGTGCTCAAGTTCATGATAACACAGTTGTGTTATCAATTCTGGGATGCTAATGTGGACCTCTGTGTTAAAAAAAAAAAAAAACTTTACTCTTGATAATCCAGATTTCCTTTCACTTGTTACATCTGATCCTAAATACATATTTCAGGATGTTGATATGCTACAGCCATATCTGGGTATCATTTATATTTAGGAAGTAGGCCACAAAATAAAAAGACTGGGTAAACTTGAAGTTTAGTCAATGGCTACATCATAGCACAAAGTGAGCACTTAAATGTACTTATGAAAGCTTGGGTCATACATTTGATGAGATTTAATATCATCAAAGGTATTTTTCCTCTCAATTCCAGACTGAAGATTTTCAATATGCTTTCACTCTCCATGGATATTTATCTACTCTCTCTATTCTTAAGCAATTTAGTTAATTCACATCGCATGTCATTGATTTCCCTTTTCCATGTGTTTTTGATATAATTATATATATATAAGCACATATATATCCATGAATTTACATATATGTAAATACATGTGTATATTCATATATGTAAATGTATGCAAATGTGTGTGTTTACGTGTGTGTGTGTGTGTGTGTGTGTGTGTGTGTGTGTGTCTGTGTTTCTACTTTCTTTGTTTTCCAACAAATTTTCCAACAACTTTCTTTGGCTTCCAACATATTTCTGTTTTTATTGATATGGTTCTTTTAGAAATAGAAGTTCTTTTTGTTTTTAAAATGCTTTTATTGCTGCATTATAATTATGTATCATAGCGAGGTTCAAAGCAATGCAAATATACAGACACATAGATATTGGTCTATTTTCCTTCATATCCCATTCCTCTACCCAGCCCTCTCCATACATATTAGAGAGATTGGTAGTGATACCTTCATATATGGATATAGCTTTATTTGAACTATTTCTGTTCAGGATAAAGATCATTTGAATATTTACCTGGAAACTTTTTTTGTGTGTGTGGCACTGAGGATGGAACTCAGAGCCATTCTTCCTCCAAGATACAAGTTCTATTTTTTATTTTGAAACAGGATCTCACTGAGTTGCAAAGGACCTCACTAAGTAGCTGAGACTGGCTGTGAACCTCAATCCTTCTGTCTCAGCCTCAATGCTGGATTACAAGCGTGAACCACTATGCCCGGCTTCCTGGAAACTTTTGAATTTTCTTTTAATCCTTGAAGTTCATCAACTTCATAGTGGACAAGGAGTGGGAGCACGACACTAAATGTTTATGCAAAAATTTCCCACTTTTTTGTAATCATGATTGAAAAATAAGGTGAAATGAAAAAATATATCTTCAGGTCATATACATGTGGTGAATATGAAACAAATAGATTTTGAGTTTATACTTGGGTGTAATTCCCAATATAGCCCCAAAATCTTAAATAAGTCTAGTCCCAAGTATTTCAAATAAGAGGGACAATGAATGTATATAGATATGCGTTGTACATGCATATTATTCACATAACAATATAGTGCTCCTAAAAGTTAAAACAGAAATTGCTGAAGTCATGTTCAATAAAAGGGCTAAACATTTGGTTAGTTATCCAGAGTGTAAGTTTTCATCATTGAGAAACATTCAGCATATAGATAAGAGACAGAAAGGTAGAAAAGGAGAGATGGTAAAATATCTGGAGGTCATATAGAGAGGATCCAATATAAGAATAGGAAGAACTTCAGAAGGAGAATATCGTTCAGAGGAAAGCAAATATAAGAAAAAATTTTCAAGCCAGGCATGTTGGTGCTCACCTGTAATTCCAGTACATGAAAGGATGAGACAGGAGGGTCACAGGTTCAAAGATAGCCTCAGCAAGCAAACTAAGCTCTGTTTCAAAACAAAAAATAAAATGGGGTTGGAGGTTTAGCTCAGAGGTAGAGTGCCCCTGGGTTCAATTTCCATTACCCCAAACAAAACAAAACAAAAATAAAGAAATCAAGCTTTTAGAAGGGCATATAATGTGAAGAAGCAACATTTTTGTTATTGTTTATTTGTTTAACTAGAGTTGACAGAACAGCCAATGACATCTTATCATATGCCAGTGAGAAACATTATCTCTGTTTCAGTCTCTCTACCTCCTTTATCCTCTCTCTCTCTCTCTCTCTCTCTCTCTCTCTCTTCCTCTCTCTCCTCTTATACACTATGGGTTATTTTCTAAGAAATTGAATATGCTAAATATTTTAAAGATAACTATGGATATCGGAAATAGCTTAAGAAGTTTTCAAAAGCACTGGGTAATTTTAATAGCATCTCTACTTTTCAAAATTTTAGTGATGCTTCTCTGTGCTTTAATAGTTGAAAATCTAATGATGACTTTATTTGGCAGTACTGGGGATAGAACCCACGGCATTCTACCTCCAAGTTATATCCCCAGCCCTATTGTTCTTATTATTTATTTTGAAACAGTCTCACTAAGTTGCAGTAGGCCTCACTAAGTAGCTGAGACTGGCTGTGAACCTGGATCCTCCTGTCTCAGCCTCCCAAGCACTAAGATTACAAGCAATGCTGGCTAAAGATGACTGTTAATCATCACTTAATATTGACTTAGGTATTCAAATAGAATAATTTACTACTCACATGCATCTTAACTAAAGGGCAATAGGATGATGAAGTAGAAGTAAAAACAGGCTGCTGCAGCAGAGCTTAGAATTTTTCAAATATTTGAAACTGACATAGAAAAATAAAACAGGCTTATAAAATACATAATTTCATAAATATGTACCTGAGTCTCATTTTGAAGAGAAAAGTTAAAGGAATTCTAATTGCATTCTGAAAAGGAATGGAGATCTTGGAAACATAAGAACATCAGTAAAATAACCAATTATTTGAAATTCAAATTGTTCTGTTAGCCTATATATGAAACAGGCCAGAAATAAAATACAGTATCCAGATAATACCAGTCATCAACCCAGTATCAAAAAAGGGGAAAAACTGCTGCCAGCCCTGGTCTTAGCACATGAGGCTTCTTTCTTCATTGTATGTATTTTTTCTGAATATTCTAAGTTATTTCTCATGAGAAAAACTGAGTTAAGTCATCCCCAGAAAAGTGAGTCATAGTATCTAAACACACAGGAGTACAATTCCACGGATGAATAAATGAGAGCAGTTCTATTTTGAACATGCCAGATGCTATACATTTTCTGGAATGGGTCAGGATTTCAGGTCTTTAGTGAGGCTCCCTGCTAAGCTGAACATCTGTTCATAATATATTGTACACTTGCTAGTAAGCCTAAGAACGCTAAAGTGATTAGGACATCTTGATTGTGTTTTCCAATAATATGAAGACAAAAGGAGATGGCAAATTGGAATACTGAGCAAGGGACAAATCAGCGTCAAGCTACCATTCAAACATACACCACCGTTTTCCTCCCACTCTCAATTATCAGTAGTTAGAAAACTTTACAAAAATATAATTGTTCACAGAAAATAGCTTCACGAAATTTACTTATCTCAAGAAAACTCTGCAGAGGTTCTTGAAATGACCTATGATGAGAATATTTAGTCAAGAAATAAATTGTACCTATGCAAAAGCATATCCATTACTTATATATTTCGAATTCCTTGACCCTTTTTCTGTATTGTTTCTCTATTCCATTGAAATTGAGAAGCTATGAATACAAATTAGCATAACCTTATATAACATATGGAATTGATTGCTTTGTGAAATTTATCTTACTTAAATATTCCTCGTTTGCATGTGTTTATGGCTGGTAAATTGTTGAATTATTTCTTATTTTTTCCTAACCAATAGTATTATCTTTTTAAATGCTAGATTAAATAATGTGTGCATTGTAAGTTAAGTGCAGTGGCCCATGGCTAATAAATCCAGTACTTGGGAGTCTGAGACTGAATAATTTGCAAATTTGAGGCCAAAACACTATAACTTTGTGACACTTTGTTTCAAAAATAAAATAGGGTGGGGTGTAGTTCTGAGGTAGACTGCTCCTGGGTTCAATCCCCATCATCACTAAATAAATAAATAAACAAATAAACAAATAAATAGAAATAGGGTTATGATATAGCTCAAAGTTAGAACATCTCTGAGTCCAATCCCCTGTACCAAAAAACGCATGTTCAATTGATTATATTCAAATAGTCATATTCAACAGTTACTGCTGCAATGAACATCAAAAGCCATCAAGTCTCCAGGTGCAGTGGCACATGCCTGTATTAATCCCAGTACATGGGGGACTGGGACAGGAGGATCACAGGTTCAAGGCCAATATCAGCAACTTAGTAGACCCCTTAATAGTATCCTTATTAAATCCTTTAATATACTAGTGATACAGATTCTGCACAGTAAGAATGCAGTTTTTTTCATAGGCAGCACCTGATTAAGCAAAAGTGAATAAGTTGAGTTTACATGTGAAACCCTTAATATTTAGATAAAGTTATAACTTTTTTATTTTGTAAGAAAAATGGCTAAAACTTTAAGTGCAGGAAAAAATAACAAGAACATTATGTCATTATTATTTGACTTTTCATACTAATTTTAAGAATGTGTTTCACATTTAATTTTGAGTTTAATTCAGTCAAAATGAATTATACTCTGACATCTAAAAATAAGTTCTGGAACTGAGCTTTCAAGATTTTTTTCTTAACTGTCATCACATACTTAGGCATCAAAATCAATACAGTACAAAATCAGGAAATAAGTTTACCATAAATATGCTGAACTTTCGCTTCTCAATTTCACACACACACACACACACACACACACACACACACACACACAGAGGTCTTTCAAGTTTTTACTAATTCAAGTTTTACCTAATTAACCATGTGACATTTTGCTGTAGTTTTTGTATAATTATAACATGAGATTGCTCAATGGAAGAAGTGATTTGGTTGGTAAAATCCAGGTTTACATCTCAACATTCAGTGAAGTTTAGATTATTACATCACCTATCAATGAGGATATGGAAAAGAAAGAAAAGGATACCATATAATTTTTAAAAATCATGAAGTGGAACATCTTATTTAAACTGTTGATTCTCATGTGAGAAATTTGCAACAGAATAGCAGCTATACGAAAATCAGGATTTGCTGAAATGTATCTGTTTTACCACCCGAAGTGGCCCAATTTAAGAAAGAATATTTCAGTAATTAGTAGAAACCAAGAGAGAACAACTCAAAATAGACTACTAAGATTACTATAATATGTTTACCAGTGTGTTTTATGATATTACTAGTTTGTTTTAAAACCTAAAGCATTATTGACGAGATACTTAATGTAAGTTTACAATCTAGTCCAATTATAATATTTTTCAAAGTTAAAATATCTCCTATTCTTATTCATCTCAATAGATGGATTATTGATAACTTTCACTGGAAAATATAATTAAAAATTTTGCACTTTGTGTTTAGTTTTATATATTTTAAGGTTACATTGTGATAATCAATGGCTAGTTTCACATTGTATAAAAATAAAGTTTAATTCATTCATTTCTTGAGTGCATATTTTTAGAATTTAAATTTAACTTTACAAAGGAGTAAAATGCAGGTAATCAATAAAATGAAAGTGATTATATGAGAACTTGGCTCTTGTGAATGAACTTGTACCTTTTTTTCTGAAAGATTCATGTAAGAGCATGGACAAAATTAAAGATCATTCTGTTGACCTATGCCCATGTTGTGTAGGCATGAAGAGTGAAAAAGAAGCCAGAAGTTTGGAAACAGGAAACGGTTCCACTTCAAAATAAAAGTATCACAAGAAGTCACTGGTGTCAGATGACATTTGCCCTTTAATGGGTTTTTTTAGAACATGGGAACCATTTTCAAGCATTTCTAGTGTTTTAATTCTCTTGCGAAGCTTTTCAAATTCATGCAGAAAAAAAAAACTTGTGGGGAAAAAAGAAAATGTGGATGGGAAGAAAATATTCATAAATAAATCAATAATCAATTGAACATCCCAGGGTCACAAATGGGCAGGTATTATTTTGGATAAAAATCTTAACCTCTTCAGAGCTTTTATCAAGGTCTTGACTGAGATACTGGTGATATTTTTTAATACGTTCATGTTGGCACAGGGCTAGATGAGAAGTTGGCCTCAGAATAGATTGTTTGCATAAAAAAATTAGGTTGCGTGAATGGGCCACATCTAACAAGAAATTTGGTACAGATACATATTTCCTTCTACTTAGGTCTCGAAAGCCACTAACACACAGCAGGAGAGGGCACTTGTAGCCGTATCTTTGTGAGGTCATCCTCAAGAAACTAAACAGTTTTGTACGAGAGGATAAATTATGTTTTAGGTTTCTTCTACCTGTGAATTCAAATAATGATATATTTATTTGTCATAGAAAGTTAATTGAGAATCGCTTGTAAATTATGAGTAAAGCTCTATCTTTCTGGTGGAGATAGAAATCCAGATGGTCAGGAGAATATCACTCTTTGATCTCTGTCTCTTTTCATAATGATCATGATATTTCTAAGCTCTGATGGGGGGCAAGTTTTTTTTGTTTCTCAAATTCCTCTGAAATTAGGACTTTTGATTTACTATAAATACTCATTTCACTTTAATATTAAAGAAAAAGGAGTCTGATTTTACTTTGAAAGGAAAGCTTCTACTTCAGATATTATTATAGAAAATGTATCATGTACCTTTTATTCCTCAAAAAGACAGAATAAATGGAATCACAATTTTAAATGTAAATACCAAGACAGAGAAACTTTTTTCAGGTATTTTTAAGAAAACATATTTAATAAAGCAAGTTGTATATTGGCAATAAGGTCAGTTAAAAATAAAATTATTAAGATGATTTTTGCAAAAAAAATTGGTGTTACTTTTGATGCAAAAAATCAAAAGAATTATGTTACAACCATATTGATTTTATAAGAACATTCTTCCCACTGAAGAACTAAGTTTAAAGTTCTTAAATAACCCAATTAGGGACCTTTAAGAGAGAGAAAGAGAAAAAGAAACCTGGCCAAATGATGACTAATTAGAATGACAGGCGTTCTTCTGACTCATGGGGGAGTCACAGTACAGAAGCAGTAAAAATAGTGTCTCATTAGTCTTTTAAACATTATTCCCAGGTTTCCGTGAAATTGATATTTAATCACTTTCCCAGTGTACAGCAGGCACTTACTACACTGGGAAGACATGGGGAGTGAAAAGTTTATAAAATTCCTGTCAATCTCTTCTCAATTTAAAGAATGATTCATTATAATGGGCCACCAGTGGCAGAGGGACCCTAAATAGGAACCTGTAATTAACTTCACTTTCTACTTAACTGACGGCATTTGCTGGGTTCAGAGATTAGATGCTGTGTCTTGGGGGTGTGTGTCCCAATGGAACATGCTGTACAATATTCAAAATTACATCTAAACACATTTATAGATGTTTTAGTCACAATTGTAAATATTGGTTTCTGGAAATGTGAGACCACTTTATTTGGAATCGAGCATGCAGATAGGAATAATGGCTAAAGGAAGAATATATCTATTTAAATTTTGAGTCAAATCTGTAAAGAATTAAGCTTTAGGATGAAATAGGATAATCATTCTCTTTAAAAATTGCCAGTTCAGTTGATTTTGGTTTGTTTTTATAAAGTGTGGCCATTCTTTTGAAAAGTATTAGATAATATTTCCACAGCATATCCTGTGTTATTTTTAAAACAAAGAACTATTTATCCGGGTGTGGTGGCGCAAGCTTGTAATCCCCACTCTTGGGAGGCTGAGACAGGAGAATCGCAAGGGTTCGAAGACAGCCTCAGCAGCTTAGTGAGGCTTTCAACAACTTAGTGAGACCCTGTTTCCAAATAAAAAAAAGGTCTGGGAGTATAGCCAGGAGGTAGAAAGCTTCTGGGTTCCACCCCCAGTACCACACAAAAATAAATAAATAAAACAAAGAACTATTTAAATTTATCATTAAGTCCAAAATTTAGCTTTTACTTGCATATATAAAAGTATAAGAACCAAAGCCGGGTGTGGTGGTGAATTCTTGTAATCCCAGGATCCCGGAGGCTGAGACCAGAGGATTGCGGTTCTAAAACAGCCTCAACTACTTCGTGAGGCCCTTCGCAACTCAGTGAGACCCTGTTTCAAAATAAAGGATAAAAACATAGGGCAGGAGGTATAGCTTAGAGGTAGAATGCCCCTGGGTTCTACCCCCAGTACCAAATTTAAAAAAAAAAAAAAAAAAAAAGATAAAAGAAGCAGTGCTTCAACACCCTCTCCTCCTCCTTCCAAGAAAGAATATTATTTTTCCACATGTCACCAAAGAGAATAGAAAAGCCTGTATATTCTAACTTCATCTGTATAATTATTGATGTAACAAACAGCCTTTATATTCTGACAAATTTTCTGGTTGGTCATTCCACAATTTGGTGGGGAATTCATTTTATTCTAACACAATAAATCTTATTTATATGTAAAAGAAAAAGAGTTATATTTACCATACTTTAATTGCTGACATTATCTGTTTCTGGTTTCAAATTTTCAGTACACTCTTTGGAAAATAGATTATTTCATTAGGTAAAAAAGTGGCATGGAGCCCTTAAGAATTTTATACTAAATTAGTACAGGTTTCTGCCCTGGTGGAGGTCATATCTGATGGGGATAAGGGCATGAAAACAATTATAAAACAATACAGTGAGGACTATTGTAGCATGTACTGAAAATTCTTTACCAAGTGATGGAAAGAGCATTCAGCATCACTTTTCATCTGGGATTAAAAATGAGCAGTATGAAAAACTACTATAAAATAACTGAAGGATCTTATGTGATATTCATATAGTCCAGTAGAATATACTCTTCTGTAAACCAGAAAAGAGTTTTTGCTGTAACCACCATAAATCAAACTGAGTATAAAATTACTTCAAATTGAATTTAATAAAAAAATAAAGAAATAGAACTTCATCTTAACTGAAAGAATAAGATTTCATTAAAAAGTCCTTCTGAAAATTAAACTATTACTTGAAATCTCCCCAAAACACTTTTAAATTACAGTTTTCTTACACAACCTAAAAAATTAAAAAATATACATCGTATTAAACTCAGGACATTAGAATTATCCAAACCACTTTTATGGTTATATGGCCTTTACAAATCATATGCTAAAGCAAGACCTAAATTTTACAATGTGTATTCCAATTTCCTATTAAGTAAGAACCCTCTAAAGACCATAAAGGGGCCAAATTATCTAAAATATTAAAGGCTTATTATATTTCTACTAAATTATCAATTTTGTAAAACAATTAAACAGGGAAAGCCAATTAGTGTAAAAGTGGTCTTTAGAGTATAATCATTAGTTAGAAGCTCGTTTGATAAGGTTAGGTCCAAATCTAATAAGTTAAACCCCCAGCAGAACCATAATAGAGCCTTAGTGACAGTTTTTAACAGTATCAGTCTCTAAATAGAAACCACCAGAAATTAAGGAAATTAAAAAAGAAGTTATTTTAGCCACAATCAACATAATCTCTGTAGAGCTATGTCAAGTACGAATCAGGGTAGTTTCTTAATTATGATGACTAGAAATTTATTTGTGCTATGAATCAAAGTTATTATCAGTTTCAATTTCTTCCAATATAGTATTAAGAATGATAAATTAAAGAATTATAAACAGATAAGGCAAAAAATAAAATGAAGCCAGTGCTTAATAACATATGGAAAATAAAATATCATTAATAGGGTGGTTTATTAAACTGACATATATGGTCATCACTATACTGTACCCTTCTCAGCTTTTGTTAATTGTGCTTAACTTAGGTTAAGAAAAATATTTAAGTGTACATAAAACAAGTTGAAGAAGAAAGAAAATGATGTATAAAAACATCTGTTTACATAGCATAACTTACTTAAATATTCGAACCAAATGAGATTGCTAAATTATTTTGCATAAAGAATTTGTATCCTTTTCTAAAAACAGATATGGAATAATAAATAATAATATATTATCTATTTAAAACAGAAACAAACATTATTCCATTTAGTTAAAACAACTTTCCTCCTTCCTTCCTTTCCTTTGCTCTTTCCTTTCTTCTTTCCTTCCTTCCTTCCTTTCCTCATTCTTTCTTTTTCTTTTCATATAGAGTTTAAAATAAGGTACATTTTATTTATTTTATTTTATTTTATTTTATTTTATTTTATTTTGCAGGTCTGGGATGGAACCCAGGGGCATTCTACCTCCGAGCTACACCTCCTGCCCTATTTTTTATTTTTTATTTTGAAACAGGGTCTCACTAAGTTGCTGAGGGCCTTACTAAGTAGCTGAAGCTGTCTTGAACTAAGATCCTCTGGTTCAAACCTTCTTAATGCTGGAATTATAAGCATGGGCCACCATTTTTGGCCTTATTTTTAAAAACTTTTTTAGAGCTGGGCATGAAGATGTGTGTTTGTAATCTCAGTACTTGGGAGGCTGAGACAGGAGGATCTGGGTTCATTGCTATTCTCAGCTATTTAGTGAGGTCCTCTGCAAATCAGTGAGACCTTGTTTCAAAATAAGGACTAAAAAATTGGGTTGGGGTTATAGCTCTGAGGTAGAATGGCCCTGGGTTCCATCTCCAGCACCACGCACACAAAAACAAAACAAACCAAAACTTTCTTCAGCCTAAGCATCTTGTATTTTACTTAACTATTACATGGGTCTACAGGAATTAAAATGTGATCAAATACAGATAAGAACAGTAATATTATCTTTTTACCAATTTCTTCTATACTTACAAATTTAGCCCTTTGAATTCTAAACGAAATGGATAATGGACAGAATGGGATAAACTACCCATCAGTACATTTACATTCTAAACAGTACAGATTGGCCGTTAAGGAACAGTTGGGTGACAGCAACCTCTCCTATACCACCCCACTCAAAGAGGTCCTTCAAGTGGTTATATAAGCATGACAGTCAGTTGCCTTTTGCTATTCTTTTTATTTTTATATTAATTTGGATGCACATTTTATTATTTATTTTAAATATTGGTGAAATTAATCATCTATATGTTATACTTACTTTGAAATAAAAGTCACCACTTCTTTAAAATTTTGAGAGGATATTTTTGTTATTTTTCAGCAATAGTATTCTGAACCTACATGTTATTAACATAGTTGCATAAATAATTACACCAGATCACTCAAGTAATTAAAATTACAATAAAAAGCATCTGCTTGTACAAATTAATAATGTGAATGATAATATACAGGTGAAAGGTTAACATAGAAAGAATTGGACATGGTGCATGAACACAAAATGAATTATTACATGGCTATGTAATTTTATTACTGCCATTTAGCTAATTATGCTGTATATCAAAGTAATAAATAAAGAAGCAAGCTTTTACTTCAGTATTTTATTCATCCAAATGTAAATTACTCCATACATTTAACATTGTGATTGGCCATAAATCTCACATCAAGGTGTAATAACAAAATGTGATCTGCTTCATTTCTTCAGAACTTCACCAATGTTTTTTAAAATGATGTGTATGTTCCTAAGGAAATCATATCACCTCTAGTATGTATAATAAATTAAAAAATGTTCTGAAGCAGCTTTTAAGTTATCTGATGCTGCATACTAAACTACCTCAAAATTTAGTGGCTAAAAGTACAAACTTTAATTTATTTCCTTGTGATTCTGTAATTTGGGCAGCTCATCTGTGTTCCATATGGCAGCAGCAGGGTGGCTTTATTGAGGCTGATGATCCACTTCGAAGATGGCCTCTTTCACATTTCCAGAAAGTTAGTGCGAGCTGCCAGCTGGAAACCTGACTGTGCCTGCTAACTAGTGTCTTTGGTTATCCCTTAGCAGAAGTCTCTCCACTTGCATAAGCAGGACTCTAAGAGCATGGAAAAGGGCCACCAGATAATCTGGCTTCTTTCATGATGGCTAGCATTTCCCAGAATACAAAGACAAACTTCCAGGTCTTCCTAGGGCTTGCATTTTGAGCAGGTACGCCTTCATTCTTTTGCATTATGTTAAGAAAAGCAGGTTGCAGGGCAGCTAATATGGAAGAGGAGGTCACTGTAGAGTGAGATGAATACTGGAGCCCCTGAAGATATATTCTACCTCAAGAAATAATTATTTTCCAGTTTCCAAAAGCAGAAACCAACATGCTTCTAACTATTATAAAATTCATTTCATCTTAATAAAAGTATATATGTGTGCATATGTAACATATTTATAGTTATACACATAAAATTTTTTCTAAGGACTTACGATCAAGATAACAAATCTTAAACATCTTCTTTTAAAGCAATGGAAAACCCTAGGGTAGAATTACATGTATTTCATCCATATTGTTCAACTAATTAAAGTAGGTTTTATTATCTTCACTCATTGCATAGAATTAGCTTAGTTGGCAATAGAAGAAAGCTGGGGTGGTACTACTGGAGGGGATGTTCTATGTCTAGGTTTTTCTTTACCACGTTACAAAAGAACTAATGTCATGCTTCTCACAGTTTGTTCTTGCACTAACTCTTTGGGTCCATCAAAATAATAGCAATGTTAAGATAGATTCTTTTCTTATAAGTCAATATCTTAGATCTTTTCTGTGATCAAAAACAGTAAATTAGCTGGGCATAGTGTAAGCCCAGCATTTGGAAGGTTGAGACAGGAGGATCGTGGGTCAAGGCCAGCCTCAGCAACTTAGTGAGGTCCCTTAGAACTCAGTGAGACCCTATTTCAAAGTAAAGAATAAAAAAAAAAAAAATAGGGCTGGAAGTATTGCTTGGAAGTAGAATGCCCCTGGGTACCATCCCTAGTACCACACACACACACACACACAAAAAAAAAAAAAAAAAAAGTCAGTAAATTAGCAATGTTAATACAAATCGGATAAATGCAGTTACCTTTTAAGTGATAATTAAAACATAACCAAATTTCCCAGTGACTTTTTAGATTAACATTAGTAATATATTGGAATCTGAATTTGCAAGCACTCTTGCTATTTACTAAACACTACAACAGTAGTAGAGCATTAACTAAGCACACCATAAACTCAAGGCCCTTGCATTCCTGAAGATGTCTAAACCAAAGTTGACTGAAAATATCCTTTAGTAGAAAAACTTATAATATTATACAAGTTAGTTCCAAATGCTCAAATAAAAAGAGTGAGCATAATTAATTCAAACAAACATTAATTCATTGTCCCATGATGTGTGAAGTACTACACTAGATGCACCTAACATTAAAATGTAGTTAGTGAGGCCCTATTTCAAAAACAAAAACATATTTAGTAAAATGGGCTTTGCCCCATGAGAACCTATATAAAAGAAATGTTTTACATAAAGCAATTTAATTTTATAGAGCAATTCATTATTAAGTGTCAAAAGCATTTAATAATGTAGAACATGAAACAAGGGCAATCTGAAGCATAACCTGAAAGTAGTTGTGGGTGTTGTGATAAAAAGTTTAAACATTAAATTGTATATACCATCCAGGTATCTGTAAAAAAAAAAAAAAGGGAGAATATTGAACAAATGCAAAGATGAGACAAATTCCATGTTCAGAGCTGTTACAGACACTTTTTCACTTTGGAATCAAAACCTCTCCCCTCAAACATTATGCTAAGTGAGATCAGCCAAATACAGAAAGAGAAGGGACATATGTTTTCTCTAATATGCCCAAACTAGGGAGTATTAGGGATACCTGAGGGACTCCAGATAATGGAGGAGAAACCTCAGAAAAGCTAGAAAGGAAGGGTAGAAGAGAAAGAAGGCTGAGGTTAATTAATGGAAGAGCTACATTCAAATATGTGTATAAGTGTGAATGTAGTATGGTCAACCTGGACACTCATTGTTGGGAGAGGGGGAAGGAGAAAACACCAAGTACTGTATGAATGCATGCCATTTTCAATATGATCTACGTTATGATGTCAAACTATAATGTACCAATACAATAAATAAATAAATAAATAAATAAATAAATCTCTCCCCTCTCCTTTAACTGAGAATATACTGTACTCATTTGAGTCTTTTTCTCATTCACTGTGTACAGCTGAAGTCCCACCTACTTTTCATTATATAAACCGGGGTGTCCAATGAATGTTACTCCATCAAGACTTTCACAGCTCCCATCTTAAAAAAAAAAAAAAAGGATAAATAAGTAGCCTGATAGTCGGGCATGGTGGCACACGCTTGTAATCCCCACGCTTGGGAGGCGGAGACAGGAGGATCCCGCAGGTTTGAAGTCAGCCGCGCTGGCTTAAGAGACCCTGTTTCCAAATAAAAATAATATAAAATAGGTGTGGGAATGTAGCCCGGAGGTAGAAGGGCTTCCAAAAACCCCAGTACCACACACACACAAAAAAACCCATAAGAGACCTGATAAGCACTTTTTGCAACTTTGAATACTTCAGTGGACTGACACTGGTTGGGATTCTTTGTTTCTGCTATAAACAAGAAAGCTTGATAAACAATTACTCTTAATTACTAAGATATATAAAGGCAACAGGATTTGTTCAATGTCAGCCTGGTTACCCAGTCTGAAGATGGCTCCTGTGAGCACCTCCATATCTTTCCATTAAATGGATTTTGACATATAAAATGAGAAAATATAGAGCCCCGATGCTTAACATAAATTGCTGGGTGAAATTCAGTCTTTTATCAATTTTCAGGATCCATAAGCTTGGACAATCATAACATCTGCCAGTTGCTCATCCAAACAGTGAGCATTTCATTGAGACAAAGGTCACCTGCAAAACTGAAAACTGCTTCAAATAGAAGGTGTAACAAAACAGATGACACACAAATGCAAGGGAAGTTGGGAGGGCGACGCAGAGTTAGTAAACAATAGATGAGCCACAAAAAATAATAGCTTAGCACATATGAAACACATATCATAAACTAGTACATTATAAAAATAATTTACCAAATTAATGTGATCCTGAAATCACCATGAGTTACAGCACTTAAACAGGGGGAGAAAGAGATGAGAGGAGGCGACACCTGGCCAACTAGAAGCAAAGTGAGTAAACACCAATTGCAGAAGCCATTACTATGACTGGAATACTAGCACTCACAGAGTGTATCAGAGCAGGGCCAAAAGGGATTAGGAAGTACTGTTGGCAAAGTAGGGAAAATTGGAGGATATAGGAAGTACGTAGCTTGTGGTACTAGGTAAAAGGATTGTATTAGTATCCATCCTGCTTGGATGGATATAATAGAAGAAATATATGCTTATAGATATCAGGATATAAATCCCGAAAAGAAACATGGTAATTACAGACATATAATAATAAAGTTGTGAAGTGAAAAAAAAGGATATCATAAAGGAAAGAAAGTAGAAGGAAAAACAAAATTATAAAGACACAATGCTTGGTAAAACAAAGGAAAGTAGAAAGAAGAGGAATGAGTGAAAAGAGGGAATAAAAAGTTTAGAGAAACTGGATGTGGTGGATTACACCTGTAATTCCAGTACTTGGAATTCTGAGATAAGAGGATCACAGGTTCAAAGCCAGCTTCAGGAATCTACCTAGATCTTCAAAACATTAGTGAATACTATTTGAAAATTAAAAATAAAAATGGCTGGGAATGTAGAATATCCCTGTGTTCAACCCTCAATACATTAAAAAAAGGTAAGAGAGGAACCCATATACTACAGTGTCTAAGACAGAAAAGAAATATGAAAATGTTTCCAAATATAAAGTACAATTAGACCTGAGGAATAATGATTAACATTTATGCTTAATTTTAATTTTTGTTTTAGATGGAAAGTTTCAGAGTGATTCATTCATTTGTGTTTTTATAATACATCTTTGTAGCAACAGCTCAGGCTGATAATATATTAACATACCATATTTCTCAAGGAGCAGTTTCCATGATCTATTTCTTTACTGGTAATCATGTCCAATATTCTATAGATAGTGAAGCAAATTTAATTACACAATTAAAATATTTCTTGACAATAATATACTGAGTACATATAAAATGGTCTATATTTTCAGGTGCTCTATAAATAACACAAACCAAAATATTATAATTAAAAACAAAGGAATATAATTAATAAAGTTCTATTATCATATCATATTAACAATGGCCCCATAATCTTGATCTTTGGTATTTGTTGGAACAGATTAGTCTTTTATAGTAGGTGATAAAATAACTGAGTACAGTGACATATTCCTATAATCTGAGTACTTGAGGAGTTAAGACAATAGAATTGCGATGGACCAGCTCGGCCGGAGCAATGGGACCGTTGGGACTGGGTCTTGGAAAGTGGGCAAGGATTCGGCTTTTTCTGCTGCTTCTGCAGCGGACCCCTTCCTCTTTTGTACGGGATTAGCTTCGAGTCCCTATTTACGGCGCTAATGTGGAGATTCATCTCCGGGACTTAGGAGAGAGAGACCTGAAATGACGGACTCAGACAATTGCCTCTCGTGCAAAGGTTCCACATAGAATCATGGATCCAAGGCCAACACACAGTAACTTAACAAAATCCTATTTCAAAATAAAAAATAGGTCAGGGGGTGTAGCTCAGTGAAAGAACAACCAAGAATTTTATCATCAGTATCACTCACACACACACACACACACACACACACACACACACATACACACAAACACACACATACACACAGGACAGAAGAGAAATGTTACTAAATGCCTATTATTTGCATTTAAAACTTTTTTTATTTTGGTGTTGTCCTACACTATTCAAATATTTGAAAAATATTTTTTGAAAATAAATACTTTTGTTATTGTTTAAGTTTCTTGAAGAATATAGAACAAATCCATTTATTAAGCATATACTGTATGCCAGTCATAGTTCTATTATATATTTATATACATAGAGAGAGATTATTTTGTTTCAATCATTACAAAACTTCAGTGATGTAGATGCTATCATTATCTACATTTAGTGTAGAAACTTTAAACTCAGAAGTGTGAAGATTTCCTCAAATACTCAGAATTAGAAAGTAGAACAAGTTTTCAAATATAGACTTTTTTCTGAAGAATCTGTGTTCTTTCCCATGCCCACATAATAAACTATCAGGTGTTAGGATAAAATGGTTTCTTAAGTGGTCTGCTAGAAACTTTTGGAGGAGGAAAAGCTCCAGTCAAACCATGTACTCTATAGTTACAAAAACACCCTGTGTAAACCCCTAGAGAATTTACTTGAGACATCATGGAAGGCTATTTAATATTAAATAAAATTATTAAAGATTTGGTTGTAAAGATCTACAAGCCAGACTTCATCAGAAAAGTGGCTTTCCAACGAGATTAAATATAGATCTGAGCCTCCTATTCCCTCCACATCTATTGACCTGGTACAACAGAGCCCTGTAACCTTGTGAATGACCCATGCCTTCAATCTGGTTGAACATTCACTTCGTGTACTTCTGATAATAATAAACAAAGTACATAAGTACCAAAGAATAAATCAATAAAGAAAGTTCTCAAGCCAGGTGTGGTGATGCATGCTTGTAATCCCAGCATTCAGGAGGGGGGGGACTGGAGGATCACGGTTTGCAGACAGCCTCAGCTACTTAGCAAGGCCCTTCGCAACTCAGTGAGACTCTGTTTCAAAAATTTAAAAAAGACTAAAAACTGGGGCTGGGATTGTAGCTCAGGGGTAGAATATCCCTGGGTTCCATCCCCGATATTGCAAAAGAAAAAGAAAGTTCTCAGAAAATATTATGAAAAACCATAAGCCCTAGGGTTTTTTTTTTCTTTATTGTGACTAGTCTGTATGAATCTAAGGCACAAAATGATCTCACTCACTTTGTTACTCTAATCTACTTTTATGAGTGTCTTACTTCTTGTTCCTGTGGACTACCTTGGCATGGCCACTAATGGGCAAGAAAGTTATATAATGACAGTATAAAAACTTAAATAGATAAATGCATTATTTCTAACAAAACTAAATTGAGTATGTATAGTACTTGAAAATAAGTATTTACTATTATTTTCATTTGCTGTATTTTAAAAGCAATTTAAGGTATACTTAGAGGATAGATAGATTATTAAATCAATTTGACAAACATGTTTTCCTTTCTGTAATTGTTCTTAGACCGCTGCAGCATTACACACCTATTTGCTTTATATATATATATATATATATATATATATATATATATGCACATTTTCATTATTCTCAATTTTTATACATATTATTAAATTGTTCTTTTAAATTTGTATAATGATTTTCATTTACATTAACATTGTTTTCAATGGGGCATATATACATACTTTATAAACTGTAGACATTAATCATCTCTAAGAATTTTAGTATTTTATTGTTCATGGAAAATAAAGAAAGGAGATTATTGTTTTTTATTGCTAAATAGTATTACATATGTGCATATGTACCACAGTTTTGTCCATTTTCTGTCAGCGAATAGCTCAGGTGGTTCTATATATTGGCTATTATGAGTCAGTCATGCTGCAGTAAACATAGAATATATATACACTTTGGGGTATATATTCAAAGAAAATGAAATCAGTATATAAAGTGAGATAGCTTGGTTATTTAATATATCTATATTTAGTGTTTGATGAATATATATACTGTTCTCTAAAATGACCATACTAGTTTACATTTCCAGTATATATGAGTTTTCTTTTCTCCACATCCTCATCACCATTTATTTCTTGTTTTTTTAAATAATAGTTATTCTGATTGGGGTAATATTATATCTCATTTTCGTTCTGATGTGCGTTAACGACCAGTGATACTAAGCATTTTTATAGACTCACTGGCCATTAATATATTTTCAGAGAAATTCTATACATTTTACTTCATCTCTTTGCAACCAAGTATTTTGGATTGTTTGTTGTTGCATTTAATTTCATTACATAGTCTGGCTATGACTCTTAGGTCAGATGAATAGAGGGTACAAATTATTTATTCTATAGGCTATCCCTTCACTTTGTTGTGCAGTAAATTTTTAGTTTGATACAATATCATTGGCCTATTTTAGCTTTAGTTGCGTAGGCTTCAGGGTCTTATCCTTCCCAAACATTGCCTACATTGATATCTTCAAGTATTTGTCTTATGTTTCTTCTAGGAGTTTAGTGAATACAGACCATGAATTTAAATCTCTGAATCATTTTGAGTTGAGTTTTCCACCAGTGAAATAGCATGCTCTACTTTCATTCTTCTGCTTATGTATATTTTTGGGACCCTTATTAAAGAGGCTGTTTTTTCTTGGATGTGTCTTTGTCAAAATTTAGTTGTATGTAGATATATAGATTTATTTTTGGTTCTATATTATACTTAATTGCTCTATGTGTTGAACTTTATTTCAGCTATCATATTGTCTTGGTTACTGTAACAGCTCTTGAAACTGAGTATTGTGTTACTTCAAGATTTCTTTCCTTTGCTCAAATTTGCTTTAGCTATTTGGGATCTTTTATGGTTTTTAAATGCATTTTAAAAACATTTTACCAATTTCTGTGAGAATGTCATTGATATATTTGTGGAGATCACATTAAATCTGTACATTACTTACGATGGGCAAAACATTTTCACAATATTAATTCTTAAAATTTATCAACATGGAAACTCTTTTCTTTTTAACTTCAATTTCTTGCATCATTACTTTGTAATTTTCACTGTAGATATAATTCAGTTCATTTGTTAGATTTATTCCCTGATATCTTATAGTTTATTGTGAAAATAATTATCATCTTTGATTATCAGCAAGTTTGATGATGTATATAAAAACATTATTGATTTTGTATGTTAAATTTTTATCTTAAACTTTACTGAATTCATTTTCTAGTTCTAATAATTTTCTGCAGAAACTTTAGGTTTCTCTCTATATAGAATCATGTCATTTATAAACAGATAGCTTGAATTCCTACCTTCCTATTTGGATGTCATTTTACTTCTTTCTCTTGCCTAATTATTCTTGATAAGATTTCCAGCATGATGTTAAATATGAATATTCAAAGTGAAATTATTACATATTTATTTAAAAAATAAAAATGTAATGTTTTGTGGGATAAACAAAATTTAATGTTTTGTGAAGAAAAATGAATACTTTTATCTAATAGAATTTAAAAACCGCCAAGCCGGGCGTGGTGGCGCACGCTTGTAATCCCCGCGCTTGGGAGGCAGAGACAGGAGGATCGCGCAGGTTCGAAGCCAGCCGCGCGCACTGGCTTAGGAGACCCTGTTTCCAAATAAAAATGTAAAAATAGGTCTGGGAGTGTAGCCCGGAGGTAGAAGGGCTTCCAGGAACCCCAGTACCACCAAAAAAAAAAAAAAAAAAGAATGTAAAAGCCGCCATTAATAGTTCAAGGCCAGTTGGCCAGTCTCTCGAAACGTGCCACTTGTTTCTATGAAAATAAGAAATAGAACAAACCAGCAACAATTATGACACAAGTAATGACAAAATCCACCAAATTTAAATTACTCAAATTTAATAGATAATTTGAATTTAGTAGATAATTTAGATATAAGCTAAACATAATTAAATAATAGCTGTATAGATATTTAACTTGAGCATTTGAAATAAGAAGTATATGTTTGCATAAAGGCATTTATCTAGTAATCCAAAGTCTTTCCAACAATTTGTTTTTTAAGAATTTTACTTGTATATTATAATTATACATAATTGTGAGATTCTTTGATTAAATATGTTTTTATTGATATGTAAGCAGTTTTCTTTCTCTTCTTTTCTTTTTCTTTTGCCACTGGAATTTAACTCAGAGACATTCTACCTCTGAGCTACACCCACAGGCCTATTTTATTTTTATATGGGAACAGGGTCTTACTAGATTGATGAAAGTCTCACTACTATTACAAATGTGTGCCACCAAACAAGGTTTGCAAGCAGCTTTCAGGAATCAAAAAGTAAATGTTCTAGCTAAGCATAGTAGTGCATGCTTGTAATCCCAATTCCTGGGAGGCCGAAACAGGAGGATCATAGGTTTATGGTCAGCATCAGCTACTTGGTGAGGCCCTGTTTCAAAATAAAGAATTAAAAATAGGGCTGAGGATGTAGCTTGGAGGTTGAATGCTGCAGTGTTCAATCCCCAGTACCAAAACAAACAAACAAACAAACAAACAAACGTTGAACTTGTTCATCTTCATTTTTCCAATTCAGCCTTAAAAAAAAACCAAGAATATGGGGAATTGTTTCTGCCTTTCTATTTTTGGGCATGGTTCCAAGTGACCATCCATATTTATATCTATTAAAAGTGATGTTATTAATTATAGGAAGTTGAAAAGTAAAATTATAAATAACTTCAATGATGGAAAGTAGAGGAATAAAAGGATAACCATTCTATGTAATGAAATTCTGTTTATGTATTAACACCTTTACAATGCCTTACCTGAATCACTAAAAGAACACATAATTTTTTTTCTGAGCTCAAATTGCTGTTTATTAAAAATATAATACATCTTATGATGAGTTCTTAATAAATGTTGTCATAACAGGTACTTCAACAATGTTTCAGAAATGTAAACTACATAAAAAATTTTAAAATAACAAATTTTAATTTTCTAGACTCTTCTCAAACTAATCTTTGCCACCAAGTATCATGGGTGTAAGTCACTCAAGAAGTAGCTAAGAGATATATACAATTGTTATAATCAGTACATGTATGTTAAAAAGTAAAAAGAATGCCTGCAATACCATAGGCATATATTTTCTGTTCAAATTTATTCAGATAACACAAATTTGATCACAGTTCTGCCTCTTTTATACAATGCATGCATAAAAGAATTGGGCAGATAAAAGTTGGAACATGCCAGAGAATGCAATCATTCTAAATTAGTGGCCTGAGGGACTGGGCAGAAAACCTAAACACAGTATGAGAAATCAATACCCTGTAGCAAAGGTTTCAATAAAACATTATACTCATTTTGCCACTCAAAAGACCAAAAAGATAACCTGTATACATAAATAGTAACAACTCAGCAATTTAGTTAATCCTATTTTCCTATTAACATTATGTTGCATAATACTTATATGATGCTGTGAAAATGCTCACTTACAATGAAGGGTAATGACTACAATAACACTTTATTCAATGCTTTAATTTGTCCCATGAATCACCCAAGGCAGTGTAATTGCTTTGTTAATATGACACTATTGTATAAACAGGTCATGCACAAATGGAATGGGTCCTTCTCAACTGAGCCATGTTAAGCACGCCTTCGAAAGGATCTGTTGGGCAGTTTTACCTGAATGGATCTTATTATCAGGACTCTCAGGGAATACACAATTTTTGTAAACTTATATGTCAAAGTAAAAACTGTAATGTGAAACTAAAAGGAAATTTAGAAAGGTTTGCTTGGTTTAAAAATGCTAAGTTTTAATGTTGATTCCTCTGAATTATTTATTCTTAATATATTAATAGTTTTAGCCTACCTAGCATGGAGATTGTAGATAACTGTACTTATGACAGGCAACAATTAAATAACAAACCATAAACTGTATATAGTTATGAAATAACATCTTGAAAGATTTTGTAAATTAGATAATATATGAAAAAGTTTTGAAAGATCACTGAAGGTAGTAATGATTATGGAATACATCTCAACAAGCATGGAAAAAATAATGTTGATTTGACTACTGAGAAAGTAATAACAATACAAAAACATTCTTAAAATTCTAAAATGGATTTATTATTGTTAAAAGGTAGTGAGAGCAGGAAAAAGCAGACCCTACCTTAATTATTATCAAAAGTTCATAAACTTTTCAAAGACAAATTTGCAGAAACAGGTACTATAAATGAAACTTCCATGGACTCTGGTTAAGATTTTAATGCATAGCATTTCATTACATAGAATATTTTTTTACCCTTGTCTTTCAAATGACTTATCATTGAAACCTACAGTTTATAGGTATTTCTACAAACATGTTGAAAATTTCAAGGCTAGAACTAACCACTGTTATGGAAATAGAATCTCAGGACAACCTGCAAAACCAAAATTAAAAAAAATGTAGTTAACTATGGCCCAAACATCTTATACAATAATATTTGTTCATTAAAATGAAGTTACTGAAACTCACTATTATGTATAATTACAATTCACTATTACAAATATAAAAACAAAGTTATTGAAGACTAATGCAGATTTAGAGGTACTCGTGCTATTATGTTAGGTGAAAATCAATCAAAACCTAAATTTAGGTATTAATGTTAACTGAAATAGGAGAACTACTAGAAGACCCAGAAAGATAGTAACAATGGATGTCTTTGGGTCATCAGAGAACAGGGGATGTTTTTCTTTACTAATAATTTTGTATCTAAAATTATTTAGATATAATTTGCTGATAACATATTTAACAACTAGCCAGGTGTGGTGGCGCACGCTTGTAATCCCCAAGCTTGGGAGGCAGAGACAGAAGGATCATAGCACAGGTTTGAAGCCAGCTGCACTGGCTTAACAGACCCTGTTTCCAAAAAAAAGTATAAAATAGGTCTGGGAGCATAGCCTGAAGGTAGAAGGGTTTCCAGGAACCCCAGTACCACAAAAAAAAAAACACCACATTTTAAAACTAAAATTTGTCAATGTAAGTTTCAGAAATGTGACCAGATGCTCATTTTTATTACTATTACAGAAAAGAAAGTTCACAATCAGGTTGAAAGAACATGTTGGGATTTTGAATCCGTCCAACCTAGAAAAGGTGAAAAAATTCTTAGATGTCTAAGATCTAGCCTGGCAAATACCTATCCTGTTAATAGATTTAACTACCATAGTACATTGCTGAAATTTTCTTATTTGCTAAATTATACTTTTTTAGAAATCGAAGTCTTACAATAATATAGAAAAGGAAAAAAATTATACAGCAAGGAAACGTGACTTAGAAAGCCCAGGTACTATGGGGACTGAGAGGAGGGAGTACAGTAGTAAATAAGGTTGCTGAGTAGGCAACAATGAGGTGAGTTCTGAGCAAAGCTTTTTAGAGAGGTAAGGAGTTAACTGAGTGAATATATGGGGGAGATGTTTTATATAAAGTCTCACACATTTCTTTTTGAGAGCTTCTGCAATTCTAATAACACAATTACAAACAACTGTTTGATTTTTTGGAACACTTTCACAAATGACCCAATACACTCATAATAAAAGTTAGTTTCTATTATAAATTGCTTGCTGAAATTATTATTCTATTAGAATTTTTTTCTATATTATCAAGTTATTAGCTCCTGGGGAGTTGCCAAGAGAAACTATTCAACGATAACCCCATTAGTGCCCCTAGTGAAACATTAAAAAATTTCTTTATTGATCTGAGTCCTAAATACATCAAAATGCTGTATTACAGTTCTGTTGAACTATTCACCTTACTGGCATCCTCAGGTGAATATGCTCATTCCCAGTTCAAATGTCCTTGCTCCAGAGGAGGAAGAAACAGTGAAATTAGCCTAAGTAGAGGTTAGGTCAATTTTATTCACATTTCTTAATTAACATTTACTTCTATTTCCTATATTATAAATATGCTATATACTTCTGATCTTTTTTTACCTTTGAAAGGAGAGAGAGAGAGAGAGAGAGAGAGAGAGAGAGAGAGAGAGAGTGTGTGTGTGTGTGTGTGTGTGTGTGTGTGTGTACCGGGAAATGAATTTCTACTTTCCAGCTAAGCAAACCCCAAATTTTTTCAATTTTTATTTGTTTTGAAACAGGGTCTCACTAAGTCGTTGAAGTCTTGCCACATCACTGAGGCTATCCTCGAACCTGCAGCCCTCCTGTCTCTGCCTCCCAAGATTTGGGATTACAGGCATGTGCTACCACACTTGACTCATAATCCACTATTCAAAGAGTATTTCAAGTCTAAAGTAAATGAAAAATCTCCTGAATCAGCCTTCACAGATTGTTTTAGTAATTTTGAATAATTTTTTCTCTAACCCTAAAGAGGACCTATTTACATCAAAGTTTCAGTCATGGGAGCCGGGCGTGGTAGTACATGCCTGTAATCCCAGCATTCAGGAGGCTGGAAACAGCAGGATCATAGTTCACAGATAGCCTTAGCTACTTTGTGAAACCCTCTGCAACTTAGTGAGATCCTAAAATAAAGAATAAAAAATAGGGCAGAGGTTGTAGCTCTGAGGTCAAATGCCCCTGGGTTCCATCCCCAGACCTGCAACAAAAAGAAAAGTTTCGGTCATGAAACATGAGTATTTTTCTTTATGATTGCCCTTCAACTGTTAAGTGTTTACTATATGTTTATCACTTAACCTCATGGTAGACAAACCTGCTGTCGTGACTGTCTTGGATGCAGGCTGGCAAAAGAGAGGCTTCATAAAGTGTCACCATATAGGGCCAGAAGGCTCACATAACACCTGAAATCACTAACATAAACTCATTACCATGACCATTTAAATTTCTTCTATCTAAATAATTTTCTAATTGCATGAAGAGTAATGAAGGTCAATAGCAAATGGACTGAAGATAAGTGAAATTAAATTGCTTCTACAGTGAAGAATTCACATCATAACAATGTGTTCATGTATGTGATGAAGGCAGTCACAGCGCCTACTGTTTCACTATACTGTCCCAAATAGATATCAAGTAAAATATTTGTCATTTATTATTCACTTAATTGCTCAAACTCAATTCATTCCAAAATCAACTAAATTTTGCTATCTTTTTTCTAGCATAAATCTGAACTTATACCCTTAATAGTGTTCCCTGCCTACTTTAAAGATCAAAGAACTTCAATAGATAGTGGTCTTAATATTCTCTATAAATAACTAAAAATATACCAGCATCTCAACATGGTATTTGAAGTGCCAAAAGGTGTCATGATGCTTATTAAGAGTCTGTGACTAAGATTGGTCCCTCATTCCTACTCTAACGTAAAATAATCTGAATAAAATAAGATGTAAGAAATTTAATGTTATTAGATTTGGCAGAAAGATAGAGTACTTCAATTCTCTAGTGTTATAGTTCCATAGTGTATAGCTATTGGAATCAGAAAAGATATAAAAACTTCAAATTTTTCTATGTTACCTATATTGTAAAATTTTCCATGTGTTGAGCAGATTTTTCTTCTGTATTTTTTTTACCTGAAACCATTTTACCATCCTTTATGCTTTGTGGATTGTTTTATTGACCCATCTACAATTTTTTAGATAAAAATAGACTCACATTTTTAAAAGTTAATTTGATTAACTACTCTTCAATATTTTGCCAATATTTATTCTGGCAAAGTCAATAAGACTATCTTGTGTTCTCATAAATAATACTTGGAAAAACTATAACAGGTTAACTTTTATTTAATTTTTTACACTTGCTCTTCATCCTTCTAAAACACCATCTAAATTTTACCAAAATTGTTTTTAGGAGGCATCTCTATGGACTAGTAAAAATAAGTGTTCATGAACTGAGAGCATGCTTCTCTTTTTAATTGATTACACTCTGACTCATAAAAAATATATAGTAAGTGAACTAAACATATTTTGTTATATGGCTGTAAAAGAGATTCCTGGGAAGTGACTAAGTTCTTTATTATTAGCATTTGAAGGTCATAGTAAAATTGAGAGACAAATTAAACAATATATATTTTCCCAAAGTCTCTATTATGAAACAGTAAAAACTCTCACTGAAAATAGAAAGTTTAAATCTTAACCATATGCTCAGAGTTCATATAGAATCTCCAGTTTTTATGCCAAACACTTCTATTTCTAAAAAACTAATTTTCTTCTCTTTATGAAAATAAAGTGTTTTGATATATAACTGGAGTTGAATAAGGCATATATGTTTCAATGCTTGTTTTTTTTCTCCCAACTATAGAAATGATTTCCTCTTGTGAAATTTCAAATCCTAGTGCTTTACTGGCCTCTATTGTTACAATGTTAGAACAACACTTCACACATGCAGAATCATTTATTTTTTATGAAAAATGAAAGAAACACTAATATTTTAGAGACGGGACATAAGAGAAATCTAATTTTCTCAGATTTTGCAAAGAAAACTGCATTCCACTTGAAATAATATGATATATATATAATTATTTTCCAACAGACATTATTTAAGTCAGAGATGAAAATGCACAGCTGTGCTTTTTTTGTGTATGTGTGGATCTGGGGATGGAACCCAGGGGCATTCAACCTCCGATCTACACCCCCTGCCCTATTTTTTTATTCTTTATCTTGAAACAAGGTCTCACTAAGTTGCCGAGGGCCTAAGTAGCTGAAGCTGGCTGCAAACCACGATCCTCCGGTCTCGGCTGGGATTACAAGCATGCGACACCAAGACCAACTCACAGTTGTATTTTTGATGAAATATCAAGACATATAATATTTTTAGATATCTTTTCCAATTATATATTGTTTTCTTGGACTTAATTTGCTTGGCACAATAGAACTAGCAAAGAGATGCTTTCTAGGACATCAGAATAAAGTATTCAATAAGTACAAGGAGTTGATGTCTTAAAATTTTCATTTAATAGAAACTGATCATCTTGGTCTTGATGTAAGAACTCAGCCATCATTGTTGCTGACTAACTTAAGCTTGATGGGTCACACAGCTGAATCTCCAGGTAGTCCATTTTTGACAGCACTGTAAAATAAAATAAGTGAATCTTATATAACATTTAAGAATAAATAAGAAAAATAGAAGAACAAATGACAAGAAGTAAAGGACAAATAAATAGAAGGAAAAGAGAAAATAAGGAAAAAGGAAAAAGGGAGGCTGGAGGGAAGAAGAAAGAGAGGAAGGAAATAAGAAGGAAAAATAGGTACTTGTCATAGATCTCATACCCCTGAATTGGGAGACTGTGATAAAATTAATAAGAAAAACACTTAGTATGTCAAAAGATATTAAGTGCTAAGGATAAAAATGAAAAAGGAGGGGCTATATAGGTCTTGAAGTTAAGGATCTCTGCTAATTAAAAGAAGGGTGGCTAAAGAAGGTCTTATGAAAACAATGATATTTGAACAAACATTGAAAGTTTCAGGAAGTGAACCTTATGTATAAGCAGGAATAAGAGTTCTCTAGCTTGGAGGAAACAATTGAAATATTCCTAAGCCATATGCCTGGTCTTGCCAGGAAGCTTGTGAGGCTCAAGGTGAGTGAATCACTAGAAGAACAATAAACGTTGTGGGGTATAGTTCAAATTATGCTATGCCCATGTATAAAATATCACTACCGGGATCACTATTGTATACATAGAGGAATGAGTATCTGGGTGAAACTTGCGTGCATGTTTATTTGAATGACTTTGAGCCTCACTATGATGTAGAATTACGACATACCAATAAAAGTATATAAAAACAATGTGGAGTTGGGTGTGGTGGCACATGCTTGAATCCCATTACTTGGGAGGCTGAGAAAAGAGGATTGGAGGTTCATAGCCAGTCTCAGCAACTTAGCCAGGTGCTCCAAAACTTAGTGAGACCCTGTTTCAAAATAAAATAATAATAGGGCTACGGTTGTAGCTCATAGGTAGAATGTCCTTCGGTCTAATTCCCAGTACCACAAAAAGAAAAAGAAAAATAGGTGTGAGCATATAGGAGATGGGTGGCCCAATCCTGGAGAATTTTATAGATTATTATGAAGATGTTAGCTGTTCATGTAAAAATCAGAAAGTCTATGAATGATTACTGTTAGCTATTACACTGAAAATAAAGTACACAAAGCATGCACCTGAGAAAGTATGAAAATCATGAACTGTGTAGAGGGAGGCAAGAGATTGTTGTTTTATTTCAGGAAGACAGTGTTGATACTGTAGGCAGATTGTAGAAATAGTTTGAAGCTGGTTCTAGCAGAATTTAAAGAAAGAGTAAATATAGCAGATGAGAAAAAGAGAGTAGTCAAGAAAATTAAGGTTGACCTCAGTTTTTGAAAGAATGAAGATACCAGAGTTTAGATGGGAAAGATTGTAACTGAGATAGGTTTAACATTGAAAAGCAGAAGTTCTTTTCTGGTTTTGAATTTAAGTTTAATGTATCTATTTAAATCTAATAAAAACTGAAGACATAAGAGTTAAAAGTTTGAAAAGTAAAAGTGGGTTTCTGATGAGCAAAGTAAAAAATGTTGTTCAAGATGGAACAACTATACTGAATGCTTTTAATTGGTAAAATAAATTAAATACTGAAAGTCAACTATTATATTCAGAAACAAAATCAATTAAAACTTGATTTTATATCAGATAAATATAAACAGTATGAAGAATTAATAGAATAATATAATTTCTCAAAAAAGAGGTGAAACATTGCTGGAAAGATGGAAGTGTGTGTGTAAAATGGGATTAATTCTAGTGTATAAGTAGATGAAATGATTTTGCCCAGAAGTGCTAAGAATTCATTCAGAATAATTGGAGGAAAGGTAAGACATATTTGTGCAGATGCAAGATTATAGACATGATATGAAAATATGTAGAAATTCTTCTCCAGGTATATCTATTTGATGAGCAAGTAAGTGCTGGAGTGGATGCTGAAGGTTAAATAGAGGAGACAGAATGAACTAGTCATGTGGAAGAGTGAATTGTGAAGTGTAACATAATTGCTCAGTTGCACAAAAGACCTATTTGAGTTTAGGAATAAAAGAACAGACCAAGATCAGTGACGCCTTTGACAAATCTCTTTTTCGGTTCACGGCCTTTCCACATGTGTGATTTTGGAGAGTTAACATAAAACACTGCTGTACTTCTAGTTGTAGGATTGAGACCATAGTAAAAGATATTTGGCTCTATCTTATCTCAGTTGAGTTTCGGGTCAGTGAAAACATGTAGTAATTGGAAATTCTGTAGTTACTTTTAAGTGTATTCCATTTGTATCAGTTGATCTCTCCTTAACCAAAGCACAATTAGGATTCATGCTTATGTATTATTTCAAAAGGAAATTGTCATTTCTATAGTTAGAGAAGATATTCTACAAAACTCTTCCAGGCTTCCTAAATTGTAATAACTTTCATGGCACCTTTTAAGATTGTCTTCTTATCTGATATGGTAAGTGTACCCATGTTATTTTGGCTGTTCAGATTTTGTTAGATATATTGGGTAAATATTGATAGCCTATGGCAGTTAGAGGAAAGAAGAAGCTATGCATTCTCTCTCCCATAATCTCAGTGCCAGCTGGTATGTTATAATACCGCAGGTCTTATTCCTAATTCTGAAGATACAAACATTAACTAGAAATTAAAAAAAAAAGCCAAGCAGTCTGTTCAAAAAAGATTAATAAAACTTTCACCAACTGTGCTGTGACATTCCAGGGAGCATCTTATGGGGAAGTGTCACTCTGAGATAGAGCTAACAGTACTCTGATGATGAGATGGGCTAATCTTTGAATTAGATTGCTTGTCACAGTCTTCCAGTTAGGGGTCCAAGACTCAGCTGACATCTCAGTCAAAAGTGGGACCTCCTACTTGTGAGTGTGTTAGACTTTCCAATTTTATTTGTCATTCACTAAAGGTTGAGGACCTGTAAAATCCTTCTAGCCAAATCCCATGATTTGATACCATTGAAATCATCAGTAAAATATTGCATATCTCCCTAATGACAGTTAATAAATATCCTTATGTAGGATTCAATGATAATTTTAAAATTCTTCATTGTTCTAAAGGATAGATCCTGATTCAATAGCACAAATGCCAACCAAACACATGGCTTTGGATTAAGGTTAATTAAATCACACTGCCTTATAGTGATAGAATATTTAGTTAATATAGTGATTGCTCCTCACTATCCAAAATTAGGGTCAAATTTCATTTCATTTGAGCCAGTATCCTTAATTCATGTTATTTTCATATGATAATATATATGTATATGCATGCATATATACTTCATGTATATTATATATGTACATATATAATTTAAAACTATATATTATATGTACATAACTTCAATTTCTCCCTGGTCAATATGAAGATAGAATAATAAATTCAAGAACTTATTTCATTTTATTTCAATAATGCACTTTTAATAAATGCGTGCCTTTTTAAATGTTCATAGACAATATAAATGAAGATATACTTTGAAAATTTAATGACTTCAGTTTTAAATTATGTTTTTAGAATACCATAAATATGAGCAGATCTATAAACTCTGTACTATTAATTAGAATTGATGTAGATTAAAACAGATCTAGAATTGCCAAAAACTAAAAGTAATTTTCTATCTATTTGATATTCTACTGGAGCACAGTTTACAACAAATTCATAATTTAAAAAAGAGAAACACTTTAATTACATTACTTTCTTTTCCTGTAATTCCATTGCACAAAATCTGTTTTAATAATCCTTTGAATACTCTCTAAAAATAGAATAAGAAGAATCTCATCTCCTTTGCTTGAGTTATTTTTAATTAATGTATATTACATTACTCTCCTAATTATTAGTGATAAAACAAATTTTACTCAAATAAACTTTATAAATCAGTGAAGAATTCTCAGTATGCCAAGTGGAACTTAGAAGGTTTTTCTATAACAGTACTGTATTAATTATGTTACACAAATATATATTTTCTGTGGCCATATTTTCTATTTTATACTCTTTATATTACTCTGTACTATACCAATATTCTCTCAATATATTTCTAATTGCTTTTACCAATATCATGTTGTCCACTAATAAAAAGTATTTGTTTCCAACCATTCACAAACTTTAAAATCATTGACATTATATTAATTATTTAGTTATCAAAGTACTTTAAATAAAACATATATATATATATATATATATATATATATCAGTAAATCTACAAGGACATAATGCGATTGAGTATGAATAAAAAAGAAAAAGAAGGGGAAAGGGAGATGAAATAAATAGAACTAGATTCTAGTGTAAGATCATGGTCTTCAACTAAATAGCTTCCAAAATTGTAAATATCGTATTTACAAAAGCTATATTAACAATATAACTTTTGTTGTTGTTGTTGTTGTTGTTGTTGTTGTTGTTGCTTTTGGTGGTACCGGAGTTCCTGGAAACCCTTCTATCTCCGGATTACACTCCCAGACCTATTTTTATACTTTTTATTTGGAAACAGGGTCTCTTAAGCCAGCGAGGCTGACTTCAAACCTGCGTGATCCTCCTGTCTCCGCCTCCCAAGCGCAGAGATTACAAGCGTGCGCCACCACGCCTGGCAACAATATTATTTTTAAGTATAGAAGAATGAAGAGAAAATTGCAAAAGAGTTGTTAAGTAAAAAAAGACAAAACTCCTTCCCACAATCTTTAATATGTCTATTTGTGACACTAATTCTCATCTGTTGACTGTATTTCTTCTTAATCAAGAAAATTAAAGCAACCTAAGAGGAACCAAGATCCCCATTACCATACTTCTGTTAGGGGCCTGGTCAGGAGATTGCAGTTGCTGAAAGGAAGGTTTGGGCAGTGAGATCCCCAGAGAGACAAAAACACATAGAGTCACCATCAGGAGAAGAACAGCAGCAGAGGCTTTATTTTACATACTTGTCCCTAATATATGGTTTCAGGCAAAAATGGTGCATGACACTCCAGCATAAAGTGACCATGAGTGTTGCACATACCTAGTCAGGCTTATATAACTATTTACACATTTACTGTTGAGTGGGATGACATGCCTGATCATCTTTATATAACTATAAGAGTGATCATCTTTATATAACTAAAAGCTCATCTGTAGCTTTTAGTTATGCAGCTGAGATATGAGTTGAGCCATCACAACTGTGTGGGCTGAACAAGGTCATGTCCACATTGCAGACCTGTACTTACTCTGGGCCTCACATCTAAAAACTTTATAAACTCACATCTAAAAACATGCACCTACAGTCTTCTTTGTTCCCATGAATAAGCTAAACACGCTCATGGCCAGGACTATTTCTTCACTTATGCAATAGCTTCTGTGTTTTCTTGACTACGCAAAAATGCTGTTTCATCAATTCTCTTCTCATTTTTCTGTCAATATTTCCCATATAGTTATTGATTTTATTAGCCCAAACATTTGCTATTATTTCTTTTTTATTAAATCACCAATTTCTCTTTCTGGACAACCTGATTTTTTTCTTCCTATTACAATAAAAACCATTGAGATATATCTCTGGAGAATAATAATCTCCAATTTCTCTTTTACCATTTTCTCACAACTCACTATCTTAGTCTTTTATCTCACCACACTTCAAAGTTCCTCCATTAATAGTAGCAGTAATTTTTATAATCTTTTTTATATAATGGGCAATATCTATTTATGATAGTGTCTTCTAATTAAAAATATAATCCAATCACAAAATAGTACTTCAGAAACACCAATCCTTCATAAAGACAAAAAGAACACTGGCAAAGACTGGTCAAAGCTGAATATTTTTCTGATCTTAAGACATTAAATAAAGGATTACAACAATATAAGGAGTGATTATCCCCCCAACACACACACAAAGCTGAATGTCAATAAGAACAGTGTAATTCCTGACAACCAGCTTATTTCAGCTTCAAGATCACCTTCAAAATTAAGTCTGACAAATGCAATAGCTGTTAAAATGCACATTTTGCCAGCCACTTTATTAGGCAGAATAAGTTAAGGTTCCCCCCATCTTCCTAGAGATCTGTCATTATTTTACCTGTCTTAAAGCTTGTTAAAAAATACCACTTTGACTTTTTTGAATTTGACCTTAGTAAAACATTATGTCAAGTGACATTAGTCAGTCACAGAAAGTGAAGGGTAATATATATGTTTTTTCATATGCAAAAACTAGGGAGTAATGGGAGGATATCATAGAGACTTCAGATAATGGAAGAGAAACTACAGTATAGTCAGGGAGAGGGTCTAAGGGAAAGATAGAGAGGGAGAGAATCAATGAAAGAATCACTCCATATATATATACATATACATATACATATACATATACATATACATATACATATACATATAGAAGAGAAAAGTTGGGAGGAAGCTACCCAAGTGTTACGTGCTTGTATGTCACTAAATCCATTTAAAAAATTAGAATGTGATGGCTGAGCGTGGTGGCACACACTTGTAATCCCCAAGACAGGAGGATCACGCAGGTTCCAAAATTAAGAGACCCCGGCTCTTAAGAGACCCTGTTTCCAAAACTAAAAAATAGGTCTGGGAGTGTAGCCCGGATATAGAAGGGCTTCCAGGAACCCCAGTACCACCAAAAAAAAAAAAAAAAAAAATTAGGATGTGAGACTATAATGCACCAATAAAAGCATTTTTAAGAAAGACTTTCATTTTGTGAAAAGAATCTTATCTTCAGGATCAGATAGAATTTGTCAAAATTAACCAGTAGCAATTGTTGAACATCACAACTGTTTTGAGGTTAAAAACATGACAACTAAAACACACACACATACACAAAACCTGAGATGTTAATTCTCATTAGAAAGCTAAGATAAGGGCCACGCACATTTCCAGGGGAAAACTGAGAAAGTCCTAATAACTCAACTGTGGCTTATCTTGAAGCAGGAAGTAATGAACATTGAAGTCTCAACACCCACACAGAGCTCCTTCAGCAGAGGAGATATATTCATACTAGATAATAAAAAAAAACCTGTATATACATTAAATTGCCACCAAGAACCTCCAGAAAAATACACAAGAATCTATACATGACCAAAAAAATGAGGACTCATAAGGAGTCCTGGAAAATCATTAAAAAAAACTTATAGCAGCAACAAAATCAAAACCCAAAAACCTGAAGATAGGGCAGAACCTTATTTTTAGGTTTGCCAGACTATTTTAAAATATACAATCCAATACAATGGTAGAGATTAACAGAATGGAAATAAAAGTATGATGCAATAGCATGCTGTCCACAAGAGATGCACTTTAGATTTAAATCATAAATAAATTAAAATTCAAAATATGAAAAAGGATATACCATGCAAAAAGTGCCCAAATGAGAGATTAATTGGGAATTTCATACAGACAATAATATAAAAATCCTTAGTAGATAGAAAAAATATTTTATAATAATGAAAACATCCGTTATTAAAATAGAATAGTAATCATAAACATGTAACATAATAAGCAGCCTCGAAATGCATAATAAACAATTGGCAGAATTGAATAAATAGGTACTTCAAAAAACTTGAAATTCAGTATCTCATTTTAAATAATGGAGAAATTAAGAACAATATCAGTAAGAAAAAATCTAGAACAAAACTATAAAACAACTGGATATAATAAATATCAATAAAATACTCCACTAAACAACAGCATAAAATATATTCATCTCAAGTGCACAGGAATCACATATATGATGAAACCCATCTTAAGCTTTAACAAGCATTAATAAATTTAAAGTGTAAAATTATTTAACTCACCAATTAAAAGACATAGAATGGCAATGTGGATTTTAAAACATAATACAAATATATACTGCTTGCAAGAAGTTCACCTTACAGCCAAAGACATTCATAGACTGAAAGTTGAGTAAAAAAGGATAAAAAATGTATATCATGCTAAAGGAGACCAAAAACTGGCAGGAGTAGTAATGCTGATATCCAACAAAACAGACTTTATGCTAAAACACTTGAAAAAAGACAAAGAAGGGTGTTTGTTTTATTAAAAGGAGTAATTCACCGAAAAGATATAATGATAGTGTATGTTCATGCCCCAAATATGGGTGCACCCACATTTATAAAACAAACCCTTTAGTATATCAGATCTCAAATAGACCATACTGCAATAATATTGGAAGACTTCAGCTTACCTCTAATGCTACTAGATAGATCTTCAAGGCAAAAATAAGTAAAGACTGTTTAGAACTAAAGAAAACTATAAACCAAATGGAACTAATAGACATATATAGAATATTTTGACCAGAAACAGCAGTATACATATTATTCTAAGCAGCCCATGAAGCCTTCTCCAAAATAGACCACATCCTGGTCCACAAAGCAAGCACTAACAAATTCAAAGGATGCAATATAATTCTCTGCATCTTTTCAGACCACAATGGAATGAAAGTAGAAATTAACAACAGGAAAACAAAAAGAAAATATTGAAATACATGGAGATTTAATGGTATACTATTGATTGATGAGTGGGTGAGATCAGAAGTAAAGGGAGAAATAAATTCCTGGAAATAAATGAAAATGGAGACACAACTTACCAAAATCTATGGGACACTTTGAAGGTAGTATTAAGAGAAAAGTTTATAGCATTGAGTGCCCACATAAGAAAAACAGAGAGTTGCTAAGTAAACAACCTAATGACATATCTCAAGGACCTAAAAAAAACTCCAACAGTCTAATCCAAAGCCAGCAGAAGGCAGGAAATTATTAAAATCAGAGAATAAATAAATGCAATAGAGAATGAAAAACAATTCAAATAACAAAAGAAAAAGCTGTTTTTGAAAATATTCATAAGATTGACAAACCACTGGCCAGCTTAACCAAAAGAAAGAGAGAATCAACTCAAATTATTACAATCAGAAATAAAAAAGAAGACATCACAACAGACAGTGGGGAAATTCAAAGGATTATCAGAAACTGTTTTGAAAATTTATACTCCAATAGACTGCAAAATATAGAAAAAAATCAATAGATTTCTAAGCACATATAACCTACCTAAATTGAAACAAAAGGACATAGCAAGCCTAAACCAACCAATAGCAAGTAAAGAAGCAGAAACAGCAATAAAAATTCTGCCATTAAAGAAAAGCCCATTCAAGTACTAACCAGGCCCGACCCTACTTAGCTTGAGATCAGACGAGATTGGGCGCGTTCAGGGTGGGTGTGGTGGTGCACGCTTGTAATCCCAGCAGTTAGGAGGCTGAAACCTGGAGGATCATGGTTCATGGACAGCCTCAGCTACTTAGTGAGGCCCTCCGCAACTCAGTGAGACCTGGTTTCAAAATAAAGAATAAAAAATAAGGCAGGGGGTATAGCTCGGAGGTCAAAATGCCCCTGGGTACCATCCCCAAACCCCACCCCCCCCAAAAAAAGAAAAGAAAAGCCCAGGCCCTGATGGGTTTCCAGGTGAATTCTTCAAAACCTTCAGTGAAGAACTAATTCCAATACTTCACAACTTGTTCTGGGAAATTTAGAAAGTTGGAATTTTCACAAATTCCTTCTACAAAGCTAGGATCACATTAATACCAAAACCAAACAAAGATGCCTCAAAAAAAGAAAATTACAGATCAATATCCTTGAGAATATAGATGCAAAAATTCTAAGCAAAATACCAGCTATATACATTTAAAGTCATATCAAAAGAATTTTACACCACTACCTAGTTGGTTTCATCCCAGAAAAGCAAGGCTGGTTCAACATATACAAGTCAATACATGTTACTTACCACATAAATATAATTGAGAACAAAAACTATATGATCATATCAATAGATGCTGAAAAAACATTTGACAAAACCCAACATCCATTCATGTTAAAAAAAAAACTGCAGAAAATTGGAATAGAAGGAACACATTTCAACATCATTCAGGCAATATACAATAAATCCAAAGGCAACATTATACTGAATGGAGAAAAACTGTAAGAATTTCCTCTAAAATCAGGAAGAAGACAAGGATGCCCACTATCACCACTCCTTTTCAGTATAGTCCTTGAGGCTTTTGCAACAACAATAAGACACAAGAAGTAAATCAGAAGGAAATCAAAGGAATTCAAATAGGAAGGGAGGAATTAAAACTATCTTTATTTGCATGACATGATCATTTATCTAGAAAACCCAAAGAACTCAAGCAAAAGACTACTAGAGCTGATTAACCAATTGAGTAAAGTTTCAAGATACAAAATCAATCTGAAGAAATCAGTTGCTTTTCTATATGCCAACAATGAATCCAAATTGAAAGAAATAAATAAAACAAATCCATTCACTATAACCTCAAAACCAATAAAATACCTAGGAAGAAACCCAACTAAAGATGTAAAGGACCTCTACAATGAAAGCTATGAAACATTAAAGAGAGAAATTGATGAAGACCTTGGAAGATGGAAAGATCTCCCTTGCCATTGGTTAGGCAGAATAAATATCATCAAAGTGCTCATTCTGCCAAAAGTGATCTACAGATTCAATGCAATTCCTATCAAAATACCAATGACATTTTTCATAGACCTAGACAAATTAGTCATAAATTTTATATAGAGAAAGAAAAGAACCTGAATAGTTATATGACCTATATTCAATTGATCTTTGACAAAGGGGCCAAACTCCTACACTGGAGAAAAGACAGCCTTTTCAACAAATGGTGCTGGGAGAACTGGCTGTCCATTTGTAGAAAGATGGAACTAAACCCTTCCCTCTCACCATTCACAGGAATCAACTCAAGATGGATCGACTTAGAAATTAGACCAGAGACTGTGAAGTTTTTAGAGGAGGGCATAGGCTCAACACTTCAACACTGCACAGGTAGTAACTTTCTCAGCAAGACTTTCAAAGCACAGAAAATTAAAGCAAGAATTAATAAGTGGGATGGCATCAAATTAAATGTTTCTTCTCATCAAACAAAACCATGAAGAAGCGAAAAGGAAGCCTACAGAATGTGAGAAGATCTTTATCTTCCACCATTCTGATAATGGTCTAATATCCAGAATATACAACAAGCTCAAAAGACTCTACACTAGCAAATCAAATAACCCAATCAAGAAATGGGCAACTGAATAGAATAGACATTTCACAAATGAAGAAATACAAATGGCCAATAGATACATAGAAAATATTCAACACTATTAGCAATCAGAGAGATGAAAATCAAAACTAGGATGAGATTCCATCTAACCTCAATCCTAGTGACAAGTATAAAGAAGTCAAATAACAACAACTTCTGGTGAAGATGTGGGGAAAAAGAAACTCTTTTATGCTGTTGTTGGGAGTGCAAACTAGTTCAGCTGCTATAAAGATCAGTGTGGAGATTCCTTAGAAAACTGGAAATGGATACACCATATGATCAGGCTATACCACTCTTGAGTACCTTTACAAAAGGGTTGAAATCAGAGAACTACAGTAACATATGCATACCCAAGTTCATAGCAGCATAATTTGTAATAGCCAAAATAAGGAAACAACCTAGGTCTTCATCAACTGTTGAAAAGACTGCAAAATTATGGGAAATACACACAATGGAATTCTATTCAGCTACAAAGAAGAACAAAATCATGTTATTCACAAGAAGATGGAAAGATCTGGAAAACATTATGTTAAGTGAGATCAGCCTTGCACAGAAAGAGAAGGGACATATTTTCTCTAATATGCCAAACTAGGGAGTATTAGAAATACCAGAGGGACTCCAGATAATGGAGGGGAAACCTCAGCAAAACTAAAATGTAAAAGTAGGCGAGGAAGAAGGCTGAGGTTGATTAATGGAGGAGCTACATTCAAACATGTGTAAAATTATGAATGTAGCATGGTCAACCTGGCCACTCATTGTTAGGAGTGGGGAAGGAGAAATGAGGGGAAGAGAGGGCACCAAGCACAGTTTAAATGTATGCCATTTTGAATATGATCTACATAAAAATTAATTAATTAATTAAAAATGAAGAGTAAAATTATGCAAAGTATATTTTAAACACAATAAAATTTAATTAGAAATCAGTAATGGATGTAAATTTGAGAAATAAACCAATATGTATAAACTAAACATTCCTAATAAACATTTGGGTCAAAGAAAAATGACAAGGAACAATGAGAAATACTTTGACATAAGTTAAAATTAAATCATATCATACCAAAACTATAGAATGCAGTAAACACATTGGTTTTGTAGCTATAATTATGTATATTAAAAATAAATACAATTAAAGACATAGGAGAAATAAATAAAATAGAGAATAAATGATACAAAGTTTAACAAAATAAAAAAAATATTTCTTTTAAAAGATTAATAATATCAACAAACCCCTAGCCATCCTAACCAAAAGAAAGAATCCCTTATATTATTAAAATCAGAAATAAAAAGAAGACATCATCACAGACAGGGAAAAAATTCAGAGGATGATCAGATTTAAAACCATATCAAGGAAATTGTACACCATGACCAAGTTGATTTCATCCCAGAAAAGCTAGGTTGGTTCAACATATGCATATCAATATATGTTATTCACCACATAAGCAAAATTAAGAACAAAAATCACATGATCATATCAATATATGCTGAAAAATTATTTGACAAATACCAACACCCATTTATGCTAAAAACACTGCAGATAATTGGATTTGAAGGAATGTATTCCAACATCATTAAGACAATATAAAATAAACCCAAAGCCAACATCATATTGAATGGGAAAAAACTGTAAGAATTTTCTCTAAAATCAGAAACAGGACAAGAATGTGTCCATCACAACTCCTTTTAAATATAAACCTCAATATTCTTGCCAGAGACAAGACAAAAAAAGTCAAAGAAATTCAAATTTAAAAAAAATAGAATTGAAACTATCTTTGTAAATGACATGACTCTATATCTAAGAGACATGAAAAAATTAACCAAAAGACTACTAGGGCTGATTAAACAATTTAGCAAAGTAGAGTAATACAAAATCAACCCCCCAAAATCATTAGCTTTTCTATATGCCAACGATAAATCCACAAGAAAGAAATGAGCAAAACAATTTCATTCACAATAACTTCAAAACCAATAAAATACATAAGAATAAACCTAACCAAAGACATAAAATACCACTACAATAAAAATTATAAAACTCTAAAGAAAGAAATTGAAGAAGACCTTGGAAAATTGAAAGATCTCCCTTGCTCATGGATAGGCAGAATAAATATCATCAAAATGGCCATTCTGTCAAAAGTCATCTACAGAATCAATGCAATCCCTACCAACATAACAATGATATTCTTCATAGAACTAGAAAAATCAATCATGATTTTTTTTGTGTGTGTGGTACTGGGGATGGAACCCTTCTACCTCTTGGATGCACTCCCAGACCTATTTTATATATTTTTAAAATTTGGAAACAGGGTCTCTTAAGTGAGACTGTCTTTGATCCTGCACAATCCTCCTGTCTCTGCCTCCCAAGTGCAGAGATTACAAGCGTGCACCACCACACCCGGCATCAATCATAAATTTTATGTAGAGGAACAAAAGGCCCAGAATAGCCAAAGCAATTCTCAACAATAAGAACCATGCTAGAGGCATCCCAATTCCTGACTTCAAATTATACAACAGAGCTATAGTATTTAAAACGGCATGATATTGGCAAAAAAAAAAAAAACAGACACACAGAACAATGGAACAGAATAGAAGATACAAAAACAAACCCACACACTTATAGTCAATTGATCTTTGACAAAGGGGCCAAATTCATGTGTTGGAGAAAAGAAAGTCTTTTCAACAAATGGTGCTGTGAGAATTGGCTATCCATTTGTAGAAAAATGGAACCAAATTATTACCTTTCACCCTGTACAAGAATTGACTTGACATGGGTCAAAGACCTGGAAGTTAGACCAGAGACTGAAGCTATTAGATGAAGTCATAGTTTCAACACTCTACCATATACACACAGGTAGTAACTTTAGCAACAAGACCTCTGAAGCTCAGAAAATTAAAACAAAAATTAAAAATGAGATGGCATCAAACTAAAAAGTTTCTGCTCATCAAAGGAAATCATCAAGAATCTAAAGAGAAAGCCTATGGAATGGTAGATCTGTCCCAGCAATTCCTCTGATAGAGAGCTAGTATTTAGACTATACAAAGAACTTAAAAGAATTTACACTAGCAAAACAAATAACACAATCAAGAAATGGACAACTGAATTGAATAAACACTTCACAAAAAACATATACAAATGGCCAATGGATACATAAAAATTTTCAACATCATTAGCAATCAGGGAGATGCAAAACAAAACTACACTGATATTCCATCCAGCCCCTATCAGAATGGCAAGCATAAAGAAGTCAACAACAAATGTTGGCAAGGATGTGGGAAAATAGGAAGTCTTCTACACTGTTAGTGGGAGTTCAAACTAGTTTAGCTTTTATGTAGATTAGTGTGGAGATTCCTTAGGAAAATTGGAATTGATTCACCATACAATCTGGCTATACCACTACTGTGTATCTTTTCAAAGGGTTGAAATCAGAGAACTACAGTGACATTTGCATACTCATGTTTATAGCAGAATGATTCACAATAGCCAACCTATGGAACCAATCTAGGTGTCTATCAACAGATAAATGAATTACAAAATTATGGGAAATATACACCATGGAATTCTACTCAGCAATAAAGAACAAAATTATATCATTTGTCAGAAAATGGGAGGTCCTGGAGAACATTATATTAAGTGAGATTAGCCAAACACAGAAATTGAAGAGACTTATGTTTTCTCTAATATATCTGAGCTAGGGAGTATCTGGGATACTAGAGGGACTCCAGATAATGGAGGGGATTCTTAGTGGAGCCAAGGAGGAAGGGTAGGGGAGGAAGAAGACTAGGGTTCATTAGTAGAAATACTACCATCAACTATGTGTATACCATTGTCAAACAGGAAACTTGGTATTGGGAGGGAGGGAAATGTGAAGGCAGGAAGAGGAACCAGGTACTTTGTACTGTGTGAATGTATGCTATTGTCAACATGATCTACAGTATGATGTGATACTATAATGCACCAAAAAATGAAGACAGCTTTTAAATTAATAAATAACTACCTTCAACATTCAGGAGCTAGAATAGAAGCAAAAAAAAAAAAAATACAAGAGCTAGTTTTGCTGGATTAAGAGACCCTGTTTCCAAATAAAAATATAAAAAGTAGGTGTCTGGGAGTGTAGCCCAGAGGTAGAATTATTTTCCAGGAACCCCAGTACCACAAAAAAAAAAAGATACAAGAAAAGAAAGAGCCTAACAAATAGACACTGGAGGAAACTCAGCCTTTTCAACAAATGATGCTGACAAATCTAGATATCCACATGTAGAAAAATTAAATTAGATCTCTACCACTAACCCTGCTCAAGTCAATTCAACATAAATAAGGCTTATAAATTAAACCATAAATTTACAATAACTTGCCTGGTATGGGGGTGCACACTTTTAATCCATCCGCTTGGGAGGCTGAGACAGGAGGATTTCACAGGTTCAAAGCCAGCCTCAGCTACTTAGTGAGGCTCTCAGCAACTTGGTGAGACCCTGTTTCCAAATAAAATATAAAATAGGTCTGGGAGTATAGCTGAGAGGTAGAAAGCCCCTGGGTTCCAACCCGAGTACCACAAAAAAAAAAAAAAAAAGGAAAAGAAAAGAAAAGGAATTACAATCACTATAAGAAAACATAAGACAAACATTCCAACATATAAGCAGTGGTAGTGACTTCCTCCATAAGACCTCCAAAGCTCAAAAATTAAACTAATATTCAATAAATGGGATGATATCAAATTAAAAGGCTTTTTCTCAGCAAAGAAAATAAAGAATCTAAAAAGAGACCCTACAAATGGGATAAAATCTTTGCCAGCTACTCCTCTGAAAGTATCTAGAATATATAAAGAAATCAGAAAACTTAACACTAAATAAAATCAAATAACATATTGCAAACATGGGCAGTTGAAGTGAATAGACATTTTTCAAAAGAAATACAAATAGCCAATGAATAAATAAAAATGCTCAACATCATTAGCAAAAAGAGAGATGCAAATCAAAACTATACTGAGATTCTAACATCAATTAGAATGCCAATCATAAAAAATACAAACAATAATAAATTCTGATCAAAGAAAAATGGCAATGGAGACACAGCATATCTAGCTGACACAAATTAAAGACATCTACTGAGAAGGCAGCGTCTTCATAAACAAAATAATATAGCTTATGACCTAAAACAGACCCAGGGACTACAGAGAGAGAAATCCAGTTAACTCTGAAGTGTGAGATCCATGGCATCACTGCAAAAGAGTGAGCAGAAATCCTGCTACAGATGTGGCCAGCTGCTGGTACTATTACAGGCCGCCAGCCCAAATGGGCTACCAGCATGGCAGCCCCAAAGAATTTTGGAAAAATACCCAAGAGTTTGAAAGTGGACATAGAGCTCCAACATCTTAAGCTGCAAACTTACCCGAGCACCTGAGTGGCACCATTTGCCCACCAGAGGTGGCATCTGCAGAGGCTTTGGGAGACCTTCAGCAACCCAGATCCAGACCTGATAACCATGTGTGCAGAGAAAAATCAGTGGGACCAAGAGGTTCAGCCAGCCCGCCAGAGCCTAGACTGGGCTACCAGGTAACAGCGCGAGCTCAGAAGAGCCACAGATCTCAGCGTACACTCACTGAGAACTACCAGACACAGTGAGAACTGTGTGTAACAATTGTGTGCCAAGGGACCAGGGAGACACAGGAAAGGTGCTTAAGGTGTGATACCTGCACAGGGCCACAAGGGGTTGCTCTAAGCAAATAAGAGATATTGGAATATACTCCAGAAGCTATCACAGGGAACAGACACTCAGAAATTATACCGCCCTACCCCATGTTTGTAAAGTTGTAGGACTCTTTCTTTCTTTCTTTCTTTCTTTCTTTCTTTCTTTCTTTCTTTCTTTCTTTCTTCCTTTCTTTCTTTCTTTCTTTCTTCCTTTCTTTCTTCCTTTCTTTCTTTCTTTCTTTCTTTCCTTCTTTCTTTCTTTCTTTCTTTTGTTTTCTTTTTGTTGTTGTTGTTTGTTTTCAGTTTGGGGGGTTTTGTAGTTTATTGCTTTTTGGGATTTATTTTTTTCCTTTTATTTGGGTTTATTTTGGTTAATTCACATTATTATCTCACATGGTTCCTAGTTTGTTTTATCTTATATTTATCCTGTTTTTTCTTTCTTAATCCTATTTGTTCTCTTTTGGTTGTTTATTTTTGTTTTTGCTGATGTTGTTGTTTATATTTGATGTATAATAGTTAGCCTTTGTATCTTATTTTGTTATTTTACTCGTATTTGTTTGCTCCTTCCCCCATTCCTCCTAAAAATTCTCCGCTCCAGCCTAGATATTATCTTCCCATAAAACTTTCTTTTTGTCCCTTAACTGTATCCCTTTGTCTAATACTCAAAGTTTATCACATCTCCATATTTAAATATTCTACTAACTATAAGAATCCTACTATCTAACTCTCTCCCATTCTCAACCCGATACAACCTTAGTATACTTAAATTCTTCCCCAACCTGATTATATCCTCTACCTTACATGACTCTTGCACCCAGCACCCTAGCTACTCCACCATCACCCAACACTCACCACTCAAAAAAGTACTGCTTACCTACTGACTCTTCTAAATTCTTACTACTAAAACTGGATTAAACATAGTACCCACAAATGATGGAAATACCTCAGAAAAACAGGCTCCAACCTTGAAACTATGAAATATAGGAATGGTGAGGAGATAACAGAAATCACGAATACTGACCTACAAGAAATGCAAGAATGGGAGTTCCAAATCTTGATCTATAATATGATGAAAGGAATTTAAACAAGTCTAAAGGAGATGAAAGATTAATCAGAAACACTAAAAAAGAATAAGAAGGAGGTCTGGAATGAAATGAAAGAGTCAATAAATGAAATGAAGACAACAATAGAAAGAAATTCTGTAAAACTAGATGAAATGGAAAGTAGAATATCACTGTTAGAAGACAGTTCATCCAAAATAGAAAACACAGTCAACAGCATACAGAAGTCATTACAGCAACAAAACCTAAACATCCAACAATTATGCTACAACATGAAGCATACTAACTTATGGATAAAAGGCAGAGAGGACAGAGGTACAGACCAAGGGCATTCATAATCTCTTCAGAGAAATAATTTTGAGAATTTTCCAAATATGGAAAGAGACTTGGATCTTCATGTCCAGGAGACATACAGAACACCATTAAGACAAGATCAAAGAAGGATCTCCCCACACCACGTAATAGTAAAAATGGCCAACATAGAGGCCAAGGAAAGAATCTTATAAGCATTGAGAACAAAAGTATGGGTGACACATAGAGGCAAAATAATAAAAATCACCCCAGACTATACAACCCAAGTCATTAATGCCAGGAGAGACTGATATGATGCGATGTAGACCCTGGAAGAAAACAACTTCCAACCCAAACTGCTATATCCAGCAAAACTATTATTCAAAATTGATGGAGAAACAAGGTTTCAAGATAAACAGAATCTCAAAAAATTCAAGAATTCAAAGCCAATACTAGAGAAAATACTTAAAGAAATAAACGATAAAGAAGAAAAAGAAGCAGACTTCAGAACCAGAGAAGAAAAGAAGGCGATCAGTGGAGGTCTAAGTAAAGAAGAAATAACAGGCTACCAAACAGAAGACAGAACACAAAATGACATAAAACAAAATTCATATTTCAATAATAACTCTGAAGTCAAAGGGCTTAACTCACCAATCAAAAGACATAGAATGGCAATGTGGATTAAAAAAACATAATCCAAATATATGCTGTTTGCAAGAAACTCACCTTACAGCTAAAGACATTTACAGAATGAAAGTGAAAGTATGGAAAAAGATATACCGTGCTAATGGAGACCAAAAACGGGTAGGGGTAGCAACACTGATCTCCAACAAAACAGACTTTAAGCTAAAACACATCAGAAGAGACAAATTAAGGCACTTCCTTTTATTAAAAGGAACAATTCACCAAGAAGATATAATGATAGTAAATGTTTGTGCCCCAAATGTAGGTGCACCCACATTTGTAAAGCAAACCCTCCTGAACATCAAATCTCAAATAGACCCAAATACAATAATTGTGGGAGACTTTAACATACCTCCCACACATTTCACACTAAAGAAAACTATAAACCAAATGGACCTAATAGACATATACAGAATATTTCAACCAGGAACTACAGAATACACATTCTTCTCAGCAGCCCATGGAACATTCTTCAAAATAGATCACATCTTGGGACACAAAGCAAGAACCAACAAATTTAAAAGATGCAATATAATTCCTTCCTTCTTTTCAGACAATAATGGAATAAAAGTAGAAAACCCCCAAGAAACTATTTAAATACATGAATATTGAATGATACACTATTAATTAATGAATGTGTAAGACCAAAAATTAGGGGAGAAATAAAGAAATTTCTGGAAATAAATGAAAATAGAGACACAACATACCAAAATTTATGGGACACTTTGAAAGCAGTATTAAGAGATAAGTTTATAGCATTGAGTGCCCACATAAGAAGGACAGAGAATTGCCAAATAAACAACCTAATGACACAACTCAAGGACATAGAAAGACTGCAACAGTCTAATAGCAAAGTCAGCAGAAGGCAGGAAATTATTAGAATTAGAGATTAAATAAATGAAATAGAGAACAAAAACACAAATCAAAGAATCAACAAAACAAAAGGCTGGTTCTTTGAAAAGATTAATAGAATTGATAAACCCATGGCCAACCTAACTAAAAGAAAGAATCAACTAAAATTATTAAAATCAGAAATAAAAAAGGAGACATCACCACAGACAATTAAGAAATTCAAAGTTTATTAAAAACTATTAAAGTTTATTAGAAACTATTCTGAAAATTTATACTCAAATACACTAGAAAACATGAAAGAAAGTGATAGATTTCTAAGCACATATAACCTACCTAAACTGAACCAAGAGGACATAGCAAGCCTAAACCAACCAATAGCAAGCAATGAAATAGAAGTGGCAATAAAAATTCTACCATCAAATCCCAGGCCCTGATGGGTTTGTAGCTGAATTCTACAAAACCTTCAGCAAAGAACTAATACTAATACTTCACAACTTGTTCTGGTAAATTAAATGAGATTTGAATTCTCCCAAATTTCTTCTATGAGGCCAGTATCACATTAATCCCCAAACCAAAAAAAAAGATACCTCAAGAAAGGAAAACTACAGACCAATATCCCTAATGAACATAGGTGCAAAAATTCTAAATAAAATACTAGCTATACACATTCAAACCCATCTCAAGAATAGTATACCATGACCAATATCGTTTCATCCCAGAAAAACAAGGCCAGTTAAACATATGCAAATCGATACATGTTATTCACCACATAAATAGAACTGAGAATAAAAACCACATCATCATAGCAATAGATGCTTTTAAAGCATTCAACAAAATTCAACACCCATTTATGTTAAAAACACTCCAGAAAATTGGAATAGAAGGAACATATTTCAACATCATTAAGGCAATATACTGTAAACCCAAAGCCAACATTAGATTGAAGGGGGGAAAAACTGCAAAAATTTCCTCTAAAATCAGGAACAAAACAAGGATGCCCACTATCACCACTCCTTTTCAGTATAGTCCTTGAGACTCTTGCCACTGCAATAAGACAAGAAAAGGAAATCAAAGGAATTCAAATAGAGAGGAATTAAAATTATCCTTATTTCCAGATGACATGATCCTTTATTTAGAAGACCCAAAGAACTCAACCAAAAGACTTCTGGAACTGATTAACCAATTCAGTAAAGTTACAGGATACAAAATAAACCTAAAGAAATCAGTGGCTTATCTTTATTCCAACAATGAATCCACAATGAAAGAAATAAAGAACACAATTCCATTCACCATAACCTCAAAACCAATAAAATACCTAGGAATAAACCTATTCAAAGACATAAAAGACCTCTACAACAAAAACTATAAAACATTAAAGAAAGAAATTGAAGAAGACTTTGGAAGATGGAAAGATCTCCCATGTTCATGGATAGGTAGAATAAGTATCATCAAAATAACCATTCTGCGAAAAGTGATCTATAGATTCAATGAAATTTCCATTAAAATTCCAATGTCATTCTTCATAGACCTAGAAAAATTAATCATTAATTTTATATGGAGAAATAAAAGACCCAGAATAGCCAAAACAATTCTCAGCAATTAGAACCATGCAGGAGGCATCACAATCCCAGAATTCAAATTATACTATAGATCAATAGTAGTAAAAAAGCATGGTGTTGGCACAATAACAGGCATATTGACCAGTAGAACATAATGGAAGATACAGAAACAAATTCACACACCTACAGTCAATAAATCTTTGACAAAGGGGCCAAACTCATACTCTGAAGAAAGAACAGCCTTTTCAACAAATAGCATTGGTAGAACTGGCTATCCATTTGTAGAAAGATAGAACTAAATCCTTACCTCTCACTGTGCACAGGAATCAACTCAAGATGGATCAAAGACTTAGAAATCAGACCAGAGTCTGTGAAGTTTTTAGAGGAGGGCATAGGCGCAACACTACAACATATAGGCACAGGCAGTAACTTTCTCAACAGAATCTCCAAAGCTCAGGAAATTAAATAAATAATTAACAAGTGGGATGACATAAAACTAAAAAGTTTCTTCTCATTAAAGGAAACCATTAAGAACCTAAAGAGAAAGCCTACATCATGGGAGAAGAACTTTACCAGCCACCACTCTGATAGAGGGCTAATATCCAGAATATACAAAGAGCTCAAAAGACTCTACACTAGCAAAACAAACAACCCAATCAAGAAATGGGCAACTGAACTGAATAGATACTTTACAAAAGAATAGATAAAAATGGCCAATAGATACATGAAAAGATGTTCTACATCATTTGCCATCAGAGAGATGCTAATCAAAACTATGTTGAGATTCCATCTAACCCCAGGCAGATTGGCAAGCATAAAGAAATCAAATAACAACAAATACTGACAAGGATGTGGGGAAAGAGGAACTCTTTTACACTCTTGGTGGGAGTGCAAACTAGTTCAGTCACTATGAAGATCGGTGTGGAGATCCAAAACGGAATAGATCTACCATATGATCCAATTCTACCACTCCTGGGTATTTTTCCAAAGGGGCTGAAATCAGATAACTATAGTAACATATGCATACCTATGTTCATAGCAGGACTATTTGTAATAGCCAAAATATGGAAGCAACGACAGTCCCCATCAACAGAAGAATGGATTTCAAAATTATGGGAAATAAACACAATGGAATTCTATTCAGCTACAAAGAAGAACAAAATCATGGCATTCTCATGAAGATGGAGTCCTGGAGAACATTATGTTTAATGAGATCAGCCAAGCACAGACAGAAAAGGGACATATATTTCCTCTAATATGCCCAAACTAGGGAGAATTGGGGATACTAGAGGGACTCCAGATAAGGGAAGGGAAATCTCAGCAAAGTTTGAATGGAAGGATAAGAGACGTGGAAGGCTGAACTTGATTAATGGAGGAACTACATCTGAACATGTGTAAAAGAATGAATATAGCATAGATATCCTGGACACTCATTTTTGGGAGGGGGGGAGGGAAAACAGGGGTTGGGGGGGAGAGGGCACCTAGCACAGTTTAAATGTATACTACTCATTTTCAATAAAAAAAATAATAAATCCTGAAAAGGATGTAGTGATATAGGAACTTTTATACACTGTTGGTGAGACTTTAAAGTAGTACAACCATAACTCAGGTGTCTGAAAATAGAGTAACGGATAAAAAAATGTTATATATTGCATATATTCCCAGTGGAATTGCCTTCAGATGTAAAGAATAAAATTATACCATTTTCGGAAAATTAGATGGAACTAGAGAGTATATTGTACTAAATAAAATCAGTGAAGGATTATAGACTTTCACTCATATATGGATATATATATATATATATATATATATATATATATAGAGAGAGAGAGAGAGAGAGAGAGAGAGGGAAAGTAGGGGAAGAAAATTAGAGGAGTAATGTATAGGGGCAAAGGATTAAGTAAGGAAACATTTCATGTAATGTTTTGGCAATACACAAATGTATTACTTCTGGTTTTGTTAACACCTATGGGGGGAGGGAGAATGGGGTTAGAAGGTGGATTGTGGAAAAAAAAAATACCAAGGCTTGTGTGCATATATATTTGCATCACATTGTGCCTCACTATGATGTATAACTGCAATAAACAAGTAATAATATAAAATAGTAAATTAGACATAAAAGAGATGACTATAAAACCAGAGTGGGGTCGGGCATGGTGGTGCATGCTTGTAATCCCCACACTTGGGAGGTGGAGACAGGAGGATCGCGCAGGTTCAAAGCCAGCTGCGCTGTCTTAAGAGACCCTGTTTCCAAATAAAAATATAAAAAAATAGGTCTGGGAGTGTAGCCCGGAGGTAGAAGGGCTTCCAGAAACCGCAGTACCACCAAAAAAATAATAATAATAAATAAAACCAGAGTGGAAATAACTACAATAGGAAATAAAAACACTGAAAATTTAAAGAAACCAAGATTTTCACTTTTATTCCTAATAACAGAGCTTCAGAACAAAAATACAGATACGGAAAATAAAGCTGGCTCTACTATAAGAATAATTTTTTGCAAATCACCAAATACAGTGAAAGTAGAAGAAAAATAATTGTAAAAAATAGATTTTTATAAATCAAGGATACAATAATCTGCTGGGCATGGTAGCACATGCCTGAATCACAGTACTTAGGAGGCTGAAACAGACTGTATTTTGATTGTTTTTTTTTTTTAAGATTACAAGTTCAAGGCCAGATTCAGCAATTTAGCAAGATTTGCAGCAGCAACCTAGGGATACAAAACAAACAAAAACTTTAAATAAATGACTGGGAGTGTATCTTGGTGAGAGAACACTGGGTTTAATCCCCAGTGACTGACTCTCTCTCTCTCTCTCTCTCTCTCTCTCTCTCTCTCTCTCTCTCTCTTGCACGCACACACGCACACACACACATGCACACACACACAATATAGTAATTAACAAATGGTAAATTAATTAAATTCAACAAAGGCAAAAGTTTATTCTGTTGCCTGAGCAGACATAGATTATGAAAAAAACAATCAAAATACAGCCTGTCATATCAAGAACATTTATTGCAATTTTGACTGATACAAGCTCTTTATTCATTTATACTCCATACAAACTTTATACAACTCATATCTTGGCCACAGAGAGGAGAGAGAGAAAGAGAGGGAGAGGGAGAGGGAGAAGGAAAGAGAGAGAGAGAGAGAGAGAGAGAGACAGAGAGAGAGACAGACAGAGAGAGAGAGAGAGAGAGAGAGAGAGAGAGAGAGAGAGAGAGGACAGAAGAGAGAGAAGGGACAAGGGAGAAGAGAGAAGAGAGAAGAGAGACGAGAGACGAGAGAGAAATGTTACTACATTACCACAACCTGGAAAGCAGATTGGGCAGTTAACTTCCCATGAGCTCAGCTGGCTGTGCTAGGGTCTCAAGTCTGGGTCAATTGTTTGTCTCATCTGGTTTTCAGACCTGATCTTAAGCAGTTGTTATGAGCAACAGGCCTCAAAATTCCAAGACCAGTAAGTCATGTCATACACAATTTGAGTCTTTCCATAATATCATGTTTATTCAACACCCAAGGTTTTTGTATGCAGGAAATCATTACTAAATTGTATATATATGATTAAGCTAGTATTGGATGCTAGGAAGCTGCTTTCCCCAAAACCAATTAACTCTGAATGAGCATCAAACAGTATACTTCACACTAACAAATCTAACAATTTATGTCAGACAAGTATATTAAAAATATACAAATCCTAAAACTAAGAGCACTTCAAACACTTAACAAATAATAAGTTAAAAACAAGCAGGGGGAGGTAGATAATGAACTAAGTCCAGGAATGGAAGAGGAGCTTTTGAAGATGATCTGAGCACTGAGAAAGCTAGAGTCTCACTGATTCTCAGTCAACAAAGAACAGGGCAGAAGCAAGTCACTGGATGGGAGTAATATACACAGTAAACTCATTGTGGCATAAGCTATTCTCAGAACGTTAGGTGTTAAAACAGCTGTTCTTTTATAGGCTTCCTATAGATTTCTGTAAGTGCTGTAAAACACCTTTAGCAGACTAATGGAACCTTGCCAGACACTTGTCATTTAAAAAAATATATTGATGACATAAGTCCATCAGACCAAGAAACAGGTTTATAAGCCAAGGTTCAGTTATCAATAGCAGCACAGATATGTTGGTCTGAGTCATAAGTTGTTGGCATGTCAAAACAAGTTGCTTGATGGGTTTCTGAGGTTGTTTATAGCCCATACTTTATACAATTTACATGTACAAACAAGTTGCTATGATCTCCTGAAGTTGTTTATGGCCCATATTTTACACACCAGTGCTCAACAAGAACTGAGAAATTGCCCGACAGCAACCAGCGTAACTAGCCAGGTAAGTGTTCAGTCTTATCAGTACACAGAATGGCAAGGTGACAAGACTCCTTGGAAGAAAAACTGTGGGATTTTGTTTTCAGGTCCTGACAATTATAGTTCTCAGGTTGCTAGGGATTCAGTATGGTTGTTGATGTGCTCCTGGTCAGCAGGTATCACACCTGTTTATCTCCAGTTCTAAGAAATTCTTAGGAGTGGGAGTGCTTGATTTATATATTTATTCATTTATATATTCATACACACACACACACACACACAAATCTTGGTCAAATCATTATCCTAAGTTCAGGATAAGAAAAATTATTGCTATTTTCTAAGTTAGCATTATATACATTTTTCAACAAGGTAAAGTAATACAAATTTTTTATGAAATCAGTACACTTAATGCATCTTGAAAACTCAAACTAACACTTTATTTATTTACTTACTTACTTACTTACTTACTTACTTACTTACTTATTTATTTTTCAGGTCTAGGGATGGAACCCAGGGGCATTCAACCTTCGAGCTACACTCCCTGCCCTATTTTTGTATTCTTTATTTTGAAAATGGGTCTCACAAAGTTGCGGAGGGCCTCACTAAGTAACTGAGGCTGTCCGTGAACTGTGATCCTCCAGTCTCAACCTCCCAAATGCTGACATTACAAGTGTGTGCCACCACGCCTGGCTACTATATTTTAAAATATCAATAAATTAATATGCATATGAGACTGCCTTTTTTCAATGTTGTTAGAGATTGCTTAAGAATTATCTAGTTTAAGCCTTATGTAGCTTAAATACACTGAAATAATATTTTTTCAGTTTTTAAATAATGTTTTTAAACACATAATTACCTACATATTACAGTTTAATCACTCTTGCATGAGTAATTTTATGAATGAATCTGTTTGTTGAAGCTAAAATAAGTTAAATTACACTCAATTATTTAAACACATGAATTTAGTCCATTTAACTCACTGAAAACTGCATATGACTCTAGAGATGGCTTATGGTTCATTGTCAATAAATATTCATTGAGCTATTGACAAATAAAACAGAAAACAAAGCCTAACTTTTGTTTCTTTGTTTAGTGTTGATAATCAAATCCAGGAACTTAGGCTTGCTAGGTAAGCACTCCTCCATTGAGCTATAACCTCAGCCCAAGCCCCCCCACAATTTTTAAATTTAAACTTTAGTATATATTTTATATGCACTAAACAAATAGTTTGGTTTTTAAAAGTTTTTGTGATTTCTATAGGAGAGATACATTTCTAAAATTTTCTAAAATTCCTAAAGTCTAGAGAAGATAATGAATATTATTTACAATATTTGTATTTTAACATACTGCTCCTAAAAATAAAAGGCAGAATATTTTGAGCATATGAGAGCAATTTTTATTAAATTATTTTTCCATTAATATATAATACTCTAGAACCACTAGAGGGCAGTCTTTACATTGTAGTGAAACAAGAATTTACTCATATCTGTTGTAAGAGCGCATATAAGAAGTGTTTACAATGACTAATTTGGGAGTAGAAATGTAACCCCAGTATAATTTTTTTTTTACTTTAAGAGATAAGTTGACTGAAAATCATATGGTATATATACTACATATTTCTTAATTTAACTATTCAATTACAGTAATTAAATAAACAGAGTAGAATTATATATCCTATACACAGTCTCATAAAATTGTAACCAATAATAAGCAAACATATAGTGATTATTTTTAAATTAAGTTACTAATTTAACTTATCTGTGTATTACTGAAACCCTGACCCCAGAATAAGTCAAAAAGGATTTAGCCTAAAACTGTAGGAGCTGAAGCTCTGTCAAAAATATCTGTATATAGCACAGAGATGTATTTGTCATCACAAAAGTACTTGAAAATGTTAATTCATTGATAAATTGCATATTTTTTATTTATAAATAACAGTTGTGTCTTCTGTATGGCATAAATTCCAATTTTCACTTTGAAAATATTGAATATCATTTAACAGTCAAAATAGTATTTGCACAGTTATATATATATATATATTTACCTACATTAACATATACTCTATTGTTTTGTCTCAGTCCTTGAGTATGATCTAATGCTCAGAAAAAGGTCAACCATTAGACAAATACATAAAATTAGTAATACAGATTGAACATTTAGGTATTTATTTATTTGCATGTAATATATATTGGTGCATTACAGTATCACATCACAATGCAGTTCGTAGTGATAGAGGCTTGCATGCACACAGAACTTGGTGGGCTTTTCTCCAGTTCACTCACAAGTTCCTCCCACTTCCTCATATATAATATTGAGACTGCCATTGGTATTCTCACATTTTCACATATCAGTGTTTCTTTCATTAGTTCCACCTTCTCCCATCTCTCCCCAGAACAATCTCCCTCCCTTCACTAGAGTCTGTCCTCCACTATCTGAAGTTTCTCTTATATCTCAATTACTCCCCAGCTTCTGCATACCTGAGAAAACATATAACACTTTGCTTTCTGTGACTGGCCAATCTCACTTAATATTTTCTAGATCCATCCATTTTTCTGCGAATGATAACTTCTTTATTTCTGAGTAGAATTCCATTGTGTATATATCCCATAAATTTGTGATCCATTCATCTGTTGATGAACACTTGGATTGGTTCCACAATTTGACTACTGTGCTGCTATAAATATGGTTATGCATAAATTACTATGTATTTGTGTCAGCATTCTTATACCTATAACCTAAAAATTGACCACATAACTTAGAGAAAAGATTTATTTTTTTACCATTTCAGGTTCAGTTTGTGGGAGGCCTGGGATAGTGGATCCCAGCACAGGGGCTGTGGTCCTCACACCATGGAGGCTAGAAGCAAGAGAGAAAGCAAGGGTAGGAGGAGCCATAGACATTTCCTCAAGGCCACATCCACAGGAACTACTCTCCAGCCATACCCTAGTGACTTACCAGTGCCAGCCAGGTAAATTCATTGCAATGGATTTATTCACTGCTGGAATTACAAAACTCAGGACTCATTACATCAACCCTGAATATTAATAAATGAGTTCTTTAGGAAGCATTTATTATCTAACTATAGCACCATAATATTTCTATTTCAGTCCCTTTGAAAAAATATCCAGGAGTAATATAACTTTACCATATGGTGAATCCATTTACAGTTTCCTGAGGAATCTCACAAGATTCTCTATAATGACTGTACTAATTGACAATCCCACCAACCGTGTATGAGTTCCCATTTTTCCACATCCTCACCAGTATTTATTTTTATTTAACATTTTGATGATTACCTTTCTAATTGGGGTTAGATAGAATCTCAGCATAGTATTATTTGTATTTCCCTTATTGTTAATTATGATAAACATTTATCCAAGTATGTATTGGCCATTTGTATTTCTTCTTTTGCAAAGTGTCTACTACTAGTTCAATTGTCCATTTTTTGATTGAGTTATTTGATTTTGTAGTAAAAAGTCTTTTAAGGACCTTTTATATTCTAGATATTAGTCCACTATCAAAGGAATAGCTGGTATAGATCTTCTGTTCTGTAGGCTTTCTCTTGATATTTTCCTTTGATGAACAAAAGCTTTTTATTCTAATACCATCCCATTTATTAATTCTTGTTTTATATTTCCTGGGATTTGGGGGGTACTTTTGAGAAAGTTTCTACCTGTGCCTATGTTACAGTTTTGAACCTATGTCTTGCTCTAGTAAATTCAAAGTCTCTGGTTTAATTTCTCCGTCTTTTGATCTTCAGTTGACTCTTGTGCAGGGTATGAGGTAAGAATTTAATTCAACTTTTCTACAAATGGACAAGTAGTTTCAAGTAGTTTCAATGTCATTTTATGAAAAGACTCTCTTTTCTCTAAAATAAGGTGTTTGGAAACTTTGTAAAAAATCAATTGGTTATAAAGCTGTAGTTTTATTTCTGTATCTCCTATTCTGTTTCACTGATCTCTGTTTTTTTTGTTTTTGTTTTTGTTTTTTGTTTTTTGCTAGCAGCATTCTGTTTTTATTACTATAGCTCTGTTGTATAATTTGAGAACAGGTCTTATGAGACCTTATTGCATTGTTCTTTTAATTTTTATTATTATTAATTTTTTTGGTGGAACTGGGGTTCCTGGAAACACTTCTTCTTCCAGGCTACACTCCCAGACCTACTTTTTTTAATATTTTTATTTGGAAACAGGGTCTCCTAAATCAGCGCGTCTGGCTTCAAACCTGTGCGATCCTCCTGTCTCTGCCTCCCAAGCGCAGAGATTACAAGCGTGTGTCTCCATGCCCGGCTTGCATTGTTCTTATTCCAGAGAATTACTTTGGCCCATCTAGGTCTTTTGTTTTTTCATATGAAATATGAGATTTTTCTAGCTCTAGAAGAATGTCATTCTAATATAATGACATTCACATTTTGATAAGGATTGCATTGACTATAAATCACTTTTTCAGAGTGGCCTTTTTGATAATTATTTTGTCCACCCAAGAACATGAGAAATTTTTTATCTTCTAAAACATTATTTAATTTCATTTACTATTTTATAATTTTTATTATACATCCTTTATCTCCTTGGTTAAACGTATTCCAAACTATTTTGAAGTTATTGTGAATTGAATTATTTTCTGAATTTATTTTTCAGCAGATTCATGGATAAAATATTGAAAAGCTACTAATTTTTTTAGATTGATGTTGTATTCCAGTACTTGGCTGAATTTGATGATCATCTCAATAAGTCTTTTAGTTGAGTTTTTGGGTCTTCTAAGTATATGATCAAGACATCTGCAAAGAGAGATAATTTAGTTCTTTATCTATTTGTATTTCTTAGATTTACTTCTCTTCCCTTATTGTTCAGGCTAGAGTCTCAAGTACTATATTTTTTAAAAAGTGATGATACTGGGATTCTTTTCTTATTCATGATTTTAAAGGGAATTCTCAGTATTTTTCCATGAAGTATGATGTTGGCCTTGGGTTCATTGTATATTACCTATATAAGATTAAAGTTTCTTCTATTTTTATTTTCTCCAGTTTTTTTAAACATATATAGGTATTGGATTTTCTCAAATGATTTTTCAGCATCTATTTAGATTATTATGTGATTTATCTCTCTAGTTCTATCTATGTGGTGCATGGCATATATTAACTTGCATATGTTGAGCCATCTTTTTATATTTCAAGGAATAATTTTTTGAGTATTAGGTTTATTTAGTTCTTCTATAAAATTTTTGTAGAATTCATCTGGAAATCTGTCTGGGTGGACTTTCCTTTGATTAAAGTTTTATTACTCTTTCTGTCTCTTTGCTTGCTATTGTTCAGCTTATTTTTCCTATATCTTCCTGATTCACTTTAGGTAGGTTTTACGTGTCTAAAAATCTATTGATTTCTTCTATGTTGGCCTTTTTTATTGCAGTATAAAATTTCAAAATAGTTTCTGATGGTCCTATATATTTCTCTTCTGTCTGTTGTGATGTCTCCTCTTTAATTTCTTATTTTAATAATCTGTGTAGATTTTCTATTTCCTTTGGTTAAGTTTGTTAAGACTTCACAAATCTTGTTGAGCTTTTCAAAGAAACATCTTTGGCTGATTTTTTAAATTTCTCATTTTATTGATTTCTGCTCAATTTTAATTATTTCCTGCCTTCTTGTTGAACCCAAACATCACTAGGCAATATATTATAAATTTCTAAGACTGAAGCATGGTTAGTTGAGCTATTTTACCCCACAGACACTGTAGTGGTGCTCCTGTAGTGGTCACTAGAGACCAAGCAGGAGTGTTTCTAGGGACCATTTGCTAATTTGTATTTTATTGGATCAATAACAAACAGGTATATCAATACAGGGTGAGGTTTCATCTACATTTCCTGAGCAAGATGTTCTGTGTTACCCTTCATGTGGCTAAGACTGGGCAGCACCATCTTGGGCCCCAAGTGGTTAGAACTGGGTGGTGCCATCTTGTGCCCCAGAGGACTAGGACTGGGTGGTGGCACCACATTGCTGGACTTAGCTGCCTTATCTTGTAATCTTAACTGCAAGGAGAGACCCTGCTTTGCTTATCTCAAAGGGGTGAAGAGAGCTTTATTCTTCTATCTTGTTCCTAGGCTTTTTGCCAAGAGCTGTCTTCAAGGACACAGCCAGGGTCCTGCCTCAGGAATGGTTCATAAATTCACAGACCTGGCAGGTTTTATCATTGCCCAGCAAGTACCTTCAGCAATGCAGGTTACCACTGAGACGGTTTGTAAAGTAATGGTTTTGACAAGCCCCAATCAGGTCTCTGCAGGAAGTATCTGTAGTTTCTCAGTGCCCACAGATTCAGGTGAAGCCACTGAAGTTTTCTGGGTGATTTGGCTCTTTAGTCTGGAGGTTCACAATGGTGTGAACTAGGCAGAATGAAGCCATTGAGGTCACTGCGGAAAAGGACTGACATTTCTTGGTCTTCTGAATTCAATTGCAGCTATAGGAATTCACTGTGCAATTTGACTGGGAGTTTTGGGAAGTATTATCTAGAAGTTTTTGAGTGTGAAGAGAAGGATGTGATGTTTTTGGTGTTGGTTCTTTGCAATCATTTGCCCAACAAGATTTAGCTACTTCTTTGCTGGAATTGGCTTCTGGGAGCCCAGGTTCCAGCAGCCACCAGCTCCCACATGGACTCGGGAATATGGTGCCCATCTCCACTCATCTCTCACCAAATGAAATGTAAAATGCATTATTTTTCTTTGTTTTTAAATTTATTTCTTCATCTACTTTCTGTGCTGCCTCCAATTAAACAATGCTTCTACTTTCTTTCTTCTGTTGCAGTCTGACTGCTTTTCTTTTCTTGCCAAGACTCAGTCTTCTTCCTGGTTTCATTCTGATTCTCTGAACAATTAAAACATACTGCCTTCTTCTATTCCACCATCTTTAATCTTTGCACTTAACATTTTATATTAAAACCTTGCTCAGAATGACATAGTTGGCAAGTGGTTGATCCAGAATTACTACTGGTACCTGACATCTTTTACAAGTAATTCTCCAAAATCCAAATAGCTACTAACAAAAAAGTTCTGGGCATTTGAATGATTAGATTTAAAGATCATCTTAAGACTATGGAGTGGCCCAGCTTCAATCAAGTTACAATTTAACATTCTGAATGATTACCACTTTTAGCCTTTTTGGTATCTTCAAATATATCAAATCCTCATATAATCCTAAATATAGTATAGTTTTCTTAAATGTATTTGTGTTAAATGAGCCAGAAAATAGATTTATATTCAAGGTCATCGATTATTTGAAGCAAATCATTTTGTCTTCTTTTAACTAAGATTAAATACTCATGACCTACTATTGTCTACATTCAAGGCCCCAGATAAAGGCTTCCTTGAATTTCTGTCCTGGGCAATTTGACTTTTTTTGTTTTTGTTTTTGTTTTTGTTTTTGTTTTTGGTGGTACTGGGGTTCCTGGAAACTCTTCTCCGGGCTACACTTCCAGACCTATTTTATATTTTTATTTGGAAACAGGGTCTCTTAAGCCAGCAAGGCTGGCATTGAACCAGCGCGATCCTCCTGTCTCCGCCTCCCAAGCGCGGGGATTACAAGCATGCGATAACACGCCTGGCTGCAATTTGACTTTTCATATGCTCTGCCAAGTGACAGAGTCGCTTTCTTCAACCTCCAGGAAATGTATGGATTGTGGCATACTTTAGCCCAACAATGAAGCAGAAGTGATAGAATGTCAGTTCAGAACAGAGCCACAAGCCATGTAAAGAAGCATCTCCTGCACAGTTGGATTCCCACCCTGATTCTTGTTAGTACCTGTGAACAACTTGTGAAGAATGAGACAAGTGGAAGAGGAACAGCATCACTGACAAAAGCCCCCAAACAGAACTGCCAGAGCTGCTCCTCAAACCACTGTGGAATCATCAGCAAATTTAGTGTATACTGTAGTGAATGGCAGAATCATGGTCCTTAAATCTATTTATATCAATCTATCTTGTTTTTTCTCCAGAATGAATTATGTGACTTATATTTTCTATAATGTTATAATGTTTCTTCCTTCTGGCAACCTAACAACAGTCAACTCCAACCTTGTCTAGTTAATACCTACCAAATGTCAGTAATGACTCCCTTTCCTAGCCCAAGAGTAAGACTTTTAAAACGCATATCTATGTTCATAGCTGCACAATTCACCACTGCCAAACTATGGAACCAGCCAAATTGTCCATCAACAGATGAGTGTATTACAAAACTGTGGGATACATACACAATGGAATTTTACTTAGCCATTAAAAAACAACAATAATTACATCATTTTCAGGGAAATGGATGGAACTGGAGGACATTATGCTAAGGAAGAATAGTCACTCACAAAAAATAAGAAATCAGATGTTTTCCCTAATATCTGAAAGCTAAGGATAAATGGCAGGAAGAAAGATGTGTGCATGCATGTCTACACAAGTTTTTTATCCCAATATGATGTACGAATACAATGCACCAATAAATTTTAAAAAATAGAGCAAAAATTCCACATCAAAAATGTGATCTAGCAGCATGGAAAAGTGATATTCTTCTTACCTATATTCTCTTCTATATTAAATATTAAATGGCACCACATTCACATTTAAGTAATTTAGCCTTTCTCCTTATGGACATAAACCCATAGATGTGCTATACAAACACCACCTCTATAGTCTATAATTAAATGTTATGTCAACTGAGGGGGATATTTTTAGCTATTGAAGCAGAGATATGAGTGATAGCAGTGACATACAATGATCATTATCTAAATGTATTTGATAGGGTTTAACATAATTAATTTCTGTTTAGTTGTAACATTAAATAATAAAAATTAATTATTAAAGAGATTTTTCTTAGAACTAGTATATTTTACAAGTTTCTTTTGTTCTGTTATGTACAATTTATGTTTGAAGAGAATAAACATAAATTAGTTGGACTTTTAAAAGCTATATTTGATACAGTGAAATATACAATTTTCATGATGATACCAAGAATTAGGAAGAAATGGCTACATTTGTCTTAAATTTTAAGAATGCTTAGATATTTTAGAATTTCCTGGAAAATTCTGCTATTTTTGTCCATCTCTGAGAGTCTTAGATGTTGGTTTCAGAGGACAGCTGTGCTTGGGTGCATCCTTGAACTTCCCCAAACAGCCTGCCTCAAAGGCTAAAAACCAAAACCCCAGGAATAACCCAGTCTTACATGTTTAGCCATAGCCCTTATTTACCACCATTTAACAGTTTACTTTTGTCTATTAATTTATAAAATTGGTGATGAAGTTCTTAGGAAAGTTTAAAAGGGTTAAAAATTAATAATATACTCAGTGCGATTCTATCTCACCTATGTAAATAATATTTTTAACATTGTCTGTCTTTTCTCTAAGAGAAATTAACCATCTCTAATGCAAATAAATCAACTAAATTATTATGTATATTTAAATATATATCTTTTAGCCAGGCTTGGTGGCGCATGCTTGTAATCCCCGCGCTTGGGAGGCGGGGACAGGAGGATCGCACAGGTTCGAAGCCAGTCTCAGCTACTGAGTGAGGCTCTCAAGCAACTTAGTGAGACCCTGTTTCCAAATAAAATATAAAATAGGTATGGGAGCATAGCCCAGAGGTAGAAAGCCTCTGGGTTCCACCCCAGTACCACCAAAAAAAGAATATATATATAATATATAAAATATATAAAATATAGTCTTTTGCAACTGCTTGATACTCATTCACTAGACACAGAAGCATTTTTTTAAACAAAGGGATGAATCATGATTATGTAATGGATATTATTTATTTTATTTATTTATTTTTTTAAATTTATTTTTATTGGTGCATTGTAATCATACATCACATTGGAATATAAGACTTGAGAGGATATACAAGCACACCTCATCCAATTAGCCCTCATCCAGTCCCCATCCCATTGCCTCCCCCTCCCTCGATCCCATGCTTGTTTGGTGATTAACTTTGATATATATGTTTATGTACCTCCTGCTTTTTAAAGAGGCTCCATCCTCCCCTATTCCATACCCTCTGATTGGTCACCTTAATTGCTTCACTATAGGGCCCTTTCTATAGCTCGACCACTTCCTGTTGCCCGTTTCCTCCTAGTTATTTCTGATTAGGGGAAGCATCTGGTTTTAATTTTCTGCGATATTTCTCGACAGAGAAGCATTTTGAACAAATCAAAGTAGCCATATATGAATAGACAGCTCATTCTCTGAAGCTACTCACTACTAAAAGAAACTTTCAAGTAACAAACAAGCTAATTTTATTTGTGTTCATTGCAAGACACTGAAATACCAGAAAAATGTCACAAATTTAATGGTTAAAAGAATCTGACATACTCCAATTATTTTTCCTCTAAAACATACATGCTGGTACATTATATTGTGAAAGAGATGAAGCCCCCCATTATTTTTTGACAACACAAAATCACCAATTACAGAGAATTCTTATTGTTTTTGGTTTTTTATTATTTATATTATTTTAATAACATCAAATAGGTCAATGTGTACAAAACCAGAAATTTACAATTAAGCTTTAGAAAGTAATTGAATATATTTGACCATAGTCTTTATTTTGGATTAACTGAGCAGCATGGATGCAATGAACCATCACATAAAAGGAAATAATTCCATTAGAGATTTAGTATAGCCCACAGGTAAGCCTATCTGTTTTTGATGAATTTCAGGGTTAAAGCTTTCTGTATTCATAACTTCTTAATGTATTTCAGGATGATTGTACAAGGTAACTGGTACTATTGTTTGGCTCTAGAATATGCCTTCCAAATATTGATGTATTAAATACTTAGTCCCCAGATTGGCATGTTGGAAGGTGGTGAAACTTTAACAGATAAGCCTGGTGCAGTCTTCTTTGGGCATGTATCCTTGAAGGGTGTGTGGGTCTCTGGTCCCTTCCTGTCTTTCTCTATTACCTCATGGCTCTGAGGAGAGTGGTTTTGCCCCACAGGAGTCCTTGTCATGATGTGCTGGTTTGTTTCAGATCCAGTAGCAATGAGACCAATTGATCATGAACTGGCTTGAACCCTCTAAAACTGTGATCCAAAGTAATCTTTATCAAAGTCCAGTGTATCAAGTGTTTATTATAGCTGCATAAAGTTGAATGACACAACTATTTACTACTTATTGTCAATAAAAAAATTTTAGTTGTTACTGGTTTCTACTACTGAGATATTGTTACTGGTTTCTACTTCTAGAGAACTGATACTTGATTACATGGATTATCTATAAATCCTTGTCTTATTATTATGTATGAAATTCATGTTTATTTCATCAATATACAATACATGTCTCTTTTTTATTTGCAGTTTTTATGACAATAAGAGGTATCTCTCTTACAAGGGACTCAGGTAAAAGTAAAAGTAAAATTGACTCCCCAGAATTGATTTGCCTTTCCAGTTTAGCAATAATTTTGTAGTGTCTAAAAGACTTAGAGGGATTTTCAAAAATTCTTTACAGAGTATCAAAAAAGTAGTGACTTTCTGAAATAGTATATTCATTTTAGCCTTTATAATAAAAGGAAACACAGATGTAAAACTGAGAGAGTGTAATTAGAGATATTATTGGTATTAATGGATTCAGAGGTTGAAGTTTATTAATAATATCACAAAATTTTTAATCATACTAAACATCATGAGAATTATCTACATTGATTATCATTGAACCTTTATGTTCACTAAATAAAATAACATGCAGCTTTCTTTTTAAAACTAGTACAATAAATAATTTTAACATGAAAAACTTATTTCTCATGAACATATTTCCTGAGAAATATATGATATTTATGTTATGTGTTTCTTTTCAGGGTCCCTCTCTGTAATTTTTGGGAAAATAAAGAGAACCTCTAGAATCATATAGTTCCAGTGTGGTGATAATGCTTCCCTTTAAAATATTCTATTCTTTTTATATATTTAGCTGATAAATGTGATTTAATATAATAATGTCTATGAAAATATAAGCCAGATAAATTCTTTATCTTTTAATACTTAATATTCAATAAGTATATATTTACCATTTTATGGTTGCCATTTTTATTTGAAAACATCTGTTATAAAAAGAGTAAATACTGAATTGCTTGCAATTCTCTTCTGTTTTTCTTTATTAAATCAGTCAAAAGGCTATGGCTTAAAGCAAATAAAGATCATCCCAAACAAATCAATTTGTAAACCTCATGGTTTTGACATGTTAATGGCAACTGCCTAAATCTAAATTTATCTGCATATGTTACTAAAATATATCTATTATTCAAGTAAATACATTAATTTCTGACTCATTCCTAAGCATTACCAGCCATCAGACAGTGATAAAAATTTTTATGTAAGTATGTTACTAGCTATAGAGAAGGCAGAGGCAAAATGGAAAAGAGAGTAGGCAGAAGGTATTTAGTGGCTCATAGTACACACACAAAAAAAGAAAACAAAAAAAAAATAGAAAGTCTCACCATGAATGGATAGATACTGACAAGAGATCTTAGACTTGGTGTTTATGCACTTGGAATTAGAAAGAAAGGCTCAAAAGATCAGGGAGACAGTCTTCAAAAGACAATGCTTCAGAAGAAGAAAGAAATAACATGAAAGAGGGAAGTATCCCTGGGAGAACAGACAATGAGACAAAAGATGTAAGCACATGTATATACAAGGCTCTTATCAAAAAATTGAAGGAAAGATAAAATCAAAAGAAGTCACCAGAAGCTGAAGATAGAAGGAACGGAGGAGGACTAGAAAGGTGGATCAACAGGTATAAAGTTACAATTAAATATGAGCAAGAAGTCAGAGTACTATAGAAAACAATAAATGTGCTTTTTAAAAAGTGGAGGAAATCATTTTGAATGCTTGACTATAAATAATTGACAAATGTTTAAGAAGACAGATATATCTAACTTGATTTAAACATTATACAATATATAATATATCAAAGCACCAGATTCTATACCATTGACATGTACTTTTATTATTTTTATATATCAGTTAAAAATAAATTTATTTTTTAAAAAGAGATAATAACTTAGCATCCTATGCTGAATAATTAAACTTCATTATAGCAATTAAATATGGCAGTGTTTAGTCAAGACCTAGGAAACATCTCAAGCCTTTATCTTCCTCCTATATACACACAAAAATTATTATTTTTTGTGAAGGGTTAATTTCATAGGTCAAATTGACTGGGCCCAGATGGTGCCTACAAATGACATAATTGTGGGTGAATAGAATTCCATTGTGTACATATACCATAGTTTTGTAATCCATTCATCTGTTGATGAACATTTTGGCTGGTTCCATAGTTTGGTAAGATCATTTACAGGGAAATGGATAAAACTGGAAAACATTATGCTAAGTGAGTTTAGTCAGTCACAAAAAATAAGAAATCAGATGCTCTCCCTCATATGCAGAAGCTAGTTAGAAAATGGGTCACAGGAAGAACTCTAGACAAAGAAGATACTATAAATGAGCAAATAAGGTGACCTAACTGAGGGGGTGGGAGGGAGAAAGAGGGAAATTCTCTAATGTACATGATGTACATTCACAAACATATCAAAGACAATCACTAAGCCAAACATGAGGAGGGATGGAGGAGGAAACTGGGCAGGGGTTGTATAAGGGTTGATTGGGTAATATGTATATGTATGCCTCTACCATCTTGTACTCCATTAAGATGTATGACTGTGCCAGGCATGGTGGTGCACGCTTGTAATCCCTATGCTTGGGAGGCAAAGACAAGAGGATTGCACAGGTTCGAAGCCAGCCTCGCTGGCTTAAGAGACCCCGTTTCCAAATAAAAAATATAAACTAGGTCTAGGAGTGTAGCCCGGAGGTAGAAGGGTTTCCAGGAACCCCAGTACCACAAAAAAAAATAAATAAAAGATGTATGACTACAATACACCAATAAAAAATAAAGAAAGTGCCTACATGAAATCTTATTTATGTGTATGCTATAAGAGTAGATCCATTTGAGATTAATATTTGCATTGGTGAACTAGGTTATCATCCTCCCCAGAGCAGTTGGGCATCACTCAACCTAATGGGAACCTGAATATGCAGAGGAAGGAGAAAGTCATTCTTTTTACTTTCTGCCTATCCACTTGGCTAGAGACATTGGTCTTTTACCCCTGGAATAATATTTACACTGAATCTCCTCCTGGTTTTCTCTAACTCAGACTAACCTTAAGGACAAGAAATGGGACAATATGAAAATGCAGGTAAAATATCCTTAAATAATATTGTAGATATTCAAAAACTCAAATAGAATACAAAACTCAAATGGCTAGAAAAAATGAACAAAACTTATCATATGTAATGTGAAGGGTAAACTAACTTAAGATAATAAAAAAGAATATTTTAAATCATGTGTTCTTGTACATTCTTACCTTCCTTAAGTACAGATAGACAAATGAAAGCTTCCTTTTCTTTCTCCCTCAGATGGTCTTTAACTATAATGATGGTAGACTTATATCAATCTTCCTTCACAAAGATTTTGCTAGATATCATTACCAACAAACTCAAACTCTTTTGTTAGTTTCTCTTCAGCAATATTGTGATTCAACAGTTGTTAATATCTCAAAAAAGAAAATACTAATTGATGTGCATCAAGAATTGTGCATTTGTTGACCATGGTGGCACATGCTTGTAATCCCAGTATTTAAAGGCTGAGATAGGAGAACTGAAGGTTAGAGACCACCAGGACACTCAGCAACTTGGTGAGACCCTGTTTCAAAATAAAAAATAAAATTGGGCTAGAAGTGTAGCTCAGAAATAGAATGCTCTGGATTTAATCCCCAGTAACACAAGAAAAAAAATAGAATAGTGAATCAGTCAGGCTAAGTGTCACATGCCTACAATTCCAATACTTTTAAGACTAAGAAAGGAAGGTTTCAGGTTTGAGGCCAGAGCATGATAATTTAGCAAGGCCTTGTTTAAAAATAAAATAAATAATAAAATAGAGCTAGGGTTGCAGCTCAGTGATAGTGTGTTCAATCTCCAGTACCACACCACAGGAAAAAAAAAAGATGATGCATAAGTAGATAAGTTTCTTTGAAAGCATTAGTAATGAACGCTTTTAATGACAAAACCATTAATACTATCCAAGAAGTAACCCTTTAACATTTCTGTTTTGTCCACAAAGCCTTATATCTTTCTCTCTTTGATTAATAATTCAGAAAAACTGTATTTGATAAATTAAATGTCTGGGATATTTCAACTTCATTATATATGAGTTCAGGTAAATATTTTGTCCCTGCCTTCACAATGCTTTCTAAGTCCAATTAGTGCCCAGTTCATTACCTAAATTCATGTCCAAATACTTTGAATATATTAAAGATCTACTATTATAAACTCTTAACATCCAACTTTTACTATTGAGAGCTAAATTTAATAATATCTGTCCTGTTTTTGTGTTGAGCATTTTGAGTCACTCTATCTGAGGCATGATTAGCTCCATCCCTCCTTTGCTGTTGTCAGAGGACTTCTACTTTTTGGTTCTGAAAAATGTATAAGGATTGGAACCAAACTTATAGTTGCTGAAAATATGATTGATGAGAATCAAAAGCATATTTCCTCAGCTTAAAGTTTATCTTCAATGAGAAATCTATACTCATTCCCATTCCCACCTGGATATTTAGTTTGAAAAGTTACCTGAAAAATTGTTGATGTATATTTACATTCCAGGCCAGAAATATCTAAAACTTATAGTAATATCAATGTGATCATTTGAAAATTGATAGGACAACAGTTCATCTTATCTATCTTATGATAGGAATATGAGCTGATCTTTTAAATAAAGAAGATTCCTTTCAGACACAATGATTCAATTTCAGTGTTTTTGAAAGCAAAAGAAAAATGGTTTATGTTTTCTTTGCAACTGGAAAATCACAAAGAGTTCAAAAAAATAGCAAAGTGACATCCAGGCAGCAGACTAATGGGTGCTTTGCAAGAGGGATAATTTGCTTCTATGGTTGTGAAATTAATACTGCAACAATAGGGCAGTAGGAAATAAAAATGCATCTGCTACAAAAATTATTTGCAAATGTATTTTTCTCACCTGATTTCTGAGAGGCAACAACAAAAATGATTACATGTTTGCGTATGGTTAAGTTTTCTAATTTTGAGAAAATTATACTCCCTGTTCATATCTTGGTAGAAAAAAAGTCCCAGAATAATAAGCATTAATGATGAATGCAGAGATGATGTTTTTCCTTAATGTGCACTTTAAGTAATATTTTTATGTGAAGTTCCACTGACCTCAAGCAAATACCACATAAAATATATGTAATTGAACAAATTATATATATAATTTATTATATGTTAATATTATATATTATATTATATATTATATTATATATCACATTTATTACAGATATATGTGTATGTATATATAAATATACACATATATATGAGAATATATATATATGTATATATATATATATATTCTCATTGAAATAAAGGGAAAGAAATAACACAAAAGCTGGGGGGGGGTCTCAGTAAGAAGATGTTAGGAATAATTCATAACAGGATTGCTGACTCCTATTGGCTTTTAGCTTGTGTTCTGTGATTCTGGGATAAAACTCAGGTAGCAAAGGTTTGCTTTGAATTGGACCCTATCAAGAACTAAAAAAATAATGCTATTCTAAAAGTTAAGAATAGAGTGAAATTTAAACTGGGATTAGTCTCTTCTGGCGGGGTTTTTCTTTCTGTCTCAGAAAAAAATAATATTGCTTCATTGAGAAGGCTTTTGAATTCTCCAAGTGATATGTTTAAGCAACTAAAAATGTCATAAAAATGATAATTTAACACTTTTCAATTATATATGTGCTTTACAAAATCTCATAACACTATTTTGGGCAGATTCACACAGAACTATACCTGTTGAAGATTGAAACTATATCCCTATTTCTCACCCTGTATAAAAATGAATTCAAGTACAGCAAAGACCTTAATTTAAGACTTCAAACTCTAAAACTATTAGAGGACAACATAGGAAAACCACTTCAAAATATAGACACAGGCAAAGATTTTTTAATAAATCTCCAATACCTCAAGGAATAAAAGCAAGAATCTGCAAATCAAAAGCTTTTTCACAAGAAAGGAAACAGCACAGAGAGAGACAGTCTACAGAATGGGAGAAAACGCTTGCCAGATATTCATCTGACAGAAGATTAACATCCAAAACATATATAAAGAATTCAACAATTCTAATATCAAAAAAACCAAAATCCAATAAAAATAGGAAGATCAGCTGAACAGAATCCTCAAAAGAATAACTGCAAATGGCCAATAAATATATGAAAAAGTTCTCTACATCTTTTGCTATCAAAAATGCAAATTAAAACAGTACCATGACTCCGTTTATTCCCAATTAGAAGGGATATTATAAAATAAACAAACGACAAAAAATTCTGTCAAGGATTTAGAAAAAAAGAAACTGTTATACCTTGTTAGTGGGAATGTAAACTAGTACAACCACTATAGAAAACAAGATGATGGTTCCTCTAGAACTAAAAATAAAGCTACCAAATGATACAACAATATCACTTCTTAGTATATATTAGAAGAAAATGGAGTCAACATACAAAATATCTGCATATCTAACTCTCTCTATATATATGTATTTTTAACACACACACACACACACACACACACACACACACACACACACACACGTAGGACTGTTAATAATAACCAAACTATGGAATCAGCCTACGTTCCGATCAAGAGATGAATAGATAAAGAAAATGCTATATATATATATATATATATATTAGAATATTACTGAATAAAGCATAAAATTATGTCACGTGTAGAAAAATGGAAGAAACCAGAGATTATCATGTTTAATAAAATAAACCAGATGCATAGTCGGGCGTGGTGGCGCACGCTTGTAATCCCCGCGCTTGGGAGGCGGAGACAGGAGGAGGATCGCGCAGGTTCCGCGCACGCTGGCTTAGGAGACCCTGTTTCCAAACAAAAATGTAAAAATAGGTCTGGGAGTGTAGCCCAAAGGTAGAAGGGCTTCCAGGAACCCCAGTACCACTAATAAATAAATAAATAAATAAATAAATAAATAAATAAAATAAACCCGATGCATAAAAATAAGTATTCCATATTTTTTTCTCATGTGTGGGAACTAAAAAAAGAGAAATATCAAGGTAACCTGAAAGTACAATGTCTCTTGGAAAAACAAAAGATTTTAGGGAGGGGGAGAGAGAAAAAGACAAGATTGGGTAATAAAGAGGGTAGATACAATTAAAACATGATATGTGCACTTATGGAAAGGTTGCCATATAGCCCATTAACTTGTAAAATGAATATGAGATAATATTTATAAAGAAAAAGAAAAATATTCTGGATGAAGGAAGATGATAGTTCCCAAAAACACTGAAATATACATATTTTTAAAGGCCCTGGAAGCCAGGTGTGGTGACTTATACCTGTGATCCCAGTATGAAGCTGACTGAAACAGGAGGAACACAGGTTTGAGGTCAGCCTCTCAACTTAACGGGACCCTGTTTCAAAATGAAAAATAAAAAGGGCTGAGGATGTAGGTTGGACATAGAATTTCCCTAGATTCAATCCCCAGAAACCTCCCTGCACACACACAAGAAATAATAAATATATAATAAACAATATGTACAATAAATAAAGAAGCATAATAAATGTATTATAAACAAATAAATTTATCATATAATAAATAGATAAACGTTATTTATTATATATAAGGAATAAATGCTCATTATAATAAACAAATATATTACACATGTAACAAATATTATAACAGGCCTCGGGTGCCAAGGGCCTGGCGGATGCTACTCAGTGAGTACTGTGTCACTGCCTCTGATGTTGCCACCAGCTGAACCAACACTCTTTGCTTCTTTCCCTCACACTCTAGACTGGTCCAGGTGAGCAGTCAAGCCCAGGTTGGGTGGTTGTGCCCAGGCTTCCATGTGGCACTGGCAGGTGAGCACTTGCACCTTCATTCTTAAGAGTCAGGCAAGCTCTGCTCCCCAACAGGCCACACACAATTTCTCTTCTATCAAGAATGGAAAATGGGGTGCCACTTACGAATAGCAACTGATAAATGGCAATTTTCCAGCCTAGAATATAAAAATGAGGCTGTTCATAGGTTAATGGAAAAACAGACATTTTGGAAGATAAAAGAGGCAGCAGTCTGCCTGTAATCTGTATGTAGCTCATTGGCAAATTCTCATTCTTTAGGGGTGGACTAACAAGAACAAGAGAGGATTTCAGCCCCTGTAAGAAGATAAAGTAAAAATTCTATAATGTAGATTTAAAACCCTGGTGGTAACATCTACAGTAGTTACTGATTAGAATGTTTGCCTCCCAATGATCGACAATCTATTCAGGTAAGGACAAAAATAGACTGGGATCTACACCAGCTCATCCTATTTTCGGTGCCAGCTCAGCAGGCACTCAGTGTTTTCCAGCTGTACTCTTGGCTCCTTTGGGCTCAGTGCTATAAGCCCTTCCCACCCACTCCTTGCTGCCAGCCCCAGGGACCCTTTGTGTCCCAGAAGAGTGTTCCTGTGACACCAACCCTGTTATTTCAGAACCCTGTTATTTCAGCTGGGAAAAAGTCTGCACCTCTCCATTGATGGCCCATGGAGCTATACAAAATCTTCATAGCCACCATCAAAGAGAAAAGAGTTTGCTGGCCATGGTAGTGTATGCCTGTGATCCCAGAACTTGGGAGGCTAAACTAGAAGGCATGCAAGTTCAAAGCCAGCCTCAGCAACTTGGCGAGACTTTCAACACCTTGATGAGATCCTGTTTCAAAATAAAAAAACAAAAACAAAATAGTTGGGGATGTAGCTCAGAGGTAGAGCATCCCTGAGATCAATCCCCAGTACCAACAAAACAAATAAGTAAATTTAAAATAAGAGGTTGATTAATGGAGGAACTACATCCAAATTTGTGTCAAAGTATGAATATAGCATGGTTAACTTATAGACACTCATTATTGAGAGGGGGGAAAAGGAACCGGGGTTGAGGGGAGATGGCACCAAGCACAGTCTAAATGTATACCATTTTTAATATGTTCCAAATATAAATAAAATAAAATAAAATAAAAAGAGAGAGGCTTAATTAATAAAATGCTGGTACTTTGTGGTGCTTAACTGCACTATTTCATTTATTCTTCTAGATTGACCAGAGATCTTGAACAGTAATGAATCTTTAGGGAAGATAAACAATTAGCCCAGCTATGGGTACTGAAGACAGGAGGAGCAAGGCAGGTGTAAGAGTAGACTAGAAATAGAAAATCACACAATATTCTTAAAAAAAAAAAACCTATCAGCAACAAAACCACCATCTCGCCACTGGGGTACAGGACTTCAGTTCCTCAACCTTATGAGAAGCGCATCATTAGTGAATAAATGCTACTTTTCCCTTTGAGTGGGAGAGATAATATCTCTCTTTTCCGAATCCAAGGGAAATTAAGAAGGAAATTATAGAAAAAAAGAGGTTTCCTCTAAAGTGGGAGGACTAGAATTTCACTCTCCATTGATATTTTTGTTTCGGCATTAGATTTGCTCCATTCTTGGTGGCAGAGCTAGCACACTGAAAGAGAGAATGGGGACAGCTGGTATGGTGGGGACCTGCCAGATAGGAAAAAAAGCATCCCAATCGCCACTAGTTCCCAGAGACAATGGAATATGGGTGCATCACGTTCACTTGGAAATAGAAGAAAGGAAGTAGCAAAAAAGGAGGTACATGTATCATAGCAGGTGTTGTGGTTTCATTCTGGGACTCGGGCTGGGGGAAGTCAGCCAGTTTCCTTAAGAATCCTAGGAGATTTTTATGGAAACAAGCCACTCATCAGTAGAGCACATCGGTGCTATCTCCATTTTATACCCAAATAAAACAAACTGCAATAGCAGTTAAAGTGAGCCAAGAATAGATGTTTGTCATTTTATCTATTTTTCTAAACTAAACAGGAGCTAATCTAGTCCACAAAAATCATGCTGTCAAGGAAAGTATGATGAGGAGCATGGTGTTGCAGAAGGTTATATTCTAAGAACAGAACTGAAGTTTGTTTTTTTTTTTTAACAAGCATAAAGAATGAGTTTACAGCCAGGAGTGGTGATGCACACTTGGAATCCCAGTACTAGGGAGGCTGAGACAGAAGGATTGTGCAGGTTCAAAGCCAGCCTCAGCTATTTAGTGATACTATGTTTCCAAACAAAATATAAAATAGATCTGGGAGTATTGTCTAGAGGTAGAATGCCCCTGGGTTCCATCCCCAGTATCACACACAAGAAATGAACGCACATGTAAGGAGTTGGAGCTGCGATGATGGGACACTAGTTACAGCTAGGAGAGATTTTAATGAACCCAAAGACTAAATGCACATTCTTGACTCCAGAAGAGCATACGTGCCATTCTGAATCTCTATCCTCTTTTTCTTTAGCAGACTTGTCAATGAGATATTTTCTATTATTTTTTAGGCTTTTTTCTGTCTTTATAATATCTTAAGATGTATTTTAAAAATAGCATTAGGTTCATGATAAATTAAGAGGAAAATACAGAGATTTTCCATATAATCCCTTTCACATACACATACATAGCTTTCTCCATAGTCAATGTCCTGCACCAGATTTTACTATCAGTTGACCTAAATTAACACAGTATCATCACCTACAGTTCATAGTTTACATGAGGATTCATTCATGGTGTTGTACATACTACTGGTATGGACAAATGATTAATGATCTTTTCTCACCATTATAATACCATACAGAGTAGTTTCGCTGCCCTAAAATTCCCCCATGGTTTGCCTATCATCTCTTATTCTCTCTCCTCAGATTTGACAGCCGCTGATCTTTGTACTATCTTTATAATTTTACCTTTCCCAGAATATCTTATTGTTAGAATCATATAACAAATGATTTTTTCAGATTAGCTTTTTTATGTAGTCTGAGCTATATCCTCAGAACTATTTATTAATTTATTCATTCATTCATTTAATTTTTGTGTAGTACTGAGGATTAAACCGACAGGCATTCTACCTCCAAGCTACACCTCCAGGTCTATTTTATTTTTATTTTAATATGGGCTCTCGCTAGATTGATGAGAATCTCATTACTTACTAAGGCTGCCTTCAAACTTGTGATCTTCCTGTCTCAGCCTCTCAAGTACTGGGATTATAGGCATGTGTCACACCTGATTCATTTTTTTTTTTTTTGAAGCAGGGTATGACTAAATTGTTGAGGCTGGCCTCAAACCTGTAATCCTCCTATCTCAGCCTTTCAAGTACTGAGATTACTTGCATGAGCCACCATGCCCAGCTAAGATTAGTTTAGTTTGCTTAGAAATATGCAATAAAATCCAGACATGGTGGCATATTTGGGATATGTCCCATTCTCTTTTTCAATGTGCTAGCTCTGTGCCCAAGATCCTAAATATACCATAATAAATAATAAAAAGACTAATAAGTTGAAAGCATGTCCACAATGCAACAATATTCAGAGGTAAAATATTAGAATCAAGACTTCTCTTTCATCAGTGGATAAATCCATTGAAAGAGTAATAAATTGAATAGATTTACTAATGGTGGGCAAATTAAGCAGGGGGGGCATGGCTGGAAGAGTTAGGTCACTGAGTTGTGTGGCCTTAGGAATTATACATGTACTCTGTCACTTTCTGTTGCTGTTTATGGTTCCTGCCACTGTTGTTATGATTCAGCTTCTCTCCACCATGCCCAGCTGCCAAAATGTTTACCCTAAAATTGCCCAACTATGGACTGCACCTCTGAAACCAGGAGCAAAACAGACTTTCCCTCCATTATGTTGTTCATGTTAGGTAGTTGGGTCAGTGTGGTGAAAATGTTGACTAAAATACACTGTAGCATATGACAGTAATCCCAGGGACTCTGAAGAGTCAGGTAGGGGGTTTCAAGTGAAGCTAGCCTGAGCAATCTAGTGGGACCATGTGTCCAAATAAAACATAAAAAAGTGTTGGGGATCTAGCTTCGTTATTGATTGTCCCTGGATTCTATCCCAGTGCTGCAAATAAATGCAATAAAATTTCTTTCATGTCTCCTCATTGCTTGAAATCTCCTTTCATTTTAGCACTGAATAATATTCTATTGTCTGGATGTATTACAGTTTATCCATTCAAATATGGAAGGACATTGTGGGTGATTTTTAAGCTTGACTTTTATATTAAATGAAGAAAAAAGAAAAAGAAAGCTACTTATTTGTATGGCATAGTGGAATGCAACTATCATCCTAGTACTTGAGAGGCTGGGACAGGAGAATTACAGATTCAAGAACAGCCTCAGCAATTTCGTAAGACCTCAGCAACTTAGTAAGACTCTGTTCCAAAATAATAAATAAATGAACAAATGAATGAATAAATAAATAAATAAATAAATAAAAAGGGCTGAGATGTAACTCTGCAATGAAAAGCTCCTGGGTTCAATCCGCAGTCCAAAAGAGAGACAGAGAGAGAGAAGAGACAAGATGAGAAGAGAAGATAAAAGAAGAGAAGAGAAAAGGAAAATAAACAGAAAAATAAACAGAAAATAAACAGAAAATAAACAGAAAAATATTGCTTATAAAAAACACGTGCAGGCCTGGCATGGTGGCACACACTTTTAATACCCATGCTTCAGAGGTGGAGCCAGGAGGATCGCACAGGTTCAAAGTCAGCCTCTCTGGTTTAAGAGACCCTGTTTCCAAATAAAATATAAAATAGGTCTGGGAGTGTAGCTGGAGGTATAAGGGTCCCATCCCCAGAACCACCAAATAAAATAAAATAAATAAAATAAAATAAAATCCCATGTGCAAGCCAGGCTTGGTGGCACACACTTGTAATCCCAGCATTTGGGAGGCTGAGACAGGAGGATGGTGGTTCACAGCAGGCCTCAGCTATTTAGTGAGGCCCTTTGCAACTCAGTAAGATGATGTTTCAAAATACAGAATGAAAAATAGGGCTGGGGGTGTAGCTCAGAGGTAGAATACCCCTGTGTTCCACCCCCTGTACCACACACACACACAAAAAAAAAAAAAATCACATGCAGGTTTTCGTGTGGACATGTTTTAACCTTCTTGGGTAAACACTAAGGAGACTGACTGTCAGGTTATATGATAAGAGTATATTCTATATAGTCTATTGTGTGTAAAACAGAGCTATACCCTTTGATATCCCACCAATAATAGTGAGGATTTCTGTGGCTCCACATCATTGCCATCATTCAGTATTGTCAGTGCTCTGGATTTGGGGTGTTCTGATAGGTTTTTAATGGTATTTATTGTCATTTCAATCTCTGTTCTCTTTATAATATACATGTGGACCATTTATCCATGTACTTATTTGATTTCTGTATCTGGTTTGGTGTTTGTGAAATTACTTTTTTTTTTCTTTTTTTTGGGGGGATGCACTAAAGATTTAATCCAGAGACAGTCTACTTTTTTTTTTTTTTTTTTTTTTGGTGGTACTGGGGTTCCTGGAAGCCCTTCTACCTCCAGGCTACACTCCCAGACCTATTTTATACTTTTTTATCTGGAAACAGGGTCTCTTAAACCAGCGCGGCTGGCCTCGAACCAGAACCAGCGCGATCCTCGAACCAGCGCGATCCTCCTGTCTCCGCCTCCCAAGCGCGGGGATTACAAGCGTGCGCCACACGCCTGACCTGAGACAGTCTACTTATGAGCTACACTCATAGCTCTTTATTATTTTTTTAAATCAGCCTCTTGAAAAGTTGCCTAGAGCTTGACTAAGTTGCCGCGTCTGGCTTTGAACCTGCAATCTTCCTGTTTCAGTTCCCCTAGTACTGGGATAACAGGAAGGCACCATCATGCCCAGCCTTTAGTTAATATTTATTTTGCTGTTTGTTTCATCATGGTTGGATTTTAAGAGTAATGTGTACATTTTGGATAACAGTAGCAGTTCTTTGTGAGATGTGTCTTTTGCAGGTTTTCTCCTATCTTTGACCACTTTTTCATTCTCTTAACAGTGTCTTCAGCATAGCAGACATTTAAAATTTTCTTTATAAACTTTTCTGAGTCATAAGTTTCATGACAGATCTGATAAGAATGTCCAGACTTCTTTTCAACTAAAGGTTCCTGTACACAAGCATATATGGAGATGTAACCCAGGGGGCATTCTTCCTCTGAGCTCTACTTCCAGCCCTATTTTTTTTTTATTCTTTATTTATTTATTTTTTTTGGTTTGTTTGTTTGTTTGTTTGTTTGTTTTGGTGGTACTGGGGTTCCTGGAAGCCCTTCTACCTCTGGGCTACACTCCCAGACCTTTTTTTTTTAATATTTTTATTTGGAAACAGGGTCTCTTAAGCCAGCCTGGCTGGCTTTTAACCTGTGCGATCCTCCTGTCTCCGCCTCCCAAGCGCAGGGATTACAAGCGTGTACCACCACGCCTAGCGTTTTATTCTTTATTTTGAGATAGGGTCTCACTGAGTCGCAAAGGGTCTTACTCCTGGATATTTTGCCTATTTCTCCCCCTGCTTCCTGTTAATTACTTAGATTATTCTTGGCCTTTCTATTTTCAGAAGTCTTCTGAGACCTCGGTCTCCAAAATAAATTGCCTTCCTTTCTTTGCTCTCAAAGAAACCTAGACAGACTTTTTATAATGTAATTGTAATTTCTCAGAACTTACAATCATTTTATAAACATCACAAAATTAGGGTCCAGTAGGTTCTGGAGTCAACCTGAGACTTGTGACAATGTGAACATATAATAAAAACTTCTGAAATTAATGATTTGAAGGATGAGCAAAGAAATATATCTTTTGCTATAATTTTACTTATATTCTTACATTTTAACTAAATCCTTCACTCCATTAGAAAATTCTAATGTTCTGTGCATTTGAAAAGGTTCTCAGTCTAGTCTCCGTCTCCTTTGATTGCCCTTCTCCCTGTGGTCAGCTTAGTGCAGGCTCATATGTATGCACATATTCAGTGAGATCTGTGGTCATTGTCATTTTCTGCTTTGACGTTTCTATGTCCTCTGCCTTGGTTCTAGTGATCTGTACTTTCCCTATTATCTGCTCATTTAATAATCAGCTACATTGACATAAAGTCTCTGACGTCCTGAATCTTTCTTACTTTGTAGCCCAACCATGTTTCATCCTTTCACACAAAAGGAGGAGCTTTCATATAAGCTTATCCAAGTCCTCCAGCATAACCTCACTTTGGATAAACCGTGCAGATATATGTTACTGTAGACAGTTGCTGACTGCTTTCTCATTGTTTTTCCTCTCCTTATTTCAACAGACAAACAATATACATTGACCTTCAGAAAATAACTATTTCTATTGTCAGAAATATATTTTGATGGGCCTTTCATTTCCTTTAGACTCAAAAGTGGAGTATTGCTTATTCAAATCAATTTTGTTTATTTCTTTCATTCCAGAGGATCAGCAGGCCCAGTATAGAGTAATACATAAAGAAAAGAAAAGATACTCATTTCTGTTTAGAAAGTACTGAAAAATATTTTTCTCTGTATTATTTCTTCAACACATAGCATAATGTGATGTAGAAAAGCTACCTTGTTTGGGCCACAGTGTGTTTTTATTCAAAGAAACTAGAATTTTTCTAGTTACAGAAGTAACTAGAATTGCTTAATTTTTTGGTTTAAGATTTACTTGTCGTGCCCAAATTTGAAAACTACTATTTAGTATTTAATTTTATTTCTGTTTTTTATTATTTCTGTGTTATTTTTGCCTTTTATAATCAAAACAATGTGAACACAGAAACTTGTATTGCACTAAATATTTTACAACTCTGGTAAATAAAAGGTAATTAGGTTTCAGACCTCAGAGGAACTAATTCTAAAGGGGAAAAATAAAGTAATAGAAAAATGGAGAAGGAAAATGAGGAAAAGTCATGATAAGAATAGGTTTCAATGAATCTAAATTATATTTTAATGCATTACAAGATCAAAGATAGTTGATAAAATTTATTCCCCAGTGTATAAAATATAAATATATGAGAAATAAGGAAATGAATCATATCTTGTAATTTTATGTAACTGAACAACAATCACTATATTGGTATTTTCTCGTTGACTTGTGTATTCATGAATAATGAAAGTTTAGATCATGTAAGCTAAGAAGCTTTAACACAAGAAGATTTATTTAATGATAGTGGAGTACCAAGAGAATCCAAGAACAGACGTGCAACAAAGTCACAGGATCAGGAACCTAAGAGTATGCTGTTCTATTTTACTTATATCTATCTGCATCTATTCCTTTCTCTTTCTCTCTACAGAATACTGTCTTCTCCCTCCCCTTTGCTCCTAATTCTGCATAACTGGAGAGGAATACTAATTGACCCTGCCTAGGTATGTGGCTCAATCTGAACTGACAAACTGATGCTATGAAATGGAGCCCATGGTTTATGAGCATAATAAATCAAGAAGTTCATGCTATTATGCTTCTGAACATGGGAAGAGTTAATTCAAATAAATTTCTATCTATACCCATTGTTTAAAATTCTTTCTGTTCTGAGAACCATCGCCTGTGTGTAGCATGGCATGGTGAGAGTCTGTTCCTCTGCCTCTATCTATACTGCGGCCTCTGATCATTTGCTCTTTGATGCAACTTTCTATTCTTGTCACTCTAGTCCAGTGAGAAAAGCAAGACACATAAAGGTTGTTATCCTGTGCTCATGCTTGTCTGCTTTAATGCTGGGATGTAACCTCAAAGTCAACACTTCCTGAGGTGGCATGGAATCCTCTCCAAGAGAGGAATTATTTGTTGACAACATCCACAAAAGAGCACCACGCTTCTTATTCCTAGACATGTCAGATATTAAGAGATCTCATTTTTATATATTCTATTTTGTGAAAGCTTAACATATGTTTCACATTATAGCATTCTCTTAATAAATGAAGAATATATATTGCATCAAGCAATAAGACTTAAAGAATATTTTCATCCTTTTCAGTTGGCTTTCCCTCTTAATTGTAAACTCAATTTTTCTGTCATATTCTCCCACTTATGATCACATATGCAAAATATTTGGAGTCCAACCACATAAAAGCCCAAGATGGAGATTTCTCCCACTCTTTGTTTTAAAAGATGAAGGCCTAACTTGGTTGATCTAATTTTATCCTTTCACATAACTTTACTCTTTATTCTCCTGCTCAAAAATGGTAATGATACAATTTGCTGCCAAACTAAATTTTCACAAACTGTTTTTTCAAGCCCCAGCAATTCTTAATGGTCAAATCACAAACACCAGAAAATAGGAGTTTAAAATAGAAGTGCTGACAAGCCCTTAACTACAACACATTGAATGATGCTGCCATAACACACTATATTAGATGTGCTCCTCAGCTTATTGCCAGTGGTGAGTCTATAAATTCCTGAGTTAAACCTCAACTGCTCACAGCTTACACTTTTAAATTAGATTTCCTACTTCATGCTATCCTTAGAGAAATCTGAGCTGCAGCTGCTGGTATACATAGGCAAATAAAAGCTGGGTAAACTAATCTACTTATATCCATGCTGAAATGTATTTCCACTATGTTGCAACTGCAGGAAAAAATGGTGTGTTCAGCTTACTAAATATACCTATGAATACTTCATAGTATTTATGGTCATTTCAAATAAATAAAAGAATGATGGGAGGATTGCCAAATAGTGTCCTCTGAAATTGGGACTAAATGATTTTGAACTTTTGGAAAGGATCTGTTTGCTCTAAAATATTTTGTTCAATAGTTTTAATATATTCTGATTTTCCTCACTATTTCAGATGTGAAGTAATGAGAACAATTTTTTCCACTTTGTATTCATATTGATAGTAATTTTCTCTCATAGGTATATCAGAGTAGATTAGGTTTGTGAATCCATTCAACTTTTTTCTAGGACAGAATTATTTAGAGAATGTCACTTTATTTAGTTGGTCGTGACAGATTAATAGGCAATCTTTGTTTAGCTAAATAAAGATGGTTAGTAAATAGGATTTTTCAGAGATTCTGAATGTGATGATTGGAAAATGTGAGAAGCTTAATGAATGTTTTCCTTAGGTCCTTTAAGCAAAATTTATTGAGTTTTTTATTTTTATATGTTCTATAATTTTATAAAACTCATCTATTGTGGACTTCAGAAAGAAAAATGAACTGTGTATAAAGCAATCATTAAATTACTCCTATATACCTATCAAAGACATTTTCTTTTCATTTTTATTATATCATTAAACAAGTAATCAATAATTAAAACTAATATTCATGTTGAAAATATTAAGATGTGTATGTAAAAGATTAAAGCTTGAGTATTTGAAGTTGATTTGAAATATTTTCCAAGGATTATAGGAAGAGCCAGGCATAGTGGCACATGCCTGTAATCTGAGTAGCTGGGTGGTTGAAATAGGAATATTGCAGGTTCAAGACCAGCTTCAGGAGCTTAGTGAAGCTCTTATCAACCCGGCAATACCATGTTTCAAAACAAAAACCAAAATAAAACAAAAGAGCTGGGGTATAGCTCAAAGGTAGAATTTTACTAGGTTCAATCCTGAGTACCACAAAATATATTATAGAAAATAAAACCAAAACGACATTAAGAAATGGACAGAGTATTCCTAACATACCTCATTTACCTTCAAGTACAAAGTTTTCAAATTAAAGTCTTCAAAATTAAGACTTCGCTCCCGGGAAGGCCCGGTTCCAGGCTGGGGGTGCGCAGCCCGGCCTGCTCCCTGGAAGACCAGGTTCTGCGCTCAGGTGGGCGGCCTGGCCTCCCTGGAAGGCCCGGTTCCAGATTGGGGGGGCAGCTTGGCCCGCTCCCCGAGGCCCGGCCTCCTCTCCGGAAGGCCCATGCCTGGGGGGAGGCGAAGCTGCAGGAACCGAAGAACTCAGTGCTAATATGCTGTGCCAGGCCATGATGTGCTTAGAACAGCAGATCCTGCTCTGCACAGTGAGGCTGTGAGACTCTGCCCAGGGAAAGGGAGAAAAAATTCATTGCTACTGAGTGCCTGATCCCACAACTTCTTCAAATCACACATACTGTCTTCTCTTATTCAAAAAAAAAAAAAAAAAAAAAAAGAAGAGAAAAAGAAAAAAGAAAAGAAAAAATATTGGAGAGGGGTTAAGATGGCTGCGGCGGCAGCCAGGATTCTGGAGATGCAGAAAAAACATATCCAACTGATCTGGAACTTTTAGAAAAATTCCCTGTGAAGGGGGACTGCTTCTTCCTTACATGGTTAAGAATCCTGGACATCATTTGTAAGGAGGGAGCTCAGCGGAGACCTAGGAGGAATGCAGTATTGGTAGCAGCGGCTGCAGTAGTGGTGTAGGCTTGTATTTGGGAGAGGCAGAGATCTGATCCAACCCACCCTGATCTTCTGAAAAAATTGCCCCAAAGGTGGAATGCTACCATTGTGCATGCTCTGGAATACTGGACAACATGCAGTGTGGGAAAAGAGTTTGGGAAAGCATTGAGATGGTGGAGGCAGCTGCAATAGCAGTGGCCAGTAATTAGGAAAGGCAGAGATCTGATGCAACACACCTGGATCTTTTGAAGAAATAACCCCAGAGGCAGAACGCTACCACCGGGCACGCTTGGGAACTTGGGACAACATGCTGTGTGAAGAGGATGCTCAGATCAAAGCCTGCTGAGGGGTTAGGCCAGGGCCAGCGAGGCCGGGATCAGGGCCTACTGTGAGGCAAGGCTGGAACTGGGGCCTCCGAGGCCGGGATCGGAGCCTGCTGAGGGGTGAGGCCAGTGTCGGGGCCAGCCTGGTCAGGATTGGGGCCCACTGTGAAGCAAGGCTGGTGCTGGGGCTTCCAAGGCCAGGATTGGCACCTGCAAAGGGATGAGGCCGATGCCATGATCACCGAGGCCAGGATTGGAGCCTGCCGTGAGGAAAGGCTGTTTCTGGGGCCTCTGAGGCAGGGACCTGAGCATGCCAAGGGGTGAGGTAGGTGCCGGGGCCACCAAGGCCGGGATCAGAGCCTGCCAAGGGGTTAGGCCAGTGTTGGGGACCGGAGCGAGCCATGAGGCAAGACCTGTGCTGGAGCCTCTGAGGCCAGGATTGGAGCCTGCCAAGGGGTTAGGCCGGTGCTGGGGTCAGCGAGGCCTGGATGAGAGGCTGCCTTGAGTCAAGGCCAGTGCTGGGGCCTCTGAGGCCGGGATCGGAGCCTGCAGAGGGGTGAGGCTGGTGCCAGGGCCAGCAAGGCCGGGATCAGGGCCTGGTATGAGGCAGGGCCGGTGCTGGAGCCAGCGAGGCCGGGATCAGATTCTGTCGGTTGTCCAGCCCAGTGCTGGGGCTGTCAAGAGTGGGATCGGAACTTGCAATGCGGCATACACAGAGAAATAGCACAGAAAATAAAAAATCAGATGCTTTCTCTAATATGCAAAAACTAGGAAGAAATAGGTAATATGAGGAGATCTAGTTGAAGAAAGGGCCCTATAGAGGAACAATTAAGGTGACCAATCAGAGGGGATGGGATAGGGGAGGATGAAATCTCTTTAAAACTCATGATGTACGTAAACAAATGTATCAAAGTTAATCACCAATCAAGCATGGGATTCAGGGAGGGAGAGGGAATGGGATGGGGATTGGATAAGGGCTAATTGGATAATGTGTACTTATATATCCTCACAAGTCTTGTATTCCATTGTGATGTATGACTACAATGAGCCAATAAAATTATATATATAGTAAAAATTAAAAAAATTAAGACTTCAAGTACATATTCAACATAAAATAGAGAATGAATCAAATTGATTAATAAATCATCAAATTACATATCATTTTATATTGACTTTCTTATGAGGTATTTAGATTGTGAAACTATTTTTATTAAACTTATTTGGTTTTTTCTTGGGGTTTTTTTTGTTTTTTTTTTTTTAGTACTAGGGATAGAACCCAGAGGCATTCTACCTATAAGCTACACCCCAAGCCCTATTTTTCTAATTCCTTATTTTTATTTTTTCAGTTCTGGGGATGGAACCCAGAGGCATTTGACCTCTGAGCTCTGAGCTACACCCCCTGCCCTGTATTTTATTCTTTATTTTGAAACCGGGTCTCACTAAGTTGCAGAGGCTGTCCATGAACCACGATCCTCCAGTCTCAGCCTCCCAAATGCTGAGATTACAAGTGTGTGCCACCACATCCAGCTCATCTAATTCCTTTTTTTTTTTTTTTTTTTTTTTTTGGTGGTACTGGGGTTCCTGGAAGCCCTTCTACCTCTGGGCTACACTCCCAGACCTATTTTTATATTTTTGAAACAGGGTCTCTTACGCCAGTACGGCTGGCTAGAACCTGCGCGATAATTCCTTATTTTTGAAATAGAGTCTCACTAAGTTGTGGAGGGCCTCACTAAATAGCTGAGGCTGTCCACAAACTGCAATCCTCCTGTCTCAGCTTCCCAAATGCTTGAATGCTGGGATTACAAGCATTAGCTACCATGCTCGACTTAAGTAATTATCTGAATCATTAATTTTTATGTAGGTTCAGTTGTTCAGATAAAGATGTGTTATTCACAGGCTATATTCTCAAGATTTGTCAATGAAATCTAAAATTTGCACACAAACTTCAAATATAACTGGCTTCATTATTCTTTATCTTTTTAATGAATACACTTTATTTTATTTCTCCAATCATGAGGGTGGTGAAGAGAAATTATTATTTTACTTTTATTGGTGCATTATAATTATACATTTCAATGAGGTATGAAGTGATAAGAACATACACACACAGAAGACTTGTATTTCCCTCTGGACCTCACCCTTCTTTGTTCCCTTCACCATACATGCCATTGAGATTGGTGCTGATAATTCCATATACTTATATAATATTGTTTGAACTCTTGACTTCATCACATCTTCTTTACCCCTCTTTCCTTCCGTAAACCCTCTCCGTCACTTTATTGGAGTCTCTACTCTTATACTAAGACCCATTTTCTTAACCAATTTATCTCTAGCTTCAACATATGGGGGGAAATATACACCTGTTCTCATTCTGAGACTGGTTAATTTCACTCAGCCTAATATTCTTTAGTTCTATCCATTTTCCTGCAAATGACATAATTTTGCTCCTTTTTATGGGTGAATAAAATTCCACTGTGTGCATATACCTCCATTTTGTAATATATTCATCAGTTGAAGGACACCTGGGCTGGTTCAATAATTTGGCTGTTGTGAATTGTGCTGTTATAAATATGAATATGCATATATAACTATAATATTCTGACTTCAATGCCTTTGGAAATATACCCATGAATGGTATAGCTAGATTCTAGTGGCTCCATTCTCAGTTTTCAGAGACAGCATTAGATGCAGAATAATAGAGGGGTCACTCATGTGAATAGTTGGTTCAATTGCTAAAAATCTTACTACATTTCCTTTTGCAATGTAACAATTATTTTGCAGGTTAGTGTCAATGTGATTAGGGTGTATCCTTAAATAGAGAGGTAATTTGAAACATTATTGTTCAAACTCATCTGTTTATGATTTCACCTTCGCAGTGAGATTTAAAATATACAGCATAGTGTTAAACTATATAACCTATCCATCTTATATTTTAATGTACTGTAAAACTTTTATATTTTGATTGTGTATTATAATGAACATGTTATATTTTAGAATATAAGTTTTTTAGATTTTTTATTGGTTCACTGTAATCATATATCTTAATGGAATACAAGGTGGTAGAGGCACACATGCACACATCACCCAATTAGCCCTTACCCAATTCTCACCCCATTTCCTCCCCCTTCCCTAAATGTTTGGCTTAGTGACTGACTCTGATATGAGAATTTCCCTCTTTTCCCCTACCTTCCCCCTCAGGTTGCCTTATTTGCTCATTTATAGTATCTATTTCTTTGTCTAGAGATCCTCCTAGGGCCCAATTTCTCCCAAGCTTCCACATATCAGGAAAAACATCTGATTTTTTTATTTTCTGTGACTGACTAATCTCACTTAGCATAATGTTCTCTTCACAGTTAGTCTCTTAGCAATTTAGCTATCATTTCATTTGCAGGATATCTCTGGGGTTTAACCTCTATGAACTTGATCTCATGGCTGGAAAATGTTCAGTCTCCTTTGGAAGGCTGAATGCAGAAAATGGGTAAGATATTCTTTCCTGTAATGAAAGGGAACAGGGCTTGGTGCAAAGGTCTACTTTCATCTCTAGTACCATTTTGGAAGACTGCTTTATGATTCTGTTTTTCTTACTCGATAATTGTTGAAACACTAGGAGTATACCAAAATGAAAGGGAAAAAAATCTTTATGTGGACGTTACTTATATGTAGGCTCAGGTCTCTTCAGCTTTCTGTATTTTTTTTTTTCCTGTAATCCAAAGATCTCCAAACATTTTCTGGAAAGGGAGACATAAAAATATTACAGTTTTCATGGGCCAGGTAATATATTTTGCAACTATTAAAGTCTGCCATTATAACATGATAACAGCTATTGACAATACTTAAATGAATGAGTGTACCTATGTTCCACTGAAGTTTCTTTACAAAAACAAGTGACAAGCTATATCAGTTAGCTGACTTTTGTTCTATTTTATAGATTTAACAATAATTTCTTTAAATATGCATGTATTCTTCTTTCTAACCTCTAGGCCCATAATTCACTTGCCCATAATTACTCTTGCTTGTGCATATATACTCCATGTATGTTAGAAAATTCAACCCTAATTTAGAATTAATTATTGGACTTCCGGGAAGATGGCGACCGAGAAAAGTGGGGCTTAAGAGCCCTGCTAACAACCAATCTCCATTACCACAAAACCAGCGCCTTTCATAGCCAGAAAACACCATCACCAGAAAAACAAAAAAACCACCAGGCTCCAGAGAGAAAGCGGACTGAGAACAGAGCTCAGGGCCACAGAGGAGACACACGCGCCCGAGGATGCGGCAGCAGCGCCATACTGCCGGCGGCAGCGGCGAACTCATCAGACGGCTACAGCAAGCCGAGGTGAGCCACTGCGGAACAGCCAGGCGGGATCTTTCGGCGCAGAGAGGATTTAAAGCTCCCAGTGGCTGAGCTCAGCACATGCTGCAGGGATTCAGAGTGGAAATCAAAACCAGAGAAGAAAAAATACGCCAGCCTCATGGCCGAGGGCGTAGCCGCGGCGCCATATTGCCACCGGCGGCGGCAGCAGCAGTGAATTTCGCCGAATCCAGTACAGCTACATCTGCGTACTCAAGAACAGTGAGTCAAATTGCGGGCCACAGAGGAGAAATCCCAGTACTGTACCTCACTGAGGTTCAGTGGGGTACCTCACTGTACCCAGTGAGGGAGTGGTGGTGGCAGAGATATCACACCATAGGAGAACGTGCAACCTGGCACCCCCCATAGTTTAAAGCAGCCTCTATTGACTCCCTGGGTCGGAGACTCTGTGATAAAACCCAGTAAAGGAGTAGTGGGGTCTGAGATACTACTGACTCGAGATCCAGAACACCTTAAGTGAAGTCATAGTGACCCAAGGGAAGAACCCAGAGAAGGCACAAACATCCGAAATCATGGGAAAGAGGAATAATACTGTAGCAATGAATGCCGCCCACAACCCCACAACATCAGAACCTGATAAAACAGAAAATCAGAGATTTCTAGAAGATCAAATCAGGAAAATAACTGTAGAAATAATAGAGGTGCTTTGAAAAGAACTCAGAGAGAGCCAAAAAGAGATAAAGGATGCAATTAATGAAGTAAAGGCCTCAATTCAAAGCACAAACAACCGATTAGACCACATGGAGAACAGAATCTCGCTCTTAGAAGATGAGCAATCCAAAAATGAATGCATAGTTTCTAATCTAGAAAAAAATATCCAACAGCAGGAATCTGACATTGAAGAAATATGGGCCCATTTTAAGAGAGCTAACCTAAGAATAATTGGAATAGAGGAGGGAAAAGAAAGTAAAACCAAAGGGATCAACAATCTCTTCAAGGAAGTAATAGCAGAAAATTTTCCAAACATAGAGCAAGAGGTTGATACACAGGTCCAGGAAACTTATAGAACTCCCTTTAGACAGGATCGGAGAAGAGGATCCCCACGCCACATCATTGTCAAAATGACCAATGTGGAAGCCAAGCAGAGAATCTTAAAGGCAACAAAAGCAAAGGGCCAAGTGACATTCAGAGGCAAACCAATTAGAATCACTCCAGACTTCCCAAACCAAGTCATGAGAGCCAGAAAGGCTTGGAGTAACATATTCCAAACTCTGAAAGAAAACAACTTCCAGCCAAAAATTTCCTATCCAGCAAAACTTTCTATCAAATTAGATGGAGAAATAAGAAGCTTCCATGACAAACAGAAACTGAAGGAATTTATGTCTTCAAAACCAGCGCTAGAGAAAATACTCAAAGAGATTAACTACAAAGAAGAAATAGGTAACACTCACCAGAACCAGAGAAACAAGAGTTTCCATCCAACAGACAACTAAGATTGGTTATCTGTGGAGATTCATTATTTATGTTAGTCTTTTACCTATCTCTAAATTGTATTGTTTGCCTTTATTGTTGTTAATTTTTAGGATTTCTAGTTGGGATATTAATATACCTTCAGATATAGCATTTGGAAATATTTTATCCAATTCTATTAGTAACTTTTAACTCTGTTTACATTGTCTTTGGATATACAATATTTTTTTTATTTTTTAGGGAGTTTGTATATTCTTCTGTTGCCTGTGCCATTGAAATCATATCCAAGAAATCACTGCCAATTTCAATGTTGTGAGGTTTTATGACCCAGATTTTCTTCTAAAAGTTTATAGTCTTAAGATTTATATTTAGGTCTTTTATCTATTTTGAGTTAATACTTGTATGTGGGATTAGGTAAGGGTCCAATTTTATTCTTTTCCATGTAATTATTATTTTTCAACAATATTTAGTTAAAAGAATATTATTTCCACCACCAAATGTTCGTGGAAACCTTGTCAAAAATAACTTGACAATATAGGGAAGAATTTAGCTCTAGGCTTGTATTTAACTCCAATGGTTTATATATCTGCCTTTAGAACAGTACTACACTGTTTCAATTATTGTAGCTTTATATGGTTTGAAATCAGAAAATATATATCTGCTAGCTTTGTTCTTCTTCAAGATCGTTTTGGGTATCTAGAATTCATATTCCATATTAGGATAGATTTTTTTCTGAAAAATAAATATATAAATATATGATAGTTTCACCAAAAAAAAACAACAGAAAAAAATATGCTCTGGTAAGAAAGAAAGCAAAAAGAAATATTGAAATGTTATCTTTAAGTCATCAAAAGATTGGTATCAGACAAATGAAACTGTTATGTGAGATTATCATTTTTAATTTTGGATAAATTGCTATAATACTAGATGTCAACCACTAAGCCAAGCATGGGAGGAAGGGATGGGGAGAGAATGGGGTGGGGATCGGGTGGGGGCTGACTGGGCGATGTGTGCATGTATGTCTACAAAAGTTTGTATCCCACTATGATGTATGAATACAGTGCACCAATAAAATAAAATTAAAAAAAAAGAATTAATTATCATTATCCTGTTTTATAGAGATCCAAAGCAGCTTTTAAAATCTTTTGGTTAGGAAATGCAAATATTTATTTGAATACAGATTTATCTAACTCCAAATCTCATTTTTTCATCAGCATTTTAAATGTTCTCTTTTATGATTACCAACCTGACTAAATTTCAAATTTCTTAGCCAGGTACTCCTATCACCACTTCACATTTTGCCCAGGATTAAACATTCCTTGTATTTAATCTGGAGTGATGTCTTGGTTCGATTATAGAAATAGTCTACTCAAATAAATGTAATATCAAAATAATTCATTTCACAGGACAAAATGCAACTCCAAAATAATCAGACAATATGAATAATTTGGCAGAAAACAATATGATAGTGGTTAAAGAAGAAATTCAAGAGTATGATAAATTCAAGGTTTTCTAGGAGAACTTCTTTTATACCCAAGAAGGGAGTGTTTATGAGTGACTGACACAGCAAATGCATTAGCAGGGATGCACCTTCAAAAGTTTCTCTGTTTTTCCAGCTAAAATAATATTAATGCAAATGATGTAATATGATCAGGACAATATGTAGACTGCTTCACCTCTCAGCAGGCACTGCTAGTCTTTATGATATAGAACTTTCACTATTGCATAACCACATACCTGTACCCTACATCTACTTCTTATTAGCTTCTCTTCCTCTCTAACCCCCCAAAAAATTCATCCTCTTACTCTGAAATATATTTCTCTTTACATTGCTCTCTGTACTTATTGGGAAATTACTAATTTTACTAGTCTGAGGACCCACTTTAAGTTTTAAGATTTCTGGAAGAGGCAAAAATGTATGTGAAGCCAGAGACCACTCAAACATCTTTGGGAAGAAGAAGTTTACAAAGTTTACAAACATCCAGATGTCAGTAATATCCAGCCAGTTTTCTTTATGTCAGCACACTTTTCTAATTCATTCAAATGCCTCTCTATGGGAGAAGCCATATATCACTATTGCCATTTTTCAAATATGAGATGTCCTTACAAGAATTCATGCTTACTCTCTCATCCTGGAATGATTTTCATCATGTGTCCCACCCACCATCTCTAAGCATGAAAATCCTGTTTATTTATCACTAGACAGGTCCCATAAAGGCTTTCTTATCCCAGTCATTGTCTCAATATGTAGTCAAAATCAGTGCCTGGCATATGCTGTGTTCATAATAATAATTCAATGATAGTGTATGAAAAGAATGTTAAACAAATAATGACGGTAAATTATAAATGTTATTAAATATTGCCTATACTCTAGCTTCCTTTCTAAAATCTATTTTTCTTCTCCCACAGTAACAGGTACTTCCCAGGCAACCAATCATCCCCATGTCCTTTTCTAATTTCAAATATCACCAATCTGATGAAAATTACAAACAAAAAATAAGAAGCAGAAAATTTTCAATAGATCCAAAAGTATTACAGAGTTCTTGATGCTATCATTTTCAATTTTAGTGCCTGATACTCTCATATGGTCATATATAAGAGCCTCATTACATAATGCAGACAAATAAGCCAATAGCTTACATTTTAGCTTTGAATATATTTGATATATTTTCACTTTCAAATCCACTATATACATCAACCCTGCTAGTAAAACATTGGCCAATCTTTTTGAGACCTTTCTACTAGTCCCAAGAGTCTAAGACCATTCCCTCAGTCCACATTCCATAGAGAAGAATGTCCCATTAGTTATGTCCTTTGTACCTCAGTTATTTGATAAGCTATCACCTCTATCATAATGCTTGGAAAACATTTAGCTTTAAATCTTTCATGTCATATTTTTATTTTGTTTACTTGTTTTTTAATATTTTAATTGTAACACACAGTTTCAGTGAATATAAACATTTCTATGTAAAGTTTTTTCTTCCCATGCTAATATTTGTGTGACTTATTAAAAAGCGGGTTGTTCTCTGTTTCCTCCTTAACAGCATTTCTAGACATGTTTATCAAATTCAGATTCTTATTTTGCATCTAACAATCATCCAGTTTTTATTTTCTGATAAAATTGTTTTGATTCATAGTCTATTGGCAAGATAAAATCAAGCACATCTTGATAGAAAGCTGTCCCTCATTCAATCAGTAGCTTCAGCTCTACCCCAGGGTTCTCTGAAATAGCCTTCCTTCAGATGTCTCATTTACCTCATGCTACAATTTTGTTTTGTTTCAAGTTTACATGAGCAAAACAAAGGGCATAAAGATCTACATAAATTATTTTCACCAATGAGAGAGAGAAGGTCTATTTGGGATGACCTTTCTTATTTTATTTTATTTTTTTAATATTTATTTTTTTTCTTTTAACAATTTTTTTATTGAACATAAATAGTATACATTTAAACTATATTTGGTGCCCTCTCCCCCCCGTCCCCGTTTTCCCTTCCCCCCTCCCACCAATGGTTGTCCAGGTTAACCTTGTCTTATTCATAATTTTACACATGTTCAGGTGTAGACCCTCATTAATCAAGATTGGCCTTCCTCCTCTCCTATCTTTCCATTCAAACTTAGCTAGTATTTCCCCTCCAATATCTGGAGTCCCACTGGTATCCTCTGTGTTTCCTAGTTTGGGCATATTAGAGGAAACATATGTATCTTCTCCTTCTGTGCTTGGCTGATCTCAATGAACATAATGTTCTCCAGGGCTTTCCATCTTCTTGCAAATGATATAATTTTGTTCTTCTTTATGGCTGAATAGAATTCCATTGTGTGTATTTCCCACAGTTTTGCTATCCATTCATCTGTTGATGGTGATCTGGGTTAGTTCCATATTTTGGCTATTACAAATTGTGCTGCTATGAACATAGGTATGCATATGTTGCTATATTTCTTTAAATTCAACCCCTTTGGAAAGATACCTAGGAGTGGTATTGCTGGATCATATGGTGGATCCAAACCCACACATCTTTAGTCAATTAATCTTTGACAAAGGGGCCAAACACATATGCTGGAGAAAAGACAGCCTTTTCAACAAGTGGTGCTGGGAGAACTGGCTAACCATTTGTAAAAAGATGAATCTAAACCCCTATATCTCACCAAACACAGGAATCAACTCAAGATGGATCAAAGACTTAGAAATTAGACCTGAGACTGTGTAGTTAGTAGAGGAGAGCATAGGTTCAACACTACAACATATTGGCACAGGCAGTGACTTTCTCAACAAAACCTCCAAAGCTCAGGAAATTAATGCAAGAATAAACAAGTGGGATAACATCAAACTAAAAAGTTTCTTCTCATCAAAGGAAACTATCAATAACCTAAAGAGGAAGCCTACAGAATGGGAAAGGATCTTTACCAGCCGCCATTCTGATAGGGGGCTAATATCCAGAATATACAAAGAGCTCAAAAGACTCTACACTAGCAAAACAAACAACCCAATCAAGAAATGGGCAAATGAACTAAATAGACACTTCACAAAAGAAGAGATACAAAGGGCCAATAGATACATGAAAAGATGTTCTTCATCACTGGCCATCAGGGAGATGCAAATCAAAACTACACTGAGTTTCCATCTAACCCGTCAGAGTGGCAAGCATAAAGAAATCAAACAACAACAAATGCTGGCGAGGATGTGGGGAAAGAGGAACTCTTTTACACTGTTGGTGGGAATGCAAACTAGTTCAACCACTATGGAGATCTGTGTGGAGACCTTTCTTATTTTAGAACTTGACTGTTTTAATGATAAGAGCTAAAGAAATACTTAACTTGAATTGAGGTGACATAATCATAGGCCTTCTACATGATGAAGTTTTATGTTTATTTACACATGAGCCTTAGAGTACACTTTTATTTTTTAATTATATATATACATATATATGTATATATATATATACATATATAATATATACATACTATATATTTGCAGGTCTGTGTATAGAACCCAGGGACATTCGAACTCCAAGCTACACCCCCTGCCCTAGTTTTTATTCTTTATTTTAAAACAGGGTCTCACTAGGTTGTGGAGGGCCTCACTAAGTAGCTGAGGCTGTCTGAGAACTGCGATCCTCCAGTCTCAGACTCCCAAATGCTGGGATTACAAGCATGTGCCACCATGCCTAGCTACCCTTCTTTCAATCTAACATTTAATTAGGCAACATTACTATAGTTAATTAGAAATTTTGTTTAATTTGTAAACTGAATGAATGTCTTAAGAAAGCTTTCTTCAGAGTTTAGCTAACAAGTATATGATAATCATTATCACTTCTCCCCAAAATTTAAATTAGTTTTACAGTATAATGCATTTGGAGGTGGTTTTCTTTACTAATTTTACAGTGGTAATTCTTTATTATAATTTCAGTTGTAGCAGATGCAGAGTATTCTTAATGTTTAACCAAGAAGGAAGATACATTAAACTGAAATCAATAGAGAAAAATTAAAGTGAGAAAATAGGTCACCCATGTTGTATCATAATTATGCTATGGATTTTCTTCTCAATAAACTACTCTATGACAACATTTAGCAGAAATATATATTATCCATAATGAATTATACAGATGATCAGTGATGACATTAATATATAGCTGAACTGAAATCCATTATGCTAAAACAGAAACCCGGTTTCCAAAGGTTAAAATTTTAATCAATAACTTGCTGAAATAAAATTTATTACAGAGGATCTGCAGCAATTTTATGTGGAAATAAAGGATACAAATATTAAACAAGGAAAGTAAAATTGATGGTTGATTTCTGCTCTGTGAGAGCATTAAATTAGTATCATCAGCAAAATTCCATACCATTTTCTAATGTCTGCTTTTGTTTTCCAAATTAAATCCACCCAGAACTACAGCACTATAGTGGTTAAGCCATAGTCTGGTGTATGCAAACTATGTACAAAGTGAGGAGAAAAATTAAAGTAACAAAATAATAATTTAAAAGAGTTTCTGCTTTCTCCTATAAAAACACTTTATGGTGACTTCTGCAAAGAGAAAATCTTATAATTAAATAAAATTTGAAGGTTCAGAATATCTTATTTTTAGATTCTCAAGCACAACTCTCATTTAGGTTCAAACTCATACAATATTATGACATCAGTCTATATAAGAGAAAAAGGCATAAATTCATGAACAGAAACCCAAGCAAATTGGGTTAATTTATTTCTGTTTCATAAACTAAAGAAACTACCAATTAAAAGTATAAAAATTTGGGGTATTCATATGTATTTGTCTCAGCCAAATTCAGACACATAGACCAATGGAGCAGAATAGAAGACTCAGAAACAAATCCAAACATTTATAGCCAATTGATTTTTGAAAAGGCGGCCAAACACATACATTGGAAAAAAAATAGCCTGCTCAACAAACGGTGTTGACAAAACTGGTTAACCATATGCATAAAATAGAAATAAACCCCACATTCTCACCCAGCCCTAGAGTCAATTCAAGATGGATCAAAGACTTGGAAATCAGAGCAGAGATCTTGCAGCTCCTTGAAGAGGGCATAGATCCAACACTTACACAGACACATATAAAAAATTTTTATACCAAGACTCCAAAAGCACAAGAAACAAAAATGTAAGTCAACATGTGGGGTTGTATTAAATCAAAGAGATTCTGTACATAAGAACCTCAACAAAAAACAACAAAATAGGACAACGTTTTTACCAACTATTACTCCAATTCAGGCATAATATATAGAATATACAGAGAACTCACGAAATTCACCAGTAAGAAAACAAATAACACGACAAAAAATAGACAAGTGAACTAAATAGACACTTCACTAAAAGAAATTTAAGTGGCCAAAAATGTATGGAAAAATGTCCAACATCATTAGAAATCAGAGAAATGCAAATCAAAACTATCCTGAGATTTCACCTAATTCTAACTAGAATGGCAATCATTCAAAACACAACAAGTACTGGCAAGGATGTAGAGAAGAAGAAACCCAAATACATTGTTGGTGAGACTGCCAATTAGTTCAATCAGTTCAGAAAACAGTATGGAGGATCCTCAGAAGAATGCAAATAAATCTACCATATGATCCAGCAATACCACTTCTAGGTATCTACCCAAAAGAATGGAAACTAAACTACCAAACTAATGCATGAGTATCTATGTTCATAGCCCCACAATTCACAATTGCCATACTATAGAACCAGCCAAGATGTCCATCAACAGATGAATGGATTACAAACATTCTAAAAGACTTTCAAGAATAATTGTTTTCTAAAGTACATTTTGTTGAAATATAAATAACATATAACTTATAAAACCTTATTTTTCTAGTAGTATATTAATTTAAGATATTAAAGTATATATATGGTGACACTTTAGTATTTATCATTTTGATAACTGTAGTTATTAATAATGACTCCCATACCCAGACAATCCCATTTTTAAGGGAAAAGTCAAATTACTCTTGCTGTGTTTAGTATTTTTCATTGCATTCTAATTCTTCAGAAATATACATTAGGCTAGTATTTTATATTCATTTTTTTCTCCTGAGCAGAATATTGCATTTCTATAAACTCCATTTCCTTAAATTCACAGAGATGTGGTTGCTTTTACCACATTCTGTTTAATATAGCCATAGAAAGTGTTGAATATCCGGTCTCACAGGTTTATGCTACAATTGCCTCATTGATGAGAAAAATAAAACAAATGAGATGTGGGCTCCAGAGCAGCTGGAGCTTGGGGTACTCATTTTAAGCTGAGAGCTGATAATTAGGTTGCATCCATTCAAGCACATAACTAAAGGTAAGATGGTTCTGCCACAGAGAAAACTGCTCTGAAGCAATTCCATTTCTAATTATAGGTCCTGATAGAATATGCTTGCATCTAATCTATAGTGGAATGCAATCTCCTGGGAAATAAAGCTACCCAGATAGTAAAATAAAAATTTTAAGCTAGAAGTTATAGATAACTCTTGCTTGAAATTTTGTTTTACAAATAGAAAAAGGAATAATGTGCAAAAATATTTTTTCCAAGATAATGGCTAGGGAGAGAAATGGTATGTACTGAGAGACATGTAGCTATGGACAGAGAGATAGAGATGTGTATCACACACACATGAGAACAGAGGCAGAAGTAGAGACTGCATTATAGATACAGAAACCTGTACTCAAAGTTTTATGAGCATGCTCATTTACTTTGACCTAAATTCTCCTAATTGCTGTTGAAGGGAAGTACATTGGAAGTATCATTCAGTTTATCCAGTTGCTAAATTAGTGAATTTAAATGCAACTAGTTGATTTATTTATTGTACTTAAAGTTATAAAGTTATTCTGAGAAAAAACCTGGCCCAGTATATTGAATATTGAATTAGCTTATAGGATAACAGTCATCTTACCTAAATTGTATATATTTAATGTTTTGGGTACTAAATAGGACTGTGGTCTAGCATTTTTACATTTATTCCTAGATTTATTGAACTTTTCTCTCTTCCTATGTGCTTATAATGTAACCTCAATTAATCTAAAGAAATAAAATTTAAAATAATGCATCAAATTGCCTGCAAACTGAGACCTGAAAGGTTAACTATTAAGCCTAGTTACAGAATTACAGTAACTGTTGTTGGAATAGGTTTTAAAGAGCATTACTATAGGGCCCTCCACTCATGCCCTAGACATAACCTTTGGTTATGTTGGAAAACATCCAACTCTTCTAATTCTTCATAGCATAGCAAGTTGTTGCAAATAATACTCATCATCTGTACCGTAGAACACTGAGCCTTATCTTTCCTGTCTAACTGTATTTTGGTATCCATGATCCCATCCCCCTTTATATTCACTTGCTCCACTCTTGGCATTTAATAACCACTATCTCTACTTTTATGGGATCCTACATATACTGTTTCTAGCTCCCACCAATTCTCTACTGGTAGAAATGCAAATTAGTATAGCCATTATGGAAAACAATAGTAAGGCTTCTCATAAAATTCTTAAAAAAGAGAACTACCATATGATTTTGCTATCTCACTACTTGGTATACATATATCTATAGAAAATGAAATCATTATGTAAAAGATATATTTACAACCCAATAGTCATTGTAGCACTATTCACAATTGCCAAGAAAGGAAATTATGTGTCCACCAACGAATGAATGCATAAAGAAAATGTTGTAGATATACCCAGTGGGATATTTTTCAGCCATAAAAACAATGAAATTCTGTAATTTGTGGCAATATGGATGAAATGGAAGGGCATTTTTCTAAGTTAAATATACCAAGCACAGAAGACAAAAAACACATGTTATTACTCATAGCATTCACTTCTTGTTCATTGAATTAATCCATTGAAAGTATTCAAAAGTTTTAAATTCATTTATTTCTGGTTCTTGTATTATCTAAGATAAAATGTGATTATGTGATTATATTTTTTAGATAAATCGTGAGATTACATAGTTTGCCTCATTGGTCACCTACTGGCACTTAAAACTCAAAATATGCATACCCCAATTCTTTTCTTAAGTATTAAGACCTAGTAATTTACTAGATATTATCTAAATTTAATAGTATATACATGTGCTTAAACTTTGTCTATTCTGACATTCTCAATTTTAAGATTTATTAACTGTACAACTAAATGTGAACATAAGCATCAATTTTTTACTTCTATATTCAGTTAAGAAATAATTTTGTGGTGTGTGTGTTAGAACACTGCCCCAATTCTGAGGGTTTCTAAAATGTAAAAAATGCTTAAATCAAAGTATGATTTAATATTGTGTTTAAACAATTTACGAGAGAGAGAGAGAGAGAGAGAGAGAGAGAGAGAGAGAGAGAGAGAGAGAGAGAGAAGAGGAAGCTATTCCTGTGAGATGTTCCATGAAGGAAAAAATGTTTAATATGTGAATATATGTTGCAAACCCTCTGTGTTTATTTCCTTTCTTGAATAATCAAAGCACACGTTAAAGGCTCTGAGGAATTTCTTTTCAAGAGAAAACTGTTTATAAGAGTTAGCTCTTGTTCAACTCAGCATTTAAAAGGCTTATTTGATTATAGAGCCAAGAAAATACTTTTAATGTGTCATATTTTTATACCTAACAAAAGCATTTACCTGAAAAACCTATTTTTGAAAAATTGTAGTTTATTGAAATATATTGTTTTTATTGTATACAATGTAATAACCACTTCTGTTTTGATAGTATAATGTGTGTTTACTTTAATTACTCCTATTTGAAGGTCCTCACTTTTGAAGTACAGCAATGCATTTTAGTATTCACTCTTTCCATTCCTTAAAGTTTCAACACATTTTCCTTACTTTCAAGGATAAGCTTTGAAGTTATCCTTGATGTATCTGCATATTCATCATCAATCCATCCTACCAGTGCTTCGTGTCTTTCTACAACATTAAAGCCAATAGCACTCTGCAACCTGTGTAAACAGGTCAATAGTTTAGAGGGCAGCAGTCAGCTTCTTCCAAATGGTTGGAATCTTGCACTGGGCATGTGAGCCACTGGCTGTGTTGGAGTCCAAATATGTGTCCAATCTCATGGGTAAGAGTCTTAAGGCATCGCAGCCTCAAAACACTAGTCATTTCAGGACTATAGTGGTTATCAAAAATGGAAGGGTCACTGGATAATTTTCTCCAGAGCTTATTCATTTTGCCTTCATAGTAAAATCTGTAGAAATCCCTGCTACACTGGGTGAAGCTGAATATCCTCACATCATCTGTCAAAGGCCTGTCCAGAAACAAATTCCAGAAATCTCTTAGGTAATTGGCAATCACTATTATATCCATGATGCAGAAGCATTTTCAGGTTTCTTCTGCTTTAAAAACTTCAGGATGCTCCCTGTATGGATTTATAGATTTTGTGTGTGATCAATGACTCTAAGGGAATACAATGTAGCAGATAACAGAAATCCATTCCAGAAGTTTTCCTGTTAAGACATAGAAAAATGCTTCACAGTAGCCCTTGAGCCATTTTTTTTTTGTTTTTGGTGGTATTGGGGTTCCTGGAAACCCTTCTACCTCCAGGCTACACTCCAAGTCACCTATTTTTTATATTTTTATTTGGAAACAGGGTCTCTTAAGCCAGCGAGGCTAGCTTCGAACCTGCGTGATCCTCCTGTCTTCATTTCCCAAGCGCGGGGATTACAAGCGTGTGACCCCACGCCCGGCTTTCTTGAGCCATTTAATATATCCTTCACTGACAACTCTGGTGTTTTATAGTTATCCAATGGACTGTATGTAAACACTTTCTCTGCAGACGGTGTCTTTCTGTAGAGATCACTGAAAAACTGTTCAAAGTCTTGGGAAGTTTCACGGTGGGGGGAGGTGATCCCATCTCACTCTGAATGGAAGGTGGTGGGTGCAAAGAGACCACTGGCTGGCTGGAAGGCTTCATTCATTAGCCCTTCTTCCCTGGCACCTAGTCTCTCACACTATGACACAAGCTCTTGGTTCTTTGAGATGAGACCTCTTTAATGTCTATTCAGAGTGCCATACTATTTGCATAATGACAGGTATCCTTCATTCACATCATGTTCCTACATAAAACTTCTATCTTTTCCTAGAATAGATCAAATAGAGGTTGCATCATGAGGCTTGCTAGGACCAGTATGGCTGTAAAAGTGTTTTGGAGGGTGTCTGCCCTCAGAGGCCTCGACACCTGGCCCCCAAGAAAAATTTCTAAATTTGAACTAATGCTGAATCAATAAAGTTCATATCTTGTAATCTTGGGCACCAATCTGTAACGTGGGGTTCATGACTTAAATGGATTTACTAAACTCTTGAAATTTTTAAGTAAATATGTGGTCAATATTTACATTGGTATAAGAAGAAAGAAAACAAACTTCAGCAGATTATAGAGCTCATGATGTGAAAGTTAACTATACTTAAATTTATAAAAATAGTGCTAAAATTCTATATCCAAACCAATCTTTTTTTTTCAAAATCAATGATAAGTATTGTGATTATAAACAGAGGTAGTAGGGTATACAGCCAAGTCCATATTTTGAATTGGTAATAGTATGAATATATACAATCATATCCATGTTTCCTAGAGAACAGAAATGGTTGCACCTGCTTCTCAGCTTCTGATACCATTTCATTTTATACTTCACCATAACCCTGAAATCTTCATTGAGTTGACTTTTATCCTGCTGTGACTAATACCATCCAGCTATGCTATATACAAAATTACATTTTCTATGTTTGTCATTGAAATTTTCAAGAAAGGGACTCTTCAAAACGGAGCTGAAAGCAGGGTGCATGTCTGTAATCCAAGTACTTGGAAGGCTGAGACAGGAGGATCCAGGTTTGAAGGCAGCCTCAGCTATTTAGGGAGGCCCTCCACAACTTACTGAGACCCTGCTTCAAAATAAAATATAAAAAATTGGGCTGGAAGCGTAGCTTGGAGGTGGAATGCCCCTGGGTTCAATCCCTGGAACCACAGAAATAAAATACAATAAAGAATATAAAACGGTTCATGGTGGGTTCTAGCTCAGTGGAAGAACACCCCTAGGTTCAATTCACAGTGTCATAAAAATTAATTAATTAATATGTTAATCTGAGGAGAATAACTCATTAGTTTTCTGTTTTTCATTTTTTGTTTGCTTTTGGTTTTGGTACTAAGGATTAAGCCCAGTAACATTTTACTGTGGAATTATACTACCAGCCATATTTGGTTGTTTTCTCTTTAAGTATCATTAAGTTACTGCATACTGGCATCAAGCCTGAGAGAGGTTTGTGCCACCATCCCCAACTGTTGCCAGGTTTAAATGGGCATACATTATTCATGAAGAGGTCAATGATAAAAGGTAGTTATTCATTCTGGTAAGAAATATAAATGTCATTAGTGCTTCAATGTTTTTCATAAAATTAAAAAATTATGATCTATAAAATAATATAATACTATAAAAATAAAAAATTGAATATCTACATACTTTTCCATAACATATTCTAGTTTTAAAAAGTTCTATTAAAAGAATAAACAGAAGGATCTATGGCATTTCTTATCTTTTCCTCTTGTAATTTGATAAGAAAAACTAAACTAGGAAATATATAAATTGATACTAAAAGCAAGAAATTATTTTGACATCTAAGTTTCACTTATTGAGATCATGAAAGAAGAAGGACTAGTTAATGGAATCATCTTTGGTTATTATAGCTCTCATCAGTAAGGCACTTGCTATATATATATATATATATATATATATATATATATATATATATATATATATATGGGGTGGGTCTGGGAATGGAACCCAGGGGCATTTGACCTCTGAGCTAAACCCCCTGCTATATATATATATATATATATATATATATATATTTTTTTTTTTTTTTTTTTTTTTGGTGGTACTGGGGTTCCTGGAAGCCCTTCTTCCTCCGGGCTACACTCCCAGACCTATTTTATATTTTTGAAACAGAGTCTCTTACGCCAGCACGGCTGGCTTCGAACCTGCACGATCCTCCTGTCTCCGCCTCCCAAGCGCGGGGACTACAAGCGTGCGCCACCACGCCCGGCTATTCTTTATTTTTTGAAACAAGGTCTCACAAAGTTATGGAGGGCCTCACTAAATAGCTGAGGCTGGCTTCAAACCTGTGCGATCCTCCTGTCTCAGCCTCCCAAGTACTGGGATTACAAGCATGCACCACCACGCCCAGCTAAGGCACTTGTTTTTTTTATAAATACAGGCAAATTATTTGAGGTGATTATCTTAAGTACAAATAGAGGAAAACCTATCTGACCTAAGTCTAAAAAAATAGTAATCCTAGAATAAAAATCAGTAAACATATGGATATATCGAAGTAATTTTTTTAAAAAAATTGTTCAGATACGCCGGGCGTGGTGGCGCACGCTTGTAATCCCCGCGCTTGGGAGGCAGAGACAGGAGGATCGCGCAGGTTCGAAGCCAGCCGCGCGCGCTGGTTTAGGAGACCCTGTTTCCAAACAAAAATGTAAAAGTGGGTCTGGGAGTGTAGCCTGGAGGTAGAAGGGCTTCCAGGAACCCCAGTACACCAAAAAAAAAAAAAAAAAAATTGTTCAGATACACATGGAATTAAGATCTTACCACAGTATGTCAGCCACACATGAATGCATATATGCAAGCAACAAACACTTCCAATGTAATACAATTCCAGTATTTTTTAAATTTTTTATTGGTGAATTGTATTCATACATCTTAATGGGATGCAAGATTGTGGAGCCATATATGCACACATCATGCAATTAGCCCTCACCCAGTTCCCACCCCATTCCCTCCCTCTCCCTCTTTCTCATGTTTGGCTTAGTGATCAATATTGATATGTTTGTTAAATTACATCATTTGCTTTAGAAATTTTCCTTCTTCCTAACTCCTATCCCCTCAGTTGGGTTACCTTATTGGCTCATCTACAGAATCTCCTACTTTGTTGAGTTCCTCCTTGACCCATTTTCTGCACAGCTTTTGCATATTAGGGAGAGCATCTGATTTCTTATTTTTTATGACTGACTAATCTCACTTAGCATAATGTCCTTCAGTTCCATCCATTTCCCTATAAATGATGTAACTGTGTTTTTCTTAATGGCTAAGTAAAATTCCATTGTGTACATATCCCATAGTTTTGCAATCCATTCATTTGTTGATGGACATCTTGGCTGTTTCCATAGTTTGTCAATGGTGAATTGTGCAGCTATGAACATAGATACGCATGCACTGGTTTGGTAGAATTCCAGTATTTTAACCTCTAAAATCTAGAAAATCACTTTGTAAATGTTCATAAACAACTAATTCATTACCAGATTCCTAATTGTAATTAATACCCAACATTTTTGAACTATAAATTTAATATGCAGTAAATGATACTTTAATTCTTAACTATTTTAGAAATTCTCTGTCAGAGTTACTAAGACATTTTTCAACATTCAAAGCATGTTTTAAAAAACATTATTGTCATTCATCATATAACACCATTAGAAAGTAGTTTTAGATTGATGAGGTTAATGAAAATTAAGTTCTGTCAGGCTATAGAAGATAAATGCAAGCAGTTTACACTGAGGAAGAAGTTCAGCAAGTCTATAATTTCTTGAGAACTGCATTCAAGATAATTATAATAAGTAAACCTAAGATTTTATATGAACCAATAAAGCTTTTCATACCACAAACTGGGTCTACTGACTCAGAATTCATATGTTAACAATGGAAAATTGGCAAAGAATAATAGAAAATATAGCTTGGTTTATTAGTAGTTCCTAATATTATTTTATAAAATTAAAATTATTCTATTTACAATAACTAAAAAATATCTGGGAATAAAATAAACAAAACTGGTAAAAGTTTGTGTAGTAAAATTTATAAAATCTTGATAAAAATTAAAAGGCACATAAATAAAGACACCTGTGTTCATGGATAAGAAAAATTAATATTGTTTAAATAGACATACTACCCAATGCTCTCTACAAAGTCAATGTAATACCTATCAAAATACCAATGACAGTGTTCACAGACAGAACTAAAAAATAAAACAACAGTATAAATTTTATGTAACTACATAAATCCTCAATAACCAAATCTATTTTGATATAAATAACAAAGTTTGATGCATTATTCTATCTGCCATCAAAATATATTACGACACAGCAGCAATTGAAACAGCACGGTCTTAGCATACAAACAAGTACACAGAACAAGGGAACCTAGGAGTAAACACACACCTCTATAGATAACTATTATTTCAGTATCAGTGATAAGAACACACATTGAAGAAGGGACAGTCTCTGATAAATGGTGCTTGACAAATGAGATATCCACATACAAAAGAGTAAAATTAGATCTCTACCTCTAAACCAATAGAGAATCAACCCAAAATAGATTAGAGACTTAAATGCAAGAACTGAATTAAGAAAACTTTTTTACCATCTACAGAATATTTACTTTGTTTTTATACATTTATTGTTGCCTTGTAATTTAACATCATAATTTATAGTGATAGGGACATATATGCGCATAGCACTTACTGAGCTTTCTCCAGACACCCTCCCTACTCTCCCCTTCTCCTATACTTGATACTGAGATTGGCACTAATATTCTCACATATGTTCATAATGTCAATGGAAGTGTTTCCTTCATTAATTCTCTCTCCTACTTACCCTCTTTCCATGAATCTTCTAGAAAATAAATGGGGAAATAATTTAGGATAGTAGAAAGATTTTGGACAATATACCAAAAGCAGAAGAAGCCAAACCGAAAATAGACAAATGGTATTACATCAAATTAAAATGCTTCTGCACAGCAAAGGAATAATGAAAGTGAAGATACCCTATTGGATGGGAGAAATTACTTGTAAATTATACATCCAATAATGGTTTTATATGCAGAATATAAAAATACTAAAGAAAATCAATAGTCAACACATCAAATAACCTAATTTTTAAAAGGTAGACATTTCAATAAAGACTACAAATGGCCAACAGGTATACAGGAAAAATGTTGAACAACACTAATAATCAGGGAAGCCCTAATCACAATAATTAGAACAATAATGAGCAAATGATCACTTTATCTCAGTAAGAATGGCTATTAACAAAGAGCTAAGCAATAACAAATGTTGGTTAGAATGTAGAGGAAAAGTAACCCTTGCACATGGCTAGTTGTGATAAATATTAGTATAATAATTATGAAAAACAGTATAGATGTTCCTCAAAAAAAGTAAAAATAAAGCTACTATATGATCTAGCAATTTTACTCCTGAATATATAACCCAAGAAAATGAAATGAGTGTATAGAAGAGACATCTGCACTTTATGTGTTTTGCAGCACTATTCACAACTTCCCCAAACTACTGGAAACAAATTGTGCATCTACTGATAAATGGATAAAGAAAAATGTGAGATGTATACATACTACATACATACATACATACATACATACATACATACAGTGGAATGAGTTTCTTTCATTTGTGACTAGAGGAATGGACCTGAGATATCACTATTTTAAAGGGAAAAAAAAGCAGACACAGAAAGACAAGCACCACATTGTTTCACTCATATCTGAAATCTTGTAAAAAATGCAGTTCGAGGATAGTTACTACAGACTGGAAAGAGTAGGGAAGACAGATATTTGAGGAAAGCATAGTTAATGAAACATTTACCAAAATGCCAAAGAGTTTTGATTGGTGATTACATAGTAGGGTTAATTTAGATAAAAAATAATGTATTCTATATTTTAAAAAAACCAGAAAAAAGAATTTTGACTGTTTTTTTTTACCATGAAAATTTAATAATGTTTGAGGAGAAAGACCTGCTTTATCTAACATAAATATTTTTAAGTATATACATATGTTTACAATTATACAACATATCTTTAATATGTATAATTTTGATATTTTAATATAATTTTAAATAAAATTAAAAATACAAATACATTTATTCTTTCACTACATACAAAATGCCTGAATACTAAAAATTTGTAAAGTATATTTTTAATCATTCATTTTTTTAATTTGTTGCTTCTATTCTCTTTGGAATTATACTCATAGATATATAACATACCAGGTATAAGCCATAGGTTTTGAGGATACTGATAAATTCACTTATTATCTGTGTTTAATGTTTGAGTTTTAATTATTGAGATATATTCATCTGTGTTTTGATTTAATATCTTTATTAATCTCCCTTGCTATTTATTTACTATAAAGAAGATTACCAATATACCTTCTGTTTGTCAGTTTGGGTCCAGATATATTAAAAGGAAATACAAAAAGAAATAAGGAACAACAAAACAGCACTTGGGGTTGAAACAGCACTTGTGAACAGCCTTCTACTGAGGGCTTGAGGTGTCATAGAGAAACAGCAATTGTACCAGAAGGCAATTCTCTCACCACCCATACAACCTATTTCAGTCAGAATTTTCTCTGATGTAATCCCAAACAACTGACCAACACAACCTAAGAAAGATTTATTTTCTTATAGTTGGAGATTTCTGAGGTTCAGTCCACATCAGGCTAGATGGAGTTTAAAGCATGGTTGGAGACAGAGAGAAGAAGAAAGCAAATCCTCTGCCTTCACATCATGGAGCTAGAAGCAAGAGAGAGAGCAAGGGGGGGAGGGCCCATCCTCAGGCCACACCCTCAGGAACCCCTTCTCAACCAATTCCTAGTTCCAACATTCCAACATAGCTACCTTGTTACTGTGAGGTATGGGGGACATTCTTAATTCAAGCCAAAACACTAGCTGATACTATGGACACATAATGGCTTGACATATCCAGAAAGAAGCTATGGTGGTACTTGCCTATAATTCTAGTACTTGGGAGGGTGAGACAGGATGGTCTCAGGTTTGAGACCAGCCTCAGCAACTTAGCAAGACTATTACAAAATGAGAAAATAATAATAAAAATGGAGCTAAACTTGTTGATTGGAAGTAGAATGGGACTGGGTTCAATCCTCAGTACAAGAAGGAGAAGAAGGAGTAGAAGAAAAGGAGGGGGAAGAGGAGGAGGATGAAAAGGAAATACATAGAGGACGAATTCAAATTTACTGAAATAGCTAAATTGTAAAAGACTGGTCAGTGCCTAAAATAAGTAAATGTGCTCCTAATTACCTTACAGTAGTACAAAATAGGTACCTTTTAAAAAGTTCCCCTGCTCTTTCTGTCCTCACAGTAATCAACACACCATTCTTGACATACACCACCTAGCATGTGGCTTTCTTGGTCTATACACTCTATTCTGCTTTTTGTAAAAAAAACATAAATGTCTTTATAAAAATGTTGTTTTTGTCCTTGAGAATACTAACTTTTAGAAAAGAGAATATAAAATAATTTTTTTTCCAGGTGCAGTGGCACTTATCTATAATCCCATTGCTTGGGAGGCTGAAAAAGGAGTATCACAGATTTGAGACAAGCCTCAGCAATTTAGTGAGACTTTAATCAACCTAGGAGATCTTGTTTCTAAACAAAAATAAAATAGAAATAGCATTGTAGCTCTCAAGTAGAATGTCCTTGGCTTCAGTCCTCAGTACAAAGAAAGAAAGAAAGAAAGAAAGAAAGAAAGAAAGAAAGAAAGAAAGAAAGGGAGAAATCATTTATAGTAAACTATATTAAGTGTACTTATCAGTTGTCTTCTAAAAAGAATAAAAATTTTTGGTTTGAGATTACTATGATTAGAATCTAGTTTTCTGATAAATGGAGAGCAGTATGCTGATGTACCTGCTAGCTGCTATATAAAAAACTATGAAACTTTAATGGTTTAAAACAAGAGTATTTCTGGCTCAGGTAAATCCTTCCACGTTACTATTTGGAAGCTCGAATTTCCACCTTCTTTCTCTGCCTTTTTCTAGGAACTTAGAGTCCTCTGTTCAACTGATGAATGGAGAGAGAAATTACTGGGAACAAATACACATGTACTACCTTTTTAAAAGATATTTAAAAGTAGATAAAACACATCATGATCTCTCACTTCCACTGGAGGCAGAAACCAATCACAAGCTGAATAAAATGTGGCTTCTAGTTTGCCAGCAACTTTCAAGGGCAAAGCTACTCAACAGAAAAGGAGAAAAATTAAATAGTGTAAATTTCTCCATATCTGACAATTATATACATTATTTAAATTATTTTAAATGTCTGTTTCATGGCTTACATACATTCATGTAGGTTTCAGCTGTGACTTTACCATTACTCCAAGTGGTTTCAAAGCTAGGTCAATATTATGACGCTAGCATTCCTAAAACCAAGATAATCTACTCATAAATCACAGTACTTTTCATTTTACATGCACTCTAAGCCATAGTATACTTTATTTTACTTTGATGCATTAACCTTTGTCTTTTGCAAATTCCATATTTCCTTATTTTTTTTCTGTTTGTTCTATCTTCTAACCTCTCCAGTTCCCATAAACCCATCCTTTTTCTAATATTATTTTACTCTTAACCTTTCCCTTATTTTATTGTGGATTAGTTTCCACAAGTATATTGCTCACTTATTACAGGTATCTTCTTATCCTCTCAAGTTCCTGATGGAGTAGATGATATATTACTATATTTACCCAATATATGAAGGATTTTAATAGAATAAATTAACAAAGAAATGTAAAGTACTTTAACAATGAAAAGAGTATACAAACTCTTTTGAAGAAGCATTTCAATTTTAATGAGGATAAAGACACACACATCCAAAATAGTTTATAGACAACTCAAGTAAACTTAGAAAATATAAAATTGACTTTTATTCTTTTAATCATATTGAGAGCTGTCTAATTTTATTGATCTTTGTATACATATATGCACATTTAAGAAAGAAAATAAAATATGCATTGATATTTAAAATATAATTTGGGAATTTAGGACCTAACAAAAAGACATTTTCATGTTTAGCACTAAATCCTGTGATACAGTAAACTTACATTGCTACAAATAATGTTGCAAGTTGTTTCAAAAGTAATATTGAATTCTAGCGGATAGTTATAGGATATTTACTCCATAATTGTTATTTATTTAGTTTCAACTTTTTCTCTCAAGTTATTGATAAACTGATATGTAGGCTTTTTATACACACCTCCTCAATTTTTACATCTCCATTTTTAAAAATATGGAATCGGAGGCCAGAAATGTTTGGAATTTTTATTTCAAACTTCTAAATGTAAGGAGATTGTCACAGTTCTACAGCCAATGAAAACTGCTGTCCATTAGGCCCACAACCAAGTTAAAACAGGCTTAGAATCAAGTTGGACTCTGTATTTTGGATACAGAATGTATCTCACTTGAGAATGCTACTTGGGCTCTTGACATTAGTTGACTAACAAACCAACATCTCTGAGTAAGTATGAGCTAAAAGCTGTCCAGCAAGCTATGGTCTTCCTTCTGCCTTAGAAGTCCAAAACTTAATGGTCCCTTTGAGCTACAAATTACCATGATTGGTGATTGTGCTGTTTGGAGCAGTTAAGACTGCACTGAAAAGCTTTATGAATATTAAAATCTAGAAACAATATTAAATACAATTAATAGTACTATAGTAAAGTAGTCATTGTTATATCCATAGAGTATCATAAACACAGGGGAAAAAAAGAACAAAAATGGTAATACAATTGCATTATTATATAAATGATGATATATATCATAATTTTAGTGTTGAAGCTTAAGTTCTTAAAAAAATCTTTTATTTAACTAATTAAGAGAATCTTAAAATACATGTAGTCAGTTTATTCCCAAGCCATGATGTAAGGTGTTAAAATATTTGGTATTTAACTATTATTTTCAGCACATAATAAGTTATTTTAGGAGCAAGCTAAATTTTAGGTGTTTTATTTCGAGGTAATCATGCCACCTTCCTTTTCAAATGTTTAGTTACTACTTCAATACCTAATTATTATTAAGATATTAATGTTACTTAATATTCTTCTGTTTAAAGTCTCTAAATATCACCTAGACAAACATTTTTTCTTACTGTTCACTACTTCCAATTTGTAGCTTACACTGCTTTAACTAAAGTCAACACTTTACTCTGTCCACACACTACCATTTTTTTTTTCATTTTATTTCCAGTTGTCTCTTTGAATGGACGACTTATGCATCCTTGACTCTTAAAATTATAGACGTTTGTTTAAAACCCAAGTGAAGGTTTGGGGATGTCGCTCAGTGCAAAAGCACTTTCCTAGTATCTACAAGGCCTTAGGTTTGATTCCCCAGCACTGCAAACAAACAAAAAGCCAATTATACATACCTTTACCCTTGAACTTGTCTTTGATTTTGGGGTGATGTCTTTCCTCTGCAGGAATCCTTCTAGTATGTCAGCAATCATTTCATAGTTGTGCAACTAGTTTCTAGGAAGCTGTACATCCAAGCTTCAGCAAGCAGAGGCAAGTACAAATTTTTTATTAGGGCCATTGCTTAATTTAAAGAAACCTTTGACAATAAAGAATGGCCTTCCAAGGGTCATACTCCTTGTCCTTCCTCATTAGAATGTTACTTCTGAAGGCTGAATGCTACCCACAGTAGATTCTGGTTTCTGAGCGCAAATGGATTACTCTATGTTCTGGTGATTTTTCCTCTTACTTTCCTCTCATTCTCAATTTGTTTTCTTTTTTTCTTTTTCTTTCTTTTTTTTTTTTTGTGGGTCTGGGGATGGAACCCAGGGACATTTGACCTCCAAGCTACACCCCCTGCCCTATTTTTTATTCTTTATTTTGAAACCAGGTCTCACTGAGTTGCAGAGGGCCTCACTAAGTAGCTGAGGCTGTCTGCGAACCGTGATCCACCAGGTCTCAGCCTCCCGAATGCTGGGATGACAAGCGTGCGCCACCACGCCCGGCTTTCGATTCGTTTTCTTAACAGCAGGATTATGATGGGTTCTCTAATCCTTCCTGAAGTCTCAGAATCTTTACAATTAATTGGTTGCAACCTTACTTGTAGACTTGTTGTATAAACTGCTTCACAAGATTTTCTTCTTGGCATGGCTTCTGAAAAATAAATCCAATTTTTAATGCATATGTATCAATATATTCTACTTTTTATCGCTATATGTTTTGAATTCTGATATACATATATTCAAATATCTACAATTTCTCTGTGGTCTTACATGTATCTAATCATTGTTTCCTCTGTAGCTACACTTAATTTAAGTAAAATCTATATTCTGATTCCAGACTGGCCATTAGTCTATCCACAGTCATTTTGTTATTTTTCAACAAGAAATCACTAATTACACTTCTAAATGTGTTCAGGGAAGCACTTCAGGAGAGAACACATCTGGAACCTTTCATCTCCTCCTCCTTCATCATTTTTACCTACCCACCCTGTGCGGCACACTTTCCAAAATCCTCCAGTATCTCTCTGTTGCACAGCCACTGCCCTCATGTGTAGCATCTTCACTTGCTGAGCAACCTTTCTGGATTAGTCGTCTTTGTCATTTCTGCAAGAATTACAGTAATTAGCAGTTTCTGCATCTCATAATTATTCTAATTCTTTAGAATCAGAGTCATGGTCGCCTGCTGGCCAAATTTAAACCTCACTCATGAGGAAAAAATGGTGACTGTGGGACTCAGCATAGCTTAGCTGTAAAAATAATCAACTACCAAGAAGGCAGCTACTTGACAAGCAAAACAAAACAGCAAAAATACATAGAAAAGAAAACATTAAAAGGGAACTAAGACAGAATAAAATCCAGTAGTGAGAACATGAAATAGCAAATTGACTGAGTGAGCAACTGATGTGGTGAAAGCCACCACTGCAGAGGCAAACTTCATCTTAGGCCACCTACTTGAGCTGCATGTCTCTTCTCTGCAGCACAAGAAAGCCTTGACAAGAAATCTAAGGAATTGAGGTGAAGTAGGTGGCAGGAGAAATTAAATATATTAAGAGACCAGCAACACTCTTCAGCGACAGAAAAAATAATCCAAAAGCCCATGGGCTCACCAGAATCCTGAACCTACAGTAGCCAGCACATTATGCCCTTCAGAGACCTGAGACCAAAGGACTATAGGGTAACTGTGTTTCTCAGTGGACAACCATCCAGAGCACCCCCAGGGACCCTAGTGGTCTAAGATTTGGCAGTCCACCCCCGAGATGGTCGGGTTAGAACCTACAGAGACATAGAAAAGACCCATACTGCTCACACTGCAGTACCCAAAAAGGGTCACAGGGGGTCACATTGAGATTATACTGGATACCCTCCCCCCCCCCCCAGTGCAGGGAAGCGCAGGCCCAGGGCCAGAGAGTGCAGAGCCTAGGGCCAGAAATCACAGAATATTACACTTATATGAAACCCATTTACAGTTATACCTGCCACCCTGACCTAAGCACAAAGTTATGAGAGGCAAGAGGGGTGCAGGCACCTCTGTGCCAGCTCTGATAGAGTCCCCCATACAGCCAAAGATATCCATAGGCTAAAAATAAAAGGATGGAAAAAGGCGTATCATGCCAATGGAGACCAAAAACAAGCAGGGGTAGCAATGCTGATATATATTAAAACAGACTTTAGACTAAAACACATAAAAAGGTACTTTTTTGGTGGTACTGGGGTTGCTGGAAGCCCTTTCAGCTCCGGGCTAATTCCCAGACCTATTTTATACTTTTTTTTTTTTTAATGTGGAAACAGGGTCTCTTAAGCCAGCGCAGGTGGCTTCGAACCTGCACTATCCTCCTGTGTCCACCTCTCAAGCACGGGGATTACAAGCGTGCTCCACCATGCCCAGCGATACTTCTTATTTATAAAGGGAACAATCCAGCAAGAAAATATAATGAGAGTTAACATGTAAAACAAATTCTTCAGGACATCTGTTCTCAAAACAAACAAATAACAACAACAACAAAAAAACACAAATAAAACCAAATACAATAATATTGGGAGATTTCAAAACACCACTCACACCACTAGATTCGTCTTCAATGCTAAAGATGAGTAAAGAGTCTTTGGAACTAAAGAAAACTATAAACCAAATGGGCCTGATAGACATATACAAAATACTTTAAGCAGCAACAGCTGAGTGCACATTATTCTTAGCTGCCAATAAAACCTTCTCCAAAATACATAACACCCTTGGCCACAAAGCAAGCACCAGAAAATTCAAAATATATAATTCCCAGCATCTTTTCAGATCACAATGAAATAAAAGTAGAAATCAACAATAGTAAGACCAAGAGAAACTATTTAAATACATGGAGATTGAATGATACACTATTACATGAAGAGTAGATAAGATCAGAAATTAGGAGATACATTAAAAAATTCTTGGAATTAAACAAAAATAGAGACACAATATATCAAAATATTTGGGATACTATGAAAGCAGAGTTATGAGGAAAGTTTATAGCATTGAATGCCCACATAAGAACAGAAAAATCATCCAATGAACAATCTAATGACATATCTCAAGAACTTAGAAAAACAGCAATACTCTAAGCCTAAAGCCAGCAAAAATCAGGAAATATTTAAAATCAGAGCAAAAACAAAATAGAGAATAAAAAACAAAGAATTAGCAAAACAAAAAGCTGTTTTTTTTGAAAAGATTGATAAGATAAATAAACCCCTAGCCAACCTAACCATAAAAAAGGAGATAATGAAATTCAGGAATAATGAATTCAGGAAGAAATAAATAGAGAAAACAATTCCATTCACAGAAACCTCAAAAACAATAAAATGCTTCAGAATAAATCTAACCAAAGATATAAAAGAACTCTACAATAAAAATTATAAAACACTAAAGAGATAAATAGAAGAAAATCTTGGAAGATGAAAAGATATTCATTGCTTATGGACAGACAAAGTAAATTTCATCAAAATGATCATTCTGCCAAAAATAATATACAGAATCAATGCAATCTCTATCAAAATACCAATGATCACACGCTCGTAATCCCCGCCCTTGGGAGGCAGAGACATGAAGATCATGTAGGTTCAAAGCCAGCCTCCCTGGCTTAAGAGACCCTGTTTCCAAATAAAATGTGCATATATATACATACATACATACATACACACACACACACACACACACACACACACACACACATATACATACATATATATATACATGATGTCTGGGAGTCAGAGGTAGAAGGGTTTCCAGGAACTCTAGTACCACCAAAAAAAAAAAAAAAATGACATTTTTCATAGACCTAGAAAAATCAGTTACTAATTTTATGTAGAGGAACAAAAGCTGCAGAATAGCCAAGGCAATTCTCAGCAATAAGAACCAGTGCAGGAGGCATGGCAATTCCTGACTTCAAATTATACTACAGAGATTAGTAATTAAAACAGCATGGTATTGGCACACACACGCACACACACACACACACACACACACACACACACACACACACACACACAAAATAAAACAGGCACACAGACCAATGAAACATAATAGAAGATTCAAAAAAAATCGCACACACTTATAGTCAATTAATCTTTGACAAGGGACCAAATTCATATGCTAGAGAAAAGACAGCTTTTTCAATAAGTGGTGCTGGGAGAACTGGCTATTCATTTGTTAAAAAAAAATGGAACTAAATGTTAATATCTCACCCTGTACAGGAATCAACTGGAAATGGATCACAGACCTGGAATTCAGATTGAAGACTATGAAGCTATTAGAGGAGGGCATATGCTCAACACTCCAAAATATAGGCACAGGTATTAACTTCCTCAAGAAGACTTCCAAAGCTCAGAAAATTAAAACAACAATAAGTGGGATGGCATCAAATTAAAAAGTTTCTTCTCATCAAAGTAAATCATCAAGAATCCAAAGACAAAGCCTACAGAATGGGAGATCATTACCAGCAACAACTCTGACTGAGGGCTAATATCCAGAATATACAGAGCTCAAAAGACTTTACACTAGCAGAACAAATAACCCAATCAAGAAATGGGCAACTGAATTGTATAGACACTTCACAAAAGAAGAAATACAAATGGCCAATATACCCATGAAAAAAGATTCAACATTATAGACAGAGAGATGCAAAACAAAACTACACTGATATTCCATCTAACCCCAATCCAGAGTGGCAAGTATAAAAAGTCAAATAACAACAAATTTTGGCAAAAATGTGGAGAAATAGAAACTCTTCTACACTGTTATTGGGAGTGCAAACTAATTCAGCCACTATGAAGATCACTGTGGAGATTTCTTTAAAAACTGGGAATGGGAGCTGTGGTGGTACATGCTTGTAATCCCAGTACTTGAAAAACTGAGACAGGAGGATTGCAGGTTCGAGGATAGCCTTAGCAAGTAGTGAGACTCATTGACCTAGTGAGACCCTGTTTCCAAATAAGAAACAAACAAACAAACAAACAAAATTGGGCTAGGTATGTAGCTCAGAGGTAGAATGCCTCTGAGTTCAATCCTCAGTACCACACACACACACACACACACACACACACCTAGGAATGGATCCACCATATCATATGGCTATACCACTACTGGGTAGCTTTCCAAAGGGGTTGAAATTAGAGAACTACAGTAACATATTCATACCTGTGTTCATAGCAGCACAATTCACAATAGCCAAAATATGTAAGCAACCTAGGTGTCCATAAACAGATGTGTGAATAACAAAATTATAGGAAATACACACAGTGGAATTCTACTCAACAATAAAAAAACAAATTATGTCATCTGTAAGAAGATGTAAAGAACTGGAGAACATTATATTAAGTGAGATTAGCCAAGCACAAATAGAGAAGGGACATATGTTTTCTCTAAAATGTACTAGCCATAGCCAGGCGTGGTGGCACACGCTTGAAATCCCCACACTTGGGAGGAGGAGACAGGAGGATCGCGTAGGTTCGAAGCCAGCCTCGCTGGCTTAAGAGACCCTGTTTCCAAATAAAAAAAAATATAAAAAATAGGTGTCTGGGAGTGTAGCCCGGAGGTAGAGGTGTTTCCAGGAACCCAGTACCACCAAAAAATAAAAATAAATAAATAAAAATAAAATAAAAATAAAAATGTACTAGCTATGGAGTATTTGGGATACCAAAGGGACTTGAGATAAAGGAGAAGATTCTCAGTGGAGCCAGAAAGGAAGGGTAGAGGAGGAAGAAGGTTAAAGTTTATTAATGGAAATGCTACCTACGACAATGTCTATAACATTGTTAACCTGCACACTTGGTGTTGGAAGGGAAATGAGGAGGTAGGGGGAGGAAGCATACAAAGTACTATGTGAAGATATGCCACTGTCAACATGATCTACATTATGATGTAAGACTACACCCCCTCCATTAATAAATATATAAATAAATCTCATGATCTGTGTGACCTGATAAAAGTACTTAACTTCTGTTTTTTCAGCTCCTTCATCTGTGAAATAGAAATAATTATATAAGCTCATTTGAAGAGTGATGGTAAGGATTAAGATAACTTGTGTATGTAAATGAGTCAAAATACTGCTTAACTAATAGTAAGCATTCTGTAGGTGCCAGCTGTTGTTATCACGTACATTATTATTGTTGCTGATCTTATATCATGCATTGAAGTTTAGTAGAGCACAATACTAGCATTGTGCTCTACTAAGCTTCAATTCTGCCACCTCCACTACCTTCAATATAGCTCGTATGAATATATTTAATTTAAAAACTCATAAATAAGGTTGATTATTGAATAAGATTGGAACACAAATTTCCAAAGCAATGTGCCAGAATTTATTATAATGGAGGGCTACAATGATGTAAAAGGAGTAAAAACACTTGCACTTTTCAAAAAGAAATTTACTTTGTTAGGAAATTTAGATAGTGTTTTGGTAGAAAGTGAGATCCCAAGATCAAGGTATGGTGGAGGTTCTTTGAGACAGCATGCTCCACACATGAGCAAAAGAGGATTTTCTCATAACTGATAATGGGGAAGAGCGAGAGTGAGAGAATTTTTTTGGCACTTAGGGTCAGGAATATTGCCATGGGGTGGGGTTGTTTATACTCTTCCCTACCACCTACCCTACAAAGTCTTGCAAAAAGCCTAATCTCCAACCCATCCCACCCCCGTTTTTGTTTCAAGGAAGCACCCTCCTCCCTTCTCCTAGATCTTATGTGAAGTCTGGGCTTCTGTCCTATGCTAACAAGGTCAAATGGACAGAAGCACAAAGGCAGAGGTAGAGAGAAATTAGAGTGAGTTCAGAAGCAGCCAGGGGAATCAGAAAAATTATGGAGAGACTCTGGGCTTTACACCAGTCAACAAAATAGAAGAGTTAAATAAAGCAACTTAAATCTCCAAGGGAAAAGACTTGGATGATATTCACCTTCAAAAATATTTACTGAAAAACAATTAAAACCAGACTCCCTGTTTTTGTTTTGTATTTGTTTTTGTTTTTCACGATTAATACTTAATACTGATACAAAGAATACCTATGGATTTCTTCTCCATCTGCTCTGTTCTTGTAGGCACAATTCATGATGAGATTTGTGGGCATCATCATATCTGTGCAAAGTGACTCTGCTCTCTGAGGTCTGGGACACTTGCCTTATCTGGAAACTTAAGACTTTACCCCAAGGTGTCTAGAAATGAGTTAATAGGAGTGCCTCTTCTTGGTTAAAATTGTGAATTGCTGAATTCAAGATCTCTCTGGGATGTGTATTCTAGAGAGCAAGATGTTCCACACTGAAATAGAGCAAGGGTAATATTTTTTAAAATAAATGTGGAAGAGGACAGGAGAGAGAAGTAGGAAAAATCTAATTCTAGGTATCCCAGAGTCTAGCATTTTTCCTGCTTTTCTCAACTTGTACTACTCATTTTTTCTTGATTTCCAAGTTACACAAAGAGTCCCATAGTGGGTGAGAATAAATCAAATTGAATTTGTATTTCTTGCATATAAAATATTCCAAGCTCATATATTCAGGTGATTTTTAATGTAATCATTTGCCATTTTTATATGGATATTTTAAAGCATTTTACCATAATTGTAAGAGTTGTTTGTTTCCACAATTTCTGTCATCCTAAATAATAAATCTTTTGATAATAAGTAAATATTTTAAATTAAATGATGCTTAAATTTATAAAATTAAATATTGCAAAACAGATCTTTTAAAAATAAAGGATAGCAATATAAAAAGATTATAACCTCTCTTATAATAAAATATAAATGTTTATTCATGTAATGGTCTCAACATGAGTGATTTAATAATGGCTTTTATATATTTTATATTTTAGCTTTTCCCAAAGTGTGTTTAATGTAATATATTACTGAGATGTTACATATTAACATATGTATAAGTACTTTATTCATTGTATATTTTCTTTTTAGTATTTATTCATTTATTTGTATTTATTTATTTATTGCAGTACTGAAGATTGAACCCAGGTGCATCCTACCTCCAATCCACAACCCAGCCCTATATTTTACTCTTTATTTTAAAACAGGGTCTCACTAAGCTGAGGAGGATCTCACTTATGTAGGTGAGGCTGGCTCTGCAAACTTGTGATTCTTCTGTCTCAGCCTCCTAGGTGCTGGGATTATAAGTATGTGCCACCACACTGGGCTTATTTTTTTTTCCTATTTTTTATGCTTTATTTTTAAATTTTTTATTGGTGCATTGTAGTCATACATTTTAATGGAATAAAAGATGGTGGAGACATACATACACACATTTTTATTACTAATGTCAACTTTCTGTGGAAATCACTCTGATTAAAGTAGTTCTAACAATGTAATTTAATTCCTCCTATTCACTGTTTAGGTCCAATATCAGATGTTTTAAAATCAATCAAGGTTGTGTAAATTAAATGTAAAGATATGAGTTTGTGATCAATAGTCAGTAGTATCCTGAATATGTTGTAGTACGAATTAAATGTGCTAAATTGTTTTAGAAGAGATAATAACCATGAAGGTTTCTTTGTATGAGCACTACTCTATCTTGATACTTTAAAAACACTTTCTAAAGCAAAGTCCACAAGATTTTGTGACTCAAAAAGTCCTTTTTAGCTGGGCTCATGATTGTATTCCCAGCACCTGGGAGGCTAAGACTGAAGGATCACGGTTCGCAGACAGCCTCAGCTACTTTGTGAGGCCTTTTGCAACTCAGTGAGACCCTGTTTCAAAATAAAGAATAAAAAGTAGGGCTGGGGGTGTAGCTCAGAGGTAGAATACTCCTGGGTTCCATCCTCAGTACCACACAAAAATATTACTGTTTATCAGTTAAATATAAGAGTTCTCCCAGGAGAAATATATTTTAAAACATTTCTTATAACCACAAGTGGATGCTTATCCATATTATATTTGATGAAAGCATATACAATTAGATAAAGACATATTTTCCAAAACTAACAACCTACCAAGCTTCAGTGATTCCTAATATGTCCACAATGAGGCAGCACCCTCTAGGAAAATGAAAACCGTATTTCAAATAAAATTCTACATACAATGCTAGTGATAGCAAAGACTGTTCCTTATAAAGGTCATCCGTTTGCATCCTGTGTTAAGACAATAGCTTTAACAAACCAGGCATAACTAACATATGTTGAAATGGCTAAAACAAAATAATGTCCTCAGAACTGGACTTTAAAAATCACAAAAGGTCCCAAGATACAGTTTTTAATTGTAAATGTGATATGTCTTTCACACCCAATTAATTAATTTTTAAAAACAAAACTCTTTACATAATTTGCAAATAAATAATCAGTAAAAAATTTTGTAGAATTCTTCAGTTTAAAATTATATTTTAGTTATAATTTTGATACAAATATGATACATATTTATGTAATTTATTATGCTTGACAAAAATTGAAAAAATATCCATTATAAGTGATATAGATTAACCTTAGTATGTCATTGAATCAAGCATTTTTAAAAGTTCAGAAGCCTTTTGTTATATAAAATGTCAAGAAGCTCAACTTAAGGATGTTTATAGAAAATGATCTCATTTCATGTGATAATGAATAATAACAAATATTCAGGGAAAGAGAATCTCATTTCAATCTGTCAAATGTAGCTATATCAATTTATATTGCCACCATCAATATACATAGTTCTCTTTTCTTCACATGCTTGTCAGCACTTGTTATATTACACACACACAAATAGACATTCACACACATACATATACACACAATTAGAACAATTATATGATTCAGCAATTTCTTTTTGAATTCTATAAATACTCAAAGTAATTGAAATCAGGATTTCAAAAATTTATCTGTATATCCACATTCAGGATAATATTATTCACAGTAGTCAAGAAAGAAAGGTTCCCTAAATGTACATAAATGAATGAGTGGGTAAAGAAATGTGATATGTATGTACAATAAAATATTACTCAGATTTAACAAAGATTACATGGCCAATTATATTTCTCAAATGCTATATAATATGATATGTCTTATATTTATTAATGAATAGATACTCCCAAAGATCATGCTAACCTGTTTCAATAAAATTGAAGCATCTTTAATATTAAAGACAAAAAAGAGTATGAATAAAAAATTCTACTGATCAATTTTGACATAAATAAGAATCAAAAAGTTATTAAATGAAATACTGATTAATATAATTCAGCAATAATTAAAAGCACCAAAATAGAATTTTCTCTAAAAACACAAGGTTATTTAGCATTAAGAAATCAAATGGGTTAATAAAAATGTCCTATAAAACTATAGTAAATCTAAAGCAACATAATACACATAATGAAACATTAAACATATTTCTCTTTAAGTTATGAGCAAGACAATAAAATCTCTGACATTATTATTTTGCCTCTGATCATATACTATTCAATAAAAGACTTAGAACACATCATAAATAACCAACCCAAAATAATCAACCAACAAATTATTAGAATATAATAAGTAACTTTTCAGCATTTCAACAAAAATCATATTAAAAATTAACATAATGGCCTTTAGTGACAGCAATAAATAAAACAGCTTTTGACCAATTATCCTAACAAGAAACTTTATTAAATATTCCTGAAAAACAAAATTTCAACAGTAAAATTAAAACATTTATTGTATTTATATAATATTCATCCCAATTAAAATGAACACAAAAATGATTAAATTATTTCTAGATATTTTATTAAATCATCAATTAACAAGAAAACCAAGTACATGTTAAAATAGAAATGATACTGTTGGTCTTATTTTTATCAGAATGTTAAATATATAACAAATAAACTACAATATAATGAGATTCTTCTATTACAATGTAGAATGGATAGTGAAACAGCTGTGAAAGGCTCCAAATGATTTAATTATATACAAATGCTTTATAGAGTTTTAAGAGATATTCATTTTCATAAAGTAAGCTAAAATCCTAAAGGTTCAACAGGTTATCAACTACATTTCATTATCCAAAGGTAAAATGTTGGCAATCATTAAGTGAGTAGAAAGTACTACAATACAGTATAATATAAATATATAGAATATATTTAGTGTTATTCCAATTCTAATAATCAAAACTACATATATAATGTATTATGCATTTATACACATATACATATTGGAAATATATACATTAACTATTATAAATCTCATTTGTATATGTCAGAATTAATTTTTTGCAGTACTAGGAATAGAAACTAGGGTCATTCTATCTTTAATTGATGCTCCCAGCCCTATTATTTATTCTTTACTTTGAAACAAGGTCTCACTGAATTGCAAAGAGCCTCACTAAGTAGCTGAGGCTGTCCATGAACGGTGATCCTCCTGTCTCAGCCTGAGATTACAAGCATGTGCCACCATGCTCAACTATGATTAATCATTTTAATCCTTCTATTTTATAGTTTTCACTTTTACAGTAGGGTAATATTATTTATATCATAAGAAAATTATTTATATGTATAAAATGTTAAAACAACTTTTGGGATCAGGAATACTTCAGTGGTTGAGTGCTTGCAAACATAAGTCTCATTTTTTTATCCTTACAAACCACAAAAAAGAAAAAAATAACAATTTTCAAGTAAGTTGATAGAGATGTGAAAAATAACACTTTAATGGAAATTATGTTTTGTAGACTTTTAATCTGGAGATGTTAAATTTTCTCTCCAAGGGCTTAGTGCTGGTAGTGCATGTTATTATTTTATTTGTAATTCTATGCATTCTATTTTATATATTAAAGACCATTTTGAGATGAAATTCATAAGTGTCACCTATGCAAAGGTATTATTTATTAGAAAATAAAGGTTAAGAGTTCCTGAACAGTCTAGATAATAACATATCATTTTATTTAATTCGAGCTTTATATAGGATTCTTAATCTTAAATATCTGACATTGCATCATTTATCAAGGCATAAATTATAAATTTATAAATTTCTGAAGTATAACCTTAAGAAAATATTTGTTGGAATAAGCTATTCTTATGACATTCTTTTCTCACATCAAGAATAAAATGACTGTTAAAATGCATTGCATATAAAAGAACTCAAATGTTGATAATATTTGGTAAAGATTAGTTTTTAATGAATATTAATTTTTGAATTCTTAGAGCTAATTTTAATGATGATTCTTCAAAGCCAAATGATATTTTCTTTATATATTTCAGATATTAATACTCTGTCAGAGGAAAGTATCTAGTAGATTTTCTCCTACTCCATAGTCTCTTCATCATTCTGATTGCTTTCTTTGTTACACAAAGCTTTTCATTTTTACACTATCCCATCTATTAATTCTTGGTTCTGTTTCATTTTAAAATTTTTTATAGGTGCATTGTAGTTATACATCTTATGGGGTACAAGATGGTAGAATTATATATGCACATTTAACTCATTTAGCCCATCCCCAATTCCTTCCCCCTTCCCTCCTTCTCATGTTTGGCTTACTGATTGATATGTTTTTTAATATGAAATTTCCCTCTCCCCCATCTCCCTCATTTAGGTCACCTTATCTGCTTATATATAGATTCTCCTTCTTCACCTAGAGTTTCTCCTCTGACCCATTTTCTCCCTAGCTTCCACATAATAAGGAGAGTATCCAATTTCTTGCTTTTTGTGACTGAATAATCTCATTTAGCATAATGTTCTCCAGCTTTATTCATTTCCCTGAAAATGACCTAATTTTGTTCTTTGCAGCTGAGTAAAATTTAATTGTGTACATATCCCATAGTTTTGTAATTTATTCATCTGTTGATGGACATCTTGGCTGATTCCATAATTTGACAGTTGTAAATTGTGTGGCAATAAACATAGATATGTATGCATTCGTTTGTTAATTTGGTTTCCATTTTTTGTGGTAGATACTCAGAAGTGGTATTGCTGGACCATATGGTAGGTTTGTTCTCATTTTTCTGAGGATACTCCATACTGTTTTCTAAAGTGGTTGCACTAATTTGCAGTCCCACCAACAATGTATTACTATTCCCACTTCTCTACATTCTTGCCAGCATTTGGTTGTTATTTGTGTTTTGAATGTTGCCATTCTAGTTGGAGTTAGGTGAGATCTCAGGGTAGTTTTTATTTGCATCTTTCTGATTGCTAAAGATGTTGATCATTTTTTCATACATGTATTGGCCATTTGAAATTCTTTTTTTGAACATAAATGACCTCAACTTCACCCCCCAAAAAAGACATAATGTGGCAAAATGGATTAAAAATCAGAATCCATCTATCTGCTGTCTGCAAGATACACACCTAAAAAGTAAAGATAGAACAAACTAAAGAATCCCATGTTTTTCCTAATATGTGCAGTATAGGCAGTAATTGGGATACAAGAGGGACTCCAGATAATGTAGAAAAAGCTTCAGTGGAGCTAGGGAGGAGATCTAAGAGTAGGAGAGAATGAAGACTGAGGTGAATTAATGGAAATTCTTAAAACTTTGATCCACTTTGAGTTGACTTTAATGCAGGTCTAAAGAGAGGTCTAGTTTCACCTTCTATTTATGGATACCCAGTTTTCCCAGCACCATTAATCGAAAAATCTTTCTATTATCTAACATGTTTTTGGCTCCTTTATCAAGGTTTAGTTGGCTGTATGTATGTGGATTTGTCTCTGTGTCTTCAATTTTATTCCATTGATCTATGGGTCTTCTTTTCTCTCAATATTATGCTATTTTTGTTACTAAGGCTCCATAGTATAATTTAAATTTTTATTGCCTCCAGCATTGTTATTATTGTTCACAATTGCTTTGGCTATTCTGGGTCCTTTGTTCACTCATATGACTTTTATGATGGTGTTTTCTAGTTCTGTGAAGAATGTCCTTGGTATTTTGGAGGGGATTGAGTTGCATCAGAAGATCATATTTGCTAATATTGTTATAGTTTGGGATTTTCTGTGGATCATTTTCTTAGCTCAGTATAAAAATAAAGGGCCAGAAAAGCAGTAGTATTTAATGCAAGGAAAGAGGAAAAGCACCACACTAGAGAGACATGAGGTGAAGTGCTTGAAAGAGAAACACTGCCATTCTCTGGACCTCCAAAGTTTCTGTAAGTCCTATTTCCTTATCTCATTAGGACTGGAGCTAGAGCTGGATGGGCTGTCACAACAGAGTATGCTTCTATACCCTGACTGAGCAGTCAAAGAGTATTTCTTAGTCCCAATAACTGCAATTAGAACAATTTGGCTATTTTTAAGAATATTCTTCTGATCTAAGACTATGGGAGTTCTGTCTTCTAATGTCTCTTTAATTCATTCTTCAATGATCTATAATTTTTATTGCAGGAATCACTTACTTCCTTTATTTAAGAAAGAAATTACGTTATGTTGCAAGTTATTTAGGTATCCAAAATATCACTAAAATGTAAAATTGAATCACTATTTTAAATGCCTTCTTAGGCCATTCACTAGTGATATCTTGGTCATTGTCCACCTGATAGCGATTTCTTTGGGCAAATGATCTCTTATCCTGGCCTGCTCTCTTCCTCCTCCACACTGGTTTCAGGTGTATCAATCACTTTTATGTGAGTTCTCAGCTCACCAGAGTTTGCTTCTGAAGATATCAACCTGAGAACAATGACTTCATACAATATTACAAGAAGTAAAAATCTTAAACAGTACTGAAAGCATTTTAGGCAAAAAAGAAAATCTACTGAGGTCAAATCAAATATTTTCTGCCATGAAAATACAAAGTAGTCCTGATTCCTATGCTTGAGAGTTTTACAGACACTAAAATGGGTAACTTTAAAAGCTAATCCCCATAACCAAACTGATCACATAATGTTCACATCTTTACTATAATTAATTCACAGAGTTTTAGAAAGCATTTATGGCCAGTAAATGAGTACAGTACTGTTATGATTTGAATTTAGAATGACCCCTATATCATATCTCACAGAGTAAAGGCAGCCAGGCTGGAGGCAGGGTTTGGTTGCCTCCAAAAAACCAAGGGCTGTGGTTTTTGGAGATCATATATTTCCTTCTTTCTTTTTCTTTCTCTTTCTCTCTCTCTCTCTCTCTCTCTCTCTCTCTCTCTCTCTCTCTTTCTTTCTCCTCTCTCTCTCTCTCTCTCTCTCTCTCTCTCTCTCTCTCTCTCTCTCTCTCTCTCTCCAGCCTCCATGATGTGAGAGCAGACTCCCTCTGCTCTTGATATATCTGAGCTCTACAGACTTCACCCAGACTAAAGTAGATGAAACCCTGAAATCTCCAGATTTCAGGTGAGCAAATAAATATTCCTACCTCCAATTGTGATGGAAATTGTTTTGGATTACAATAGTGAGGATACTGTCTGAAACAAATACTTATACCTGGGATTTTTCTCTTATTCTATATTTTTTAAAAGCTAAACAGGATCCCAAAATGCATCCCTACATTACATTACATAACAAAGAGCCTGAAATGCATATGATATAAAAGACCAAATATTTAATTTTTTTTTTACTTGTTTTACATGTCCAGAGAAGATTGGCTGGGGGCCTTGGTCCTCACAGTCATTCATGGATCAAGGCTGACAGTGTCCATCTTAGTACATTCTTCTATATTCTGAGGAAGAGCAAAGTGCAAGTAGGATTCAAGCACAAAACTCCAACTTGTAGGTGACGCAAGTCATTTCTGCTCAAAATACATTGTCTAGGATTAGGCTTTTGGGCCCACCAAATCATAAGATGGCAGGCCTTTGGGATTCATTGTATCCAGAAAGAAATAGAAATCTGAACCTCTTACTGATGAACAGCCCTGTGATTACCATATATTTTTCTCTATTCTCTCCACACCATCTCATGCTCTCTAAAACAAAAGATGTGACTTTTTTTTCTGCCAAGAAAAACTGAAACTAGAAAGTGTAAATTTTCTCAAACATTTATCTTCAAAGCAACTAAATTACTTCAAAGCCATACTTTCACCTGCTTTCTTCCAGTCTCAGAAGTAACCCCTGTTCTACATAAGCTGAAATTCCTTTCTTCTCCATTTTTTAAGAGTCCTTGTTTCATCTTTAATTTTATTTTTATTCTACATTTTTAATTTTCTCCTAACTTCTGTATATTTCTTTCAGTGTGTAAACAACCTCCATATTCTGTTCCTCATAAAACTTCTCACAGCCCTGTGGTGCTCTCTTTTTCTAAACTTGGAAAACAATAATTCATTATTTGTTTCTTGTCTTTTCCATTTCATTTATTTATTGTAAAAGATTTTATACAACATGGCTTACTTTATTCATATCTATACCTGTCTGTTTATATAGTAATTGGAACAAATATACACATATGTATTATAACTATATAGATATAAGAAATATAATGAAACCAAATCTTTTAAAATTTTCCTGTCAATTACCTATATAAACCTATTTTAAAAATCCACTTTATTGATTTTGAGATAATTTTCCCACTTGCTATTCTTTTTATAGTTTTATCAAACCTATTTATTTCTTTTCTGTTGCTTTTAGCTGAATTTGTTTCACACATTTATTTCTGCTAAAAATATTTTTTATTTTATATAATTTTATTTTCGAACTAGAAATTGAATGTGGGGGCATTCCACCTCTGAGAATTTGTCCTATTTATTTATTAATAAAGTCCTCACTAAGTTACCAAGGTTCTTCCTATAATGTTGAAGCTGGCCTTAAATCTGTGATCCTCACATATCTGCCTCCCAAATACTAGGATTAAAGGCATGGACTACTATGCCCTGCTCTTTTTATATAATTTTATAAATGAAATCATGCCACACTTATTCTCCTTTGTTACTATGCATTTTTTCAATATAAAAGTGTGAATCATGTGCAAGTATTTATCTGTAACTCACTCAACTTCACCGTTTAATATATATGATTGTGTTAGCATGTAACTTTGTTTTTATTAATCCTACCATTGAAAAATATTTACCTTGTTTCAAGTGATTTTTGTTACTACTAGTAAAATAATTATGCTTATTCTTATATAGGTCTTACTCATAAAAAAAGATAATCAATTTTTATAGTTTGCACATAATAAAACATCTAGGCCATCCGATATATATTTTATGTGTATAATATTTTATATTGTATATGTAGTATTTTATATGTAAAATATATTGTATGTATAGTAATTTATATGTAAATATATGTGTGTATAAATTTTATATGTAAATATAATATGTATATATATTTGTTGAAACTTGCTAGCAATTATCAGGTTTTTGATAATGACAGTAAATTTTCACTCCCCAACAATCATGTACTATAATTCCTCTTGCAATATTTTAACATTTAACATAGACAATTTTTATAATTCTGTAAATATATTATGATTGAATTATTTAATTATAATTTTACTTGATATTTCCATAGGTGTGGATTTATATGATGAGTGTCTGCTTCTATTTTTATTTTACAATCTTCTTTTCCTCTGTAATATCTGTAAATGACTCTCATTGATTTCTTTATTATTAGGTTTCAATTTAGTTTGCTAAACATTCTATGTGCTACTTCATTCAGTTGTTTTCATTACAAATACTATTTCTCAGAATTTTTTTATGTTTGTATAATATCTTCTGATGAATGTCAGTTTTAGTTTTTATTATTACCAAAACTTTGAATATTATTTCTTTATGGTTTTCACTCTTTAATATTGGTTTATTTTCCTAGGAGAGTGAAGATATTCTCCTTTATATTCTTAAATGTTTCTCCTCAAATATTTTATAAGACAATGTAGAAATTGCATTTTATTTTTTCCACATGGGTAACCTAAGATTCCAGGACAATTTGTGGAGTAGTGAATTCCTCCCCTGTTTATATCTACAATGTCAGCTGTGTCATAGCACAGGTTTCTGAATGTCTACGTTTATTTCAACGGCCTTATCCATATTTACATGCCAATAACTTTACCAAATTTTGTGTATTTTTAGTTTACAGTAACTTGATAAACAGCAGGTTTTGTACCCTGTTCCAAAGTATGTAAACTTTTAAAGCAGTATTGGTGGTGGGAAGTCCAAGTAAATGAAAGTTATGAAAGAAGTATGCAATTTGGGATTCCCTCCTGAATGGGACAGAGTTTTTTGTGCCAAATCATTTCAAGTGTCTCTCTAGGTTTCTGAGCATCTCACTGCTTGCTGAGGCTGTCTTTGATTGAACCTGCAAGCCTATCTCAGCCTCCCAAGTACTGGAATTACAAATGTGGGCCACCATGCTTGGCTGTAGCTTCTCATCTTAAAGGATTGCTTTCTCCTTAAATAAACAAAGAACAGAGTGGGAGGAAGATGGAGACTGCCAAACAGAATAAGCATTTCTCAGGGAAGCCCTGGACACCAGGTTTTGGTGTAATATTGGAAGTGGACAGCAGAAAGCACCCAACATGCAAGAAAAGAGACCTTCGGAGAAACTTCCCAGAAGGGATCAGAGAGGGGACCACTCCAGCCACGCACACTGGGGACTCTTATCAACACACCTTGTAAGAAAAATGCTACTGGAGTGGAGGGAACCGTACAGTGCTGGGTGGGGAGCCAAGCTGTGGTACTGGGACTTTAGCACACAAGGTGGTCACGCTCTGCCCTGCTGTGCCAGGGCCTCAGCGCACCCGGATCAGCAGACCCTGCTCTGCATGGTGAGGCTGTGACCTCCATTCATGGAAGGGAGATAAAAATCATTGCTGCTCATTGCTGCTGAATGTTTGATCTCACAACCTCCTCAAACAACACATACTGTCTTCTCTTATTTAAAAAAAAAAAAAATGGGCCTCCAAGGCCGGGATCGGAACATGCTAAGAGATGAGACAGTTGCCAGGGCCAACCTGGCCAGGATTGGGACCTGCCATGAGGCAAGGCCAGTGCTGAAGCCTCCAATGCCGGGATCGGAGACTGCTGAGTGGTGAGCCCAGAGTCTGGGCCAGTGAGGCTGGGATTGAAGCCTGCTGTGAGGCAAGGCCGGTGTTGGGGCCAAGATGGTGGCAGCAGTAGCCAGGACTCAGGAGATGCACACAAATACAATCCAATTCACTTGGTACTTTTGGAAATAAAAACCCATGAAGAGGGACTGCCCCTGCCGCTAATACTTAAGAATTCTGGACATCTTATCATGTAAGGAAGGAACCCAGCAGAGAACAAGGGGGAAGTGGCCGCTGACTGAACTGTGCAGGCAGGGTGGCAGAACTGTGCAGGCAGAGCACCAGACCATCTGGCTGCAGCAGCAGAGCAGTGCAGGCGGAGTGGAGGGCAGAGCAGCGGCGAGCTGTGCCAGCATGGCAGAGCACAGGTGGGGTAGCGCAGAGCCATGAGCACTAGTGCCAGCAGCAGAGGTAGAGGCTATTATTTTGGAGAGACAGAGACCAGATTCAACCCACTTTGATTTTCTGAAGAAATTGCCCCAAAAGTAGAAATTGGTGGGGCAGACAGATCCAGTTCAGTCCACCTTGAGTTTTTGAGGGAATCCCCCAAAGTAGACTGACTGCACCTGCCACACATGATTGAGAAGCCTGGAGAATATGCTAAGTGGCAAAAGGGTATGGGAGGTATCAGAGGGAGCCCCGCATAGCCAGGGTGGGACTACATGTTGCATGTTCTGGAAACCATCAGCCCTCATGGCCACCACGCTCCTCTGCACAGAGTAGGAGGGTCCACATGAAACGGGAGCACCTACCTTCCGAAAGAGAAGCTATGGACCTCTGCCTCCAGAAGGAAGACAAAACTTACTGAAACTAGGTATTTGGGTCCCAGCTATTGCAAAAGACATGTACTGCTTTTCATAGTAAAAAAAAAAAAAAAAAAAAAAAAAAAGTAAGAATGCCAGGCATGATGGCGCACGCTTGTAATCCCCGCTCTTGGGAGGTGGAAAAATAGAAAGAAAAATGGAAACATCTGTAGACGACCTGCCCATAGTGACAGAGACCAGAGCCCAATGCAAAACAAGGCTGGTGCCGGGGACTCTGAGACCAGAATAGGAATCTGCCGGGCTACTAGGCCAACGCCAGGGCCAGGAAACCCTGGTTTGGAGCCTGCTGTGAGGTAAGGCAGGGGCTGGGGACTCCATCTGAGGCTGGGAACAGAGTCTGCCAAGGGGTGAGGCTGATGCCAGGCCCATTGAGACTGGGATCAGAGCCTGCTGTGAGGCAAGGCTGGGGCAGGGGCCTTCGAGGCCAGGATCGGAGCTTGCTGAGAGGTTAGGCCAGTGCCAGGGCCAGCGAGTCCAGGATCAGAGACTGCTGTGAGGAAAGGCCAGTGCTGATGCCTTCAAGGCCAGGATTGGAGCCTGATGAAGGGTGAGGCTGATGCCCAGGCCAGCAAAGCTGAGATTGGAGCCTGCCATGGCAAGGCCGGGGCAGGGGCCTTGGAGGCCGGGATTGGAGCCTGCTGAGAGGTTAGGCTGGTGCTAGGGCCAGCAAGGCAGGGACCAGGGCCTGTCGTGAGGCAAGGCTGGTGCTGGGGCCTCTGAGGCCGGGTTTGGAGCCTGCTGAGGGGTGAGGCGTGTGCTAGGGCTACTGAGGCTGGGATCAGGGCCTGCTGTGAGGCTGGTGCTAGGGCCAGCAAGGCAAGGACCAGGGCCTGTCATGAGGCAAGGCTGGTGCTGGGGCCTCTGAGGCCGGGATTGGAGCCTGCTGAGAGGTGAGGCTTGTGCTAGGGCTACTGAGGCTGGGATCAGGGCCTGCTGTGAGGCAAGGCTGATACTAGGGTCTTTGAGGCTGGAATTGGAGCCTGCTGAGAGATGAGAAAGGTGCCAGGGCCAACCTGGCCAGGATTGGTACCTGCCATGAGGCAAGGCAAGTGCTGGAGCCTCTGAGGCCGGGATTGAAGCCTGGTGAGTGGTGAGCCCGGAGTCTGGGCCAACGAGGCTGGGGTTGAAGCCTGCCATGAGGCAAGGCCGGTGCTGGGGCCTCCAAGGCTGGGATTGAAGCCTGCGGAGGGGTGAAGCCAGTGCCCAGGCCAGCAAGGCTGGGATCAGAGCCTGCTTTGAGGCAAGGCCAGTGCTGGGGCCTGCAAAGCTGTGATTGGAGAGGTTAGGCAGGTTCTGGGGATAACAGAAACAGGATCAGAGCCTGCCGTGTGACAAGGCTGGTTCTGGGGCCTCCAAGGCAAGGATTGGAGCCTGCCGAAGGGTGAGGCCAGTGCCGGGGCCAGCGAGGTTGGGATTAAAGCCTGCCATGAGGCAAGGTTGGTGCTGGGGCCTCCAAGGCCGGGACTGGAGCCTGGGTAGGCGTTAGGCCGGGGATTGGACCAGCAAGGCTGGGATCAGAGCCTGCCGAGGGGTGAGGCTGGAGCAGGGGTCAGCGAGGTCAAGATTGGGGCCTGCCATGAGGCAAGGCCGGTGCTTGAGTTAGCGAGGCTGGGATCAGAGTCTGCCAGGACGCCAGGCTGGTGCCGGGGCCTTCAGGAGTGGGACTGAAACTTGCAATATGGAATACATAGAGAAATATGCAGAAAATAGAAAATCAGATGCTTTCCCCTGTTAGGATAAGCAGCCCAGTCATGCGAAAGATGGCGCCTCTCAGTCTTCTCTTCCGGATTGTGCTGATTACCTCATAGCTTGCCAAAGGGGGCCACGGGATGCCCAACAATCAGTCCTCTGATAACACACCCACTGGTGTATAAGCCACCCAATCAGTAAATGCCCCGTACTTTGTGCGATCTTCCGCTGTGAACGGAAGCTCCCTCCTCCCAGCCGCCTGATATAAAAGGGAGCTGGGCTGTCTTAATAAAGCTTTTGCTTGCTTGCTTATCTCCGACGGCTGGCCTTGGGTTTTCCTGCACCGACCCCCCTTCATTGGTCCCGAAGACCCCTGACCCCCTTCATCCCTAATATGCAAAAACTAGGAAGAATTGGGTAATGGGAGGAGATCTAGTTGATGAAAGGGACCCATAGAAGAGCAATTAAGGTGACTAATCAGAGGGGATGGGATGGGGGGAAATGGAATCTCTTCAAAATGGAGGATATATGTAAACAAATGAATCAATGTTAATCACTAAATCAAGCATGGGATCGAGGGATGGGAAGGGAATGGGACAGTGGGGATAGGGGCAAATTGGATGATGTATACTTGTATACCCTCACAAGTCATGTATTCTATTGTGATGTTTTACTACAATGCATATATATATTATATATATATATATATATATATATATATATGGCAATATTGGCAATTTTTGGTATTTTAAATATAAATTTGTAAAACCAGTATGATAAAGTCATATGAAACCATGTTGCTATTTTACTGAAAATATAGCAAATTCAGAAATTTACTTGAGACCAAAGTACATTTTGGGATTTTGCTCCATTTATTCTATTAGCATTGCAAATATTCTCCCTCATTTAGATATTTTAAAATTCTTTCACTGTATGTTTTCAACATAAAGATCTTGCATACTTCTTGTTCTGTTTATTTCTTCTAGTATCCTTTTTGTTGTATTTAAACTGTATGTTATTGTTATTTTTAAAATAAATATTGTTGCTATGGAAAAAATATAGCTGATAACTGTGTATTGATTTTGTTCTAGTAATTCTGTTAAGATTTAAATTTATTCTAATATTTGATTTGTTTAATAATGACAAATTGTATTTTAGTTTCTTTTTCTTCTTCTTTCAGCTTTCCTTTTTATTCTTTGTAATACTGGAAATGAATCAAGGGGCACCCTGCCACTGAACTGAATCTCCTGTCCTTTTTATTTTTATTTTGAGATTGTTTCTCACTAATTTACTCAGACTTCCCTCAAACTTTTGATCTTACTGCCTCATCTTCAATAGTAGCTGCTACTATAGGCATATTTCACTATGCCCAGCTCTCTTATGCCCTTTTATTTTTTTTAACTGAGTACAGTTTCACTCAGGACTAATAATAAAAATTTGAGTCAAAAGCGACTACACACATTATCTCGTTTTATACTATATTATGTCTGCTTTTAATATTTTATAATTTACATGGATATATGTTATTGTTATAGTCAAAGCTGGCTGGCATAGGTAGCTCCTTCTCATGTATCTATTCAGTGACTCTTTTTATTTTTTGATTCTCCCTTGCCCAGATCTTAGGAGCCTTTCTTCTCTGAGAAATTTGTATTTGCCTGACCAAAGCTGTGTAAAGAGAAAATGCAGAGTATCCAATAAGACCTTCTAGATTCTAGTCCAAAAGAGACACTTGCAGCTTCCATTGGTCAGGAGGCCACAGGATTGTGTTTATACAAATCATGTAAGAGATTTTTAGATGTTAGGGATTTTCTCTTTAAGGAGCCATCACTTAGTGAGGCCTAACAACTACCTAAAATATATGAATGCTTAAAACTTTCTTAAAAATATCATTTAACAATTTTATAGAAACAATTTTATAGAAACTTTCATATTCAGCAGAATACTGTCATTCAAGTGGTTTACTGGAAAAATTAATAATTTTAGAACCCAAAAATCTGTACTCTTATTCTGTTTCTCAGGAGTTCATAATAATAGTTTGGGACTTGATTATTTCTGAATAAATAATATACAATTTCTCCTATCATATGTTAAAAGTGCACAAAGGACATTCAGTGCAGTGGTTGCTACTTTGGTCCAGCCATTGGTGATTTCTTCCTCTTGCATGAATCCTGTGGGAGACAACATGCATAAAAAGGTTGAGGAGGTTGAGCAAAACAAAAGTATTACTTACACAGAGGCATTTCAGAAATTAGGAGGGTAGGATTCTTGGTGAGTTACTTACCCCAAGGCTCAGAAAAACTTTCCAGGGAATAGGCAATCTCCTTCATAGCCCACCTCCCACTGCAGCTGAGGGACCCGGAACAATAGCCCAACAGTATTTTATAGCCCAGTCACCTGATTCACTGGGTTACAACGTGGCACCCTGCTCTGTTCTAGAAGTAGCACCTGAGCTGTTCTTGCCAGTCCCTCTGTACTTCAGCAGACTGCCCAGTCTGATCTAAAGCCACCATGAACATTGCTCTACAGTGAGCATTTTTTCCTATAATGACAAGGCCTCCACATAGATTTATATTATTAGGGTCTTCTAAATGTAAGGTGAAGATACACTATCAGAAAAACCATTTATAATGATGTATTTTGTTGCTATTAGCCAAATATGCATACCTCTTTCACAAAGGGTGTCAATTTTTATTTTTAGAGACTGCTAGAAATTAGGCTTTACAAAATAATATCACAATAATTACTTCTGCATCTTTTTAGAAATGGACATATCAATATTCTTTTTAAAAGAGCCATCCTTTTTTCATTCAGTATCACAAAAGTAATATGATAAACTCTAAATATAATCACATGTTATTTTAACATCTTAATTAAATTAAAAGCCTCAATGTTCTACAGTCAATAAACAATTAATTAAGTACTTCACTCTCTATTCAGCACTAATGTGCCTGCTATATATTTGCCAAGAAATCATAAGCATATGACACGATGGCATAATGTTGTTAAAATTATAATTAAGTGTTTTATTTGAGAATAGATTGCTTATAATTCCAGGAGAAAGAACTGGAAAAGATAAGTTGGATAATTTTATATGAATTAAATAAAGATACTTTATGCACAGTATTTACAGGATTTAAGTAAACAAAGAAGGGGTGGTGAATACCCCATGGGGCTAGAAACATTGAGATATTTTATTTCTAAAATTATACCTTCTAAAATTCAGCTATCTGCTGTGAATCTTTAAACATTTCAACAACTGTGAGATTAAGAAGATAACTGTAATTCTTTTATTAATGTTCACACTTAAAATTATGTGACTTAAAATATGTCTTAATTTTAATCTTTTCTAGTCTTCTCATCCCCTGCTGGAGCCTCCTACTGATCAAATTCTACGTTGGAAGGCAAGTAGGTCCATGGATTGTAACTTGAAAAGCCTCTAGGGGAGCAGGATGGAAAAGATGAAAAGAAAACCTAGAAGAACAATGAGAGACATCCATCCCCAAAGCATAGGTCTGCATTACTGTTAGCACATAGCCACCGAGTGGATACTTGAGTTTGAAATTTAGCTCTTCTGCCAAGAGCTTCTAGGACCTTAGAATGTCAAACTTCTCTGTGTCTAGTGAACCTATTCATAAGAGCAGGCTGTGGTATTATCTTGTACAATCTTTTTTTTTTTTTAATTTTTTCTTCTTTGGCAGTGAGGATTAAACCAGGGGAGCTTCTGCCGGGAGTGGTGGCGCTCGCTTGTAATCCCCGAGTTTGGGAGGCGGAGACAAGACTATCGCGCTGGTTGGAAGCCAGCCGCACTGGCTTAAGAGACCCTGTTTCCAAAAGTAAAAAGGTATAAAATAAGTCTGGGAGTGTAGCCCGGAGGCAGAAGGGCTTCCACGAACCCCAGTACCACCACCAAAAAAAAAAAAAAAAAAAAAAAAAACAAGGGAGCTTCTATTTTTATTTTTGATTTTGAAACAGTCTCAACTGGGCATAATAGTACACACTTGTAATACTAGTATTGGGAGGCTGAGACAAGAGTATCATAGGTTCAAAATCAGCCTCTACAACTTAATGTAGTCATCAGCAAATTAGTGAGAACTTGTCACAACATAAAAATAAAATAGGGCTGAAGGTATAACACAGAGGTAGAAAGGCCTTGAGTTACAGCTCCAAAACCAAAAAAGAAAGAGAGAGAGAGAAAGGCTCACTATCATTATGTTACCATAGTAACATAGTGCTGGGCTCAAACTTACAATCATCGTGTCTCAGTTTCTCAAGTACTGGGATTACAAGTGTGCTGTTATTGCATCTAACTCTTGATTTCTATTTTGTATACTACTAGATTCTCAACGTAGCTATTACTTTTGTATACAAATTGAAACTTTTTCTTAGGGAAATACTCAACAAGATCCATAACAGTTATTGAAAAAAATATTTCTTCATTTGTTCAAACTATTGGTTAAATACAAGGACAGACACACTAAATGTTTATTGTGTTAATTAGTAAATCTGATGTGGAAATTATTTCAGGGAAAAAGAAAGCTTTTGGTGACACACATAATGCTTGTTCTATTTATTACTGCTCATTCATATATCAATGCATTCACTTATTAGTTTCACAACTGTACACTGAGGACTTACTATTTGAGCAATATAAAACTAAGTCCTCATAATTAAAATGTAAAATGATAAAGTTTTCTGTAACTGGGGAGAAAAATTAGAAAACAGAAAGATAAATATGATGATATAACTATATGAAAATATTATAAATCAATTTATATAAGTGACAATCTTTTGCATAAAGTGAGAAATTCTTCAATAAAGAGATTATATTAAAGCTCCATTTTAAAGCATGAATGATTTTTAGAACATTAAGTAACTCCTATATTAAGAAAAAAACTAACTTGTTATGCAAAGATCTTACTTGGCTTAGTGATGTAGCTTGATGGTAGAGTGCTTGCTGGTATGAGTAAAGCCTGAGGTTTCAACCCCAATAACTGCACAAAATAGATAAAATAAAAAAATTAAAATGCTCCTCTTGTTAAGTTATTAAGTTTAACCATATTTGACATGATTATTTGTAGGTAAGAAATGATCAAGGACCAGCAAATCAAAAACTTCAAATTAATCCATAATACAACTAGAGTGGCATTATTCTAATAATTTTATCTCATTAAATATATTTTTATTAAGCAAAAAGTCAGATATGTATGCATTGCAGGGAATTTTTATTAAAATTAATGAAAAAAAACCACTGGCAACCAAAGAGTTCAAGAGACTAGGAAGTGAAATGAATTAAATATAGGACTTACCATCTAAAAGCAATATTTAACCATCACTGACACTATGCTAATCATTGGAGACGAAATAATTTTTAAGCTTCACCTTGACTTTTGAGGTGTTTATTATTTATGCACATTTTAAAAAATAAAGAAAATCCAAAAGATAAAAAATAAAGGGACATGCAGAGTCACACAGAAAGGAGAATAATTTCATTTTGAAACCAGTCTGACTTCACAAATTTTACTTTTGACAATTCTACTCTTTCCTTATCCAAAACACAAAACTATAAATAAAAGCAGCTGTTTTAAGTCAGACAAGTTTATGGGGCTAATGAAGGTCATTGCACTGCTAAAGTTGTATGAAACTTAAACTGTAGGGATTACATTTAAAAAAATGTTGGAATAAATTTGACCACAAAGAATTCACTCTGCTTATTTGTGAACTTCCAAAATTATATTTTTAGTATTCTTGATAATAGGGGAAAATTAAAAACAACCCAAATATCATTCAATATGGTATTTGAGTGCATCTTTTCACCCATTTTGTTTTATCCTTGTATAACTTTAAACCTGAATTGAAAGTCCTTGTTAATATCATCTATAATTTGGGCCACTGTACTTTATACTGCTCTTCTGCATTCTAGCATTGAATGTTGCTGATTAGAACTCTAAGGCAACATTGGTATACACAGTTGAGTTCTTTGGGTTTTCTAGAAAAAGGATCATGCCATCTGCAAACATGGATAATTTTAATTCCTCTTTTTCTATTTGAATTCCTTTGATATCATTTTCTTGTCTTATTGCTGTGGCAAGAGTCTCAAGAACTATATTGAAAAGGAGTGGTGATAGTGGGCATCTTACAATTCTCTTGTACAATTTTCTTGATATGGTTTTGAGTCGATATAGCTGATGTTTATAATTTTTGCATCTATGTTCATCAAAGATATTATTGGTCTGTAATTTTCTGTTCTTGAGGTATCCTTTTTGTTTTTTATATTAATGTGATACTGGCCTCACAGAAAAGGTTTGGGAGAATTCCATCTCTTTTGATTTCTCAGAACAAGTTGTGAGGTATTAAGATTAGTTCTTCTCTGCAGGTTTTGTAGAATTCAGCTGGAAGCCAGGCCTGGTGGTGTACACTTGTAATCCCAGCACTTGGGAGCCTGAGACAGGAGGATCACACAGGTTCGAAACCAGCCTCAGCTACTTAGTGAGACTCTCAGCAAGTTAGTGAGACCCTGTTTTCAAATAAAGTATAAAATAGGTTTGAGAGTATATCCCAGAGGTAGAAAAGCCCCTGGGTTCCACCACCAGTACCACAAAAAAAAAAAAAAAAAATTTGCTGGAAACCCATCTGGGACACAACTGTTTTTCAGTGTGCAAAGCATTTTTCCTATTTCATATGAAACTGTCATGAATTTGCCTAAATATTTTCCAAGAACAAAAAGCAACTAAACAATAATAGATCTTTTATAATTAATCCACATTTCTAGTCTATGTCTTTTAATTGGTGAGTTATATCCATTGATATTCAGGATTATTATTGAAATGTAATTTTTTTTCCATTTTGTGTTTATCTTCTGTTTTATATAATGTTATTCTTTACTTAGTAGCCTCACTGTTATCTCTTCTCTGGTTTTGAAATTTGCTTCTTTTTTCTTCTTTATGGTTTATTTCTTTAAGTATTTTCTCTACTGTTGATACTGTATTTATGAATTTTTTGAGGTTCTGCATATCTTGAAACACTTTTGTTTCTTCATCAATAATAGTCTTGCTTGATATAGCAGTGTTTGTTAGAAGATGTTTTATTCCAGGGTCTGGATAATATCATACCAGTCTCTCCTGGCATTCATGACTTGGGTTGTAAAGTCTGGGGTGACTTTTATTGTTTTTTCACTATATGTCACTCATTTTTTTGTTCTCACTGCTTTGAAGATTCTTTCCTTAGCCTCTATGTTGGTCATTGATTATTGAATGGCTCTGGGAGGTCCTTCTTTGATCTTAACAGTGTTCTGTATGTCTCCTGTATGTGTATATCCAATTCTCTTTCCATGTTTGAAAAACATGGAAATTATTTCTCTGAAAAGATTATAAATACCCTTGGTTTGTACCTCTATTTTTTCCTTAATGCCTTTTAACCATAAGTTAGGATGTTTTATGTTATTGCGTAATTGTTGGATGTTTAAGTTTTGTTGCTGTAATGGCTTCTCTATACTGTTGACCATGTTTTCGGTTTTGAATGAACTGTCTTCTAACAGTGATATTTTGTTTCCCATTTCATCATATCTGCTAGAATTTGTTTCTATTGCTGTTTTCATTTCATTTATTGACTCTTATTTTATTTCAGGCCTCTTTCTGATTTCTTTTTAATGTCTCCATTTCCTCTTTCATTTCCTATACACTTACTATGATGTCTTTCATCATATAGAAGATCAGGACTCGGAATTTTCCTTCTTGCATTTCTTGTAGATAAGTATTTGTGATTTCCCTTATTTCATCACTGTTCCTACTTCTCATATTTCCAAGTTTCTTGGGCTTGTTTTTTGATATCTTGGTGTCTTCTCTTTTGCATGTGACTCTTTGGGTAATCTGTCTGATCCAATCTTAGCAGTAGGGATTTAGAGGTGTCAGCAGGTTTGTGCATGGGTAAGCAGTGTTTTTTTCAGTGGTGAAGATTGGGTAAGGGGTTGAAGAGCTGAGATGATGGTACAGAAGTTGGGTAAAGTAGAGGATATGATTAAATTGAGCAAAAATTTAAGTATGATAATATAGTATCTGGTTGAGAATGAGAGATAGTAGGATTCTTGTAGTTATTACAGAGTAGGTATGGAAATGTAAAAGAGCTTGAATATAAAGCAGGAAGAGAAAAGAGAAAAAAATTTTTAAGAGAAGAAAGTAGATAGGCTAAAGGAAAAGAGTTTGTAAAAGAAATGGGGAAGCAAGCAAACAAACATGCATAAAATAACAAAACAAGGCCGGACATGGTGGCACATGCTTGTAATTACTGCACTTGGGAGGCAGAGACAGGAGGATCACACAGGTTTGAAGCCCCTCTCTGGTTTAAGAGACCCTGTTTTCAAATAAAAATATAAAATATAGATCTGAGAGTGTAGCCTGGAGATGGGTTTCCAGAAACCCCAGTACCACCGAAAAACAAAATAAAATAAAAAAATAACAAAACAAGTTACAGAAACTAACAATTATAAATCAAAGACAAAAACACCAACCAAAAGAAAAAAGAAAGATTGAAAAAAGAAAAAGAACTAGTGACAGTGAGAGAGAAAAACAAACAAATGAACAAACAAAAGATAGAATTCTTGCTAATTTACATATATATATAGGATCTGAGCCTGTATAATATCTGTATGTTTATTACTGTGGTAGATTCTGGAGTGTATCCCAATGTCTCTCATTTGCTCCCTAACGTATTGTCAGCTTTTGTACCTACTTTATGAGTGTTTATGCCCCTCTCTAGCCTCTGACAGCTTTGTGCCCAGGTGTCAGGGCATCAAGTATCACTGTAAATGAGTTCTGTGGAAGCTCAGTGTTCTGCAGTTTCCCACCTTGGGCTCTGTGCTTTCTGGCCCTGGGCACTCTCTGGCTCTAGGCACTGTTCTCTCTGGTCCTGTGCTCTTTGCTCCCTGCCCTGGGCTCTGCACTCTCTGACTCTGATCTCCACATTCTCTGGCCCTGGACTTCACACCCTCCAGCCCTGGGCTCCAAGCTCTCTGGCCCTGGCTCTGCACTTTCCACCCTGAGCTCTGCAATCCCAGGCCCTATTTATAATATATTTTAAATATATATCTGCTTTAAAGACTTGCATCTAATTTAATATTTTTATTGATTTTTAACCTATTTTCATTTGGTTGCTTAGAGTTCATTTCTTTTCACACTTACAAATATACCTTCCTATGTATTTTGACTCTTAAAAATGTTAGTGTCCCACCACTGCACTGTAAACCAAGTGTACTATACAGCCAGCCTTCTTCCATCCACTCCTGCCCAATTCATTACTCTTTCTCTTTCTAGCTCATGGACATTGAACTGGACCTATTCCAATCCTAGTTACCTGAGGATCTGAACACTGATCCCAGCCTGCTTGGTTATCTCCATCACTAGAACTAAGTCTTTCCTTTTCACATGAAGGAATAATTCAAAAACATGCAGTTAAGACTGTTACCATCATGTTTCAAGAATTTTCTTTATTCAAACAGGTCTGTGACTTCTATTTTCCTTTTATTTGTATTGCAAACTACTTTTTATCTATAGCTACTTTCTTAATAAAAAATAGAGTTTGCTTCACAAGAAAGCTTCTCCAATAAGAAAGCCTAAGCTTTTAAAAATGGCTGGATGATTTTCATTCAAACTATTTGACTCATGTCTATAATGTTTCTGGATCTGAGATCAAGACAAATTCACAAGCTCTCATAGCATAAGAAGTATGAAATTATTTATATCTGTCTTCTATATTAAAATAAAGTTGTTTTTTGAAAGGCCAAGACAATTTTGATGAAAATAACTTCTCAAGTGATCTTTTGATGATATGAATAAAATAAAAATATTACATGATTTGTATAAAATTAGGTTTGAAAAAGACAGGCATTGTAAAGTAATTCATAGGATTATAATTTTCTTTAGGAGTTCTTTCCCTCTACCAGCCACAGAGATGCTGACAACAATTTCATACATACATCTTTAGATGTTTTTTTCTCCACCTATAGTGTTTTATTATCTTTATGTTTCAACTAAAAAAAGGAATTATCATATATCAGCCTAATTACCTACAAACATGCTTTTTATGAAGATATCAAAGCTCTGTGGCTTATAATTAGTCTGGTGGCAATTGTTTCATATGACTTACAAAATGAACGAATACTGTTCATATTATATGTAAAGTCATAACTGAGTTTAAAAAATGGCTTTCAGAAATTTACAGTTATAATTGTACATAACATAAAATTATAATTATATATTACATTAACATAATCTATAATTATATGTTTACATATAATGTTTATGTATAGCATAACTGCAAAGACAAGCTTTGTAGATATAATGACTGATTCTATATTTTGAATGCATATTTATTATCTGCATGCCCTTAGACAAGTAACAAATTCTGTAGACTTGTGCAAAATGGCAATGGCAGCAATACCAAGCTCAGTGGTTTGTGGTAAAAACTGAGGAATGTTAAATGAGAGTATTAGTTATAGAGAAAGTCCTAAATAAGAGATACTCATTACCTACATTGGATATGATATGTGCCAGAATTAGTTTAATCTACGTTAGAAAAAAGTTAAATAAATATACTTTATATATTCCAACTCATATTTTCTGTTTTTCTTAGGACAATAGTACTCTGCAAAGGAGAGAAGAAAAGAGAAAAAGAGATTGGTTCTTTTCTTTCAGGTCTTACCCCATTACCCAGCCCTTCTCGTACATAATAGTGAGGTTAGTAGTGATACCTTCATACATGATCATACTATAATTTGAACTGTTTTTTCATCAGTTCTTCCCTTTATCCTCCCAAACTTCCTCCCTATGATATGCCTTCCTACTATTGTACTGGTCACTCTCTTCAATTTTCCAAAGTCCCTTTTTTTTTTTCCTTATTTTCTCTCTAGCTTCCACATATAAGACACAAATTCTACCCATGATTTTCTAACTCTGGCTGGGCTCACTTACTATAATAGTCTATAGTTTCATTCATTTGCCTGCAAATGATATAATTTTGTTGTTCTTTATGGTTGAGTAAAATTATATTGTACATATATACCACATTTTCATTATCCCTTCAGCTATTGATAGATACCTAGACTAGTTCCATAATTTAACTATTAGGAATTGTTCTGGTATCAATTTGGATTTGCTTATATCTTATTTTAATTCTTTACTCTTTTACCTAAAAATATAAGAAAAGTTGGTAACAAATGATTGCATCTCATCTTTGCAGTAAATTTTTACATTACTGAAGATTTTAACTTTAAAACAGATAAACAGCAGAATAAATAGTGATTTAATCTTGGTCTATAACATTTTCTTATTATCTGATCTTCTACTATTTAAAATCTAATACTTAAAGAACCTTTGTAAAATTTTTGTAAAATTTCACTGTTATACAATGTCTTAAGGACTTTATTTTGATAATGCCAAGTCTACAATCTAAAATTAGAGTTAATTCAACCAGACCTACGGTGATTTCTGAATCCACCCATAAAAAGTCAAATTAAGCCATACAATCTTGAGTGTGAACACTACAATTTTTAAAATAATATTTTATTACTATGAGCCCTCATTTATTATTGATTATAATGACCTCTCTAGTCTTGACAATATTTGCAATGTTTAAATTTTACAATAGTTAAATTTTAGAAAATATGTTTTTCTTAAAATGCGATACAAAAATCTGATTTCCATAAAAGATTTTATCATCAGGAAGATCCTTTGTTATAGAACATATATTAAAAAAGAGTATAAGAGAAAACTAAGGGGAGAGAGAGAGAGCCAGGAAATCTGAGGGGGCATTAAACAAGGCAGTGATGTGAAGAAACATTATACCTCCGATTGTTGTAGAGCAAAGTGTATCAGCACAAACTGTTCATGGCAAGTTTTAGTGCCCGAATCATCTCTCCAGCTAAAATTGATGGATCAAAAGCAGTGAGCAAGAGATGAAACATCAGGAAACTATGGCAACCGCCTCGCATAAGTTGGAATACTTGGTCAGTCACCAATTATTCCCCATAATGACCTTCCAAAGTAGCTCAATACCATCCTAACATTCAGCATTTAGCTAGATACAGTGGAATGAGCCCCAAATATAAAGTTAAACAAATTGGAGTTTAAGTTCCTACTCCAACTTTTGTGCCATATTTGAAAGTCTGCCTATGCACACTTGAGAAAATTCCTTAACTTTTATTAAATTCACTGTTCCTTAATTTTAAAATGAAAATAAGCTCTATGCTTTATGTGATAACTTAATTGAAATTATGTCTCAAAGGAAATTTATACTTTCCCCATTATGAAATACATTTAGGTAACACAAAGATAATCCTCATATGGACATAAGTATCTATAAGGATTATTACTGGGATTTTATGTCATTTGTAAAACACTTATTGTTTATTTTTTTTTATTTTTTGCAGTACTGTGAATGGAACCCAGGGGCATTCTACCTCTAAGCTACAACCCCAGTTCTATTTTTATTTATTTATTTTTTTCATACTGGGAATTTGCCATACTGTTAGAATACACAGGGAAATCCTATCTCTGAGCTACAAACCCAGCCATTGTTTTCTCTTTTTATTTTGAAATAGGGTCTCAAGTCACAGAGGGCCTCATTAAGTGGCTGAAGCTAGCCTCAAGCAACTTGCAATCCTCCTGTCTCAGCCTTCCAAGTACTGGGATTGCAAGAGGGCACAACTACACCCAGCTCTTCTAAAACATTTAAAATGGTACTTTTTAAAACATAGGCTATACAAAAAGAGCAATGGCAAAATTAAAGTTTTTCCATATTGATTTAAATATTATCTCAGGGACATCAAGATCAATGAATTGACTTCAAGGTAAGCTAGTTATTTTTCTGTTTCATAATTATAGATGCCACCTTGTCCAATTTGAGTTAGAAAGAGGCTTGCAGAGAATATAATTTGATCTGTGTAAATCAGTGAGGAAAAATACTATCCAGTAATGTTTTACCAGTGATGATAATATACAAAAAACATTATATGCTATTTTACATAGGATAAAATTATATTGTATAGAATGATGTCAGAAAAAATTAAAAACTGATCAAATTTATTCATTTATTGATGAACACCTAGGTTGGTTTCATAGTATAGCTATAGTGAATTGTGCTGCTGTGAACATGGGTATGCATATATTACTGCAGTCCTCTGGTTTCAATCCCTTTGGAAAAATACCCAATAGTGGCATGGCTGGATTATATGGTGGATCCATTCTCAGTTTTGTAAGGACTCTCCCCACTGGTTTCCATAGTGGCTGGACTAGTTTGCACTTCCACCAACAATGTAAAAGAGTACCTATTTCCCCACAGCTTTGCCAACAGTTATTGTTGTTTGACTCTTTATGATTGCAATTCTGATTAGCCAATAACAGAGAGTGAAGGATCATATGTTTTCTTTAGTATGTGCAGAATAGGGAGTAATTGGAATACAAAATATACTTTAGATGATGAGGAGAAAAACAAAAGTGTAGAGGTGGAGGAAGAATTAATTTTCTTAATAGAAATACTATCATAGACTATGTGTGAACATACACCATGTGAACATAAACCAATGTCAATCTGGGTACTCTTTGTTGTGAGGGAGGAAAATGAGTGGGAGGCACTAAGAGCATTAGCATGTATGTCATTGTCAACATGATTTACATTATTATGTGAGACTATACTGCACCAAATACAAGCACACAAACAACAACAACAACAACAAAAACCCTGGTAGAGCTGGGAGTGGTGGTGCACGCTTGTAATCCCCATGCTTGGGAGGCTAAGACAGGAGGATCGCGCAGGTTCGAAGCCAGCCTTGCTGGCTAAAGAGACCCTGTTTCCAAATAAAAATATAAAATAGGTCTGAGAGTGTAGCCCAGAGGTAGAAGAGTTTCCAGGAACCCCAGTACCACACACACACAAAAAAACCTGGTAGATACACTCTATGTACACTTTATTATGGTGCCATAAAGAAGTGCAGATGTCTTTAAAAATACATCTTTTAAAAGCTTAAAAATAAATCAGTCAGATCTCTTTTTTTTTTTTTTTTTTTTTTTTGGTGGTACTGGGGTTCCTGGAAGCCCTTCTACCTCGGGGCTACACTCCCAGACCTATTTTTACATTTTCATTTTGGGAACAGGGTCTCCTAAGCCAGCGCGCGGCTGGCTTCGAACCTGCGCGATCCTCCTGTCTCCGCCTCCCAAGCACGGGGATTACAAGCGTGCGCCACCACGCCCGGCTAGATCTCTTTTTTATGATTGATGTGTACATGTATGCCTCTACCATTTTGTACTCCATTAAGTTGTAAGAATACAATTCACCAGAGAAATTTTAAAAAATAGGATCTATTTAAAAATGTTTAAAACATAGGCACCAAAAGTTTTGCCTCCATCCCATGTGCTACTTCTCTAGAAAAAAAAAAAATCACTATTTTGAAGCCAGGTGCAGGTGCACCTATAATCCCATTACTTGGGAGGCAAAGAGAGAAGTATCCAAGGTTTGAGGCCAATCTCAGCAATTTAGCCATATATTGTTTCAAAGAAAAAAGGGCTCAAGGTGTAGCTTGGAGGTAGAATACTCCTGGGTTCAATCCTCTCTACCAAAAGAAAATCAAGTTGAAGTAAATTAGTATTCTAAAGTTAATGTAGATCATTTAAGTATGAGTTTGTTCTCTTTATCACATATGTGATTTTCTATGAGCAATATGACTTATTGCTGAAAATAAAATCATTCTTTATACATTTCACATTTTAACTCACCATTATATTTTTGAGATTTAAAATAACTGTATAACATATATTATGCAAATAAGCTCAATTTCTTTTGTATTTCTGTGTTTTTCACAAGTACAGCTAGGGTTCCAAAGACCATTCTGAAATCCTGGCACACAAATTGATGTCTGTTCTTAGGACATGCCTGACAAACTCTTGGTTGACAAAAAGGAAAAATAATTCTGTGACATTGATTTTACTAGGACCTATACAAGATCTTGTTCAAATGATTACACTAACTTGTACACCCATTCAAAGCAGACTGATTACCTGTGATTCATATTCTTCCCAATAACTGGCAATAGAGGCTTTTATTATCTTCTATTTCAATGTTCATGAAGTGCTAGGTGAAAGTTATTTTGTATATGTATGTGGCCAAATACACATGACATAAAATTTACCATTATAATCATTTTATTTGTACACTTCAGTGGTTTTAAGTTTATTCAGAATATTATACAACCATCAACTTCACCCATATTCATAACTTTCTAATCTTCCCAAGGTGAAACTGTAAAATTAAGCAATAATCCTCCACTTCTCCTTCCACCAATCACTGTCAGCTACCACCCTGTTTTCTGTCTTTATTCATTTGATTATCTAGAAACTTCATGTAACTGCAAATTACAGTACTTGTACTTCTTTGTCTGGTCCTGTTTCACTTAATATAATGTTTTCAAAGTTCATTCATATTGTAGCATGTTTCAAACTCTCATTCATTTTTTAAGTCCAAAGAATATTTTATTTTAAATATATATTGCATTTTGTGTATCTCCTCTTCAGGCAATGAAAATTTGGACTATTTCCATTTTTGACAATATAAGCTATGATTATAGATGTATGAATATCTACTTGAGTTCTTGTTATCACTTCTTTTGAATATATAAATAGAACTATACTTTCTAGATGGTATGGTAATTCTATGTCTAATGTTTTTAGAAACTGGCATGTGATTTTCCATAGCAATTATCCTATTTTACATTCCCGACAATGTACAAAGGTTCCAGTTTTTCCATATACTCACTAATAATTTAACATTATATTTTTGTTTTTCTTTTATAGTAAAAAAGATAATGATATAAAAGTTATCTCATTTTTCTAATAATTTTCCTAATAATTAGTAATCAATTTCTTCTTTGAAGTGTTTTTTTTGCCCACATTTAATGCGCATTTAATTGAGACTTTTTGCAGTTGTTCATACATGTTACCTGAAGGTATTTTGATGTATTTTTCAAATAATTGACAACGGTAAAAATCTAGTTTTTTGGGGTTTTTTTTTTTTTTTTGGTACTGGGGTTCCTGGAAGCCCTTCTACCTCCAGGATACACTTCCATGGGCTACACTCCCAGACCCATTTTTTTTACCGTTTTATGTGGAAACAGGGTCTCTTAAGCCAGCAAGGCTGGCTCCAAACCAGCACAATCCTCCTGTCTCCGCCTCCCAAGCGCAAGGATTACAAGCGGGTGCCACCACACCCGGCCGAGATATTTTATTTTTAAACTCTGATATGATTTTAATCAGATTATTGATCTAGTCATTTGTGCTCTTTATATATTGTGAATTTTAGTTTTCAGATATTTTTAAAATGATAAAATTTTTCTTCATAATATTGTTTACCCATGTAATTTTTTTTTATCTATAATTTATTTATTTATTTTTTATAACAATTTTTTATTGAACATAAATAGTATATATTTGGTGCCCTCCCCCTCCGCCCCCATTTTCCCTCCCCCCCCACCAATGGTTGTCCAGATTAACCATGTCTTATTCATAATTTTACACATGTTCAGGTGTAGACCCTCATTAATCAAGACCGGCCTTCCTCCTCTCCTATCCTACCATCCAAACTTAGCTAGTATTTCCCCTTCAATATCTGGAGTCCCTCTGGTATTCTTTGTGTTTCCTAGTTTGGGCATATTAGAGGAAACATATGTATCTTCTTCTTCTGTGCTTGGCTGATCTCACTTAACATAATGTTCTCCAGGGCTTTCCATCTTCTTGCAAATGATATAATTTTGTTCTTCTTTATGGCTGAATAGAATTCCATTGTGTGTATTTCCCACAGTTTTGCTATCCATTCATCTGTTGATGGTGATCTGGGTTGGTTCCATATTTTGGCTATTACAAATTGTGCTGCTATGAACATAGGTATGCATATTTCATCACTGGCCATCAGGGAGATGCAAATCAAAACTACACTGAGATTCCATCTAACCCCAGTCAGAGTAGCAAGCATAAAAAAATCAAATAACAACAAATGCTGGCGAGGATGTGGGGAAAGAGGAACTCTTTTACACTGTTGGTGGGAATGCAAACTAGTTCAACCACTATGGAGATCTGTGTGGAGATTCCTAAGAAAGGTGGGAATAGATCCACCATATGATCCAGCTATACCACTCCTGGGTATCTTTCCAAAGGAGTTGAATTCAGAGAACTACCCATGTAATTTTTGAATTTTAAGGCAACTAAGATTATCAATGTATTTTGTAGACTAGTTTTTTTTTTATTTTCCTAGATCTTCATGTTTTCTTTACTACTTTTATTGGTGCATTACAGTCTTACATCATAATGTAGTTCACACTGATAGTGAAATACATGCACACAGCACTTGGTGAGCTTTCTCCAGGCTTCCTCCTTCCTCATACCATTCCCAATACAAGATATTGAGGTTGAAATTAGTGTTCTCACATAACTAGATAATGTCTGTCAAAGTGTTTTGTTCATTATTTCTTCCTCTCCTCTACCTTCCCTAGAGAAGCTTCCTCACTACACTGGGATTCCTTCTCCATTATATAAAGTCTGTCTTATATCCCAATTACTCCCTAGCTTCCACATATAAGAAAAAATATATGGCCCTTTACTTTCTGTTACTGAATAATTTTACTTAACATAATGTTCTACAGGTGTTGGGCTTTACACCAGCAGGACATGGGACTTCGTGATAAAAAAAAAAAAATGCTCTTGGACTATTCCTGGTCTCAAAGGGGTGAAAGGGGAGAAGAGAAGGCAAGAGAGCCGAACTTCCAAGAAACACTCAGCTCTTTCTTTTATTGCAGGTTTACAGAATTAAAGCTGGGTCATTAAATCACTAATTGTCTCCAGCTAAGGCATAGAATATTTAGTTAGGAATGTTTTCAAAGATAAGTTGTTATCTGGCAGCGTTGCAAGAGCAGCAGAGGTTGCTGGCTTAGTCTTCTACCCTTAAGCAAAGCAAGGAAAAGATGGAATAAAACAGAAAAAATAGCTTAGATAGTAAAGGCACATCGAGGTCCACTCATTTTTCTGCAAATGACATTATATTGCCTTTATTTTCACAGAGTAGAATTCCATTGTTTGTATATCTGATAATTTTATAATTCATTCATTTATTAATGGACACCTTGGTTCCTTAAACTGACTCATGTTAATTCTGCTACTATAAACATGGATTTGAGTGTTTCACTATAAAATCCTGATTCCAGTACCTTTAGAAAGATTCTTAAGAGTGGTATAGCTGGATCATATGGTGGATCCATTCCTAGTTTTCTGAGGACACATCACACTCATCTCCTTAGTGACTATACTAATTTGTAATCCCACCAACAGTGTAGAACAGTTCCTATTTCTCCTCATCTTTGTCAGCATTTATTTCTGTTTGACTTCTTGATGATTGTCATTCTGATTTGGATTAGATGGGACCTCAGTGTAGTTTTGATTTGCACCCCCTTGACTGCTAACAATGTTGAACACTTTGAATATATTTATTGGAAATTAAAATTTCTTCTTTTGTGAATCATCTATTCAGTTCCATTGTCCATTTTTATTGGTTTGTTCGTATTTTTAGTGTTAAGCCTTTAACTACTTTATATATTCTAGATATTAAACCTCTATCAGAAAAGTAGATGGAAAATATCTCCCATTTTGAGGGCTCTCTCTTTAGACTCTTGATGTTTTTCTTCAGAGAAGTAAAGCTTCAGATTTGACTGTGTCTACCTACTCGAGAGTCATCCTCAGGGTGGTTTTGTTGTTGTTGTTTTTTTATAGAAATTTTTTAGTTTAATACTATCCCATTTATTGATACTTGTTTCAATTTTCTGAGACTTGGGGATCTTATTCAGAAAGTCTTTATTTGTGCCTAAATCATGAAGTGTTGGGCTTATGCCCTCTTCAAGTAATTTCAAAGTCACTAGTCTAATTCCTAGGCCTTTGACACATCTTGAGTTGACTTTTATGAAGGGTGGGAGATAGAGATTTAATTTCATTTTTCTACATATGGATAACTGGTTTTCTCAACACCATTTGTTGAAAAGGCTGTCTTTTTATCAACGTAGGTTTTTGGCACCTTTGCTGAAAGTCAATTGGCTATAAATGTGTGCATTTGTTTCTGTATCCTCTATTCCATTCCACTGGTATATATTTCTGGATTCTTGCCAATATTATGCTGTTTATATTGCTATAGCTCTTTAGTTTAATTTAAAATAAGGTATTGTAATGCCTCCTGTATGGCTTTTATTGATGATAAATGCGTTGGGTATTCTGCAGCTTTTGATTTTTTTCCTTATGAAATTTACTACTGATATTTTTTTCCTATGAAGAATGACATTTTTATTTTCATAGAAACTGCATTTACTTTGTACATCACTTTCAGTAGAATGGCCATTTTGATAATAGTCTTCCTATTGAAGGTGTTTTCACCTTCTAAGATATTCTTCAATGTCTTTGTTTTATAAATTTTATCATAGAGGTCTTTTACATACTTGGGCACATTTATTACTAGATATCTTGCTGTTTTTGAGGTTATTATGAATGGAATTGTCTTCTGAATTTTTTTTCAGTGACTGACATATAGAAAAGTTACTGATTTCTTTACATTTATTTTGTATCCTAATACTTTGCTTAATTTGTTCTAAATAATCCTTATTGTATATTGTATTTATGATGTTGAGGTAAACTCCTTCTATTCTGATTCTCAACAGTGTTTTTAAAATTAGTGGGTATTGGAATTTGTCAAATAATTTTCCAGCGTCTATTGAGATGATCTTTTGTTTTTTCCCCTTAGTTCTATATATGTAGTGAATGACATGTATTGATTTGTATATGTTGAATCAGCCTTACATCTCTGGAATACAACCAACTTGGTTATGGGTATACAATTTTTTGATATTGTTTTGAATATGTATTGCTATTATTTTGTTTGTTCATCAAGAATATTGGTCTGTAATTTTATTTTCTTGAGGGATATTTATTTGGTTTAAATATTAATGTGATGCTAGCCTCAAAGAAAAAGTTTGGAAGGATGACATCTCTTTCTATTTTAGGAAATAATTTGTGAAGTATTTGGTTTGGTTCTTCTATAAAGATTTTGAGAAATTTAGCTGAAAATATCTTTGGAATTTTTTGTTGGAAAGCTTTTTATTACTGTTTCTATCTCTTTGTTTGCTACTGGTTTAGGTTTTCTATATCTTCTTGGTTCAATTTAGATAAATTGGATGTGTCTAGAAATCTGTCAAATACTTCCGTAATTTATAGTTTATTTGGGTATAGATTTCCAAAATAGCTTCTGATGATCCTCTGGATTTTCCCACTGACTTCTTTAGTTATTATTTTAATAATTTGAGTAAATTTCATCTTTCTTTTGTTAAGTGGGCTAAGGGTGTATCAATCTTGTTTATCTTTAAAAAGAACTAGCTTTTTTGTTTTATTTATTTTTTGTATTATTTTGTTGGTATTTTTCTCTATTCTTTGATTTCTGCTCTGTTTTTAATTTTTTTCCAGCCTTATACTGCGTTTGGGATTAGTCTGTACCTGTTTTCTGAGGGCCTTGAGGTGTCCCATTAGGATATTTGTTTGGTGGCTTTCTATTTTTCTTATGTGAACACTCAATGCTATAAATTTTTCTCTTAAAACTACCTTCAAAGTGTTCCACAAATTTTAATATGTTATGTATCCATTTTTGTTCAGCTCTATAATTTTTTTCTTTTTTTAATAATCTAGTCCTAATTCAGAAATAGATTATTTAATATTATTGTATTTATGTAACTTTTTGTGTTTTCCTGTTTTTGATATCTACTTTTATTTCATTATATTACAAAAATATGAAAAAATTATTATATATTTTTAATTCTCTGTTACTTGCTTTGTGGCCCAAAATACAGTATATTTTAGAAAAGGATCCATGAGCAGCTGAGAAAAATGTATATTCAGCTATTGTTGGCTTGGATATTCTGTATATGTCTGCTCTGTCCATTTGATTTTTAATGTGCTTGAAATCTGAAGAGTCTTTATTGATCTTTTGTCTGGAAGTGTGATCTAGCAATATGAGAGGTATGTTAAAATCTTCTACTATCTTTATCTCTTGAAAAGTTTGATTTATAAAATTAGATGGTCCCATGTTGGGGCATATATGTTTATTGTCATGATATCTTCTTGTTAGATTATTTATTGTATTAATAAAAAATGGCATCCGTTGCTTCTACTGATACAATTTGTGTTGAAGTTGCTTTTTCAGATATGAGGGTTGCTAGGCCTGCTTTTTTAAATTATCCATTTGCATGGAATATCTTTATTCTTTTATCTTTAGGCTATGAATAATATTGCCTATTATGTGAGTTTTTTTGCATGCAGCATATAGTTGGATTATGTATTTAATCAACTTCACTAGGCTCTTAATTAAAAAGTTAAGACCTTTGACATTCAGGGCTATAATTGAGAGATGATTTTTGTTTTTCATCATTTTGAGTTATAGTTTCTGTTTGATATAGTGTTATTTCTCCTTTATTTATGTAGATGGTGAAAATTTTCCCTTCTCTGGTTCTGGTATTTATTTTTTGTTTTTGTGTTTAATTTCTTTAAGTATTTTCTCTAGTGCCACATTGGTAGTCATGAATTCTTTTAATTTCTTCTTGGTTTGGAAGGTTTTTATTTCTTCAAAAATTTTGAAAGATAGTTTTGCTGAACAGAGCAGTCATGGTTAGAAGTTTCTTTTCTTTTAGGGTTTGGAGTATTTTATACTAACTTCTCCTGACTTTCATAGCATTTTTGTTTTCTAATGTCTTTGATTCTTGTTTTTTCTTTTTTTTCAATAGATTTTTAAAAATATTTTTATTGGTGCATTGTAGTCAACCATATCAATGGAATATAAGATTTGTGAGGGTATACAGGCACATATCATCCAATTAGCCTTTATCCGATCCCCATCCCATTCCCTCCCTCTCCCTCGATCCCATGCTTGATTTAGTGATTAACTTTGATATATTTATTTATGTACATCATGTGCTTTAAAGATATTCCATCTTCCACCATCCCATCCCCTCTGATTGGTTACCATAATTGCTCCTCCATAGGCTCCTTTCTCCAACTGGATTTCCTCCTATTACCTATTTCTTCCTAGTTTTTGCATATTAGGGAAAGCATTTAATTTTTTATTTTCTGTGATATTTCTCTGTGTATGCCTCATTGTAAGTTCTGATTGCAATATTGGAGGCCCTGGCACCGGCCTGGCCACCCAGCAGGCTCTGATCTCCACCACACTGGCTCCAGCACTGGCTTTGCCTCACAGCAGGCTCCTATCCCAGCCTTGCTGGCCCCGGCACTGGCCTCACTCCTCCACAAGCTATGATACCAGCCTCAGAGGCCCCCACACTGGCCTTGCCTCATGGCAGGCTCCAGTCCTGGCTTTGCTGGCTCCAGTACCAGCTTTGCCCACTTGTCAGGCTCTGATCCCAGCCTCTATGAGCAGGTCATTTGCAGATGTTCCCTTTTTTCTTCCTTTTGTTTTTTTGTTTTTTTGTTGGTGGTACTGGGGTTCCTGGAAACTCTTCTCCCTCCTGGCTATACTTCCAGACCTTTTTTTTTATATTTTTTTGTTTGGAAACAGGGTCTCTTAAGCCAGCAAGACTGGTTTTGAACCTGCATGATCCTCCTGTCTCCACCTCAAAGCGTGGGGATTATAAGAATGTGCCACCATGCCTGGTGTTCTTCCTTTCTTTTTTTTTTTTTTTAATATGAGAAAGCAGTACATGTCTTTTGCAAAAGCTGGGACCCCAAATACCTAGTAGCAAGTAGTTTTGTCTTCCCTCCAAAGGCAGAGGTCCACAGCTTTACTTTGGAGAGCAGGCTCTGCTGCTCCACGTGTACCCTGGCCTCCCACTCTGTGCAGAGGAGTGCGTTGGCCATGAGGACTGATGACTCCAAGAACACGCAGTGTGGTGGCCCATCCTGGCTCTGTGGGGCTCCCTTTGAAACCCCCCAAACCCTTTTACCACTTAGCATGTTGTCCAGAATTCCCGAGCATGTGTGGCAGTAGCAGTCTACCTTTGAGGACATTTCTTTAATTTTTATATTTTTATTTGGAAACAGAGTCTCTTAAGCCAGTGTGGCTGGCTTTGAACCTGTGCAATCCTCCAGTCTCTGCCTCCCAAGTGTGGGGATTACAAGCATGAGCCACCATGCCTGTCATTTCTTTAAAATTTTAAGGTGGGTTGGATTGGGTCCAAATACTTAACATCGCTGCTGCTGCCACAGCCATCTGGGTTCTCTTCAAAGCACCTTATTCACAAAGCATGTCTCAAATTCCCAAGCATGAGCAGTGGTAGCATACTACCTTTGGGTCAATTTTTTCAAAAGCTCAAGGTAGATTGAATCAGATCTCTGCCTCTACCAAATACTGGCCACCGCTATTGCCGCTGCCTCTACCATCTCAATTGTCTCCCAAACATTTTTTCCCACACAGCATGTTGTCCAGAATTTCTGAGCATGTGCAGTGGTAGCAATCTACCTTTGGGGTGATTAGTTCAAAATATGAAGGTAGATTGGGTCAGATCTCTGCCTCCCCCAAATACTGGCCTCTGTCACCCCTGCTGTCACTGCCTTCCTCCTGTTTCTCTGCTGAGCTCCTTCCTTACATGGTATGAAGTCCAGAATTCTTAAGCATGTGCAGTGATAACAATCTGCCTTTGGGGCAATTTCTTCAAAATATCACAATGAATTGGGTCAGATCTCTGCCTCTCCCAAGTAATAGCAACCCCTGCTGCCGCCGCTGCTGCCATCACTACCTCCAATTGGGTCGGATCTCTGCCTCTCCCAAATACTGACCTCTGCTACCCCCACTGCCATCACCTTCCTCCTGATTCTCTGCTGAGCTCCTTCCTTACATGGTATGAAGTCCAGAATTCTTAAGCATGTGTGACAGGAGCAGTCCCCATTCCCAGAGATTTTTTTTTTCCAAAAGTTCAAGGTGGATTGGTTAGGATTTTTCTGCATCTCCTGAATTCTGGCTGCTGCCACTGCCATCTTGGCCCCTCTCCAGTATTTTTAATAAGAGAAGACAGTATGTAGTATGTGTGTTTTGAAGAGGTTGTGAGATCGAGCACTCAGGAGCAATGAATTTTATCTCTCCTCCACAAGTGGAGGCCCACAGCCTCACCATGTAGAGCAGAACCTGCTGTTCCAAGCACATCCCAGCCCCCCAGCGCAGCATAGGAACACAGCAGCCAGGCGCACTGAGTTCCCCGGGATGCACTGCTGGGCTTCCCACCCAGTTCTGGGCTCCCTCCACCATGCCCGGAACATTTTTCTTACAAGGTATGTTGTTAACAGTTCCCCAGCATGTGCGGCTGAGGCGGTCTTTTCTATAATCTCTTCTGGAATATTCTTCCAAAAATTACTTTTCTTGTGTGGCCAGCGCCTCCTTGTCATCTTGCTTCTAATTCAGCCATTATCCACTCTCTCTCCTGTAGTCTAGGTAGGAAGTCATGGCTGGAAATGTCTCCTTAAGTTGTTCCACTCAAATATTAAACCAAAATTTGATGTCCAGGGCTTCTCCGAGGAATGTATGTACTTTTCAGTGGCCAAGGTCACCATTGCAACTGCGGCCACCACCATCTCTCTCTTTTTCTTTTCTAATTACTTTATTCATGACTTTTTCCTGACTTTTACATTGAAATAAAATACTGAATTACCCTTTGGACATACCTTTTGGACAGTACTAGTGATCTCTTTTGTTGTTGAGTTGTGGAAAATTATTTTTACTTGTTGCTCTTTATTCTCATGTTTTCAAAATTCTAATGTTTTTCCTTTTTGTCTTGGCTTCCTCTTTCTCTTTGAGTGGAAGCCCTAAGTCTATTTCTTGTTCCTTTATTAAGACCTCCTCTGAAGGTATATATTTGCCTCAACAAATTTGACTTTTATAATCAGATTTCCTCTTTGTCTATAATTCTTAGTGCAGGAAGGCATCAGTTTCTGATTGGTTTCAATTCTTCATACTCTCTAGGATCTCACTCAGCAAGTCCAGAGACTATAATGTCCCATTCAGAGCCTGCAGCCAGCTGGCTGAATCTTAATACCCTAAGGACACTACAATTGCTCTGCCTGTTGTGAAGATTTGACACCTTGGGAAATGCTGGCCATTAGGCCCAAAGTCAGCAATGCCAGAGATTATGATAATCTGAGCTTGTGGTCTGGCTGTCTCAGCTTTAATGCTTTAGGAACACAACTACTGATCTGCTGGTTATGATCATGTGGAGAATTGCCAGACCCTGGCCTCCATGCTTACAAGCCTCAAACTACACTGGCCAAAAAAAATATTGCATTCCCAATCTGAGTCAAATTTCCCTAGAGCCACTGCTACTACTCTTCTAGCTGTGATCACATGAAATTCTGCTCCCCCTTCCCTCCCTGCTCTTATGGCACAAATTCCACCAGGGAAAGATTGTGCAATTCTGAGCCTGGGACTTGATTGGCTAAGTGTTTAGCCCTAGGTACACTGTTACTACTCTGGAAAACTGAGATCACATAAGACCTTGCTGGCCACAGTCCTTGGTACTTGTGGTGTCCAAACATGGCCAGGTGAGAGAGTTTATAGCCTTCCAACCCTAAATCAAAGTTGTATGAGTTATTTCACCCCATAGACACCACTGCTGGTGGCCCTGCATTGATTGCTGAGGACCCTGAAGGGCTCTAATCCCTGATCTGACCCCAGGTCCTGCTCAGTTGATCCTAGGGACTCTCTGCTGATTAACATGTCTGCTATGTTCAACTGTACCCCCCACCCCAACCTCTGCAGAGATGTTTTGCAAATTTACACATCCCACAGTTTTGGTTATTGCCACACTAGTACCTATTGCAGTCTTGACAAGCTCCTTTGTATCCACTCAAGTCCCTGCAGGATGACTATGTACTTTCTGAATTTCTATGAGTTCAGATACAGTCACAGTAGTTTGCTGTGTTGTTTAGCTAGGTGGTCTGGAGATTCACAGTGGTCTTGATGAGGCAAGTTATAGATTCTTGGGTTCTTTCAGGAAAAGCTTGTCATTTCCTGATCCAGAATAATTCAGTTATAACCAGAAGAGTTTGTTATATGATTAGCTAAGTGATGAAGAAAGTTGCCATCTTGAGGTATTCAACCTTAAATAAAAGAATATAATTTCTTTTGGTGTTGGTACTCTGCAATCACTAGATTGGCAAGATTTTGCTTCTGCTTTGTTAGAGGTATTCTTTAAAGTTATGATTTAAGAGAACATATATAAGAAATGCTCCCATAATCTGTGTCAAAATGCTATCATACTTTCCTGAAAATTCTGAGAACTTTTAATGTATTTAATTATTTTAAAATTTTATCTGCATTTTATTATATCTATAGATAGATAGATAGATAGATAGATAGATGTCTAATTATGCTTTCCCAGTGACAAAAAAGCTGCTTTTGTAACTTTTTAAAAAATTATTTATTTCCAGGTGATTTCTCCTGTTATATATACCAAATTTCTATAACACTATGAGTCTATTAACGGCTTATGTATTAAATTTGATAGTTTTATTGTTAATCAATGTAAAATTATAAAGTGATAAAAATGTCCAGAGTTTTGTAGTAAATTTTAATAACTGGTAGGGTAAATTATTAGTCATTATCCTTTTAAATATCATTTTGATATTTCATGAACATGTTTCCACATACATTTTTAAAGCCTGCATTATAAATGTCATAAAAATTCTTAATAAATATTTGTTATATTTATATTACAATTATAAATTATTTTGAGAGTAGAGTGACATTTTTAATCATAGAATCACCCTAACTTTGAACACATCTTTATTTATTTGTGTTTTTTGTTATTTGGTGTTTTTTTGTTGTTGTTTGATGGGGTTAGTCCTATAATAGCCTGTTTGAAATATATGTAGTATTATAAGATAGTAGAGAAATGTATGCCTCCAATAAAAGATATAAAAACTTTATTAATTATATAGAAAATATCAGATTTTAACACCAAAAATGTCTTACAAAAATTATTTATAGATAATATTTTGCTGCTATAAATTGTTTTAAACACTTTATATTCTGACATTTTCTCCCAAATTATGAAGTATAATTGATCTTTAAGCATGACTGTTGTATGCATTAAACTTTTAGATTTCTCTACCAAGTAGTTAACTATGGAAGTATATATAATTATTCACCTAAGTTTTTAGTAACATATGTTATAATTTCTCTTGGATTCTTTCACTGACTACATCCAGTAAAACATTCAAGAAAAAAATTATTTTATAAAAATTTGAGCTGGGTATGGTGGCACACGCTTGTAATTCCCACACTTGGGAGGCTGAGACAGGAGGATCACAGAGCTACTTAATGAGGCTCTTAGTAACTTAGTGAAAGCCTGTTTCCAAATAAAATATAAAGCCGGGCGTGGTGGCGCACGCTTGCAATCCCCGCTCTTGGGAGGCAGAGACAGGAGGATCGTGCAGATTCGAAGCTAGCCGCATGCGCTGGCTTAGGAGACCCTGTTTCCAAATAAAAAATGTAAAAATAGGTCTGGGAGCATAGCCCGGAGATAGAAGGGCTTCCAGGAACCCCAGTACCACCAAAAAATAAATAAATAAATAAATAAATAAATAAATAAATAAATAAATAAAATAAAATATAAAATAGGTCTGGAAGTATAGCCCAGAGGTAGAAAGCCCCTGGGTTTCATCACCAATACCACCCAAAAAAAAAAAAATTTTTTTTGAGGCATGTTACAAATTTAAGGGATTTCTAACATTTTATCATGAATATAATATTGAATGAGTTGTAGCAATAGAGATACTGAGAAGCAAAAGAGTACAAAACTTTAACAGATTAAGGATATTAAACCATATTTTTACAAAAAGTCTTGCTTTTCATTTTTATATTACCATCTGCCTTTCTGCAACTACTGAGTTTTGCTTTCCATTGTATTGATCATTTCATTTTATCCTTTATTGCTAAGATTTATATTAATGGATTTTCTATTGCTTAAGAATAAACCTAGACTTTAATTTTTTTTAGAAATTTCTGAATTACTTTGTCAATATGATTATAAGATTTTGCATTATACCCAGTGTGATTTTATCCTATACTTTTATCCTCATAGTTTATCTCTTTCTGGTTTCAAAATTATGTTACATTGATGAAATGAGTTTGTAAATCTACTATGTTATTATTTAGATAGATTAAAAAAGTTAAGACTCAAATATTTTCTAATACAAGCTAAATTATGAAATAAATTATGTTTGGTATTTTATGTGGGAAAATGTTAGCAACTTAGGAATATTTCTATCCATTTGTGTCTTTTTAAATTACTATTCTTTAGATTATAGTTTCACAAAAATTACGTTTTTTTCTCTAAGCTTTCAAATTTAATGTCCTAAGTTTCTTATATTGTTCACTTATACTATAGATTTTTGTTTTGCATATTTTTATTTCACTCTTTATTGTTGATAATACTTGTTAGTAAATCCTTGTGGAGTCCAAGTGGTTTATTCATAAGTATTTTAAAGAATAAATTTTTAATTTGATAATTTTGTCTATTTGATATCCATTTGACTTTTCAATTATGTTATTTGTATTATCTTTATTCTTTAATACTTGATTCTTGTCTCACCTAATATTTTTATTTTATAAATTCTTGAGATAACATTTTTTTAAAAAATTAAACCCGAATGCCATTAACTACCTTCATTATGAAAAAGAGGGAACATCCCACAGTTAGGAAATGCATAGCAAAGCACTTATTTCTCATACCATTGCCAATGCACAGAAACTCATTTGGAGTTTTTTAGCTCATGAGGTTAAATGTAGTGTGCATTTTCTCATTTGGAGTTTTGTGACGTGTGAGATTAAATGTACTGAGTATTTTATTAGCCAAGTCTTCATCATATTTTATAAACTTAATATACACTTAAGAAAACTTTTCAGTGTTTTCAAAAAATAGAACTTTGTATTCTTTATAATCATTGTTTTCAGTAGTTCTTATAATTTTTCAAAGAACTATATATTTATGTAAAATGGTATATCAAATAAAAAGTTTCTATATTATTTTTAAAGTCACTGGAGAAGATTTATTTGAACATATTTAAATATATTTTATCAGGTTTCTATATAATTGTACACCAATACTTAAAAAAACCTAAAGAAACAAAAGTAATCTATAGGAAAATAAGTGATTTTTGGGAAAACAATTAAATTTCAAAAACTATATATTCTAGTATTTCATGTTGACATATTAAAATTTTGTTTGTACTGGTGATTGACCTCAGGGGCTTTCAACCTGTGTACCACATCCCAGACATTTTTATTTATTTATTTATTTATTTATTTATTTATTTATTTATTTATTTTGAAACAGAGGCTCCATAGATTTCGAATAGTCTTCCTATAATCCACCTGTCTCAGCCTCCCGAGTACTGCTATTACAGAGCTGCACCAACACACATGGATCATATCAAAGTTTTTGAAATATTTTATAATAGGTAAAATAAAGCCAAATTATTTAACTCAAAATGTGTTGGCTAAAACATAAGTGTTTTATGGAACATTAATGAGAAATCCTATTAGAAACCAGTGATCCAGTCTCTCTTGCCTTACTGTTTAGATGTCAAAGATGATCACATAAATAACATCTTCTTTCCTCACTAAACCTCTGATAAAATCGAGGAATAAGATATGTGGATACACTGACTAAAACCTAGAATTAACCAGACACTTCTAACAAATCACAACAGTACTGAACTAGGGAGGGCCTCCCTGAGGTACAGAGAAAAATGATAGTGTTCCCTATGAGAAAGTAGGTCCAAAAGTGGCGAGCCAAAGTTAAACCAAACATGCCACTAAGAAAATCACTCCACTTCCCTGGAGCAAGGTCAAACAAATATATGGAGAAAGACCATATATTATACAAATGGGACTAGTTAAACAGAAAGGCAAGTATCAGAACAAGGGAAGATTTTCTTTATAACAATCTCTAAGCCAAGCATGGTGGTGCACACTTGTAATCCCAGCATTCGGGAGGCTGAGACAGGAGAATGGTGGTTCGCAGATAGCCTCAGCTACTTAGTGAGGCCCTTTGCAGCTCAGTGAGACCCTGTTTCAAAATAAAAAATAAAGAATAGGGCTAGGGGTGTATTTCAGAGGTAATATACCCCTGAGTTCGATGTCTAGTAGCGAAAAAAAAAAAAAAAAAAAAAAAAACCTCTAACCTTTGCTTTTCTTAACCTTTGGGTCTCAACATTACTTCTGTGTCATTCTAGAATATAGTTGGGCCTCCCAAGAAAGCAACTCTGTGGTATATCATGTGGGAATGAAGTAGTCTTTCTACCAACCAAGACTAAATATTGGGTTTAAGTCTTAAAACTCACATATATAGCAATCAGAACTATGATCAGTCTTGACCTGCTGCTAAGATCACGGCTTATTGGTATGGAGGAGGTGAAGGCTTATGAAGCAAGACTTCTTTATATACCAAGCCTATGAATTCCACTGCCTCTTTTATTTTTTTTCTTAGAAAATATACAAAATGTTGAGGGCTTTGAGAGATAAGAAAAGTCACACCTGTGCTATTATTGTAATCTCTGGCAAACTGATCCCCAGGAGGAGAAAAGATAGTGCAGAGTATGCACATAAGTCACTTTCTTTTTTTTTTTTTTTTTTTTTTTGCGGGTCTGGGGGATAGAACCCAGAGGCATTTGACCATTTGACCTCTGAGCTACACCCCTGCCCAATTTTTTTATCTTTATTTTGAAACAATGTCTCACTGAGTTGCGATGGGCCTCACTAAGAAGCTGAGGCTGCCCGCGAACCGCGATCCTCCGGTGGCAGCCTCCTGAATGCTGGGATGGCAAGCGTGCGCCACCACGCCCGGCTCGCTACTAGGTCTTTTTTATAGTTGCTGAAAATGAGGGGGAAAAATCTATTGTGGTTTTCAATGGTACAACTTAAAAAAAGGTTCCAGAAATAATAAAATGTACAGGCTACATCAGCCCTAAAAACTTAAAGAGAATAAGGGGCCGGTTCTTTTTCTTTCCTAATCCACTACTGACTTGATTTTAAGGGGTTCGGAGTCTGTTCCGCCATAGAAATAAGGCCAAACGGCACTGGTCAAAGAATCACTGAAGGTATAGAGAAGAGACCTATCATTCATATTATAAAAGAAACCTCACCCAATCCAAAATCCAAAAAAAAATGCCAATCTTACTGGGCCTTACTGCTGGCAGAAGCTGGATTTTCTTAGGACCAAACGCAACATAACCACTCTCAATATACCGGCCAACTGCCCAGAAGCCACCCAGGACTGAAGGGTGATTCCTCCAGCTCCTAGGAAGACGGTCTTGACACACGCCCAGCGTCCACTGAGGCTTGTTACCCACTTCCACCTCCCAGTAATGTCTGCCGGAGTTAGTTATCTTAGAACCCAGGACGGCAGGGCAGAGGGAAAACCTCCTTGGGTTATCATCCACTTTCTCATCTCTCACGTCCAAGGGGCAAAGTCAAAAAATAATGAAAATCTCTCATATACAGCTGGTGCTAATGCAAGATGGCATAGCTACTCTGTAAAACAGTTGGGTAATTTCTCATAAAGTTAGATATATACACTATACAATATAACTATTATACACTTAAGTATGTGGTCTAGAAAAACACTGTATTCACACACAACAAAATAAAAGAACATAAAGTGAAAAGTGTGTGATGCTAACATTACTTATTTCCATTGGGTAAAAAAAAAAAAAAATCAACAGAGAGAAAAAATCTGTCTTCCTAACAGTTGTTGACATTATAAAGTCAGAGCAGTATTATCAGGAAACATAAGCAAAACACTCATCTATAAGCCTATGGTTGGTCACTACAGTATTTATCTTTGCTGTATCTAGTCATTTTATTTAGTCATTCTGAGACAAGTTCTAAATAAATACTTATTTTGGTTGTGACACTCAAAAGGAGAGGCTCCAAATCAGCAGGTTTTAATCCTTATGTGCCATTTAACATGGAGCCATGAACAGGAAACTCTAAATATTTTCCAAATGATGAAATATTTGCAGAGAAACTGAAGGAACTAAATAATATGCTTAGCGATATCTGCTAGTCTAAGAATGTCATGCTTTCTTTTATACGTGAAAGAGAGAAAATAGAATACAAAGAGGACTTCAGAAAAATGAAAAAAAAGACTAGTAGAATAGTGAAAATGGTTAGGGGAGGTTGGTGGGGAAAGGAAAATTGAAGCTTGAGTTAGGGAAAGGTTCAAGTAATGTTAATAAATAAAGGCATCACTACCAATGCTGCTAATACGTAGGAGAAGGGAAAAGTGGGGAAAGGGTGGGATGTGGAGGGAAATATACTGAGTGATGTATGCATGCGTGAATGTATCACTCGAATCTTTCTATGATGTGTAATTATAATACACCAATACAAGTAAAGCAGTGGAAAAATAAATATATGTGTGGATATCTCCAGATCTCCTGCTAAATTAACTCTCCTGGGAAACCTCTGCTCTGTAACAGTTGAGTTTTAAAATAATTGAGTGATCTGTGCATGTATGCCTCTACCATCTTGTACCCCATTAAGATGTATAACTACAATGCACCAATAAAATTTAAAAAAATAAATGAATAAAAGCCAGGCGTGATAGTACACACTTGTAATCCCAGCATTTGGGAGGTGGAGACTGGAGGATGACGGTTCATGGACAGCCTCAGCTACTTAGTGAGGCCCTTCACAACTCAGTGAGAACCTGTTTCAAATAATAGAAAGAATAATAAAAAAATGTGACCAGGGTATAGCTCGGAGGTACAATGTCCCTGCGTTCTATTCCCAGTACAGCAAAAAGTAAATAAGTAAGAGACTGCCATTTTAGCATAAACTTATCAAATATTTTTGTGTGATAATTTGGCAACATTTATAACCTCCCTGAGACTTATTAAAAATGACAATAAACCTTCATAGAGCATTTAACCAAAGATTATCAAACTTAGCAATGTCTGAGTCCTCTGACATTAACATTAAATGGTTCAGTGCATGCTTTAAATTATTCCTTCTTCTAAAGAGAGTGATATATCAAGGTTAGAGGAACTATTTCAAGATTTATACCTCCAAGTAATATCTACTCTGTGTAAGTACATAAGAGCTATTCTAGTCTATAAAGCCCTCCAATTTAATTTTCGTTTTATATATGTAAAAATGCAAAATGGCATTCTCCTGATTGATATGTCCTGGGAGTTTAAGGTTTAAAATTTAGGGCTAGACAAATTTAGGTTTGAGATAGATGAGGAGGAAAACCTGATTACTACCCTATTAACTACAACCCCTTTTCCACCACACAAGCACACAAAAAAAGTTCTCTAATTTTGCACTTATAGTGTATGGAGAGGTGTTAAAAAAGAAAATGATATTTTCATGTACATATATATGTAATTTTTAGTATTTATTTTTAAAAAGCAAAATTAGCATAATTCATTTTCTCTTTTAACATAATATCTAATATTATTATATTACAATAATCCTTAAAACATTTTGTAATTATCTTACTCAGAAAATAAGTTTTACACTACTGTAAATGATTAAAATGATTGAATAAAATTAATATTAAAACTACTTATACCCGGCATGGTGGCTCACGGTTGTAATCCTTGCGCTTGGGAAGTGGAGACAGGAGCATCACGCAGGTTCAAAGCCAACCGCACTGGCTTAAGAGACCCTGTTTCCAATAATATATATATATATATATATATATATATATATATATATATATATATAATAGGTCTAGGAGTGTAGCCCGGAGAAGGGTTTCCAGGAACCCCGGTACCATAAAAATATATATATACGTATAAGTTACTTTATTATTTTTTCAAACTAAGTCTTAAACATGGTGTGTGTCCAGCAAGTTTCAATTCACATTAGCTGCCTTTACACTACTCAGTAGCCTCCTCCAGATGCAGCTGTAAAGTTGGAGAGCGCAGGCAAAAATAAAAGTGATTCTCTGATGAGAGGTTATGCTTCACTTCCTACTCCCTCTGTGGCTCAGAAAGAAATTCTATTGATGTTTTCAAGTTTCTCTTGAAACTTTCATAAATTCTATTGGAGAAAAAATATTTAGTGGTAAATCTAGATTTTAAAAAATGTGCCTAGAATTTAAAATATGTGTATAAAATACATGTAAAATATGTGCATATATTCAAGAAAGGAAAAAATTAATATATTTTAAGAGGGTGCAAAGTATGGCAGGACTAGAGAAAAATACAAGATATATCATGCAGGTTTCAGAAATATTTGAAGGTAGACAAACTTTTAGAGCCGTGATAGTTCATACAAATGCTTCCCAACAGCTCAGACTACATTTTATGAACTATGATCAAGCTCCATCTATCCTTGGTCTTTTAACATCACCATTGGATTTTCATAAAGCAGAAACCTATAATAAAACTTGTATACCTAGAAATAAATGATTCAGAAAAAACAATATTTTCTCATGGTTTGCTGTGAGTCTTGAAATAAAAGTAACAGAGCTTTGTCATCTTAACAACACTTCTCACCCTTCCAAACACAAGCCATGATGATTCGTTTCATACTAAGGCAGCTACCTGTAACATTTCTTAGTTAGTTGATCTTGAAAGGGTACAGACTTCAAATACCTTTAGTTGGCTCTTTACTTTCAAACCAAAGGCAGAGTCAGAACTAGGGTATCTTGGGTTTACTTTTAAGGGTTTTTGTTTTCCACAAATTAACCAGTCTTAATAGATTTTATTTTGTATTTATATAGCACCTTCTTCTAGACCTTTAGATGCTTTAAAGCCATTTTCTCTCATGAATACCCACACCAACCCTGTGAGATAGGTATTACTTCCATTTTACAAGACAGGAGACTGAAGCAAAGAGATGTTAAGTGACTTGCCCAAGGTCACACAGTTAAGTTCACTGAAGAGCCAGGATCCTAGCTCCTAAGCCACCCAGCTCCCAGCCAAATACCTCAGGAGAGAATCCTTAATGATCAGTATCTTTAAACAAATTAGCAAGAGTGGTATGTTATGAAAATCAGATCTTTCTACTGCCATCAAGGAAAGAAAAAACCCTACACTGATGATTAGAAGCCATGAGACTCATATATAATACAGTTTTCCCTCCCATTTCCTAAAGCCTCCTGGCTCCTGTCTTACATAATCCTCTAAAGGTCATACTACAAAATACGGTTTCCATGAGAAGAAAGCATGTGACTACCATGGAACACAGCACAAATGTCAGAACTTGCTCTACTCTGAAATTTAACTTGGCTTTCTGTCTTAGACATGAAAGGAAGACATGTCTTCCTTTCTAAGACAGAAACCATGTGACTTGGAAATGGGACTAAATTAAAATACTTAATTTTAGTTATGATGATTTATAGAAATTTTTATTCCAATATACAAAATACAGGACAATTATCTCAACAAATGTATTCATAGTCATATAGCAATCAGCCCCATTTACAACTTGAACCTGTCCCTCATTTTAATCACAGTCGATCAACAGACAGCCTCACAAAGCTTTCTAGATGGGTCACTTATTTTACTTATTATATCTGTATTTTTTTTCTTCCAACCCTATCCCTATATATTTTAAAGTGTATCAAATTTCTGATAAGGTTAAAAACAGTTTACTTAGATCCAGCTGCCCTAAGAGTAAAAAGTGAATTTAGAACCATCATCCATAGTGCCTTCACTGACAAATCACACTACAAAATATGGTTTCCATGAGAAGAAAGCATGTGACTACCATAGAACTCAACACAAATGTCAGAACTTGCTCTACTCTGAAATTTAACTTGGCTTTGCCTTATTTTTATTAAATTCAAAGATGTAAGAACAAACACAACAGTTTATCTCAATGTTGTACCTTTATGCAAATGACTGCATCTTTCTTATACATGCTGTGTCTGAGCTGATGTTAAAACTCTCACTTCACCCTTTATGTCTTTCTTTCTAGAAAACTGCAAAAACCCAGCTTTAAGTTCTAAGACAATTTGCTTTAAGCCCTCAAACTCCAAGCATCTCCACTGCTCTGACTGTGATTCTTTGTGTAATGTTGATGGATCTAGCAGGCTGTTACATAATTTGTACAAAACAACTCCAGCCAGTCTAAGGCATAAGAAATTGTATAGTTAAAACAAGTTTGCCAAAATACTCTTAATAATTAGTGTAAGTACCAAGTATCATAATCTCTCCCAGCACAATTGTCTAAGCAGCACATTTAGCTAAGTGATGCTGTTAAAGGGTTGCCTATGGGAGGAATAGCTGAAATCATTTCCTGAGCTCCCTGGGTTGCTCAGATGTTGCCAGGCTTGAACTCTTCATATCAAGAGATTCTCCTACCTCAGGTTCTCCACAAAGTAACTTGGGCTACAGGCACATGTCACCCAGTCCAGTTGTAGATTGTTGGAATCTTTAAGTCATTCTTCTAGAAATCACATTTTACCTGCAAAAACAAAATGAACAGCAAATCTTTGAGCCTACACCTCAATAACTGACAGAAATATAATTCTTTCACATATACCTAGTCTCAAAAAAACTCATACATCTTCTTAAAATCGCATACTTCTTAGATGTTGAATAACCAACAAACATATCTGTGGCCCAATTCTTTCTTCTAAACTCAACGTCTCAGCTACTGACTCTCTCGTGGCATATTTCCCACGAGAACCTCAGTATTAGAGTGGCAAACCATGCTATTCTAATAAAAACTGTGCCAGTTTTATCATTGAAATTCCTATATTCGTGGAAAATGCTCAGTTTCAGAAAACTGAAAAAAAAATTGTATTAACATGCACAATCTTAAATATACTGTCTTATGCTTTGGATATACATAATGTCCCTTGGAAGAGTACAAGCATTTCAGAGGTTATATAATTCAATCTTGTGATTTTAATTTCCTCAGTAGATAAATCCATTGATAGATAATGGATTTATTGCACGTGAAAATAAACAGGTAGGGTGTGGCTGGAGGAGCTGGGTGATTGGAGTGTAGGTGATTGGGGTGTGGACTTGGAAAATACATATGTCTCTCATTCCCTCCCCTCTCTTCCTGCTTCCTGCTACCATACCCTGAGCTTCACATTTGTGACTCAGATAAATATGCAGTAACCCCCCCCAAATAAAACTCCCAATACTAAATAAATATTCCTTCTTCTAAGTTGTGATCATAAGGTATTTTGGGTCACAGTAGTAATAATGCTGACTGAAACATGATCTTTACCACAAATCTACTCTTCTTTTTAAATTCCTAATTCTGTTTTGTGTGGGAATGTGTGTGCATGTTACTGGGAACTGAACTGAAACACTCCACCCAGCCTTCCAACATGCCGAGGTTGGCCATGAAATCCTCCTATCTTAGCCTCTCAAGTACTGGGATTTCAGGCATGTACCTCTACACCCAGAAAACTCCTAATTCTTTGGAGGAGACAAAATCCACACAAATGAAAACAATAACCAAAGTATAGCCTTTTATTATTTTTGATAGTCGGAAGAGAAAAACTAAAGAGCAAATACTGTTTTATAAATACTAATACAAGAGCAAAAATAAAAATAGATGAGGGGGAAAATGCAGTATATAAATTTGAACAATTTTTCTCAGTACCCGTAAGAATCCTTTGTTTATCATTAAAATTCTTCAGTTTCTGGAACTCTGATCCCATTGCTAGATTCAATGGGGCACTTATTTGCCTTGGTTAATCATGGTAATTCCAAACCCTTATCATCCCAAGCTGAAGCCAATGAACTAGTTACACTCTTTAGCTATGGTGATGTGACTATATTTGACCATACAATCAATTTGAAGGATTTACATTCCAATATTATATAAAAAGTATAATTGCTTTTTGTTAGATTTCAATGTAGTAATATATTATCCAGCTACTGTTAGTAGTCATTTGTTCATACAAGAAAGCACCACACAAAGCTAAGAAAGTAGCTAAGAACAGAACCAGACACCAATTCACATTATGACTTGGGGGCCACTATATTTTTAACTTTTTGTTACACACCATAAAATATGGCTTGGCGGTTAAAGACAGTTGATTTAGATGGCTATTACTTCTTACATAAATAGTACAGACACTTCTATATCAGTAACTATTTATGAGTACTATTTCTTCCCCTGGGCATTTATCTCCTCAATTATCATTGTGAATGGCTACAAAAGTTAGCACATTTAAGAATGTTTTCCTAAGCTACTTCAACCTAGGTTAGCTTCTTCTCTCCTGTTTCTACAAAACATATAATATATTGAAATTGTATGTTTTATGTCAATTTTATTATATCTAACTTGGAAGAAAGTGATTAAATTATGATTACAAAGTCTTTAATATTCTCTCATTCTCTATACAATTACATTTTAAACTTTATGGGTATTTATTCTTCTACCGTAGTCCTATACTATGAATCCAGGTAAATTATAGTACACCAGGGAAAAATAAAGATGGATCTTGCCTCATGATTGCAACTTTTCTACTTTGTCAGCCAAATGGAAAACTTAATTTTACTACTGGGTATGACAAACTTCTATTTACTAAATTATTTTCTCATGACACATGTGAAAAGTAAGTTATACTTTTATTTCCTTTCAGGGAAATAGAAAATTTTGACAATTTAATACTGTGTTTTTCTTTGTTTGTTTTGTAGTGCTGGCAACTTAAACCAATGGGCACTCTACCTCCAAGCTACCCCTGTAGCCCTTTTTTATTTTTTATTTTTATTTTTCAAAACAGGATCCTGATAGATTGCTGGAAGTCTTGATACATTGCTGAGGCTATCCTCAAACCTGTGATCCATCTGTCTCAGATTCCCAAGTTCTGGGATTATAGTGTAAACCAACAAACACTCCTAGCCACAAAGTGTATTTAAATAAATATGTAGGCATTCTTATGGCTAAAAATCAAGTTTTATGTAAACTTAAAAACATTCTCTGCAATTATTTTCTCAGGTACTAGCATTTCTTCTGTTATATTCATTAAGCAAAACTGGTAACTTATTACAATATTTTCTAACTCAGCAAGGTAACCTTCCTTGTATAGGTTTTCCCTTGTCATATGATTTTCGGCACATCATAGTCATCTAAACCAAACTATTTGCTTCTTTAGCAAGAATTAATCCTAAAACTCTGTTCTGTCTTCAAGTTCACATTGAAATTTGCATAATAAATCATGAGTAAAATGAGAAATACATGCAAATTAATTGCTTTCTAGAAAATTTCCTTCAAGAAACAGATCCCAAAATCTCAATACAAAATTTTACAAAATAAGCGAGAAACACCAAGTAATTTGTGATAGAAGCAATGAGATAATGGCACAGAGTGGACTGAGAAAAAATGAAAACAAAAAAGAAAATCTTCTCATACTCTTCTAAACCAAGTTTAGCTGAAACTTAATGTTCTAGTTCTGTCTCTAAAGAAATACATCCATAGAAAGGTCATATTTCCTTTCTGCCTATGCTCTGGTGTGTTTATACAAGGCAGTAGTGTTTCAACAGAAGCATACCTTCAATATCTGGAAAGATGCCCTGGACTTCTACAAGGAGCAGAGATGAGTAGAATCCCCAAAGGATGTTAAGAGCTACTTATATTTGATAAGTAACTACTTAGTGAATTAAAGTACTTACCTCATTGAAATAATTTAGATAAATCTAAAGGTAGACATAATTTGTGATCTCATATCATATTTACATGCATTTCTCAATTCTGATTGCTGAATTATGACTGGCAGCAATAATGGGAAAATAAAATCAGGTAGACTGTAATGCTTCTTGTATATGATAAATAGCTTTACATTTAATTCATACGTTTATATAAAATCACATACTGCAAATATATTTAAACTTTACCAAAAAATTCTATTATTTACAAAGAAATTCTATTGTAGTATAATTGTTAAGTACATAAGACAGAACATTTCTTAATGAAAAATTTATTACATGCCAACCTTTCTAACACTAACACTAATTATAATCTCCTGAATTAATGTTTTGGAAACTTTTTTTTTTTTTTTTTTTTTGGTACTGGGGCTCCTGGAAACCCTTCTACCTCCAGGTTACACTCCCATACCTATTTTTATATTTTTATTTGGAAACAGGGTTTCTTAAGTCAGCACGGCTGGCTTCGAATTTGCGCCATCCTCCTGTCTCCGCCTCCCAAGCGCGGGGATTACAAGCGTGCACCACCACTCCTGGCTGGAAGCATTGTTTTGTTTTGATTTTTTTAATTCACTTTATTTTACTGTCCATTAACAGATGAGGCCTCCTTTCTTGACTGTGACCCGAAGCAATATCTAGTTATGCCTTCATAGAGACTGAAAATGGGAAATTTAACTTGACTATAACATCTGATTCATTTGTTTCCACATCTACAATTATTCCATGGTTAGAACTAGTAATGAGCTGGTAAATGTTTAACAATAGGCTCACTGAGGATAAAAGACCCCCAATATGTACCATTTGCCAAATTCTATCTTATGAATATTCTCACTAAGGCCAATTTCAAAGTACCAAAGAATTGGCTAGTAAGAAATAGATGAAAATTTAGCAGTCTGCTCAGAAGATCAGCTCAGCTCTAGTACACCAGTAGCTAATAATTATACAGTTGGCTACAGTTTTAACACTATTCAGTACATTCATATTATTGATAAAGTCTCTTTATTCAGAATCTCAACCCCACCCTTTCGTCTTCTCATTCACCTTGAATCTCTAGTCAATGATCCCTTGGATAGTATGACATATGTATAGGACACCCAAGGAAATCTTGTATTTTCCCTCTTCATTCTTAAAAGTTGAGAAACCATATGCAACTCTATATTATGAAAGCCATGCAGCTATTGTTTACTACAAATCCAGATGATATATAATTTAGTACAGAGTATTAGTACTACAATAAATGAAATTGCGTTATTCTAAGGGACATATTGACATTGTGATTATAGCATACCATCAAAAATTTTAATTTACAAACTAGTATTGCCTCATACTTAGAACACAGTGTTACTAATTAAGCCTTTTTCTTTTTTTGTGTTGTTTTTGTTCTTTTTAACATTTCTTTCCTTTTTTTTCTTTTTTCTTTTTTTTTTTCTTTTTTTTTTTTTTTGGTGGCACTTGGGTTCCTGGAAGCCCTTCTACCTCTGGGCATTCCCAGATCTGCTTTTTAAAATATTTTTATTTGGAAACAGGGTCTCTTAAGCCAGCACAGCTGGCTTCGAACCTGCGCAATCCTCCTGTCTCTGCCTCCCAAGCAAGGGATTACAAGCGTGCACCACCACGGCCAGCACTTTTTAAACATTTCTAATTATGCACCTGCTGCATATAAATGAGCAAAAGGTTAAATTGTGCGATTAAGTGTTCATATTCCTCTACCATTTTAATCATATTATTTTTAATGTCTCTCTTCAAATCTTCTTTCTTAGGGCACTCTTTACTTATCTTCCCAGCTTGATAGCTTTATTTCTTTCGCATCATATTTGTTAACAACATAATGGTTAAATCCAACTCTCTATCTACATTATGCTACAACTAAACATCTAACAGGCTGAAGAATTCACAGCTATGATACCAGGTCTCCCTCCAAGATCATGGCTTATTTTAAAGGCCATTGGAGATTAGAAAGCTTACAAGATTGTACCAAACTCAACTACTCACATTAACCACATCCATCCTCTTCTTTCTTTCCAAATATTCATTTTCTCTGACCATTCTCATATCAAGAGTCATAAAATAATTCTAATCGCAACAAGAAAATATTAAAAGTAAGCATGTGAAAGGGTCAGAAGCTACCAGCACTGTGAATACTCAAGCTACCAAAGTCCCAGAGAAATGTGGAATCCATAGAAGTGACCATGATTCTAAAGTTTTATCTGTGAGTGTATGAAACTGAGCAGAATTGATATTTTACTTTCAATAATTTTATGAATACAACAGTAAATATATCAAAGATTAAATTCAGCAATAAGAGATGAATCGATCAGGCTTTGAAAAGTTCTAAACATGAGGAGTTAAGAATAAAACAGAATTAGATCAATTTACAGAATAAATAAACCCCAACTTACTTTAAAGCTTGGTGAATGGTAAAATTAAAAGAATCAGGCATTATTTTAATTGCCTCCATATAGTGTATTTCGTTTCTGAAAGAGGATTATATTATCCAATCCACCAAATATTTTTTCTAAAAGTTTCTGTAACTAATAGTATTCAAACAAAAATCATCATTCATATATTGATAACATAAGGATAAAAATCAAAATAAAAGCCAAAGCAATAAAAAAATCCTCACAGGAAATAAAGTGAACTGAAAATAATATACTTTATTACTGGACATAGAAATAAAAATTTCTTAATTGTAAAAAAGTTAGCAAAGCAAATCAGAAATTTTCCCAAATAATAGTATATAACTAAATAGAATTTAGTTCAGAAATTTAAAGTAATTAAATATCAATGTAATTCAACATATTATGAAATAATTGAAGAAAACCTATAACATAAGTAGATGCAGAGAAATAATTTAATAAACTATAAAATCTCTTAATTCAATAATTTGTAACACTTAAAAAATCAACTAACATAGTTGATGATGAAACTAAAATAATGAATATTTTTTCAGCGAAATGAAGAATGAAGCTAAAAGAACTGTAATTTTTCAACTTTATTTAGAAGACCATTTGGAGCATAAAAAGTCAAGTGGAAAAAAACTACATAAGGATCTTCAAGAAAAGAATAAAGTTAAATTAGTCAAGAAGATATAATTATGTACATATAAACCCAAAATGATGTATAATACAGCACATTATGTGGATGTACCAAGTCATTTTATATGACTACAACATAAAAATAAAAATATTTTAATATATAACAATCAACATTAGAAATGACATTTTTAAAAAGATAACATAGAAATATCAAATAATGTCAAACTTCTAGGACTAAATATTCAAAAGATGTGAGATGTTCCTACATATAAAACAGATTTAAAATATTTACAGAATAGTGTGTGTGTGTGTGTGTGTGTGTGTGTGTGTGTGTGTGTGTGTGTGGTACCAAAGACTGAACACAGGGACATTTTCCCTATGAGCTATATACCTAGCCCTAGCCTATTTTATTTTTTATTTTGAAACAGGGTCTTTCTAAGGGGCTGATGGCCTCATTAAGTTGCTAACGCCAACCTAGAACTTCAATCCTCTTCTTTCAGCCTCCAAGTATTTAAAAATTAATGAGAGAAACAAATGGAAGCATAAGGCCTAGAAAAAATTAGAAGACTCAGATTTATAAAGATATAAAGATATAAAATATTTTCAAAGCGATATGTGTGTTCATCTGTGTGCACGCGTGCCTGTGTTAGCTTGTACACGTAAATTGACGAGCCCTATTTTTAAAAAAGAGGACAATCCTGAAGGAAAAGTCCAGGGAACATAGGCTTTGAGTATGAACACGGCGATGGATGAGTGTTTATGGAATAGACTGGAGAATCCAAAAAGAGATTCACAGTGTTTGAATAACTGACTCATGACAAAAATGAAATTATAGAAAAATAGGTAAATAAGAAATTTTGTAAATAAATGATTTGGGGTCATTTCCACACCTATATAATCTCAAAAAAAAATCAACAAACTACATAACTCTAGGTAAAAACATAAAATTAAAACTACAAAGCATCCAGAATAAAGTATAAAAATATTTTAAATTATTCAAGATAGGTAAAGATTTATTTAATTCACAAACACACACACACACACACACACACACCATTATGCCAGGTGTAATTACATGCACCTGTATTCCCAGTACTTGGAAGACAGAAGAATCACAGGTTCAAGGCCAGCCTCTGCAATTTAGCAAGCCCCTCAGGAGCTAAATTAGACTCTGTTTCAAAATAAAAAATAAAAACAACAACAACAAAAATGAGTCTGGGGTGTAGTTTGGAGGTAAACTGGAGTGACATAAATTATTTGCAAAATATATGCCCAATGAAGAAATTATGTCTGATATATAAAATCTTTTACTATAATAAAATGAAAGTTTAGTAATTACAATAGAGACCTTATGGTCTACAAGGCCAAGATTTTTTTTTTATTCCACCCTTTCCAGAATGAATTTATTTAATCCTCTACCGGAAATGTATGTAGCATGCTTCCTCTGTGGTTATGAAATTAGAGCTATTTTCTTTTATATATCTTCCTTAAATAGAAATTTATTATGATAATAGTAATTGCTTTAATCAAGCACTTTTCATTGAAAAAAATCTTTAGAATTCTACATGTGTTGTTATTCCCATAAACTCCATTAGACCCCAGGCACTTTAGCCCCAGAATCCAGACCTTTAACCATTAGAAGGTCTATAAATAACCAGCAGAAGTGCTGGGAGATAAGCTTTCCCTGGATGAACAAACGAAACCATCAGATTTTGGATCCCTACCGGTATAATTTAGAAGCACAATTGCGTAAACCAGATCCATTGGTTTGGGGGAAAAGGCTATGGGTTTCTTGGCCTTAGAATAAAATTCTTGCTTTTTTTAATATGCACAACCCTGGGGATAAAGCATAGTGGGGGTGAAAAAGAGCAAAAGTTATTTGATATATATCGAATGTGTCTCCTCTTCTCACCCCAGCCTGCTCTGGATCCAGTTTCTGGTTCCTGAGATCCTGGCAGCACCCTCCTGCTGTCCTCCTCCACCATATGGCCACACTTGTCACACCTTTCCATCAGCCAGGGACTTCCAGGACTTTCAGAGAAGCACTTTCCTCTTATTACTCTCCCACACTTCTCTCATGTAATTGCTCCATTCCATTTCAGTGTATTATCACAACAGAGGGAGTGGCAACTGTGCTTAAGCAACCTTTTGATCTGAGAGACACTATGGTGATTACTTTCAGCTAATTTAATTAATTTAATAAAAGCAGGGCATATGTAAGAAATACGACAAACTTCAATACACATATACCCAGGAAAAACTATTACTGTGGTGAAGCCACTGGGCATATCTGACTTCTCTCAGATTTGACATTTTCTATTTCTGGTGTGGCACTAAAATTTATTCATTCCCCTAACAAGTCTCCACAGCAAACAACTCAACATTATTAAACTATAGTCATCATGCTGTACATTAGATCTCTACACGTAATATTTCTGTTTAGTGTGTGTGTGTGTGTGTGTGTGTGTGTGTGTGTGTGTGTGTGTGTGTCTGTGAGTCACTGAATGGAACCCAGAGGCACTGGACCTCCAAGCTACACCCCCTGCCCTATTTTGTATTCTTTATTTTGAAACAAGGTCTCACTAAGTTGCAGAGGGCCTCACTAAGTAGCTGGAGCAGGCCACAAATGGGATCCATGTATTTGTGTATTTTTGTTACTGAGGCTTGAACCCAGGGGCAATCTACATCTGAGACACACCTCCAGAGTCTTGCTAAGTTGCTGAGGGTCTAAGTTGCCAAAGCCGGCCTCAAACCTGTGATACTCTTTTCTCAGCTTCCCAAGTTCTGGGATTACAGGCATGTACCACTGAACCCTGCAAGTAAGTTATTTTTAATGCTGTTTTTACATTTTAATTGATAATGAGTACTTAAATATTTACATTAGAAGTATTGTGTGTACCTTAATGTGTGCTGATATCAGAGTTATGTTGAGGCTGTGACAAAAGAAAAGTTCAGCAATTATTGAGCCTGTACTTGTTTAAAAGTTTGATATGTTGATATTGGTCAGTGTACATTGAATTCCAGCAAGAAATCAATAGCCAGCTTTAAACAGTAGTCTGAAAGCTATAAAAAATAGGATATGCGAATAACAGCCAAGCTTCTACCTTCACCTGAATTAACTTTCCTTAAGTATCAAATGCATTAACCACAAATACAGTCTCAGTAAATCTGCATTGCTCTAGCAAATAAAACACTTAAAAATATTTGTCATTTTTACTCATTTATGCTTTAAACTTAATTTTTCTGAATGTGCTTCAAAAAGCACATAAAATAGAATGCTGCTGCATTAATAAAAAATCAATAGCAATAATCATAATAAATATCAAATAATAAGAAAGCCAGGATGACAGGCATCTTTATTTGTAATAAATGTTGGCAGGATGGAAGCAGTACAGCATATTTACTAATGGAACCGTACAATCAAAAATTTCATGCATAAATATCCAAAATAAAATTATCATTTTCCAGGAATGAAAACACTTCAAAATTATAGTGAGCACAACTCTAAATTGATTCTATAAATGGATTCCAGAAAATCATTTACCAGATGGTTATATTTAAGATGCCACTCAAGCTTTCTGAGTATTTTAAAAATGGAGTCACCTATACCTAAAACTATTAACAGAGAAATGAAAGAGTTATTTTTAATGAGGATTGGGTGTTTAAGGTAACAAAAGCCACAAATTTAAAACTCATAGACACACATACACACACAAAAAAGTATGATTTCCAATTAAATGATTGATAGAGAAGGCAAATTAGTGTTTTAATTATTCATCAGACTTAATTTCATATAAGCAACTCTCAGTCATCATAATCTAAAAATTCCTCATATTTTTCATGATTGCAATTTTGATTGTCATCAGAAGCATTGACTTTGCCCTGTATCTTCTGAGGCAGGCAATAGGGTGCATGGAAAGAGTCTACATATACAGTCTAGGTTTATGATTTTTTAGGCAAAGTACTTAACTTCTTGCATAGCAGTTTTCTCACATAAGAATAGTGATTATAATAATTTCACAGGGTTTTTGAAAATTAAATAAGAAGATGCAACTCCTGAGCATAGATAGTGCTAAGTAAATACTAGTAATTGGCATTATAGTTTTAAAGAATGACAAAAGTCCTTACCAAAATTGGAATATTTACCTTCAGGAGAACATTGTTAGGACGTGTGGTGGAATATGTCATGGGCAGCACACTAGCTGTATCTCCCTGGTGTGGCTCTACACATTCTCTACTCTCTAACCTTCAGGTCATTGTTTGCAAACGCCACAGTTGGACTGCATGCCATCTGAACATGCCTTTCCCTTGGGGAACAGGCTTCTCAGGAATTCAGCTGATTTCTGGCATTTCATGTAGGTTAGTGCTCATTTTGGATTCACTTAAGAGAAAAATCACATACTAGAGATACCAAACCTAGAAGATATTGCAACTTGAGTGCTTTGGACAGTCTAAAGCAGGAGAGGAGTGTATGTATAACTCAAAGTAAGGGAAAAATAATTATTAATAATAAAGGGGAAAGTGCTGTGTTTAATAATTTCAAAAGGAATATGAAACAAGGCATGGTCAAAAGATATTTAAATTATTTGAGAGGCAACCCACAAGATTCATATGCAGAGAGAAGTTTCATCTAGAGGAACACTGATTAGTTTTAAACAGTAGAATTTTTCTCTTTAATACAGAAACAAAATTTATATCCTGAAATTCCCTGGCTAGATAAGATAACAATACTAAAGAAAGGAAACAAAGAAATTATTTCATAGTCTTTGGCATCATATATCTATCTCATACACTTCACATTTCCCAAAATGTTTTCTATTGTTAGGAAACTTTATGCCCATCTCAGGAGGGGTTGAGATTATATTTTTCTTTATTCTCTCTATGAAGCCCACTTAAAACGGCTTCCCAGGTCCCAAAAAGTATGACATAGGTTTTGTTTCTAAATGGAAGCTATATTGATAGATGCTTTTATGTCTACACCTTACTAAAATAGGCAGAACTAAAATAGGCAAGAGACACTGAATTTTACACTTTTTGTGCTTTTTTTTTTTAAATTTGGCATACATTTTACAAATCCACAGTGGAAGATTGCATTTAAAACACTTCTTGCCGGGTATGGTGGCACAGGTTTGTAATCCCAGCATTCGAGGCTGAGACCGGAGGATCACGGTTGGCAGACAGCCTCAGCTACTTAGTAAGAGTAAGACCCTCCGCAACTTAGTGAGACCCTGTTTCAAAATAAAGAATAAAAATCAGGGCAGGGGGTGTAGTTCGGAGATCAAATGCCCCTGGGTTCCTTCCCCAGACCCGCAAATAAATAAATAAATAAATAAATAAATAAATAAATAAATAAAACACTTCTTGCTCATCTAAAAACACTTTGTAAAAATTGTATATAAAATATATTACCTCAAAAGTAAATACTTTCACGGATTTCATCCGTTTATTATTGTGATGTCTTTTTTATTAGCTAGCTTTAGATGTTTTCTAAGGAGCAATTGTTGAATAGTGCAATAGCACAAAAAATTTCTTCCTAATGTTCCTCTTTTTCACACTTCAGCCATTCTGGATTTTTATTTTCTTTTACAATTTTTATTATGGGCTGACCTTTACAAATAAAAAATTTAAAGCCAAAGACTTAGAACTATATTACTAAAATGAACATTTTATAATGTGATTAACATTAAATTGACTCTAACAAATCAGATATTTTTATTTCTACAAAAATTATGTCTTCATCAAACTTTTCTGCTCATAATTCTAAAATAAACTTCATAGACTACAACCTTTATAGTCTTAAAGAACCATTGCCAATATGTAAATGGAGAAGCTTGCTCTTCTTACCTAAGAGTCTCCGAGAAGGACAAACTTTATTTCTCACTATTATTTTTCAGTTACTTCATTGCTTATCTAAATTCTAAATTCTATATTCTCTCTCACTCATTTTTCTGCAAGACTTCCTTTTTCAGTCTTCTCTAAAAATATTTGCCTAATTCTGATGTACTAAAATTCAGGATTAAGCAAAAGAATAATTCCTCTCAAATATCTTGAAGAAAAAAGTTGAACTTAGAAACAGAAAAGAATAGTAGATATGTATTAGTGTAAATCTGTCATAATCATGATAGATATTTGTAGATCATTTTGTTGCCTTTCCCAGGTCACATCTCTCCCAATCATTCAGAGATATGCATTCACCTAAAGATTTAGAAAATCACATTATAGCATAGACCATGCTACTACAATAACAAGCTGGTATTTCATGGGCCAATTTAGATCAATGTCTGATCCTTGCCTACAACAAAGCTCTGTTCAAAGAGATTTCCACTGGAAAGAACATGCACATAAAATAGTGATGTCAGCTGTGGGTGCCCCAGAAGAATTTGTGGCATAAATACTATGTATTTTGCCCTCTTTTCTTATCTCTATTTTGTGAAGAGCCAAGTATCTTTATCAGGCTTTTTAAGAAAAACAGGAGGCAGGAAATTTTCATCAAAAGAAGGAGGTGCAAATGCAGTGATATCTACACATGAATATAGAAACAATGAGAAAAGGGAACTGAAGGTTTTAACAGCATGGATGACGGGGCTGGAGCACAGGGACCTTGGACTATTCTGACTTGTAGAGGCAGTGGAGATGGGGTACATTCTATTGAAATTGTGTGTTCATTTCAGTCATTTATTGCTAAAGAATCAACCACCTCAAAACTTAATAAATTTGAACAACTATTTATTTGCTAGAGTTTCTATAGAAAAATAATTTGATCTGTACTCATGTAACAAGTTGTTGCCTTGATCTCAAACAATACACTTACATGACCACATGTGCATGATTTATCTGATGGCTCCACTTTGGATCAGGTAGAGTTAGAAGGTATCATCCACATGCCTGCCTGCTATCTACTTGTGTAACTCAGTTTCTTCTTCTTCTCCTTCTTCTCCTTCTTCTCCTTCTTCTCCTTCTTCTCCTTCTTCTCCTTCTTCTCCTTCTTCTTCTTCTTCTCCTTCTCCTTCTCCTTCTCCTTCTCCTTCTTCTTCTTCTTCTTCTTCTTCTTCTTCTTCTTCTTCTTCTTCTTCTTCTTCTTCTTCAACATATTTTTATCTGCCAATAAACTAAACTACATTCTTATGTGGAATTATAAGTACAACATCCCAAAAGTGTAAATACAGTGACTGAAAAGTCTCTTAAGGCCTAAACTCCAGAGATAATATAATTCTTATATTCACCATATTCTATTGGTTAATTCATATATCCCAGACCAACAGACACTAAGGGATGTGAACAGAATTCACCACTTAATGGGATGAGGTACAAAATAGTGTGGTCATTGCAATCTATCCCAGGAGTTGTGCATGGCTGGCAACTTACAAACACAAAATATGCTTCCAAAACTACTTTTCCAACAATTATAGAGAAATATTTTGGTCATATTATTGAGATTGTTAGGAAAAAATGAGAGTATTCTTTTATTTATAAGTAAATTTAATTGAAGTGTTTAAATGCTACTTTTTATTCATGTAGAACAGTACATATAATTTAGTGGATCAGATATGAAGTTTTGTTTCTGACAAGTTGGGTCCCTCCCCCTTCCTGCAGGGGTGGAACCCTAGAGAAGAAGGAGGAGACTCTGCTGGGCGATATCGCAGGTGATATCGCAAAGCAGGTGATGTGGCGAGAGTGGCGGCGTTCCCATGCATAGTCCCACCCCCAAGACATATGCCTTAAAAGAGAGGCATTTTCCCTTCAGACTCAGAAAGGCTCGCAGGTCTCCAGGAGGTCCAGCCCCATCCTCGAGAGGACCACATTAAAAATGTACCATGCTTTGCATGCACCTAACATCTGGTGCTGACCCTGGGACAATTATTTTTTATTTTAATTTTTTTAAATTTTTTAAAATTTTTTTCTTCTTCTTTTTTTTAATTCCCTGCCTCCCTGCCACCCTTCAGCCACCACCACAATGTGCTCTGGGCGGCCTTAGAGGAAACCTCCACCTTGCCAGATCCCTGAGACTCTCAGATCCGCTGGGACCATGCCCACCACAACCTCCACTTCAAAGCTGCCACCACCCCGGGACCACCCCTGAGACTGCCGCTGCTCCAGGACCACAGCTGCCTCAGATCCACTGCCACCCAACCGCTGCACTGTGCCCACCCTGACAGGAGACCCTTCACAGCGTGCCACCAGCTCTGCAGCCTCTCAGTGCTTCGGTTCCAGTCAGCACTGGCTGATAACACTACACTGTGGTAAGCTTCCCCTTCCTTAGACAAGCGGGTTCCAGCTTTTAGCCTCTTCCAGACTTAGGCTCATGGCTGTTAAATAAACCCAAATATTTGATGCGCAAGTTCTCTGGGGTTAGCCAGGCTGCCCTACAGTTGTGTAAAGGGAATGGAGACCTCCATCTCTAACACAACCACATTGTTTCCGGACGTTAGGCAGGATCTTGGGATGCCAAATTCCTGTTTTCATCCTCGCCCACTGACCAGTCATGCAGGGAAACCAGCCATCAAAGATAGACTCCCAGTCTGCACTAGGCTGTGTTCTGGTTAATCTCCAGACTCTAGGTTTACCCAGGGAACTGTGCCCCAAGCGGCTCATATTTTTCTGCACAAAAATCTGGCTCACTTATGAGTTGGGTAATGGTTCTTGATGGCCTGAGATGGGTATGTTAGATCTTAAAATGTTGATTGATCTCAGTAACTTTTGCAAACAGGTGGGTAAATGGTCAGAGATTCTGCACGTATGGACTTTTCTGTGTATGAGTTCCCCGCTTTCCCTTTCCACCCCTCCTGGCTCAACTGCTCAGGTTATGCTCCTGGGGGGATTCTGGCCAGCAGCAGCCGCCATCTTTGTTGCCATGTGGCAACTCACAGTTGCCACCTGGTGGTCTTTCTGGGTCACAGGCCTGCAATTCTGCTGACTCACAGTCGCCATTTTGTGATGAAACATGGATGCCAGAGTCTGACCTGGCCGAGTTACAGGCCCCATGTCCTGTCAACCCTGACCCACAAGACCTCTCCTTACCACCAAGGTCATCATCTTATTCCAGGGCAGCCTCCCACTTTAACCCATTCCTTTCTCCCCTGCCTTTCTCCCTTAAGGAACCCTTACCACCTCCTTGCCTACCTCTGTAGGTCACCTTACCCATTCCAGAAATCCTCCCTTCTCTCTTGGCCCTGCTTAGTGAGGTAGCAGGTGCAGAAGGCATCATCCATGTCCATGTTCCTTTTTTCCTTCCTGACCTTGCTCAACTTGAAAAGCGACTGGGTTCTTTTTCAGCCAATCCCTCTGGTTTTATTAAGGAATTACAACATATTGTACAAGCATATGATTTACCTTGGCGCAATCTTCATGTAATTTTAACCTCCTCTTTAACTTCAGACGAACAAGATCATATTCTTAAGGCTGCCAGGGAACAGGCAGATCAGACTCACCTAACCAATCCACAGCTCCCTACCAGAACTTCCAGGTGCAGTTCCTTCTGAGGATCCCCACTGGGATTATAATGACAGGGGTGAGGAAATAAAAAAGAGAAATGACATGATACTATGCCTTCAAGCTGAGCCCAGGGTAAATCTCCAGATAGCAGGTAAGCCAATCTCCTTCTTGATTGATACAGCAGATACCTACTCTCTCCTTCCTTCCTTCTCAGGACCTAGTTTTCCTTCCCAAATCGCGGTTCAGGGGATTGACGGCATGCTCTCTTGCCCACGTACTACAGGCCCCCTTTTATGCCATTTAGAGACCTTTATGTCTAACCATCTATTCCTGATTATCCCTTCATGTTCTATCCCCCTTTTAGGTAGAGACTTTTTAACCAAAATTGGGGCTGAACTTTCACTTAATTTCCCCACAGCTTCTGTTTCCTGTAATATACTTTTAATGGCTGCAGCTACAGTTGATGACTGGGAAGCCAAACCTTCCCTTCCAATAGATTTGGCTGACCCTCTAGTATGGGATGCCAGCTCCCCATTTGTGGCAACCCACCACAGCCTGGTCCAGATTGTCCTATATGACCCTACTATTTTCCCTTCCTGCTCCCAGTTTCCCATATCCCTCCTTCACCGACATGAGCTTAAACCCATTATTTCTTGACTCCTGGCCCAGGAACTGCTTATCCCTACTAATTCCCCTTATAATACCCCCATTCTCCCAGTTAAAAAGCCTAATGGGACTTATCATTTAGTCCAGTATCTCCATTTAATTAATAATGCAGTGGTCCCAATCCACCCAGTTGTCCCTAATCCCTATCCCTCTTATCTCAAATTCCCCCTAATACCACCCACTTTTCAGTTCTAGACTTAAAGGACGTATTTTATATAATTTCTCTGCATCCTGAGTCATGCCCCCTTTTTACCATCACTTGGGAGGCTCCTGATACCCAAGTTGATCAACAACTAACCTGGACTGTCCTCCCCCAGGGTTTGTGAGAGAGCCCACACCTCTTTGGACAGGATCTAGCACAGGACCTCCTCCAGTGCCCCTTGGAGCCTAGTTCTCTGTTATAATATGTACATGACCTTTTACTTTGTAGTCCCTCCCTGGAAGTATCCAAACAGCACACTGCCCTTCTTCTTAATTTCCTTGGAAGCAGGGGTTACATGGTGGCCCACATAAAGCCCAGTTATCAGTGCCTGAGGTGCAGTATCTAGGCCTACATCTCACCCCAAACACCCGAGGACTAAGTGTTCACTGAGTCAAGGCCTACAAGACTTGCAGCCATCCACCTCAGCTGACCAGATCCAATCTTTCTTGAATTTTGTAAGATTTTTCTGGCAATGGATCCCCAACTTTGCCTTTCTAGCTAAGCCATTAATGAGGCAATTAAGGAAACCCCGGATGGCCCCCTCACTTCACCCTCAGTCATTCACCGAGCCTTCTTGGCTCTCCAGGAAGCCCTCCTTAAATCCCGCCCTTGGCACTCCGCAATCCCACTAAGGCCTTCTTGTTATATACTGATGAGAGGCAAGGGATAGCCACAGGAGTGCTCATTCCACCACTGGGACCAACCCAGACACCGGTGGCCTATTTATCTAAACAGCTTGACCCTACCACTCGTGAGTGGCCACCCTGACTCAGGGCTCTGGCGGCAGTAGCCACACTCACAAAAGAGGCTCTTAAAATATATCTCCGGATGCCACTGCAGGTTTTTTCCCCACATAGACTCCAGGATTTGCTCTTTCTTTGAGCACTCCCTCTTCTGTCACCTTCTTACATTCAGGAACTTTATTTGTTGTTCATGGAAAATCCAGACGTTAAATTGTCAAATTGTCTAATTTCCCGGCCCTTAACCCAGCCACTCTTTTACCAGTGAGCCAGGGTTCAGGCCCTGATTTTTGTTCACCTAACAATGTTTACTCATGTGTTGATATAATTGAAGCTTTAGCTAAACCTCAGGTGATCCTCCAGGACACCCCCTTCTTAATCCAGATGTTACTTGTTTTGTTGATGGCCACTCTGTTTGTGATACCAGAGGTAAGAAAAAGGCAGCCTATGTAGTGGTCACCCTAACTCAAGTCATTGAGGCTGCCAGGTTACCAGATGGTACTACCTCTCAAAAGGCTGAACTGATTGCCCTAACTCAAACTCTACACATGGCAAAAAGACAAGGGGGAAACATATATACTGATTCTAAATATTTCTTTTTAAAGCACATTGTCATGCCTCAATTTAGAGAGAGAGGGGATTTCTCTCCACCAAAGGTTCATCCATTATTAATGCCACCTTGATTAAGAAGCTTCTAAACTCCCTTTCTTTACCATCTGAGCTGGCCATCATCTACTGTCAGGGCCACCAGACAGAATCTTCCTTAGTGGCCAAAGTAAACAGTAAAGCTGATTATATAGCAAGACAGCTGACCAACAACCTCAACCAAGCTCACCAGCCTTTGTACTATGTTTAACCCTCCCCTCAATGGTGCCTAATTACAGCCTGGCTGAAAGAAAACACCTGATCAAACTTGGGGCGTCCAGCACAGGGGATGGTTGGCTCATAATACAGGATAAGATTGCTCTGCCTGAGGCTCAGGCTGAAAAGGTCATTAGCCTAATACACAGTTCCCTTCATGTGGGACCTATGGCGCTAAAGCATTTCCTAAGCCCATTGTTTTATTCTCCTCTCCCGCAGCAGCTGATTAGTAAAGTCAGTGCCTCCTGTTCTACTTGCACTGCTGTGTCTCCCCAAGGAGGCCTTTGCCCTTCCTTTCCTACCCACCAAATGAGAGGACACTTGCCAGAAAAGGACTGGTAAACTGACTTCACCCATATGCCGCCTCACAAAAAACTTAAATATCTTCTTATCATGGTCGATATCCTAACAGGTTGGGTAGAGGCTTTTTCGTCAAAGGACAAGGCAGCCAGCATGGTGATCAATGTTCTATGCTCGAACATCATCTCTTGATTTGGACTCCCTAATTCCTTACAGTCTGATAATGGACCAGCTTTTATTTCTAAGGTTACTCAAATGGTGGCACAAGCTCTTGGCATTTCATGGAAGTAGTCATCAGGAAAGGTAGAAAAAATGAATAGGATTCTTAAAAACCACCTGACAAAACTCTCTCTAGAGCTAGGAGTATCATGGCCTGAACTCTTACCACTTGCTCTGGCCCATGTAAGGGCCACCCCTCAAAGCCCCACCTTTATGAGCCCCTTTGAATTGCTATATGATCGCCCTTTCCTGCTTAATCATGCTTTCCCTTCAGATCCCCCTTCTTTTTCTTCCTATCTTCCTTGTCTTTTCTCAGGCACCCTCTTAGGGAACATGCTGACCAGTATCCTCCCGAACCCAGGACTGAAGAAGCAGCTCCACACCCTGAAGTCAAGGCCCTTAAGCCAGGAGATCAAGTCCTCCTCAAGTCGCTTCAACCAAAGCATCTCCAACCATGGTGGACTGGGCCCTTCACAGTGATCCTCACCACACCTACCACAGCCAAACTGCCAGAGGACCCGAACTGCCATCATCTTACCTGGCTAAAAAGGGCTCCATTACAACAGTCCCATGAAAAATTCTCTTGCACAGTGTTGGGGCCTACTAAGCTTCGTTTTTCTCTGCATAATTCTCTTTGATGTTTTTATTTTAGCAGATCCACTTGTTTACATACTACGGTGCCCTCCCTCTTTGGATGCCAAACTGCCATAACTCCTCATCTGCTAGTCTCCTCAAGCACACATCACCAAGCTGTCCAGAGTAACCCCTGACTCACACCACAGCCATACTCCCACCTGCCCACTTCTGGAGGACCCGACCTCTCCTGGCCAAGGGACCCTCTTATGACACCCCTTGATAGCAGGAAATAGTTTTAAGATTCGAATCTCCAACCATTATCACCCAAAAGGCCGGGATGACAAGTCAGGTCCCTCCCCCTTCCCACAGGGGTGGAACCCTAGAGAAGGAGGAGGAGACTCTCCTAGGAAATATCGTGAGGCAGGCGATATCGTGAGAGAAGAGGCGTTTCCCCGCATAGCCCTACCCCCAAGACATATGCCTTAAAAGAGAGGCATTTTCCCTCCAGCCTCAGAGGGGCTCCCAGGTCTCAGGGTATGTCCAGCCCCAATCCCCAAGAGGACCATATTAAAGCACTTACCACGCTCCCAGTCTCTCTGGTGTCTTTACTGCGCACACCTAACAGTTTAATTAATACAAAGTAAGCTTGAAATATGTAAATTTGGTTAAGAAAGAAAAACAAAGCACATTTGTATTTTTTTCTATGTTTCTAAGGATAAGAAACAAGTTTATTGTAAAATTCTGGGATATACAAAACACTGAATTGAGTAAGTTTGAGAACTAGTTATGAGAACGTTTCAATCAAATGAGCAGGGGAAAGCCTTATGTGTACGCATTGTGCTACCAATATGAAAGGCAGAGAACTGTACATTGGATAAAATTGTTGCAATATATTTTCTGATTTTATAGCAGCACACACATTAGACTTTTATAAGCTACTTTGACTTCAATGAAAAACTCCTCATTATGATCACATATTTATGACTAAGCATATTTTAAATCTATAGGACTTTTAAATGAGTTACAACATATACAAATACTTCTAATGGCAATTTTACCACTTGAAATTCAAGTAACAGGCTTAATAGTTTGTTATAAATAGAATAAATGTAGGTGTGTGCTTACCACATTAAAAATAATTAACAGTAACAAGAGATAAAACATCAAGTGCACTAATTAATGGCCATTTTATATATTTTTGGAGAAAATATAATTAGTGTATTTTCAAAGTATCTGTTAAAGTATCACTGTCAGATAAAATTGCAGCATGTCAGTCATGATGAAGATTTAGCTGAATGTGCTTTTAGGAGTTTAGAGGAGTCTATCATATCATCAAGATATTATATAAAGTTATAAGCTACTATAAAATATGGTTAATATAAAATCAATTTATAAAAATATGCACCACTGATTTAAAGAAACTTAGAAATCAACAAAGCAAAGTTAATTAAAATGCTAAGCTATATAATTTGAATAATTTGCAGAAAATGTTTCAAGGACTATAATAAAGTACAATCAAACTTTCATGAGATTAAGGCAACATCTGCCTTATCATGAATCAGATGTAAAATTTATGCCGCTGCTCTTTTCCAGCCACTCTCTTACCATAAATATTTGTCACTTTCTGAAAAATTTCTATACATTAGGTTTTGCAGCAAACAATGTATTATACACCCCCCCCAAAAAAAAAAAACTGCTATTATCGAATAAATAAGGTATGTAGCCACACTCTTCCCTACATTTCTGAGGCTTCCATTACGGTATTTTCTGAAGTTCCCCTTTCTCATTTTTCTCAAGCAGCACAATTCCTCCAAGGCAGCTAATAAACTGTCTTGTGTTCCTCTTAAGAATAAAATGAATTTTTCTTGTCTTGATGTTTGCATGACATTTTATGCCTCTAGAAATCGTTTCACGTTTCCTATAACATGAGTTCCATTTCTTTCAGCATTGATCTCAAAATCTATTTCCTTTGGAAACATTTATGATTCAAACTGTATTGCTTTGTGTATATCCCAAATACTTGTTTGCGAAAAAAATTGTGGTACCATGTAAGAAAAAAAAATCATCACGTTATTTATATTCTCAATTCTATTTGCACAAATGTAAAGCAATTATTTTAAACTAGAGTGAAGATATTCTTAAAATTACTTTGTAGTCTTTTAAATGAATTTAAATTTCCTCTGAATAATTAAACACATAAAATGAAATGTGTATGTATGAATAAGTTTAAAGTAAATTTCAGGGAAACAATGTTCCAAATAAACAAGATTAAATCCTCAATAAATATGAATTTTTATTGAACTTAACCTTATCATGAGGGTCAGAGTGTTGGAAACACACATGTACACAATGCTGTGTTTCCTTCCAGGTCTCATTCTGTTCTCTCCTCCTCCTCTTACATAATCTTAAATTTCATAACTTCATGTAAGAACATAGCTTAATTTGAACTATTTCCTTTCCCCTATCATGTATCCCCTTTCCCCTCACCCTCTTCTCCCTCCTCAAATCCCTTCCCATTGTTCTACTAGATCTCCCATTATTTATGTGAGGATCCTTTTGCTTTCCAATTTCTGTCTAGCCTCCACATATAAATGAAAACATAGGCCCTTCATTTTCTGGGACTGACTAATCTTGCTCAGCATAACATTCTCTAGTTCCATCCATTTTCTTGCAAATAGGTAATGTTTTAAGTGAATTTTTACTGTTATTTGTATAAAAACATTAGGTTGAAAGGATAGGGAATAAAAACAATGATAGTTGTTTAATTCTGAGCTTTCTCCAACCCAATACCTAGGGTAATCATCTACAGAAAGTGGCATAAGCAGCATAAACTATCCTACCTTTCTAGAAAAATTATTTAACTCTTTTCTACTACCTAACTCTCTCAGCTGTCTCTTATTCATAGTTTCCCATTTATTTACTTTGGCAACTACATTCTAAATATAATTTAATACTCAATAGCAATAGTAGAGTTAAAATATGGTACTATATAGCCACAAATAACAAAACATAGACTTAATGGGAGAAGGAAGACTGGAAAACATGTAGAGAAAACAAAGACAAACTGTTGCCTGTCTTCCTAACTTCTATTTATGTCTTCTACATTTGAATTTATCTGTTCACTGAATCTTTACCCCATGTGAGTCAGGGAAAGGTGACCTCTGTGTGTAGATGCAGAGAAGCATTCTGATAAATCCAAGCTATCTTAGAAGTCTACTCCCTTAAGTATTGCGTTCTCACAATTAAACATTCTATGTAATTCTGGCCCATACCCTAGACACAAAAAAGAAAATTTTATGAGAACTTTTGTGGCTGGATCCCTTTAATTTTTATTCTAGTTACATGTCTAAACAAGATATCTAAAATAACTGCAATTTCCCTTCTTTCAGCCTTAGCATAGGCAGCCCCAAAAAGGGATAGAACAAGGAAACCTGTCACTGTTTAGATGTGTGTGTGTGTGTGTGTGTGTGTGTGTGTGTGTGTGTGTGTGTATTAGTGGTGGTGGTAGTAGTACTAGGAATTGAACTCAGAGCCATTCTACACTCTTAACCCTTTTTAAAATTTATTTTTGTTGTTTTTTTTTTTTAGAAACAGGCTTTTGCTAAGTTGCTGAAAATCTCACTAAATTACTGAGGCTGGCCTCAAACTTGTGATCCTCCTTTCTCAGTGTTTCAAGCACTAGTATTTCAAGCCACCATACCTGGCTAGATTGTTTAGAATTTGTGATTATTGCTTATAATAGAATAGAGAGAATTTGAATTCATACAAATTACTAACCCAACAATTTCAGGTATGTTCTCAGATATTTTTTCTTTTCAAAATAATGATGGCAAGATTCATAATAATCTATTCTTTAGAACCCCCGAAAAATGCAATAATTTTGTTTGTTTGGCAGTGCGCAACTAGGTTTGCCACGTGATGGATCTGCAGTTTTTCAACTATAATAGTGTACACGCAGCGCTCTATTCTTGTCTTTCTGCTCTATCTTCTGTTTGTTCAAGTCTTCTTCCTGCTAAGCTGTTAAGTGAAGCCTCAACTTTGATGGTACACATTGGGAAATCAATAATAATTTATGCAAAGATGCAAAGATTACTATTTCTTGGTCACTCTGTCTCTAATCCTCTGACTACACTAGCTTAATCGGTGTAAAAAGACAATATATATGTACATCCTTCCCAGTTCTGTACCATACTTTGTTTTCTGCCTTCCATCTAGTTCTGAATTTGTTCAAAATTACTCTGACCATTGCTTCCTTTAACATCTCCCTCAAGTAGGTCTCAAAAGCAGACCATCTAGGAGAAACAGATGCCTTGCAGCACTGCTCTGATTATCTCACTCTCTCCTCCCCCTGTTAAAATGGAAGTTTCAATGAATCCATGCAGACATTGTGGGGGTGTTAACTGTTATAGTTGTGAATAGACCCCAGCCAAACCTGCCTTGTTACAAACAAAAACAGGAAAAATAGACTTCATGGCTGGGTGTTCTTTCTATTAAAATAGCTATTTACTCTTTCTTGTTTTTACAAAAACTGCTTGTGCAAGTACTTCAGGCAATTTCCAAATGTTCCTTTAATTTAATTAGATTTTAAAAACACTCAAAATAGCAACACTCCAGGAGGTAATTTGAATCTAGAACACATTTTCAAACAAAGCCTGCCCACAAATTTTGTGTTTATAGATCTAAGATGGTCATAAAAATTGAAATATCATCATTTTACTCAGCCTGCTAAATTCTTCTTCATGCTTTGAATCACTTATTGATATTCCTCTCACATGACCACTGAATATATGAATATTTATTAACTAAACCCATATAACAGTACCTAGTATCTGGAATGTTTTACTCTTAGAGATGGTAAACTTAAAATTTGTACAGTAAATGCAAACTTTTAAGTGCTTGAGCCATTTGGTATGGCCTGGGAAAAAATAGGAATAATATACCTAGTCCAGAACATCCTGTGCCCAGATCACACTACTTCTTGGTTTCAACTCATAATTAAAAGATAGGAACTGTAGGCCGGGCGTGGTGGTGCACACTTGTAACCCCCACGCTTGGGAGGCGGAGACAGGAGGATTGCGTAGGTTCAAAGCCAGCCTCGGTGGCTTAAGAGACCCTGTTTCCAAATAAAAATATAAAATAAGTCTGGAAGTGTAGCCTGGAGAAGGGTTCTATCCCCAGTACCACCAAAAAAAAAAAAAAAAAAAAGTTAGTTTATACTAAGCTTTGCTCTTTGTAACCAAAAATAGGCTATTAATATTGAATTCAAATAGAGTTTTCAACTGAATCATTTTTATATCCAAAGATGACTTTAAAATTTATTTGAAAGAATAAAATGGGAAATAGCATAGTTTTGTCTTTTTAATATAACATGACTAAAAAATAACACTTGCTGGCCACAATAACTAAAATTTAAACAGATGTTACTTTTATTTTCAAATTGAATAAAGATATCTTGACATACAAATGTAAAAATATGTTATGCAATGTGTGTGTGTGTGTGTGTGTGTGTGTGTGTGTGTGTGTGTGTTTGTGTGTTACTGAAGATTGAAACCAGGAGCATTCTACCACTAAGCTCCAACTCAGCTGTTTTTATTTTTTATTTTGGAAAAAGTTCAAAATTACCACACACTGGCCTCTCAAGTATTGATATTACAGATGTGTGTTACAACACCTATCTTCAAATATTTTTTTCTTTATAAGTTGATTTATTTCAGGTATTTGTTACATTAACAGAAATCTGGGTAACAAATATTATAGTAAAAGATACTATTTTTGAATATATGCTATACATGAGTCATTGTCCTAGTTTCTTTTTTAAAAGAATTATCTTCTTTGATATAGTTTTAAAATAACCAAAGATAATGTTTTATGTCCAAACATAAAATTATTTACATCAAAAAATTAAAAAGTAATAATTGTTGTATGTCTTCTTACAATGCACATCAAAGAAATAACTCTAAATTATCCATCAATAGACAAATGTAAAAATAAAATGTTTATATATATATATATATATATATATATATATATAATAACATTTTTCTTTTTTTTAATTCAGTATAATTGGGTTGCCTACACCAGATCTTGTTTTACCTCTTTTTTTTTTTTTTTTTTTTTTTTTTTGGTGTGTGTGTGTGTGTGGTTCTGGGGTTCCTGGATGCCCTTCTACCTCCGGGCTACAATCCCAGACCTATTTTTATATATTTTTTATTTTGGAAACAGGGTCTCTTAAGCCAGCAAGGCTGGTTTCGAACCAGCGTGATCCTCCTGTCTCTGCCTCCCAAGCACGGGGATTCCAAGCGTCGCCACCACGCCTGGCCTATAATAATATTTTTCTATCATAAAAAGGAAGGGACTTCTAATACATTTTACAACATAAATTAAATTTGAAGATATTTTATGACTCAAAGAAGACAGATACAAAGGGACAGTATTGCATGATTCCACTCATATGAAATATTAAGAATATGAAAATTCAGAGACAAAGTAGACTAGAGGTTACCAGGGTCTGGGAGGAGAGGAAAGGAGGAAGTTACTGTTCAATGTGTACAGAGTTTCTGTTTGGGGTGATGAAAAATACTTGGAAATAGATAACAGTGATGATTTATCCAAATATTTTATAAAACCAATTAAGTCTGGTGTGGTTGTGAATGTTTGTAATCCCAGTACTTGGAAAATTGAGACACAAGGATAGCAGGTTAGAAAGAACAACCTCAGAAATGTGGTGAAACCCTGTTTCAACATAAAAAATAAATAAATAAATAAAAATTGGGTTAACGGCATAGCTCAGAGGTAGAATGCCCCTGGGTTCAATCCCCAGTATCACGAAAATAAGTAATAGAGATAGATAGATAGATAGATAGATAGATAGATAAACAGATAGATAGATAGATAGATACCATTTTTTCCTGTCATGTTGGCATGTATTATTTGAGTAAAGGGCTTTATGACTGATAATGTTTAAAAGATTCTTTTAAATAAGAAAATTTAATGTGTTAGAAGATTCTAACAAGGATATTTAATAAAATATTTAACCCTTGTGGCATTAATGAACTATGAATAACATATTATGTGGAAACTACTTCCAGTGGCTTTTAAGTTGGAAAAAAAAGGGATGATGTGGAGCTGGAAAAAAAAAGGGATGATGTGGAGCTGGAAAAAGAAGTCTGAAGTGAAGATAGAGCAGAAATCTTGTCTTAGGAAGGGAATTTTTTCTGTTTTTAAAATTTTCTATAATGTGGTATGCAAGTTTAAAAACTTTATTCAAAACTTTAGACAGAAATGACTAAAAATAAATCTTTATATGAAACTTTTAATGCAAAATAAGATAATTAACTAAAAATAATACCTGCATATAAATATATTTCTGAAAATTACTAAAATAAATACAAAATGAAGCAATGTAACTTGTAGTATTGAGCATGTGATTTTGTGTGTGTGTGTATGAAAGAGAGAGACAGCGAGAGGAAGCAAAATATAATCGTGCATCCACATCATGTAAATAAGGGGAAAAGTGTTTTCCTGAGCCTAGTAAAACAACAACTTTGAATTCTTCTCTGAGACAGAAAATATTTAAATTTTACTAAAGACTTCAATAAATTATAATAAAAATACTCAATATTCTTTAGCATCAAGATGTATAAAATTCATTACAGAGCTGGGTATGATAAGACCTGCCTGTGGCCTCGTACTTGGAGGGGCTGAGGTATCCCTGAGAATCCCTTAAGCCCAGGAGTTCAAGACTAGCCTGAACAAGATAGCAAGACCTCTATCTAATAAAATAAATAAATAAACGAAATAAAATGCAATAGATTTTTGTCCCCACCACGCCTGAAGATATAACACATTTCACATTTAAGTAGATGCAGTGAACCCTGTGATGTGAAGTGTACTTGAATCAACTCATTCTCAAATTGCTCATAAATGCGGACTCATTATTTGCCCGTCACACTTTGAGATTGCAGTCATGCCCCAGAATTAGCTTTACTTTTTATTTTTGTTTCAATTATAAGCTTGCTTTGTCTCTGGATGGAGAAGTAACTGGGTTAGGGAACAAACCAAACCTTAAAGAATTCCCCTTCATCTGTCCTTTAGCACAATTATAGGGAAGTCTGCTGAATCACTGAAACACAAAGAAGTTTCTTTTGAAGTGGTGAAAATATCCTAAAATTGATTGTGGTGATGATTGCATATATCTGTGAATATAGTAAAATCACTGAATCATACACATTGAATGCACAATACACGAATTATATACCTCAATATAGCTATCATTTTTAAAAATGTTAAGTAGTAAAGTAATAAAATTGAACCTTGAGAATTAATCCCAGAGTTTTGTAACAGAAAAATCTTAGCTTTGGAAAAAAGGCATAGCAGCATTCAATGTGCTTAGCTTACTTACTAGCGCATTTACTGAGAAGTTAACGCACATCACCCACCCAGAAGACGTTTGTTCTGAATAGAAAGATTTTTCTCAAATTTTTTGCTCTTTTATTGAAACCAGAGAACATTTACATGAGGGATATACTTACATAAAAGTTCTGTCTTTCATAATATTAAAGTAACATTATCATATCAAGGTAGGACATACTTTAAAAATAATTTTAATAGAAAAAAATTTAAGGTAGAATAACAGGCCTATTGCACTATACTCAAACGATTTTTCTGATATAATTTATTTCAAACATTCCAAACTGTTTCACATTCTGAGATATTTCATTGTGTATACATCTTTTTAATCCAATTCATGGCATACTTAGAAACTTCTACTCTAAAAATGGCTCCTGTTATTACTGGTATCCTCCCTTTGTTTTACAGAACATGTCCTAAAAATTTCTATATTAAAATTCTTATCAATCAACAATTATATTTTCTATTAAAATGAATTAGAATGAAGACAACTTTTGCCAGGCATGGTGGCACATGCTTGTAATTCCCGCACTAGGGAGGTGGAGACAGGAGGATTGCACAGGTTCGAAGCAAGCTTAGCTGGCTTGAGAGACCCTGTTTCCAAATAAAATATAAAATAGGTCTGAGAGTATAGCATAGAGGTAGAAGGGTTCCATTCCCAGTACCAACAACAACAACAACAACAACAATAAAGACAAGTTTTTTCTGTAGTAAAACCACATTCTGAAGTGAATAAAACATTTCATGATTTTGAGACTGAGTTTTCAAACCCACTTAATAGGAAAAGCAGGCAGAAAATATGCTGAACCAAGATAAGTATTTTAGTGAGATGATTTCACTTCTTTGGATTTGCCATTATGTACCCTTTAATGAAATAACTATATAAAATCCTGTATTTCATAGCAATTAAATCAATCTTTGACTCTTTGTCAAAAATAAATCAGTCTTTAATTAATAACCTGGCTCCCAAATTTAGCTGAACTTTCTAATCTTAGATATCAATTGATCACAGCACAAAATAAATGTGTGAATGTACTTTTTGAAAGACTTTAGAATATAACTATTTTGGCTGAAGAGATATATTCTGAAACTTTCCTACAATAAGAAAATATAATCATTCTATACTGTCTTATCTTAAAGTTATAGACATGTATGTTTTTCCTACATTAAGATTATTGTACAGTTAGAAGGATGTCCAGTTCTACTAGGAATGATAGTTCTCACTAAAAACTTAGGGTCTTCCAGGTCATAAGAAGGTCATAGGTCTATTTTATATTCTCTATAAGTTTGTTTGGATAAGTTAATCTTGGCCTCCATAAACCTGCTTCAAATAGTCTAGATCTAATCCATCCAGGACTCACAATTTCTTTCTGTGTTTCTATTCTTAGGTGGTCTTCAGTCCTATGCACTAGTTGATGAATATATAGAATAATTCCGTTCTTTCAGCAAAAAATGTATTAAATACCTAGTAGATGTGAAGTTCACTAGCTGTAAACATGACCAACAAAGCACAGACGCAGATACAGAATTATGTCAAGAAGTCATGAGTGTTGTGAAGAAAACTGTCGAAGTGAGGTAATGAGAGTTTTGATCAAGTGGTGAGGGTTACTTTAGGAGGACTCTAGGAAGGAAAGTGTAAATTAGCAAAAGACTTGGCCATAGCATTCCAAACTGCCATCCCACAGCGAAGGTCACTTCTCAAGAACAACTGAACAAGTCCAATCAGGGAAGAATGACAGAGGCAGAGAGAGTTTAAGGAATGAGGTGTGTTATGGGTTGTATTGGTGCTCCCATCCCAGATTCATATGTTGAAACCCTACCCCTCAGTAACTTAGAATGTGAAGTTTTATGCAATAGGCTCTTTACAGATAATTAAGATAAAATGAGGTTGTTGTAGTGTTTATAGCTCTCATCCAGTAAAACTGGCATTCTTAGCAGTAGAAAAACTGGGGTGTAGATATGCACAGGAGAAAGATGGCACAAGGAGAAGATGGTGATCCACAAGCCAGGCAACAGCCTCAGAAGAACCCAGCTGCAACAGCCTCAGAAGAACCCAGCTCTGCTCACACCTGGAGCTCAGGCTTGTTTCCAGAGCTGTGGTAAAGCTCTCTCTTCTGGGATACACTGTCAGTGGTACTTTGTTATGGAAGTTTCAGCAAACTAATGCAATGTCGGTGAAGTAGGTCATGCAGGCCTTGAGAAAGTGGCTTTTATTTGAGATAGATGGGAAATCATTCTAAAAGAATAAAGAGAAACATGAGGTGGTTGAATTCTTTTTCAAAGACAGTCTGATAGTTGGGAATGAAATTTAGTGGAAGGGAGACATGTTCTCTAATAACAGTGTTTGAACCACACACTTAGGAGAGCACTGCCTCCTTCTCCAAAGGTCATGGTCAGTCTCTGATTCATATTTGACAGGGCGTTTAACAGAGCACAAAATAGCAACAACTTTGAGAATGGAGGAACAAAGGAATAAAGGATGGAAAAGCATTTTTATCTATAGAAAGATATAGACATTTAATAAAAAAGAATCTGAGTTCTGAAATTATAACTACACCCTGCTATATTGTAATTTTGGGATAATTAATGGAATCTGGGTACTTTCTTTAAAAAAGCAGCATGATTATATTGATATTAAAATATTTTATAGGCAGTGATATTTTATTTAGATCATATTCTGAATTTTATTTATATTTTATAATGTAGCATCTTAATCATATTATCAAGATAGTATAATAACTCTAAAATAAAAACTGATTTGATTAAAATTAAGTATATTGTACCAAATATTATTTTCAAAATGAGATAAGTCTTTAAAAAAAATGTTCTTTTTCTGGTACTTAATGAAATAGAAGAAGGAACAGTAGAGTAGAGAAGAAGGGGCCAAAGGAGGAAGAAGAGGAAGGAAAGGGAGGATATAATGAAGGAAATAAACCAAACAATTCTATGCACCTATGGACAATATGAATATATCTCTATGAATCTCACTGTCACGTACAATTACAATGTACCAATTAAAACAAAAATTTTAAATCTTCCCTATTTTCTTTATATCTATTTGAACCTAAAATGTGAAGATATAAACTAAGATAAAACTGCAGTTAATAATATAAATTTTAATTTTCTACTTTATATTAAATTCAGCAGTTAAACTCAAATAACTTCAAATCACTTGCATTGATATAAAAGAATGATCATAGACACATAGTGGCTCTATTTACACGAAGATTTCAAACTGGTATTAATCCATTCAAATCTGCCACACACACACAAGACAAAGGAAAGTGCTTCTGTTGTGAAAAGGTCAGACATCTTAAAGTGATAGAAAAGGAAGTAGAAAAGGGAGGAAGGAAGGTGAAAGAAGAAGCTGGGAGAATTTACGTATGTTTCAAACGGGAAAGAAAAATTTATTGTTGCAACATTTTTAATGCCATTGCTCTCAGAAAATGAAAGTGAGGGGTGAATCATCAGAGAGTAACTTTCCTAAAGTTCAGTCAAATTAAAAGAAACATTGGGTCTGATTTGGCTAACTGTAGAGTGGGCCAGAAGAATATTTTTTTAAAAACCTAGCCATAGATTTGTTTCTATAGTCAATAACAAGATATTATTGCAAAACAACTAACATAGGGACTACAAGTAGAAGACCGAAGTCAACTACCAGTGTCCTACTGTTAATCATCGCCACAGAGCTGTAGTAATAAGGTTAGGGTAGAAGTACAAGAATTTGGAACTAGGCATGGTGGCACACACTTGTAATCTCAGTACTCGGGAGGCTGAGACAGGAGGATAGCAGGTTTGTAGACAGCCTCAGCTACATAGTGAGGCCCTCTGCAACTCAATGAGATCCTGTTTCAAAATGAAGAATAAAAAATAGGGCTGGGGATGCAGCTCAGAGGTAGAATGCCCCTGGGTTCCATCTTCAGTTCTGCAAAAATAAATAAATAAATTAATTAATTAATTAATTAATTTTATGATGGGGAAAAATAGCTGTATCCTTCCACATCTCTCCATCTCCATCAGATTTGTATAATATACTTCAGATGACTTAAAAAGAGAGCCAGGATTATTGAAGTTGTTAGTTTAAGAATTTGATGCCCTAGGTGCCAGTAACTTCTTTTGTGACTTTAATTGTACATCCTCTGTTTTCCAAATAGATATAATAATGAAAAGGTCTCTCCCTCACAAGGTATTTTTAACATTACTGAGAAAATATATTTTAAAGCACACAAGATGAAATTAGTGTTGTTATTAAGTATGTGATGAATTGTTGGTAATTTATTTTCAGTGATGTTTTAAGAATCAGTAGCTTTGGGAAGCAGCAAAGATTTTCTTGAGAGCCTTGGCCAGAAAAAAAACTGTATAATTGCAATTTACTTATATTTTAAATTTAAAAAATCATTGGGAAAATTCAGTATCCCCATGGAAAAATAAGACACTATTTTCTCAGTAGAGTCTTTAAGTGGAAACTTAATATGATCTCATTTTGTGGTCATATCTGTAAGAGACAAGTGCTTCACTGGGATGCAGCCAAGACATTTCCTTTTATAGAGCAATACACTGCAAAGTATAAAGGAATGACTTGATCTAGTGTTCAGAAAGCCAGGACCTTTATTCAAATTAAGAAATTAACATGTACTAATTTATTATTTCCATATACAGATTTTATATGCACTAGCCTATGTCATTAATAACCTTTAAAATATATAATCAGATGAGAATTGCATAAAAGCTTCCCAAAGTTTACAAAGTTCTCTTTGTAAGTTGTAAAATTTCAGCCTGAGAAAGCAAAAACCTTTTGGCTAAGATGAAAAAAAATTTTGATACAAAAATTAATAACTTAAAGAAGATCAGTGCTTATAGGAAAAGGAAATAAGTTTGTAATATTCTAGGAGGATACAGTTAAAATGCATTGATTATAAATGATCCTAAAAATTTCTAACAGATATCCTGAAATCTAGAATAGTGGCCATAAATCACCTCTACATAAATTCTACTTGCAGATGCTAATTGCCACTAAATATGAACTTATATTCATCACATATTTGTCATTCATCAAATATTTCTTAAGATGTAATTTTAACTTCTTCATCAAGAAACCTACTATTTGAAAGTACAATCCATAAAAGAATAGTTCAAACAAAATAACACAGATGTCATAATCAAAGCTGTCAAAGGTCTAATATAAACATAAAGAATAAGAAGCCAATTCTTGGGGACTTCCGGGAAGATGGCCACCGAGAAAAGCGGGCTTAAGAGCCCCGCTAACAACCAATCTCCATTACCACAAAATCAGCGCCTTTCCTAGCCAGAAAACACCATCACCAGAGAAACAAAAAAATCACCAGGCTCCAGAGAGAAAGCGGACTGAGAACAGAGCTCAGAGCCACAGAGGAGATAACCGGCCTCACGCCCGAGGACATGGCAGCAGCGCCATACTGCCGGCGGCAGCGGCAAATTCACCGGACGGCTACAGCAAGCTGAGGTGAGCCGCTGCGAAACAGCCAGGTGGGATTTCTCGCCGCAGGTAAAATCTAAAGCTCCCAGTGGCTGAGCTCAGCACACTCCGCAGGGATTCAGAGTGGAAATAAAAACCAAGAAGAAATAAGCCAGCCTCACAGCTGAGGGCGTAGCAGCAGCACCATATTGCCACCGGCGGCAGCAGCAGAGAATTCACCGAATCCAGTACAGCTACATCTGCGTACTCAAGAAAGTGAGTCATATTGCAGGCCACAGAGGAGAAATCCCAGTACTGTACTCCCTGGGACTTGACCCAGTGGGGGAGGGGCAGTGGCAGAGATATCACACCATAGGAGAATGTGCAACCTGGCACCCCCCACAGTCTAAAGCAGACTCTATCGACTCTCTGGGTCGGAGACTCTGTGATACAACCCAGTAAAGGAGTAGTGGGGTCTGAGATACTACTGACTCGAGATCCAGAACACCTTAAGTGAAGTCATAGTGACCCAAGGGAAGAACCCAGAGAAGGCACAAACTTCTGAAATCATGGGAAAGAGGAATAATACTGGAGCAATGAATGCCCACAACCCCACAACATCAGAACCTGATAAAACAGAAAATCAGAGATTTCTAGAAGATCAAATCAGGAAAATAACTGTAGAAATAATAGAGGTGCTTCGAAAAGAACTCAGAGAGAGCCAAAAAGAGAGAAAGGATGCAATTAATGAAGTAAAGGCCTCAATTCAAAGCACAAACAACCGATTAGACCACATGGAGAACAGAATCTCACTCTTAGAAGATGATCATTCCAAAAACGAACGCATAGTTTCTAATCTAGGAAAAAATATCTGACAGCAGGAATCTGATATTGAAGAAATATGGGCCCATTTTAAGAGAGCTAACCTAAGAATAATTGGAATAGAGGAGGGAAAAGAAAGTGAAACCAAAGGGATCAACAATCTCTTCAAGGAAGTAATAGCAGAAAATTTTCCAAACATAGAGCAAGAGGTTGATACACAGGTCCAGGAAACGTATAGAACTCCCTTTAGACAGGATCGGAGAAGAGGATCCCCACGCCACATAATTGTCAAAATGACCAATGTGGAAGCCAAGCAGAGAATCTTAAAGGCAACAAAAATAAAGGGCCAAATGACATTCAGAGGCAAGCCAATTAGAATCACTCCAGACTTCCCAAACCAAGTCATGAGAGCCAGAAGGGCTTGGAGTAACATATTCCAAACTCTGAAAGAAAACAACTTCCAGCCAAAAATTTCCTACCCAGCAAAACTTTCTATCAAATTAGATGGAGAAATAAGAAGCTTCCATGACAAACAGAAACTGAAGGAATTTTTGTCTTCAAAACCAGCACTAGAGAAAATACTCAAAGAGATTAACTACAAAGAAGAAATAGGTAACACACACCAGAACCAGAGAAACAAGAGTTTCCATCCAACAGTCAACTAAGATTGGTTATCTGTGGAGATTCATTATTTATGTTAGTCTTTTACCTATCTCTAAATGGTATTGTTTGCCTTTATTGTTGTTAATTTTTAGGATTTCTAGTTGGAATATTAATATACCTTCAGATATAGCATTTGGAAATATTTTATCCCATTCTATTAGTAACTTTTAACTCTGTTTACATTGTCTTTGGATATACAATATTATTTTTTATTTTTTAGGGAGTTTGTATACCTTCTGTTGCCTGTGCCATTGAAATCATATCCAAGAAATCACTGCCAATTTCAATGTTGTGAGGTTTTATGACCCAGATTTTCTCCTAAAAGTTTATAGTCTTAAGATTTATATTTAGGTCTTTTATCTATTTTGAGTTAATATTTGTATATGGGATTAGGTAAGGGTCCAACTTTATTCTTTTCCATGTAATTATTATGTTTCAACAATATTTAGTTAAAAGATTATTATTTCCACCACCAAATGTTCGTGGAAACCTTGTCAAAAATAACTTGACAATATAGGGAAGAATTTAGCTCTAGGCTTGTATTTAACTCCAATGGTTTATATATCTGCCTTTAGAACAGTACTACACTGTTTCAATTATTGTAGCTTTATATGGTTTGAAATCAGAAAATATATATCTTCTAGCTTTGTTCTTTTTCAAGATCATTTTGGGTATCTAGAGTCCATATTCCATATTAGGATAGATATTTTTTCTGAAAAATAAATATATAAGTATATGATAGTTTCACCTAAAAAAAATAGAAAAAAATATTCTCTGGTAAGAAAGAAAGTAAAAAGAAATATTGAAATGTTATCTTTAAGTCATCAAAAGCTTGGTATCAGACAAATGAAACTGTTATGTGAGACTATCATTTTTAATTTTAGATAAATTGCTATAATACTAGATGTCAACCACTAAGCCAAGCATGGGAGGGAGGGACGGGGAGAGAATGGGGTGGGGATCGGGTGGGGGCTGACTGGGCGATGTGTGCATGTACGTCTACAAAAGTTTGTATCCCACTATGATGTATGAATACAGTACACCAATAAAAAAATAAATAAAAATAAAAATAAATTAAAAAAAGAAGCCAATTCTTACTTGGCAAAGACAAAGTTTCATAACTCTATTAATCAAGGAGGTGATATTACAAGTGATAAAGTAGATGTTATCATGCTACAGAAAGACTAGAAAAGGAGGAAAGGAAGAGAAATCAGAATTTGCAAAAACACACATGTAATAAATGCATGTGGAAAAATAAAGTCTATAAATGACTTTTAGAAACAAAGGAAGGTGTAGTTTAAATTGGATAGTTAGGAGTGGGAGAAATAGGCCACAATGCCACAGTAACTAAACCACACACCATGATACCCAGGAATGTTACAGAAAAATCACAGGAATGTCATTGGGACACTTTGCTTTTTACTTTATTATAAATTTTGAGAAACTGGGGATTGAACCTAAGAGCATTCATCCTCAGCCTTTTCTATTGTTTTAAATTTTTTATTGGTGCATTGTAGTCATGCATCTTAAAAGGGTACAACATGATAAAGGCATACACACACGCACATCACTCATGTAGCCCTTACAAGTCTCACCCCATTCCCTCCTCACTCCCTACTTCTCATGTTTGGCTTACTGATTGACTTTGACTTTGATGTTTTTATGAAAGAAGAAAGAAAGAAAGAAAGAAAGAAAGAAAGAAAGAAAGAAAGAAAGAAAGAAAGAAAGAAAGAAAGAAAGAAGGAAAGAAAGAAAAGGAGGAGGAAGGAAGGAGAAACTCAGAAGAAATTTAAAAAGAGGAACAAAATGAGAAACGTGTTTGGAGGATATTCTAAAGTGGGGGGAGCATACCATGGAGAGTCGCCATTTTGGAAGCACAGCAATGACTTAGAGATTATTGTAACTATTCAAGTAAGAGAGAGGGACATGTGTCGTGAATGATGGAAATTCATTTCTAAAGAAATACCTGATATTACTTAGTCAAGTAGCTTTTATCTTCCTTTTGGTTATCACTTTAAATGCTAGAACCTTTTGGAAAATACTCAAATTATTAAATTATATTTTCAATCATTTAGCTGTTCATTTGTTCACATTTCCTTCACTGTTTAGCTTCTGAGTAAAACAATTTATTGTCTAACCCAGAGCAACAGCCTGGTATAAAGCCTGGTATAAAGCAGCATTCTTATGTGTCCCAGGAAATATGAGGCCTTTAAAATTCTAAGTGAATATTATTCAACACTTTCAATTGATTTAATTTACTATGCAAAGTCAGTGAGAAATAGCACAATGCCTTCACACCTAAGCACAGTTTTCAGTTGTCTATGCCCAAAGCTTTCCTTTCTACTGAGATCCTTATTTGCAAGATTATTTTCTGGCCAGTAAGCTATATTAAGAGAGAACCCAAAATAGATTATGATTAATTTGAATTAAATGTTTTCTGTGAGCCAGGCATTCTTATTAGCACTTGTCATGCATTATTTTATTTAACACATTCATTCACCCAATGACGAAATTTCTGTCATTATTGCTTCAGTTTACACATGAGGATGCTGAAACACCAACTGAAGTTGCCAGGCCTGATGAGTGCTGGGGTGGTTTGGAGACACAAACTCACACTTTATGACTCTAGAATCTATTGTCTTAACAACTTCTCTATAATAACTGTTTTGTGTTTGCTTTGTATTGTAATCATTAAGTTATGTGCATCTATTTTAAAGATCTTTTTAACTTAGACAAAGTTCATAAGTATTAGTAATTTATTGTAGAGAATTATTATTTTAATTATGGAGGTGTACATTAATAAAAATGTAAACACAACTATCACAGTTAAAGGGAGAAAATCTTAAAAAGTCATCTCAGCAGCCACCATGCTTAGGTGCCTGTAGCATAGTCTTACATTTATGGATGAGAGAAGCTCCCATTTCTTATTTCTTTTATATTCAAAAAGTCCTCAGAAACCGATTTACATTAAGAAAGTCATAAAATATATTTAAATTGGGGTAATAATATATAGATACTGATATACTAGCCTAGTTACTAGAATTCCAGTGCCTACATTCTGAGTGCTTTATTATTTCAAGGTACTTAGAAAAATGACTTGAAAAATAGAGGATAATTAGGAGATTGCCTGCTGATCAATTTTTCAGGGTATATGTAGTTTTCCTCAAATGTTACTTTTAACCAACATACTCCACAAGTCTTTTGACACTTATCAGTTGTGTATATCTCACTCTCATGGACTATCACTTCTATTTTTTAAAGGTTATGGAGGCCATTTAGATATATGTTTAGTTTCTCTAAGGTGGAATTTACACACATTTAGATGTGTACTTAGTACAATCACTTTTGGTGGAGTTAATATCAGTTGGGGATTTTAAACCAGTTTCCCAAAATACCTTCTCATCCCAGGAGTCATTATAAGCATACATTTCATTTTCTTTAATTTCCATATGTGAACCCATAAATATTTTATTACAACAAATTGCAGCAGATGAGAGATTAAAATAATGCTTAGCACACAACCCACTTGTTAATATTGCAGAAAATAGCAGTAGATACGATATTAAAGTAATACTTTGCACACCAAATGTTTGTTTTTATTACAAAGTAATTTCCCCATCCTTTCCAACACAACCATCCCTTAACTATATGCCATACATTTTCAATGACAGGAATGGTCACTAAAGTGTTGAGTAAATTCAGGTTTCTTTCTGGCCCATGAGCCTCATTATACCCCAGATGCAAAGTAACAGGTTTTTATTAACTCTGGTTTCTAAATATTGACATAGAAAGCGACCATTTTAACCTTTAAAGATAGGACAGTGTTGGTCTTTTACAGCTGAATAACCACTAACTGCACCCCAAGCAGTGGTAGCTCCTCTTAAATTCATGGTACACATGCTGTAAGGAATGGTAAAAAGAAACATGCATCCCAGTAAAATCCTGTTACAATTTAGGTGGCCCTTAACATTTTGATAGCTTCATCTCCCTGGTTTGAGCATCTGAAGATTTCCCTTTATTTCCAAGTATTTCCCTTTAAACACAATAGCAATAAAACAAAGCAGAGACACAAATCATGATATTTAAGGCAGTAACTGAATCCTGGAGCATGTGGATAACTTCATGGGCAGTCAGTAAATGTACCTCAGGTACAGATATCAACAGTGATTAGTATTTTTTTTTCCTTTGAGATACCAAGTCTATCATAGTACACCATCGCAATAGGGCTGCTGAACCTCCTAAGAGTGTTTGCTATGTCTGGAACACAGACATTTTAGAGTAAATGAGTTTTTTCAGCACTAGAATAGGCAGGTGAGCACATCTGCTTCCACTATGTCCCGAAACAAAACTGGTATGTCCTATTGTCCATCTGGAAGAAGGTACAATTTAGTATTTGTTATAGGTAGTGCAATTACAAGTTCTCCTACTTAGCAGAGCCAATTGAGACCTAGCAAAGGACAGATGTTTCCCATACCCAGCTACTGGCGAGAACTTCCATCCTGCTTCCCATTCTTTCCAGTTACATATTTAATCAAATTATCCAGCATCACTGGGGTTCTTTTCCCTTTTCACGTTCATATCTGGAATATTATTAAGACCTTGGTATCTCCTTTCACAGTTATCTCCATCTTCCTCTCACTGAGCTTCCTTTTGCTTCTTTACCACAAATATATACAATACATTATATACTAATATATCCACTTATCTGGAAAAAAAGTGTTTCATCACCAAGCCAAAGGTCCTATTTTTTATTCTTTATTTTGAAACAAGGTCCCAATAAGTGCAGAGTGTCTCACTAAGTACCTGGGATTACAAGTGTGCATCACCACACCCAGCTTAAAGAGTCATATTTAATGGGATTCTAGTGACAATGATTCAGTAAATCTATGTGATTTACTCATTTTTTCTTTCTTTAGCTGCCCTCCCCAATATCCACGACTCTCCATTTATCAGTTTCCTAGGAGATAAATCTTTGTTACACAGACACATAAGCATTGGATTCTCATAATAATTTGTACACCAGTTCTATCCAGGGGTCTTGCTGCATCATGGGGATTTGACTCAAGATCTCAAAGGCAAGCCTGCTTCTGAAAACCATTCTCTAGCACCACAGCTATGGTCTTGAGTGAGCTTGTGCAGTTGTTTCTCCATGTCTGTGGAATTTACATTCATAGAGTCAACCAACTCTGGTGGAAAACATTTGAGAAAACAATTGCAGAGCCAGGCATGGTGGTACATGCTTGTAATCCCAGCACTTGGGAGACTGAAACAGAAGGATTGCAGGTTCAAAGCCAGCCTCAGCAACTTAGAAAGGCTCTCAGCAATGTAATAGGATTCTGTTCCCAAATAAGAAATAAAAAATGTATCTGTACTGTACATGTGTACCTTTTTCCCCTGTCATTATTTCTTAAACAATACAGTATAATAACTATTGACAAGCTGGGCAGGGTAGTGCACGCTTGTAATCCCAGCATTTGGGAGGCTAAAACCAGAGGATTGCAGTTCGCAGACAGCCTCAGCTACTAAGTGAGGCCCTCCACAACATAGTGAGACCCTGTTTCAAAATAAAGAATAAAATATATGGCATGGATTGTAGCTCAGAGGTTGGATGCCATTGGGTTCCATCCCCAGTACAGCAAAAAAAAAAAAAAGACACTTTTGACATATAACTTACATTGTATTAGGTATTATGAGTATTTTAGTTATACTTTATTCCGGAGGATGTACATAGATTATATGCAAATACAATACTATCTTATATAAGGGACTTGAGCCTCCTCAAATTTTGCTGTGTGTGTGTGTGTGTGTGTGTGTGTGTGTGTGTGTGTGTGTGTGTGTTGGAGGGGTATCCTGAAACTAATTCCTAGCAAATACTGAGACAATTGCATTATGCGTTACTAACAATGTAGAAGAAAATATATCAGAATATGTGGCAGGTACAGCATCTTCTTATCATCTCAGCAGCCACTCAGATATACAGAATTGCATAAAAGGAGGCTTATTTTGCATCCTCACTCACATGGTCATGTATTGCTGTCACAGATGAGTAGTAAGATATATGAATGATCTTGACAAGTGGAAATTACAACTTCTATTTTCCATCTTTTTTTATAATATAATAAAAGTATATTTTAATATACTTTTATTAGTGCATTATAGTCTCACATCATAATGTAAATCATGTTGTAGCGACATAGATGTACACAACACTTGGTAAGGGAAAGCCCATCAAGTTTTTATAGTATAGTTAATTCATAGGCACAATAGCCATCCCCAGACCAACTCAGATCCCTCCACTGAACTGTGCATTCCACAACACAAATGAGGCAAACAAAATAGTTCTCATTTTATAAATCTATTGTTTCCTAGGTAACAGTGCTATGAGAATATGTTTTAGAAGCAATCATCACATGCAGGTCTGATAGTAACCATTTACTCAGAAAAGTTTTATACACAAACATACACACACACACACATACACACACACATGCACATGAATATATACATATATACATGATTAAATGCAAATATGCTATTTACCTTTTTAGTTTTGTACTTAATTTAATTTTACTTATATTTCTTTTATTTAGCCTTCTCAGAATCATAAAACATAATCATACAGAAAAGTTTATACAATGACAATTGATGGCAGGATAGTGTTTATTAACGCCCATGTACCTGTCTCCCAGATTGAGAAACTGAATATTATCACCACTGAAAAATCCTCCCCACTCTCACTTCCCAAACCAATCTTCCCTGGTGTTCTCTCATGCTAGCTATGTGTTGGAACTCTACAATAATTATAACTTTATGTTTTTTAAACTACTGCTAAGCATATATTTCTATACAATACAGTTCAGTATTTTTCACTTTAAATTATATATAAATGCCAGATACAATTTTGTGTGTTAAGGTTTTTTGTAATAGATTTTTAAGATTCATTCATGCTTTTAAAATACAATGGTTGTTTATTTTCAATACTATGTGTTGTTCTGTTATATGAAAGTATCACAATTTAATTTAATTCAGTCTTTTAATCCATGGCCACTGAGTTCTTTCAAGTTGTGTAATGCAAATAATGCTTCTCTGGTAATGGTAGTAATTCTCTCAAGTAAGTGTGATCATTCTTGTTTCTCAGAGTAGTAAGTAAAATGATGATTGGAGAGAGGAAATGTAACTTACCCATTATCTTTAATTTGGTAGAATTCGGGTTTTAATTCAGCTTTTTATGATACCATAGTTCATGTTTTTAATTTTTTACTAAGCTCTTGCAATAAAATATACAGGATTAAACTATGATAGTGGTAACTGAGATTAAAAAATGATAAATACAACCAACTCCAAGAACACAGATTCACTCTTTTGTTTGTTTGGTTTTAGTTGGTTGTTTGGTACTAGAGTACTAGGGATTCAAACCAGGGGCATTCTACCTCTGAGCTGAGCTAAACCCTCATCCTTTTTATATTTTATTTTGAAACATGGTCTAAATTGCTGATTGTCTTGCTAAGTTGCTGCAGTTAGCCTCAAACCTGTAAGATTCCTATATCAGCCTCCCAACTATTAAAATTATAAGCATTCAACACTGCATCCAGCACAGATACATTTATTTGTTAATTTGTAGTAGTTACTGATGTCAATAAAAATTGATTTTAAAAACATTGATTAAGTTATCTGGATTAAATGGGTAATAGGCAGAATTATTTACTAAAATACAAGAAAAATTATCAGGTTTTGGAAGTGAGAAGTCTAGTTTAAACGTAGCTATACTGCATTTGGCACTTAAAAGGCATTTCAGTGACTAATAGTAAGAGTTAACATTTATGGGGAACTTACAATTTGCGGTGAACTATTCCAAAGTCTTTACATACATCAATTTACTTGATTCTCCCCCCAAAAATTATGAAGTAAAAATTATTATTGTGTAGAATTTATAGATTATGGAATTGAGGCAAGGAGGGGCTCAATGGTATCTCCATTGTACAAAGCTAGTCTGCGAGTCAAGGTATTTACATTTGAAATTGTTTCTAGAGCTCATGAGCTAAAGCACAAACAAGTAATGAATGGATCTTGATGAAATGTTATGGGCAATAGACAGTTAACTATATAGATTTGGTGCTTAGGCAAGAGATCAGGACTGGATATATGAATGAGAAAGTTGTCAGTATATACACATCAATGAAACAATGCAAGTGTAATTATGCCAGTGGTCCTCAGTCTCAGGTAATTTTTGTTCCTTAGGGGACACTGACAATGTTCAGAGACATTTTTGATTGCTATGACAGAGGATGGGTCCTGCTAGCATTTACTGAGTGTAGACCAGGGACTCTGATAAACAACCTGCATCCATCTAATAGCTCCTCTCAGCAACAACAAAAAATTCCCCTGTCTAAAATGTCAGTAGTACTAAGTTTAAGAAACCCTACTCTATATCAATAACTCAATGGTTGTCTACCAAGGGAAAATTTGTCATACCAACGTGGACACTTTTCAGCTATACGGCACCTGCTGACAGCTCTTTCAGCAGCTGGGGTGTAAGTCCTTAATTCTTAGCTGAGGATGCAGCAGGGCATCAGGACATTTGTCTTGGTTGCAGAGGGGAGATAGCAATGCATAGACGTTCTGTTCCATACACAAGAGGAACCAGACTTTCAACTACCTGTAGGCTATCACCTGTCTATCATGCCTTTTCATTTTCTGTAATTCAGATAATTGACATTTTGCAGCTTTGCTGACAGGAGAGAAACTGGCCCTTCAGAGTCTAGCCATTTCCTAGAGGTAGGAAATGACCAGCCCAGGAGTATTCAAACAAACCTTTAGAGCCCATGCCTTTCCATCACCTTGATGGGATTCCACTCAGGATCACTACTGTCTACCAGAGTCAGGCACTGAACATCTGGCGACAGCTCTTAACCTGGAGCTTTCTGCAGAAACTACTAAAACTAACCACACCTAAGCCTCCTATGGCATCCACAATGGAGGCTTCTACCTGTGTTCTCTCCTCCTGCTCCCTTGGCCTCCGGACTAACCCTGCTGCTTCCCCAGCTGGCTCTGTGTGGACGGCATGGCCTGTCACCTGCTCCTCAGAAATGGAAGTATGGAACTGTGTTTACAATGGCAATTCTCTATCTGCTGGTCTCACAATTCCAGAATAATGATACAATCTACATTTTATTTTATTATTTATTTATTTATTTATTTATTTATTTATTTATTTATTTATTTTGGTGGGACTGGGGTTCCTGGAAACCCTTCTACCTCCGGGCTACACTCCCAGACCTAATTTTATACTTATTTATTTGGAAACAGGGTCTTTTAAACTAGCACGGCTGGGTTCAAACCTGTGCAATCCTCCTGTCTCTGCCTCCCAAGCGCGAGGATTACAAGCGTGCGCCACCACGCCTGGCTACAATCTACATTTTAAAACAAGCAGGTAATCTGAACAATTGGTTTAATTTTTCCTTATACCCTTTTGTCTGTGTTCTCTTTTATCCTTTGTGTTGAAAGCATTTGGAAAAAAAAAGCTTCTATGACTTTAGAGTGTTTACAGTATACAATCCTATTTTTATCTTTAAAACTCCATTTATTCTGCAAAAGAAAATTTCTATTCATATCTGGTATTTGGTTATAAATATAGGTGAATTGCCTGAGTGTTATTTATTGTCCACTTACTGGTAAAGCATCTGAACTTCCTGATTTTAAGCCAAAGGGTTTATGGTTATAAAGCTTCTATCAAATATTTAATGAAGTACTCTCATTTGTATTGCTTTGTAAACAATCGGTAATCCTCCTTCATCTGTGTTAACGAGCCATGCATTGTTTATTTCCAAATAATTAATTTTCAATTTGTGTTATTAATGGCTATTTTGTGTTATAATCTACAACATGGAATGCACAATTTCAGCATTTTTATAACTTAACATGTTGTGTCACGTAGATGTCCAGCTTTTGAGAAATATCCATTGACTTTTGAAAGATAGTACATATGCTACCTATTGGAGTATAATTTGTCTGTTTAGTAAAAATTTATAAGTTAGAGTATTATATAGCCTATTACTTTTACTTAGCTCCTAAATAATTCTTTAATACTGGGTGCATGTATCTTCAGAGATACATTTCATTTTTAAAATTTTTTCTTTTTTGTAAATTTTTATAACATAGTTTTACTTTGTATATTTTGTAGCCATGCTATTTTTCATATATAGCTCATATCTTCATTGTGAGAAACAAGTTTACAAAGCAATACAAATGAGAGTACTTCAATGATATTTGATAGAAGCATTATAAACATAAAGCCTTTAGATTAAATTCAGGAAGTTCAAACGCTATACCAATAAGTGGACAAAAATAATTTTTACAAGAAAAGAGCAGTCATCTTTTCTTATTTTACAATAAACTATTTTATGATAAACTATAATAAATTATAAAACTTTATTAAATATTATCAGTATTAAACATTATTTTATAATAAAATATTTGCCTAAAATCTGTTATATCTGTTGATTTTGTGTGTGTGTGTGTGTGTATGTGTGTGTGTGTGTGTGGGTTTGGGGATGGAACCCAGGGGCATTTGACCTCCGAGCCACACCCCCTGCCCTATTTTTTATACTTTATTTTGAAACAGGGTCTCACTAAGTTGCACAGGGTCTTACTAAGTAGCTGAGGCTGTCTGCGAACCGTGATCCTCCGGTCTCAGCCTCCTGAATGCTGAGATTACAAGCGTTTGTCACCACGCCTGGCTTATAATTGATTTTAATATGTTATTTCTTTTGCTTTTTTTTTTTTTACATGATATATCTTTTTTCTTCCTTCCTCCCTCCTCTCTTCCATTACTTTCTCTCTTTATCTATGTCATATTTGCGTAAGAATGGCTCTGGGAAATGACATATAATTGGACTTTATTTTTTTTCTTTTTTTGGTGGTACTGGGGTTCCTGGAAACCCTTCTACTTCTGGGCTACACTCCCAGACACCCATTTTTTATATTTTTATTTGGAAATGGTGTCATAGGCCAGCGAGTCTGGCTTCGAACCTACGCGATCCTCCTGTCTCTGCCTCCCAAGTGTGGGGATTACAAGTGTGCGCCACCACGCCCGGCTATAATTGGACTTTAATAAGAGCATTTAACCAATCCAAAGTCAAAATATTAAGCCTTTTATATCTGAAAATCTTGTTAATTTTTCTTTAAGCTTAAGCTACTTTTTATAGTTTTTTGCATTCCCCCTTTTTCTTATCTGCTTCTTGGTGGACTATTCCTTTTTTATACTTTTGTTACTACTTTGTAAAGAATAACTCTTGCTTTAAAATTTTGCAAACATACAGATTAAAAATGAAATTAGATCAGTTTCACATATCAAATAGTGTTTTGTTTCTACCCAATATAATTCTGAATAGTAGTATGATCGTACTTTGCTTCACTCATTATTTACTTCTCAGTAGAATAGCAGTAAGTTGATATAATCTAGAATTTGAGGCCTAGGTTATTATTGTTATTTTTACATGTTTTATATTTTTGTGGTATTGAGTACTGAAGCCAAGGACATTTGCCTCCAAGTTACATCTCCAGATCTTTTATTTGTTTATTTGTTTGGTTGTTTTGTTTTGAAACATTCTTTCTAGGTTGCTGAGAGCCTTGCTACATTACCCAGTCTGTCCTCAAACTTGAGATCCTCCTGGTTTCAGACCTCCAATACTGATATTTCAAACATGTTCCACCATACCCCACTACATGTTTTATATTGTACTCAAATAATTTTGTATTTTGTTTCATAACCTGTTTATAACATTTAATTCAATTTATTCTTTTTTATACTTTGATACATTATAACCTTACATTACAATATAGTTCATATTGATAGTGATATACATGCAAATTTATTCTATTTCAATGGTTTAGTGCCTAACACCAGCATCCGTGTGTGTGTGTGTGTGTGTGTGTGTGTGTGTGTGTGTGTGTTTGTATTACTGGGTATTTGAGTATTGAACCCAGGGGGGTTCTACTACTGACCTACACCAGCAAGCCCTATTTTCTTTTCTTTTTTGAAACAGGGTGTCAATATGTTATCATGCATTGCTGGCCTGAAACATGTGATCCTCCCATCTGAGGAGGAAACGCCTCTCATAGGGCAGACTGAGCTTTATTTATTCATGTCTTTGAATAACTTTTCTCCATTAAAAGTTCTTATTATATGTTTTGTTTAATTTACATCTTCCTTTAAATTAGTATCCTACCCTATCAATCTATTGACTTTTGTGTGTGTGTGTGTGTGTGTGTGTGTGTGTGTGTGTGTGTGTGTGTGGTACCGGGGATGGAACCCAGGGGCATTCTACCTCTAACCTACATCCCTAGCCCTATTTTTTATTTTTTATTTTGAAACAGGGTTTTACTGAGTTGCAAAGGGCCTCACTAAATAGCTGAGGCTATCGGAGAACCCTGATCTTATTGTCTCAGCCTCCCAAATGCTGGGATTAAAGCATGCACCATCCTGCCCAGAAATCTACTGACATTTAACTTTATATCTGTGTCTTTTCCACTAGAGGTCATGTTTTCTTAAGTTGGGCTGACATAAAGCAGATAATGTTAAAAATACGCTTTAAACTTCTGACAAACTTTTTCTAAAAGGGTACTTTGGAGCTAAAATGGTTTTATATTTATTTTAAGCAGTATTTGTTACATCCACATACTTTTTATCTGTCTATCCTGATAAGAAAAAAAAAAAAGTTTAGTCAAACAAGATGTTTCTTCATCGCAGATGAATTCATGAGCCATTTGACTCTATTGCATTTTCCCCTCAGATACATTTTGAGCCATAGGTTTTATGGGTGTTCAGAATCTCTACAACATTTTTAAATATACCTTTACTGATGCATTATAATTATACATCTTAGTTATACATCTTAATTATACATCCCATACATTCAAGGTGATGGGAACATCCATACATGTGGAACTTAGTGTGATTCCCTCCATATCTCATGCCCACTCCCTGTACATGCTAATGAGATTAGTAGTGATAACTTTATATATGGACATAGCATTAATTGAACTTTTTCCTTCATCAAGCCTTCTTTTCCTCTTTCACATTCCTCTCTCAAACCCCTTCTATTAATTTATTGTTCTCTCGCTTAATTTCCCTGAAGTCCATTTTGTTTCCTGTTTTTCTCTAGCCTCCACATATGAGAAGAACACATAGGACCCTTGACTTTCTGAAACTGGCTTATCTTGCTTAGTCCGATATTTTCTACTTATACACGGAATATATCTAGCACTTTTGGCTATCTTTTTGGTTTTTTTTTTAAACTAAATTTTAACTTCATTTTTGGAAATATTCTTGAGATCTTCCTGATGAACACAATGAAAGGAAAATGACGGCTCCCAGCATGCATTGCTTTATCGCCTTCTCTGCTGCTGCTCCCACGTAACAGAACAGAGCACACCAGAGCATACCACATCTGCTACCAGCAGAAACAAAATTATGATGAGTTTATTACCTCTATTTACAGAAAGAACTACAAGTGGACAAAGTTTAAAGATGGAGTGACCCTGGATATTTTAGAAAGTGCTTCTTATTTCCTGTTAGAGGAAAATAAATTCTATGTTTTTAGTTGATAGAAATACCGGCCTTGAGGCTAAAAAGCTGTCCATGGCCAAACAAAGCAGATTAATGACCTTTAGGTTTATACATTCGTTATCCTCAGGAGACAAAGTATGTGTCAGTGGTACCCACTAATTAGAGTTCCTCTTTCAGCTCAAGGAAACTTGTAATTTGTATGGATAGCATTGGTTGTCTGCATTTGGAGTTGAGAACTTTTGTGTTTAAATATTTGTGTGTCATAATTGGAAGCTGGGAAAGACTTAGTCCAGCTCAGCAAATAGGGGTAATTTGGGTGATTGTAATCCTTCGCTTTAAATATGTAGCTCATCTTAAAATCCTTTGTGTTTTTATAATAACCTTTATTCCATAATGTACTTTTTTTACCTATAGCTATCAACCTAACTCCCATTCCTTCTTTTCTTGCAGCTGATATTTTTTAGCTCCTCACTCACAACCCTGCCTGCAGTTTCTTGGCTCTAACCAAATCTTCTAAAACTATACATTGTCACCTATGCCACTGATTTTGCTATGAGTTTGAAACATTGCCTTGGTTTCCTTCTCCCAGTTGGATTTTAAAGACTAGCCCCCTACCATTTCCTCGGGGAACTTAAATCCCTCTCTTAGTTACCTACCTAGTGCTCTAGATCCTATGGGCTTTTCTATCCAAAGCAACAAAGGGAGGAATTGGAATCCTGCCCTGAAATTCAAAGCCTGCTCCTGGGTTTAAGAAAGACATCCGGAGGCTGCTTGGATGCCATTATTCTTCTTAAATGGGATTATTAAATGTGTCCCTCTTAGCAGGCTTCCTCTGACTTTGTAGCTTCCAAAACCAACATCTGTCCTGATTTCCTTTTGGCATTTTACGCTATGTCCTGAGGTGTACATTTCTAACTCCTAAAAGAAAGTTCTATTTTAACATTATGGTTAAGTCTTTTTCTAATTTAAGCTTTCTCCTGTATTATCCAAAGCCCTATTTGCTGTGCTATATCTGGCCATATAAAAAATGAGAAAATGCCACATAAGTATGATGTCTTATCTCTGATTTATATCTAGCAATTTCTTTCCTCTCATTCTAACAACTCCTACAGCTAGATTATAGATAATTTAGGTGGTTTCACATCCAAAATATCAAAATGTACTTTGATTTGTTTTCATAAATTTAACTAAAAAATCCCAAATTGAGTAATCATTACCTTTTACTTAGAATAAAATAGCATCCATTATTCTAATCACATTTACTTGTTTTTTTCCCCCCTCCCTTCTCCATGGGACAGTGGAGAGAAACCAGTGATTCCCATTTCCATCCCTCCCATTATTTTACTGAATGTGTGTGTGTGTGTGTGTGTGTGTGTGTGTGTGTGTGTGTATGTGTACACATTGGATGTGTGTATATATATGTGTGTGTGTGTGTGTAATTTGGATGTGTATATATATGTATATGTATATATATGTGTGTTTTCATACACACACATGTGTGTATATATGCATGTGTGGTACTAAGGATCAAATCTGGTCCCTCATACATGCTGAGCATGTGCTTTATCTCAGCTCCCAAATATTCTTTAAGCTTGTGCTCTAACTTATGCCTTCTCTTTCAGCTTCATCTCTAGCTATTCTCTCACTTATCCTCCACCCACATTGGACTTCTCTCAGAATCTTGAAGGTATTACTTATATTTCTTACTTTATGTAACCCTTTTAATTTCACTCTACAGACAAATGTTGAGAACTTTATTCATCAGACCCCAGTATCTCCTCAGATGATGCATCCTTACTGACATTCTTGTTAGATGAAGAGGACTTTGTAGCTTTTCTAAGTTGTATAAAAATTTATTCATTGGAATACTTGCCTAATATCTGTTTCCTCTATTATTCTGTAAACTTTGTGATGAGGTCTGTTTGATTGATCACCTCCTATCTCAATCCTAGCTGGGTTATGCACAAACACAGACTTAAACATGCTAGGTCAATAAATAAAAATCTTGGGTAAACACGAAATGGAATAAAATGTTAGCAATTTACCAATACTCCTATTTCTTATTAATGAATTATGTACCTAATAACAATGCTATGTATTGTGTAAAAATAACAATAGTAGATGAGAAAATTAACCAACATTTTTTCTACAAATAGAGAAAAAAAGGTAGAGTAGGGTTAAATGATTGAATGAAAGGAAACAATTTAGGCTGAGAGTGGTGGTGCACACTTGTAATCCCAGCATTCTGGAGGTGGATCTTAGTTCACAGACAGCCTCAGCTACTTAGGGAGGCTCTTTGCAACTCAGTGAGACCCTGTTTCAAAACAAAGAATGAAAAATAGGGCTGGGGCTGTAGCTGGAGGTACAATGCCCCTCAGTTCCATCCCCAGTACCACACACACACAAAAAGAAAGAAAAGAATTTAATAACAAGAATATCCTCCTTAAGAGTGTCTCAATTATGTAGATATACCAAGTGTCTTCAACCCCTGTGTCTTTTAAAAGCCTTATTAAATTACCCTTGTGCTGGCCTCAAACCTGCAATCCACCTATCTCAGCCTCTCAAGTACTTGGATTACAGGTTTGTATCACTCTGCCTGGCAGACAACCTATATTATGTTACATGGTATGAAAGATGTTTTATTTTATGAGCACACTATAGAATAATTAAAACAAACTTGTTAACATTTCTTAACTGTTATATAAATAATTTGTCTCAGGATGGAAGGGTATAGCCATTATTTTTATTCTCTTATAGCTAATACTGAAGTTGATCAAAATATTTTTTCAAAATTCATGCAACAAGCGGAAAGATAACTAAATTTCTTAACTTCTTATCTTTGGTCTGTCAACAGAATTGCTGAGAATGCAGATTTCTGCACCCTGTAGCTTTATCCTATTCTGTGGACCTTCAACTTTTTTTTATTCTCCTGCAACTTTTTTTTTTTTTTTGGTGGTGGTACTGGGGTTCCTGGAAGCCCTTCTACCTCCGGGCTATACTCCCACACCTATCATTCATATATATATATATATATATATATATATATATATATATATATATATATATATATATATAAATTTTTTTTTTTAATTTGGAAACAGAGTCTCCCGAGCCAGCGCGGCTGGCTTCAAACCTGCGCGATACTCCTGTCTCCGCCTCCCAAGCGCCGGGATTACAAGCATAAACCACCACGCCCGGCTCTCCTTTCAACTTTTATCAGCAAGGTATCCACAGTTATATGAGATGTGAAATTTTCTCTCAGAGAACCAGCTGCCGACTCTTGTTTAGCCCCCAGTGCTACTCATTCAGATTCCCTTCTTCAGATTCTTGCCTATGATGCTATAAGCAGTGGTTCTTAGAAGCTAATGTACAGTACTACTTGAGGGATTTTGACTAAAATGCAGATATTTATGTCTTGACCTCCAAATTTTGATTTGGTAATTCTGAAATAGGGCCTAAATATCTGAATTTTACTATGTCTACTCCTTATGCTGAAAAGCAATAGTAAACATGTCAAAAAATTCTCAGCAACTGTTTTGATTTTCATCTGACTGCCTTTGTTTAAAGTTGGTACAAGTGTTCTACTGTCAAGGTTACCAATTCTGTCACGAAACTGCCTGCCTCTGCACAAGATGAGCCTCATTACAGGCTCATAAAGAAAAACAATGTCTTCCACGAACCAGCATTCATTAATGTAATATTGCTTTTGACAATCCATCTTACAAGAATTTATTCAGTCAACATGAGGTTTTAAAGTTTTTATTTTAAATAATTCTATTGCCATATAACTGACATGTAAAAGGTTGTATGTAGGCCGGGCAAGGTGGCGCACGTTTGTAATCCCCGCGCTTGGGAGGCTGAGACAGAAGGATCGCACTGGTTCGAAGCCAGCCTCAGCTACTTAGTGAGGCTCTCAGCAACTTAGTGAGACACTGTTTCCAAATAAAATATAAAAAAGGTCTGGGAGTTATAGCCTGGAGGTAGAAAGCCTCTGGGTTCCACCCCCAGTACCACCAGGAAAAAAAAAAAGTATGTATTTAATAAATACAACTCAATGTATTTGGGGTTAAGTGTATATACCGGTGAAAAACCATCACTACCAAGACATAGACATACCTATCACCTCCAAAAGTTTCTTCCTGCTCCCTTTATTTGTTTATTTTAAGGTTCTTTGTGTGTGTGTGTGTGTGTGGGTGGGTGGGTGTGGGTGTGGGTGTGGGTGTGTGTGGGTGTGGGTGTGTGTGTGTTTCAGGGGTTGAACCCAGGGGTAGTAAACCTTCCAGTTATATCCCCAGCCCAATTTAATTTTTGTTTAGAAATAGAATCTTGCTAAGTAGCAGAAACTGCTTTCAAAACTGTGATCCTCCTCTCTCAGCCTCTCAAGTATTGGCATGGCAGGCCTTGCTCATTTCTACAAGTTTTAAGTGCACATTGTGATTGTTAGCAGTAGGCATTATGCAGCATAGTACATCTCCAGAAAATCTTTTAGATAACTGAAGCTTTCTGTCAATATTTAAAAAGACTTAAATTCTTAATTTTTCTTATTTTATACATTTAACAATGTAATAAATTCAGACAAGATGAATTGAAGTTTTGAATATTTATATACTTGTTCTTATTCTATCACTTTGATAGAAATGTTTCCAAACAGTGTGTTTCACATGGCTCAGTAAACTTTAACTGTCTGTGGCAAGAAGAATGAACATCCAATAATTTCATTTTATAAAAGTATATACAGATAAAGCTTGCATTATGTTACTATTGATTGATTTCTATGTTGTCCTGGACTACTTCTAAGAATCTAATAAAATATGGTGATAGAAATGTGTTACTTTGCATCAGGCACTTGACTAAAATATCTCTAATCATCAGATTTCAGAGAATTAAACAGCAGGTGGTCCTGCGTTTATTTTAGATGTCTGCTACTTTTCCTCATTTGAAATCTCTTTCAAGTAAAACAACTTAAAGGAATATCAGGAAGCAATTTATTGGAGATTATGTATTTATTTTAATCAACATAGAGAATTAACTCAATGACTGTAATGCATCATCTGGATTCAGCTACATTCTGTGTGTCTCTTTTTAGATGAAAGACTAAAATTTTCTGCAGTTCATTAAGTGTGGTTCGATTTCCACTCTTTTTAATTAAGATTGAATTGGAATAAATTATTATTGTTCACATTAAGTACTATTCTTCACACCAATTTCAGACATACATTCCTTATGCTTCTATCCTGTAATCATGTCAGTCTGCTATGATATTTTATACTTCTCAATCTATAAATTCTACTATATCTATGCTTTGCAAAACCAAAATGAAACCTATATTTCTCTAATTTTCTATGTCAAGACTTAATCAGTATGCATTTATTTGTTTAAGATGAGAAAATCAGTATAATTTTAGTAGCCACTCCCTGTTGTTAGTTGTATTATTTGCATGTTTGAAATAAATAGCAACTTTTAAATATTGTTTATTTTCCTTGAAAACTGATTATAGCATTTACCTTGCATTGTAGTAAGGTAGTCATTTTTTGCAATTATTTATGTAAATATTTTAATGACTTCGGCCATAACCAAACTTTCTTTCATTAGTTCAAAATAAAAATGCCTTTGCCAGGCGTGGTGGTACACTCTTGTATTCCCTGGGTTCGAGGCCAGACCCTGTTTCCAAATTTAAAAAGTATAAAAATAGGTATGGGAGTGTAACCCGGAGGTAGAAAGGTTTCCAGGAACCCAGTACCACAATAATAATAATAATAATAATAATAATAATAATAATAATAATAATAATAATAATTAATAATAATAATAATAAATAAAAATGCCTTTCTGATTTCAATAGAAATAAAAGGTCATTGCTAAAAAAGACCATCTAAAAATTTTACAAAGTGTTTTTAATGATTGCCATGCTAATTAGTTGAAATTTTCTTGTAATTTCAGAAAAAAGTTATATTTGCATTTTTCTTTGTACAAGTATACATAAGTATGTAAAGTTTTCCACAGCTACTTACAGAATTTCTTACTTCTTGTAAATAGCTTGATTTTCACTTAATGATAAATCATGTATATGTTTTCATACTTTACACTTTTTCACATTTCATTTGTATACATTTATATTTATATAAAATTAAATATGTAATTTACATTTACATAAAATTATTTTCTACATAAAGATCTATTCCTGAGAAAAATTTGCTAGATCAAAGGTATTTATTTTAAATTTGATATATTATTTTAGTGTTTACAATCAGCTGAATTTAAAGTGAAAATCGGGAATACCCTTGTAATCTCAGCATTCAGGAAGCTGAGACTGGAGGATTGTGGTTTGTGGACAGCCTCAGCTACTTAGTGAGGCTCTCTGCAACTCAGCGAGACCCAGTTTCAAAATAAAGAATAAAAAATGGGGCAGGGGTTGTAGCTCAGAGGTCAAATGCCCCTTGGTCCCAGTCCCAGACCCGCCGAGAGAGAGAGAGAGAGAGAGAGAGAGAGAGAGAGAGAGAGAGAGAGAGAGAAAGAGAATGTCCCCTTATCAACACTCTTATTATATCATCAGACATTTTTTTCCAGTACTGAGGATTAAACTCAGGGGTGTTCTACCCCTAAGCTATATCTCCAGCATTTTATGTTTTATTTTGTGGTGGAGTCTCCCTAAATTAATTAATATATCCTTAAACTTTTTATCCTCCTGATTCAGTCTCCTAGTCACTGGAATCACAGGTATGAGGTACTGTGACCTGTTCATCGGGTTACTAAAAATTCAATTTTTAATTTATATTTCATGATTATATGTAAAAAGTAAATAGGCTACATAATTTTCAAGACTATGAGAATTCAATATCTTGCTCAAACAGTTTTTAAATGTTCAAGACTTTGACAGCACAAGATTAAACCAAGCGTGGAGCTGTTATCAACTTGGGACCCTGGCTATCTGGATGGGTTGCACACTCGTGAAGTTGGCTCTAAGTTTACTGTTTTCAATGCATATGAGCCCTTTGACTTTGATTCCTAGCTACTGTTTATAAATGTTTTTCACTCACTAAAAAATTCTAGTATAACTTCTTATTAATATCCTTACAAATTATAGAGGTTTATCTAATTTTACTTATGTATTTATAGTTATTTGATTTACATTGATATATTTAATCAAAATATGTTTTTGTTTGAGATCTTATATTAACTGAATTATATTTTTTCCAAATTGGCTATTCAATTGACCTAACATCATTTATTTATAATTTTTATTTTCTGACTAGAAATACTATACTTTTCATGTGCCTGTAGGAACATAGAAATCAATTTATAAATTTTTTGTTCAGTTTAATTGATATAAATGACTAATTTTTTCCTCCCCCAAACCAAACTATTTTAATTATTATAGTTCTACAATTATACATTTTATTCCTTTAGAAATTTTCTGATTGTTTTCTCTTTTTGTGCTTTTACTGGTACATTATAGTCTCACATCATAATGTAAACCATGTTGACCATGACATAAATACAGCACTTGGTGGCCCCCCCCTTGCCTCCTCATTTTCCTCCCTCCCAATATAGAGTACCCAGATTGATATTAGTATATATTCACATGTATACACAGTCTAGGTTGCATTTATTTCCATTAAAATGGAAGAACCTGGATAACATTTTGTTAAGTGAGATTAGCCAATCAGAGAGAGTAAGGGGTCATATGTTTTCTTAATATGTACAGGATAGGGAGTAATTGGGATTCAAGAGAAACTTCAGATAAAAAGGAGAACCCTAAGTGGATCTATGGAGGATATATAAGGGTAAGGGAGGAGAAAGTCTAGTTGTTTTCTTACCAGTTACTTTTCTAATATTTATTTTTAATTATTTGATTGAGTCATGAAATAGAATCCTTGAGGCTGTGATTGAAAATAATATTTTGATTAAGCTGTATAAATTGAGTATTTAACAGTTTTTATACTTTATACAAGGTTTTAGCCTCCATTTATCTTTCTTAAATATACCTCAGTAGAATTATATAGATCCTAAATGCTATTATTTTTATTCTGTTTTTTAAGTTTTGAACTTTCCATACTTGCTCTTAGTCAAAAGACCAAGAAATGAGGCATTGGTGTTAGGGTGGTGAGCATAACTCCTTTCCAAGTTTTGAACTTTTCAAAGAAAAACATCTGTTAATATGGGGTATTCGTTTTGTTACTGGTTACCAGGTGTTTTCTTCTTTTTAATTTTTATTTTTTTATTGGTGCATTGTAATCATGCATCTTGATGCAATTCAGGGTGATAGAAGCATACATGCACATAGCACTTGTTGAGCCCTCCCCCAGTTACCACTCCACTCCCTCTTTACCTTCACCATTTTTGCTTAGCATAGTAATTAGCTCTAATAAGTTTGTGTATATGCATCACACTCATTGAGCTATTTCCCTCTTCAAGTCTTCCTCCCCATCTTTCTTAGTTAGGTCCCCACCATCACTCTACTAAAGTTTCTCCTTTGTATGGAATCCCTCCTGTGTTCCAATTTCTTCCTATCTTTCACATATGAGAGAGAACATAGGACCCTTCATTTTTTTGTGACTGACCAATCTCATATAGCATAATATTCTCCAGTTCCACTCATTTTCCTTCAAGTTACATAATTTTGTTTTTCATTATGGCTAAATAGAATTCCATTGTGTGTGTGTATATATATATATATATATATATATATATATATATATATATATATCCCATAATTTTGTAATCCATTCATCTGTTGATGAACATGTCTGCTGGTTCCATAGTTTGGCAATTATGAATTGTGTAGTTATAAACATAGATATGCATGAATTACTCTGGTAGTCTGGTTTCAATTCTTTTGCATATATACTCAGCAGCGGTATATCTGGATCATGTGTTAGGCTCATTCCCATTCTTCTGAGGATCTTCTTCCCATGCTGCTCTGTGTCACAGGAAGAAGTCCTCTGTGACCTGAAACATGTAGAGTCCCTTGTTTACTGGCTTCTGGATAGATTTTTGTCAGTGGTGGACATCAATAAGATTGGAGGGTAGCAGGAGACTAAAGTTAGCTGAAGGCCTGGATTAGTCCAGAGGAAAAGATATCTTTCAGTATTGCTTGAACCCAGAGAGGACAGCACTTGTGAATGACATTGTGCTAAAATAATTTATCTACATTTAAACTTCCATTGGCTGGGACCCATTTGATCATTCACCTTTAACATAAATTGAAGGTCTGGCAGAGTGTAAGGTTTTATTACCCATTTAATTGTTTAGATCCCTGAAGAGAGGAGGGTAAGTAAGACCAGTATCTCAGACTACAGAATAAGGTAATTTTTATTATTCAAAGTACTTCATCATGTGTTATATCCATTATGTATTGCAAGAATGTGTAACTTGGATTTTTTTATTTATGGTACAGCTGTCATATTCATAAGATTTTTGAGGAGGTAAAAAATAACATTTCTGGCTTTCTTGTTGGAGTGTGGGTTCCTATTTTAGGTCTCTAGAGATGGATTCATGGTCAAGGCAATTTTAGTGCACCATTGTATCTTTATACATCCCTTAGTTTAATCAAACTCTCTGTTATTAGTCAGAGGCCAGAGAAGATGAGTATAAGCATTAGTATGTCCCTGGGTATTTTCCTTTCTCACTACTTATGTGATAGTAAGGCCTAAATTATAGCCCACATCATCAGCTCATATCACTTAAAGCTAAAAGGTATTAAGAGAGTTTTAGAAGATTTGAGCTTACTATTTTCATTACTATTTGATCTCCTTGAGATACCTTCAAATTATCATGTCCAATACTGAGCTCTTCACCTGATATCACTCAAATGCCTCCTGTTCATTCTCTTATTTTTGTATTTTTATTTTTGGTAGTGGGGATTGAACCCAGAGGCATTCTATCTCTGAGCTATACTCCAGTCTTTTTTTTATTTTTAACTTTAAACTAAGGTCTATGTTGATGAGTGTCTCACTAAATTGCTGAGGACTGTCTTGAATCTGTGATCCTCCTTTCTTAGCCTCCCAAAAATATGTAAATTATAGGAATCTGCCACCACTCCAAGTTCTGTTTATTCTTATATTCATTTGTTTGTTCACTCACTGCTATATTTATTAAATACTACTTTCATTTCAGTTGCTGTTGCTGCAAGTAAGTAGAGTAAGTAATGAATATTGTAGACAAGGTCATTTCCCTGAGGTACTTTTCACAGAATTAAGAGACACACATGCAAACTGCAAGCAGGAAAATGTATAGCTTAATAAGTGTTGAAGCATGATGAGCTTAGGAGTAGGTGCAAGAACAACAGGAGGAACCTCAATGTGTTTGCAAGAAAAAACTTCTTAAAAGATGAGATATTTTCAATAATGGTGGTACATGCTTGTAATCCCAGTACTTGGGAGGCTGAGACAGGAGCATCACAGGTTTGCAGCCAGCCTCAGCTATTTAGTAAGATCTGCCACAAGTTAGTGAGACTCTGTTTCAAAATAAAGAATTAAAAATAGAACTGGGGGTACATCTCAGAATTATAATTAAAAAATAAATAAGATGTGATATGAAGCTGAGTGCTAATATTTGAAAGTAATTAGCCTTGTAAAAGAAGAAGACGGTATTCCAGGTGGACTGAACAGTAGTGAGAAAGTAAGAACAGGCAAATTTAGGAATGGGAAATAGTTCTTGACAACCAGAAAGGGATATGAGATAGTACGTTTTTGATATTTAAAACTAATCACCAGCCAAATACTTAAGGGCTCTATAAATTGTATTGCAGAATTTGGAATTTTATCCTCAGGGACAGAGGATTATAAAGATTGGAATAACATGCAAATTTGAATTTTAAATCATTTTGACTGCAGTACATATGTCAGACTGAAAGCCAAAGGCATGCGAAAATCCAATTAGAATTAAATGAGATGTCTTGGTCATAACAAAGGCTGCACCTGCATTAGGTCAGGGGGGAGCAAAAAGACTATTGGTCAAGCAGGATGGGAGATAATGAATCCCTATAATCATAACAAAGGCTTGCACTGCAGAGATAATGGGTGGGCCTGCACCAGTATTAGGTCAGGAGGAGGTAAAAGGACTATTGGTTAAGCAGGATGGATGATAATGAATCCTTATAAAAACTGTCCTATGATAGAAAACTTCAGTGTCTTATTTTCAAGGCACTCCACTGCGTCCCTCTAAAGCATTGCTTTATTGTTCTGTCCCTTCTAACTTTGTAATAAAAATTTTGCTTAAGCTTGCAGAAAAATAAATGAGATGTAAAATCTTTAATTGGAGTAATGTCTTAGTCTATTTTCTGTTGCTATAACAAAATATTTGAGGTCAAAAACTTTATAAAAACATTTATCTGATTCACAATGTTCGAGGCTGAAAGTTCCGAGATTGGTTGTTTCCATCTTTTCATGATTTGGTGATAGTCTTCCTGGCTGCAGGGCAAGATGGAAAAAATAAATGGAACCAGTTGTGGACAGAAGATGTTAAGTTTGTAGGGGTGACATAATTTTATAACAAGCTACTCTCTATGAGTTAGTTAACTATGTGAGACCAGCATCAAATGTTTTTGAGGGTGGTAACCCAAGACTTAATTACATCATACTAGGCCCTAACTCTTTTTTTTTTTTTTTTCTGGTACTGGGGATGGAACCCAGAGGCATTCTACCTCCCTGCTACACCTCCAGCCCTATTTTTATTCTTATTTTGAAACAGGGCCTCACTTTGTTGCAAAGGGCCTCACTAAGTAGCTGAAGCTGTCTACGAACCATGATCCTCGTCTCAGTCTCCCGAATGCTGGGATTACAATCTTGTACCACCATGCCCGGCTAAGGCCCTACTTCTTAATGGTTATATCACCCTCTAAAACAAAATCTTTTCTTAAAAAAGTTATAAGGTCATATAATAGATTAGATTTTGAGGTTTTACCTCAGTCAATAGGGGATGACACAGTAGACTATCTGCTGAGGGATAAAAGACTGTGTGGACTGCTCATTCATTGCGCTTGCACTTTTTGATGCATAAGTAAATGGCTTGGCCAAGTTGCTTTTGGTTTCATGAGTTTTTTTCTTTATTTGTGTCTTACCTAAAATCTGTTTTTAACAACTCTAATAATAGCACCACACCAGGTTCTACACTTCTACCACAAGAATTGTAGGGTGGGGTCACACTCAAACCATATCCAACAATAGCAAGAGGTGATATAAGAAATTTTTAAAAATGCAAATACATTTTATTTTGAGAGGCTTGATGATTTCTTTGATTGGGGCTTAAATACATTAAGGACAAAAATTAATGACTTAAACAATGGATGTATAAAAATACTTTCCACTGAGGTATGAGACAGAAGAGAGACAGGCAAGGAAGGAAAACTTAGGTTTAATCTTGGATATGATTCATATATTATTCTTATGGTATTTATTTACTTCGTGGTACACTGGATTAAACCTAGGGGCATTCTACCCCTGAGCTATGCTCCCAGCCCTATTTAATGTTTTATATTAAAACTGGCTCTCACTAAATTTCTGAGGCTGACCTTGAACATTCAATCCTTCTGTCTCAGTCTCCTAAGTACATGGATTGCAGGCACGTAGCACCACATCTAGCTTCCTATGACATTTATTAGAATGATAAGTTAATAAGTAGTTAATGATTGACAGGAGACAACAAAAGACTAAACTAGGAAATTCAATTTGGCAATCTTCAGACACTGATGGTTACTGATGATTCAACATGAGAAGAAAGAGCTCAGGGACAGAAAGTGAAAGCTAGACCAAGAAAAAGAAGCATAAAAAATAAATTGTGTCATCATCAGAAAAATTAGTAGACTAACAGTAGGGCTAATGCTGACATGTTTTAAGTATGCATGTGTACCGGAACATCAAATGCAGTAAATATCTTACATATATTGTCCAATGTCAAATTGGATAGTGGGATCAGGGAAATCAAAGGGAGAAATTGTTCAAGACAGGTGGGAGCCTACTATAGAGCTGAATGTAGTCAAGGCATCAAGTAAAGAATAAAATGTATGCATTACATTCAATGCAAAGCAGTCACTGGAGACCTCAAGAAAAGCATGGTAGTGCATGCTTGTCATCCCAGCACATGGGCAACTCAGACAGGAGGATCCCAAGTTCAAAGCCAACCTTGGCAACTTAGCAAGGCTATTAGCAACCTGGTAAGACTCTGCTTCTAAATAAGAAATAAAATCAGGTGGAGGGTATTGCTTGGAGGTAGAATGCCTTTGGGTTCAATTCCCAGTACCAAACCAACCAACCAAACAAATAAACAAAAAAAATCCCTAAAGAGTTTTAGGGACATTTAATAAGTGTAGAGTGAGTTTAGGAACTAATTGAAGTGAGGATATATTCACCAGGCCTTCCATTAGCAACTCAGTTTTGCCAGACATCTGGAACAGAGCAAGTGGAGAGTGGAGTCCTATTCTGTTGTTTTCTCTCATTTGCCCTGTGATGTTAAGTCAAACCGCGCACTACCTCTTGCTTCTCTCTCCCTGCTTTGATCACTGCCCTGCTGTCTTGTTCAATGCTGAACTTATTTATATTCCTTGTCACTCTGGAACTTGTTTAGGGAAAATTACATCATTACTACTACCCAGCTAAAATACTGCTTGTTCTAGTAAACTGCTCTAATGATTTTATACTCAAGCAATCTGATTTTCTTTGAACCTGTAACACTTTACTAGTACCCTGTTTAATAATATTTATACTTTTCTGCCTTTATGGCTAATGATACACATGTCTTATGTCCCTTTCCATACTATTAGCCTCATGGGGGCAGAAATCTTGTTTATTTTTATATTTTATATATTTCTTAAAACCAAACCTATAAATATATATCTTGCCTTTGCATAACTTTTTAGCTACTAGACCTCAGGTAAATTTTACCTAAGCCTTCTGAATATTTTTTCCTTTAAGAAAAAAATGATAATATTATCTATTCTTTTCTGGTTTTCAGAAAAACGTTAAAGCAATGTATTTGAAAATGCTTGAAAAAATTCTAAAATATAAATCACCAAAATATAAAACAGCCCATTATTTATATTTTATTATAAATGCAGGAGTTGATGTTAATAGTAGCAGTATTGTGATTATTCTGTATTGAGAACTGCCACTGTATTTAGACATGTAGCAATTCAACTAATCAGTAGTTTAAAGGTTAATTTCTTCAATTCAAGCATTTGACACCTGTGGTGAAGTGCCTGCGAATTAATTTTGATGAATAATTCAAAGAACATATATTTTACTTAGAGACTGTTTCTTTCTCTAAGAATTTATACTAGGAAATGTGGCAAGTGAAATAGATCAAATGTCTGAGCCTAATTTATAAATTTATTGTTCCTTTACTATTTTAGTGCTAAATTAGTATGTGCTTATTACACAAATACAAACCACTCTTAAAAGTATATACACAGATGCAATTGCAATTCCCATAAATAGCAGTTTTAAATTGTTTGGCATGACAGGGCATAGTAGCACACATCTAAGTACTTAGGATTCTGTGATGGAAAGTCATAGGGTCCAGGCAAGCACAAGGTAACTTAGTAAGAACCTGTTCAAAATTTAAAAAATTAGAAAAGGGTGGGAATATAGCAATGGTTCAAACACTACTTGGTTCAGTCCCTGGCATTACCCAAAATTTGTTTGGTATATTTATTACTATAAATTTATTTGCCATGCATGTGTTTGTTTTTGCTATTGATATTGTTCTCTCCATGTCTTTTTCTTATGCATGTATGTATATTCACATAAGTTGTACATACAGATGTTGTGATTGGCAGAATATTGGCAGAATAATAACCCCAAAATATGTCCATACCCTATTAACCATCACCTGTGGCTATGTTATCTTACAAGAAAAAAGGGCTTTGCACAAGAAGTTATGGTTAAGGATCATCATCCTGAATTATTCAAAGGGGCAAAACATAACCTCCTCATATAATTTAAAGTGAAAGAGGGAAGCAGAAAAGTAATTCAGATAAATGCAATTTGAGAACCTGATCTCCAATTGCTAACTGACAATGGAAGAAAGGACCTACCCGGTAGAAAATGTATTGGCCCCGGGAACTGTCTTCAGTTTACAGTCACCAAAAATAATAGGCCTCTGAGACAGGAGGATGACATGTTCACTGCCAGCTTCAGCAACTTAGCAACGTAGTCAGGGCTCCGCAACTCAATAAGACCTTGTTTAATATTAACATAAAATAGGGTTGGGGTGTAGCTTAGATGTAGAATGTTCCTGGATTTATTCTCCAGTAACAAAAGAAAAAAGAAGAGGAGAGAGAGAGAGAGAGGAAGGAAAGGAGAGAAAAAGCAAAACTAGAATCTCTCCTGGAGACTATAGTCCTGAGAATGTCTGACTGTAACCTTGGGAAACCCATTTCTGATGTATAGTCTACAGAGTTGTACAGATGTATATATCTTTGTATAGCTATATATATATATATATATATATATATATATATATAGTTTTACAATTCAATTTTCTTAAATATATGTGGATACCTTTTCATTTCCTTTACAGAGTTCACTCATTGTGCAGTTTACACATCCTAAGTGTATTTATAGAATAAATTGCTAAAACTATAATAACTAGCCCAAACAGTAGCTGCGCTTTATGAGATACAGCCAAATTGCTCTTCAAGAAGATATCAATTAATATACTCATAAGAGTATACAAAAGTGTCTATATATCCTTGCTCAAGTGGGTATCACACATTGTTTTAGTGCCATGGTCTTTGGTCTTTATTAAAGTAAAACTGCTTTTATAGTTACTGAGAATCATTATTACTTCTGCCCCTGAACTTCACAGATACTCCAGTATAACACATTAACAATCAAACATGATTTTATAAGTATAATCTTGTCCTAGTAGATTTTCTTAATGTCTATAATGAATTGGCAGTCTAATAATTATGAATTCAGTAAATTTAAGCACAATTTTGAGTGAAAGTAAAACCCATGTCCGGAGTATCAAAGCTTTGTGCTTGGACCCAAATGACCAGGCAGCTCACTGTCCACATGTGGTCGGGCACTTCGGCTCCTTAATGAATGATGTCAGTCACACTTTGCCATGGACCAGTCCCAGGACTCAGCCTCTTCCTACTGTCACCATCCTTCTCACCTCATCTTCTCAGTGCCAGTTTCTAAAGTACTTAAATGAAGACACAGAGGTGCCTTGGGATTCCTCATGAAATACACAGTGAGTGAGCCAAACCTCTAATCAAGTCCGACTCAAAGATTTCAGAAAGTATTTGCTTACAATTATACTTGGTCACCAAATGTCCCCAAATTCCTTTTAGATATTCCTTGAATCTTTCAAATCATAAAATATTTTGATGTACTAAAAGAAAAATATAAATTGCTTATACCTACCACTCAGTTAAAATTGCCATAACTGCTAAGATGTACGGTATTTTTGCTACTTTGGATATTTTTAGTAACTTTTCTAAACTTTGTATGCCTGATATACTCTTGCTAATATTATACATATCATTGCATTTTTATTTGATGCTATTATTACTATTTTTATTAGTGTGAGTAAATGTCTAAACCCAAACCACTAATAGTTATTTGTCTGTTAGATCATCTATCCTTGAGCATATTTTGATAATTTATATATTTAAAATTTTAACATTTAAAATTTTCAGATCTGCTGTTGTTCACTTATTCTTAGCAGTCTTTGATGACATTTTTAAATGATATACAACTCATATAGTAGTCTACTCTTATCACACTTTCCAAGATGCCCAGTAGATGTCTGAAAATGATGAAAGCACCAAACCCTTATCATATTGTTTTTTTCCCAACATATTGACTTACGATAAAGTTTAATGTATGAATTAGGCACAGTCAGAGATTAACAACAATAGCTAAGAATAAAATAGAACAAGTATAACAGCTTAGTCATAAAAAGTCATGTGAATGCATTTGCTCGCTCTTAAAAACTAATAGAAATATTAGCATTTCCAGACCAATGTTAAGCATGGGTAAATTAAACCATAGAAAGGGAAGCTATGCGTAATGGGTAACTTCTTGATAGTGGCTTCTCCAAGGTTATTTTCTGTGTCCATTTATTTTAAGAAGTAGCTACATAGCTGAGAATTCCTTTTGTTAAAAGGAAAAATAAAGCTGGGCATTCAGGAGGCTGAGACCAGAGGATGGCAGTTCGCAGACAGCCTCAGCTACATAGTGAGGTCCTCTGCAACTTAGTGAGACCCTGTTTCAAAATAAAGAATAAAATATAGGGCAGGGGGTATAGCTCGGAGGTCGATGCCCCTGGGTTTCATCTCCAGACCCACAAAAAAGGGGAAAATTAAATAACCTAAATATACTTATTTACCAATAAAATATTTACTTATTACTTACTAGAATTTAAAAGTAAGTAGGTCAATGTTGTGTACATCAATTTTTAAAAACCATAATGTCAAGCTCCATGAGTATAGATATGGAGACTGTATGATTCATGGCTGGGTCTCCAACACTCAGAATACAGTGCATGCTAATAACAGGATGAATCCTGACTCCCAAAGATATCAAGGTCTTGATCCCCTGAACTATAAATGTTGTTAAAGGAATTTGCAGATGTGATTAAGGATCTTGTGGCCATCTGGGAAAGCTCTCAATATAATCTTAGAAGTCCTTAGAGCAAGGAGGAGACCAAAGATTTGAAAGAGAAGGTGGCAAGTGAATACAGAAACAAAATGCAGTGCTTCTGGCTTTGAGGACTCAGAAAAGGACCAGGACAGAAAGAATGTAAGGAATGAATTCCAGCTGTAAAGGCTGGCTAGAGCCTCAAAATACTCTCTCCTCTGAGCTTCTGAGCAGAGAGTAAACCTAAAACCCTTCAATTTTAGGCCCATAAAACTGATTTCTTTTTGACCTCAAACACTTAAAAGGGAATAAATGTATTAAAGAGATCAAATGTATGGTAACTTACAGAAAACAGAGAAAAATAATACAATGTTCAATATATATGTGTTGAATAAGTAAAGCAGTGAATAGTAGTAATTAAGTACATGTTACATTAATTGTAAGATGCTCAAAAGGTCTAAAAATATCATGTGAGAAGACAGTAGATATACTGTATGTCTTTTTTTTTTTTTTTTTTTTTTTTTTTTGCGGGTATTGGGGATGGAACCCAGGGGCATTCTACCTTCAAGCTACACCCCCAGCCCTATTTTTTATTCTTTAATTTGAATTAGGGGTCTCACTGAGTTGCAAAGAGCCTAAGTAGCTGAGGCTGTCCTTGAACCTACAATCCTCCTGTCTCAGCCTCCCAAAGCTGATATTACAAGCATGTGTCACCATACCAGGATTTCTTTTTTTGTTTTATAGAAAACTTAAAATTTTCGCTGGGCGTGGTGGAGCACGCTTGTAATCCCAGCATTCAGGAGGCTGAGATTGGAGGACCGCGGTTCGCAGACAGCCTCAGCTACTTAGTGAGGCCCTCTGCAACTCAGTGAGACCCGGTTTCAAAATAAAGACTAAAAGCTGGGCATGGTGGCGCACGCTTGTAATCCCCACGCTTGGGAGGCTGAGACAGGAGGATCGCATAGGTTCGAAGCCAGCCTCAGCTACTTAGTGAGGCTTTCAGCAACTTAGTGAGACCCTGTTTCCAAATAAAATATAAAAAAGGTCTAGGAGTATAGCCCAGAGGTAGAAAGCCTCTGGGTTCCACCCCCAGTACCACCAAAAATAAATAAATAAATAAAGACTAAAAATTAGGGCAGAGGGTGTAGTTCGGAGGTCGAATGCCTCTGGGTTGCATCCCCAGACCCGCAAAAAAAAAAAAAATCTCTTTTGATGTGAGATAAATATCACCTTTTAAATATATCTTGAAAATTAAGACTGATTATACTTATATAACTTGGGTTTTATTTACCATTTTATTTTTATTTTTTAAATTGATTGGTACATTGTAATCATAAATCATTTTGATGTATAGAATGGTAGGAGTATATATGCACACATCACATTTTAATTTTGATTGGCTTTAGTTTCATGATAATCAGTTTTATTGATTATGCATATTTTCAAAATTTGGGATCATATCTACCATAGAAAATATATCAAATCATAAAAAATCCCAAACTTTTAGAAACTTTTCATCAACTAAGATATACATATATATGCATATATATACATATATATCTTATTTTTATCTTTATAATATTTCATTAATTTTCATCTACTAAGATACATACATCTTATTTTTATCTTCATTTTTATAATGTCTCATTAATTCTCCTCTTACCACTTTATGTTAATTATATTTGTATATGTTTAGATCTCAAAAAGTTTTTCTCCTTAAAGGCAAGTGTGTCTTTATTATCTGTTTATGTATTTTATTCACTTATTGGTGCATTATAGTCTCACATCATAATGTAAATCATGTTGACAATGACATACATACACACAGTATTTGGTGACCTCCACATCCTCATTTCCCTATAGTTTTATGTGCACATTTGTGTGCGTATGTGTGTGTTTGTGTGTCTGTGTGTTTATATGTTTGTGCAGGCTACTGGGAATTGAACCCAGGGGCACTCTACCTCTGAGTTGTTGAGGGTCTTGCTAAATTTCTTCAACTAGCTTCAAACTGAGATCCTCCTTATCTCAGGAACTTAGCAAGGCACTATTCCAAAATAACAAATAAAAGGGCTAGAGTTATAGCCTGGATATAGAATGTGCCTGGGTTCAATCTCAAGTACTAAAAATAAGGGAGAAGTATAAAATTAGACTTCTCAGCAACTATGGCTATTCTATATTTGAAAAATATCAAGATTTAAGCTGGGTGCATGCCTGTAAACTCAATACTTAGAAGGCTAAGACAGGAGGATATCAAGTTCCAATTTAGTGTTAGCAACTTAGTAGGATTCAGCAACCTAGTGAGACCCTATTTCAAAAACAACAACAAAAAGTGCTGTAGTTGTTTTTTGGAGGTAGAATGTCCCTGGGTTCAATTCGCAATACCACACACACACACACACACACACACACACACACACAGATATAGTAATATTATACATATGGTATTAATGGTAAAACAAGTTTTGCTACTCACTAGGAATTATGTAAAAGGAAAAAATATACATAAAATCTAACACAAAAAAGAAATGTGGAATGAAAAAACTGACATTTTCTCTCTCAGTGCCATCACGATATTCTTAGCCAGCATAGTTGTCAGTTAGCAGATAGGGCATTAGCTGCAATCTTAATTTAGTTTACAAACACTATTATCCAATGAGCCTAAGAAACATAAAGGGTGATGCAATGAGAATCCACTTATCCTAATTCATTTAAATAGGAAGTAATAAAGTACACAGTTTTTAAGCAAGTGGGAATCCATCAAGACATTTATATAAAGAAATACCTCCCTCTCATTCAACATCAGGAAACTTGTTAACCATTTTCCCAAACATATTAGAAAATGAAAAATTATCTCCGTAGATGTGGAAAAAGCTCTTGATCAACCTAACAATCATTATCTGGATAAAAAAAAAAAAAAAGTAAAGATAAGACCACTACTAAAAACCCACAGCAAAGAGTATGCTTATTGATAAAAACTCAACAGTATATGTTAAAATCAGGAATCAGATAAGAATGCTCACTACTTTCACTAAGTACTGTACTGCAGATTGTGTTAATGAATAAAAGAAAAATGTATAAGTGATTTAAAAAGTGAAAAATATTTTATTTACAAATGAAACTATTGTCTCTATAGACAAAAAAGAGTAAAAAGCTAAGCATGGCTAAAGTAATTTTAAACATTTATAAAGAAAAAGGCTTTGAATACATAAAAGTTGAATGCATGGGTGTTTATTATGTTATTGTTCACTATTTTCTGTATTTCAAATTGAACTTTTAAAAATTTAGAAGAAGTCTTAGAGGTGGAACACCTCTGGGTTCAATCCCCAATGTTACCCCCCCATGCATACACATACTTAGAAAGTAGAATAGTTTATGGTATAAGGTTAGGAAGAATCTTTCAGATTAAAAACCAAGAAACATGCAATATTTACACTGTAAATGCTGTTAAACTCAATAAGTAGTATCCTAAAATGTAAAGGTTTTGATTTACATTTTAAATCAAAGGGAAAAGATACTTTAAAGGGAAAAGATACCTTAAAAATGAAAAAACAATCCAGAAATTAAGAAAACATTTGTAACAAATATAACTGATAAGAGTAATGTAAAGTATAAAAATAAAGATTACTTACAAATTAAGTGTAGAAAGAAAAAACTAAGCCGGGCATGGTGGTGCACACTTGTAATCCCCGCGCTTGGGAGGCAGAGACAGGAGGATCATGCTGGTTCGAAGCTAGCTGCACTGGCTCGAGACCCTATTTCCAAATAAAGATATAAAAAATAGGTCTGGGAGTATAGCCCGGAGGTAGAAAGGCTTTCAGGAACCCCAGTACCACCAAGAAAGAAAGAAAGAAAGAAAGAAAGAAAGAAAGAAAGAAAGAAAGAAAGAAAGAAAGAAAGCAAGCAAGCTAAAATAAAATATGAGCCATAATTGAGAAAAGGTATTTCAGAGAAACCTTTATAGCCTCAAAGACATAAAGTGGTATACATTTCTGCTAACAAGGAAAGGGGTGTAAATTTAAGGAAATTTACTTAGATGCCATTTCTAGGCAAAAATTAAAAAGTCTGATTTTAACAGGTATTATGGATAATGATATACTAATACAATTAATGCAGAATGTATTTGTGTATTGGTGAATTTCAAACCCTGATTGTGCAGTGACAAAAAAAGCTCATGGGGGGGGGATGAAATATGTTCTGTATATATAAAATTAAAGAAAAACTATTTTTAGGGTATTCATATGTAACTATTTTCTAAAAAGAAAGGGAATAATCCGTGCAAGGTAATGCATGCCTGTATTCCTAGTACTTGGAAGGCTGAGACAGGAGAATCACAGGTTCCAGGCCAGCCTCAGAAAATAGTAAGATGCTTAGCAACCTAATGAGACTCTATATCAAAACAAAATAAATTAAATAATGAAAATAAATAGGGCCAAAGGTGTAGCTCAGAGGTAGAATGCCACTGGGTTTAATCCCAAGAACCACGGAGTGGGGTAAGGAATGAGAAGTATAAATTGCACCATAATGGTGATGAGAAGGAAGGTTATACTATTGGAGAAGCCTACTTAGAAAGCTTCAAAACTACATATACTTTAAGCTCTGCAGTGGGCACCTGAGTATTATTGAGGCAGGAACATGACTTTGTCCTAGTAAACATCTTCTGGCAAGGGACCAGGAGAACAAAGTCTCTCTCAAAGGTCTCCTCCCTAGATAATTGTAGTTGGAAGGGCAGCTACAATCACCAGGTAAGGCCCTCGACCATCACAGCACAGAATGACATATGGGCTGACTACTGTTCTGCGTCTGTAAATTACTTACACTAGATAAAAAAAATTCCACTTATTCCTTCTTCCCAAGAATTAAGTTGGCTATTATACAAAAAGCTTATAAATTCTGGGTCTGGGGAGCTTTGGTAGTTGAGCCTCACCAGGTGAATAAAATTCATTACATCCTAATCTGGCCTCTGGGTCCTATTCAATGGGTACTAGACTCTCCTGCAACATTCCTTCTTCTTCTTTTTTTTTTTTTCTTTTACTATTACTGTTCTTTAAAATCTGCAAATATGGGATATATTCATATGTGTGTATTTCAAAATTCAAATTGGTTTAAGAAATTCCAGGGAGCTTTTAAGGACAGCATTTACAAACTTCACATCAGAAAGTTCTATCCTGTGAGTCAAGTTTTCCTTGTTACTATGTAACCAAAACAAAATATAGAATTCTCTTGGCTTCAGAGGCTGATGTAAGATGGAAATCATCAGCTGTAACCCCTATTTCAAAAATCCTGCTTCTTCACACTAGCTTTATTCTCAATTATTTCGATTGCTATTTTACTACTAATGTGATTTGATATAATACATTTTTACAAATTAAAAAATGTCCCTTTTACCTGTTCACTTTGGGATTCCAAGTAAAGATCAAATTTTAATAAAAGCTAAAAATGTTTTCTCGACTTAAAAAAATTGAAAACAGTGTACAAGGATGAAAAAGCAACCTATGAAAGCCTCACATTAGAAAACAAAACCCAGAAAAACATTACCACCAGTCCTCCTTAGTTGGTGCTTCCCAGCTAAGCCTATCAGACACTTCTAGGAGAGAAGAATCCTAGTCACTTGGAAGAAATAGGAGTCCAGCCTGACACAACTCTTTCCTTCTTTTCCACTTGGACCTGAAGGCCCAGGAATTGGTCGCCTTTCATTCCTGCCCTTCTGGCCCATAGAGTGCAGGACTGGGCCCCCTAAAGTACCAAGCCCCGCCCACCCCCTGACCACGCCCACGGCGTCCAGAGCGCCCTGCGCCAGCCTTAGGGAGGCGCGGCCGGCTGGGCTCTGCAGGCAGAGGCCGCCGCTGTCCCCGGCTCGGCCGGCCTCGTCCCTTCCGGTGTCCGACCCCCAGGCCTGGTGAGTAGCCGCAGGTTTAAGGGACCCGGGAACGCTGCGGCGCCGGGCTCCAGGCCCAGCGGGCGCCTGCGCGCGGCCCGCCAGCCAATCCGCTCGCCTGCTTCCTGCGGCGCCCTTTGACCTCCGACCTGGCCGGGCGGGAGCGGCGGGGCGCCCGCGGCCTCGGTTCCCTCTGGTCGCGTCTGCCATCCGGGTCGGTCGCCTGTGACTCGGCCGATCCCGACTCCACCTGCAGCCCGACCTCGCGTCTCTTTGTTCCCCCACTGTCCAGACTTGGAAGTTTCCGGATACGCAGAGCCCCTGGGCACCCCGGTCCTCCGACCCGCACGCGGGGGCGCGGAGTGGAGGTGGCCGCGGGCTCGGGCTCGGAAGGTCGCGGGCGCCCTGCGGCGGGATGGCGAACCGCGCAGATGCTTTCTGCGTTCATCTGGTCAAGTGTTTGGCCTTGTCATCTTAGACATGAGCCTTTGCTGAGTCTTAGATCCCAACTCCACGGAACCAGGATTTGGGGTTTTCTGTTACTCGAAAAATAACTTGATTGAGGTACAGGAAGTTATAAGTTTGTTTGGTGTTAGAGGAAAACTGTGGAAGTGCCAAAAAGCTTCCAGCAAGGAAAGATAATGTTTATTATAAAAGCTTAAACAGACAAATGGGAGTGGGATGATAGACTCCTCTTGATACGGTATGTAGGCAGTATTTTGAAAGAAAAATACCAAGTGAAATCTAGGTATTGGTGACAGGAACTTATCTTGTTTGCAAATTACTTTCATGGAAATACATTACTCCACTCTTCTTTGAGCTGTATGTAAAGCCTAAGGAGAAAAGAAAAACAGTGGAGTGCTGTGAATTTTGTGAGTTTTCAGGCTCTGTGCATAGCACTTTTGTAGCTGCTGTTAATTCATGTGATGAACAAAGCCAGTGCATGCTCAGAAAATAAACTGTTTTTAGATTAAGAGTGGTCCACAGTTCATGGAGCAGATAACAATCATTACTTTCTAAATCCATAATCTTTAATGAAAAAATGATCATATGTCAGCAGTTTTCGTGTATGTCACAAAAATTGTGTCATTCTCTAAACTTGATTTCTATAATACTTTGAAAGGAGGTAGAATAGTATGAAGGCAGGAGCTTAAGTTTTAGATTCAGACTCGATCTGTCCCTTGCTAGTTACTTAATCTCAAACAGGTTACTTAGCCATTTTCTAGCCCAGAGAATTTGAAAAAATTGCTAACTTTATCACCTGTTACTGGTGTTAAAATGAAATTCTTTAGAGATCATTGTGAAGATTAAAATGGAAGAATAAGATTGTGTCTGTCTAAATTTCTGTTAACCAAAGGGTACATGTGTTTACAGTAAAACCGACCTGGGCAAGGAAGCCATAGTACAGAAACTGAATCTGAAAGTTCCAGATATGTCTTCTAGTATTATATTTATCTCCCCTGTCTTCATACAGAATAAAATTAGAAGAAACAATACTAAAAAAGAGAAAAAGCATGAAGAATCTGTAAAATGTAATTAAAACAATTTTTTGACTTTTCAGAGTTATAATACAAATATGAATACATTAATAATTACTATATTGCTTCAGAATCTCTTAGATCTCTTAGCTGAATAGATATATCTAATAATTTTTGCTACATCTCAGGCTTTCAAATTAACTATCTTTAAAAAAAGTAAAAATGTAAAAACCAAAAAACATAGTTTTAAAAGAATATATAATGTTTAACTTTTAAATAATGTTAACTACCCTTTGCTGAGAATATATTTCCAGTAGCCAATACCTTGAGTAGGTTTCTACTTTGAGAATCTATGCATCCGCAGTTAACTTGTATTTTTTTTCCCCTGAAGTGACTTGTGAAACTTTTTAAATTAAACCAAATAAGCAGTTCCACTTCTTTTCTGAAAGATCAGCAAGAATTTTAGGCATCTCAAGAGTCACTGTGGGTTTGCAAATTTGAAGATAATTTTTCATTTTTCTGTAATGTAAGTGGATTTTGACCCTTTTTAATATACTGTATTCAGTATAGATTTAAAAGCATATTAAGTGTATATATAGTCAGTAGAATCACTTTGCATCCATACTGCCCAAATATATATCAGTGTCAAAAATAAGAGGTCCAGAAATTAAATTAAGCTGAATAATTAATTATCGGATATCAAAATCTATCAACAAACTAATTTATTATAGAAAATTATACACATATATACCACTTATATATATACATATATATATACACACAAGTATATATATATGTATGAATATATATATATGTATATATATATATATATATACTTGTATATAACCTATACAGTTACTCCTATATACGCTGAATCATCTCTGGGTTACTTATTTGATAAAATATTATTCATGTGTCTGTGTATATATTGCAGGGAATTGAATCCAGGGGCATTCTACCTCTGAGCTATACCTAGCTCTATTTTTTTTATTTTAACATGGCCTTGCTAAGTTGCTGAGACTAACCTCGAACCTGCAGTGCTCCTGTCTCAGTCTCTTGGGTATGCAGACTGCAAGTGTATGTGCCACTGTGCTCAGCTAATACAATATAAATGTTATGTAAATAGTTGTTCAATATCCTGTATGGAATAATAACAAAAAATGGTATATGTTCAAAACAGATGCAAATTTTCTATATATATTTTCTATTTGTGATTGGTTGAATCTAAAGATGAAGAATTCAAAGATATGGAGGGCTGATTCTATATATTATATAAATTATTTGTATATGCATATATGCTTAGATAAGTGTGTGTATATATATGTGCATATGTACATATATATGTGTATATATATGTCCTCTCTTTAATATATAGTCTGTTTCCTCATGAATTTATCAGAATACCACAGCTGGGATTCTGTGCCCTCAGTGCAGCATATGTAGCGACTCATTATCTTATGTAATTATCAAGAGGTTAATTTTGATCTCTTGTTTAAAGTGATATTTGGTAGATTCTCCACTGTTGTGTTTCTCTACATAATTAATTGGATATTAATTTCTCTTAGAGAAACATTTTGTCAATATTTGAGCATCCTGTTTCTTATCAGACTTTACTCCTTCATTTAATATCTATTGATGATTCTTAGTTAATAGTTATTACTTTGCTTCTTATTAATTTTGCTACTACAATAAAATACTTGAAACTGGGTAATTTATAAGGAATAGAAACTTATTTCTCATAGTCCTGAAGGTTGATGTTTTAGTCAATTTTCTACTTGCTGTGACCAAAATATCCAACAGAAACAACATAGAGGAGGAAAGGTGTATTGAGGCTCATAGTTTTTTTTAGAAGTTTCAGTGCATAGGGCCAGAACTGAGACACAAACTGGCAGCAGCATCAGGAGTGTGACAGAGTGATGCTGATCTCACATTGTGGCAGCTGGAAGCACAGGGAGAGGGCCTCTCCACCATAGCATATAGAGTCTCCAAGACCCCTTCTCCGGTTACCCAGCTTCTCCAGCCATGCCCCATCTCTGAACTTCTTTGCATTGGGAAAAGATTTCAACACTTTGGGGGATATTTTGAGGTTATTTTAAGTCCGAGCTATAAGAGCTGGGAAATCCAAAATCAAGGCATTGACAGTTAGTTGTCTGGTGAGGGCTATGCTCTACTTCCAAACCCACCTTGAAGCTTCATCCTTGGGAAAAGGATAGCTCTAAGATAAAGAATAGCAGAAGAGAGCAAAAGAGCATTCATTATTCATGATGACAGAGCCATTGTGGACTCTGTCTTCCTCATTAGGTCCCACTGCTCATAAGTGTTTATTAGAGATTAAGTTTCCAATACTTGAATTTGGAAGCACATATTCAGACCATAACAGTCTAGTAGTGGCCAGAATATTCATCTTTTAATTATTATTTTTTACTGTCATTTAAAAAATATCCGTTTCTGTTTCATTCCAAAGTCATTTAAAAACTTAATTGTTCCTTTTTGTAGTACTAGTTAATGTGTTTTTGAAATCCACTTTATAGCTAGACTTTAATACATTTATAATATATTTCCTTTTATTAAGTATGATTTTTAAAATTTTACATTTAGATTTACAATATTTTAATCCATATTCCTAGATTATCCCCATTCTTTATTCAGTATATACCTAATCATTCAAGAGATAAAAATGTATTTTGTTTTTCTATTTAAGATTTCTATAAAGCTTATCTAACTAAATGTAATTGGCATGCAAATGGTGACATTTCCAAGTCAGTACTGCCATTTAGGTTAGCTATATATAGATTCTCTTACAAACATTAATATTGGTAATATAATTAATATCACAATGAATTTTCTTGATTTTAATGTAATCAATATAGATTTTAATATCCATTTTGATTACGCTGGAAAATATTAGCACATACTAATTATCTTTTTTTAAATAAATTACAGCAAAACATTTACCATTGTGGACTTTAAAGTATGTCATCATGGCAAAATTTAGGAGAAGGACTTGCATCATTTTGGCACTTTTTATTCTATTTATTTTCTCTTTGATGATGGGTTTGAAACTGCTGAGACCAAATACAACTACTTTGGGAGCTCCTTTTGGACTTGACCTTCTTCCAGAATTTCATCAACGAACTATCCATTTGGGAAAAAAAACTGATTTCCAAAAGAGTGACAGAATTAAGAGTGACACAAATACCAAGAATTTAAAAAGTGTCGAAATCACTATGAAACCTTCCAAAGCCTCTGAAGCTAAACTGGAAGAACTGCCACCTCTGAATTATTTTTTACATGTATTTTATTACAGTTGGTATGGAAATCCACAATTTGATGGTAAATACATACATTGGAACCATCCATTCCTGGAACACTGGGACCCTAGAATAGCCAAGAATTTCCCACAAGGGAAACACAGCCCTCCAGATGACATTGGCTCAAGCTTTTATCCTGAGTTGGGAAGTTACAGCTCTCGGGATCCTTCCGTTATAGAAACTCACATGAAACAAATGCGCTCAGCTTCTATTGGTAATTATTTTATTTTATTATGTATATGTGTTATGTATATAAGTAATTTTTGGTAGAACATTAAATTGCTGATTAATCTTCACACTATTAGTTACATTGCTAAACTCCTACCTCCAAATTAAACATACTTACTGTCAAAAATCCAGATAACCACCTTTATTTTTAATTTTTTATTTATGTTTTTGGTACTGGAGCTTGAACCCAGAGACATTTTGCCTCTGAGGTATACTCCTATCCTTTTTTATTTTATTTTTTTTCTTTTGAAACAAGTCTTGCTGGGTTACCGAGGTCCTTTCTAAGTAGCTGAGGTTGTCCTTGAACCTACAATCCTGCTGTCTCACCCTCCCAAGTACTGGAGTTAAGGCATGTTCCACCACTCCCAGCTAATGTATGATGTTTAATTTCTAAATTTTGGAATATTTCTGGATGTATCAATTTTTAATTTAATTTTTCTCAATTCTATTATTTATGATTTACATAAAATACAATGTATTTTCCCTCGTTAAGTAATCAGTTAAACAATATTTCAAAGGTATGCACCCATTTAATGCCCCAATCAAATAGTAAAATGCTCCTACAGTCTAAAGAGTTTTACCATGGTCGCCTTATTCACCTCTTTCCTTTATCCAACCCCAGAAAACTATGAATCTGAGTTCTTTCATTGTAAAGTGCTTGTGACTGTTCTAATACTTCATGGAAACAGTATCATTCCTCATTTGAGTGGGTTTTATTTGGCTTTCCATACTAATATAGCAACGTTGTAGCTTTATCAATAGTTTATTCCTTTTTATGCTGTATGCTATCCCATTATACATTTATAGAAAGTTTTTCACTGTATTCAACTTTTTATACATCCAGGTTGTTTTACATTTTATGCATGTAGCATATAATTTGGGTTTGCTTTTCTGTTTGTTTTTAAACTATTCTGAAAGGTTTTTTTTTAATTTGTGTTTTTTTCATTTATATTTAATGTATAACAATGTGGTTTTAAATATTTATCTAATCCTTTACTTCTTATTTGTCCCATCTGTATTCTTCCCTCCTTGTTTCCTTCTCTTACATTGAATATATTTGTTATTCCATTTTATATCCTCTTCTGTCTTAGCACATGTATTCATTAATTTTATTTTTTAATTGTTGAAGTTTACAGTATGTATCTGGGTTCAATTCCTAGTATCACAAAAAAAATCAATTAGACTTAATTATTAGATGCAGAAAATAATTTTACTACAAAAATATGTAAAGCACTTTTAACCCATGGACTTATATTGACTAGCATTTTTTCAGCAAATGAAAGCTATTTAAATTGGTTTATATTTGAATGTGCTTTGACTTCATGTTAACATTCAGAGATATGTTTTTGGCTTTATTTTTATCTTAAATTAAGTAAATCATACTATTAAAGTGAAAAAATCATCATACTATTGAATGGCAGAGAACAGTACGAGTCAATTGATTTTCTGCTTTTACAGTTAGAAATACAGTGCAGGTAAATCTGAATATTTCACACTTTTTTTTAATCTGGTAAAACTAAGTACTAGGATTTTATCTATTAATTCAATTAATATATTAGTATAGTATATCTCACATATAATATCATTGATAAATCTATTTTCAAGTCTTTTACATAAAAAATAACATCATATATTTTATTTTTTGCATTGACACCTTATAATTCTAAAATACCCAATGGATACCTTTTTTATTTTTTTAAAAGAGTTTTCAAAAACTCAGTAGGACAATCAGAATAATAGCTCCCAGTAGCTAAACATCCTAATCCCTGTAATCTGTTTATATGTTATTTTATATGACAAAAGGAAATTCCATTTGTGCTTGCATCCTTCTTATCCTCACATACTTCCCAGATTCTGGTAACCACTAACCTATTATCTACATCTCTGATATCAACTTTTTAGTTTCCACATGTTAAATGAGAACATAGAATATTTATCTTCCTATGCCTAACTTGCCATAATGTCTTCCAGTTCCATTCATGTTTCTTCAAATGACGAGATTTCATTCCTTTTTATGATACAATGTATATGTCAAAATTTGCTTATCTTTTCTTTCATCAGTGTACACCTAAGTGAATTCTATATCTTGGCTTTTGAAGTGCTCTGATAAATCTGCTAATGCAGATTTCTTATTAACACTGTAGTCTAGGTCATGAAATCTTTTGTTCACATTTACAAAATATCCTGTTAGGTAAAAAATATCTTTTTCTTTTTTTTTTTTTTAATAAAGACACAGAAAGAATAATGTTAACTTGCCCTTAGTTCATATAGCTAGAAAGTGAGGAGATATTTAAATACATGTTTATTCTGCTATACTATCCCACCTCTCAAAAAAAAAAAAAAATCAAAGAGTTGTAGACTAATTAGAAAAAAGCAAGAGACAAATTCCTGAAATTTTTAAGGTGAATGCTTACCTTTTTATCTTTGGAACTATAAGGTAATTGTTTAAAAGTGTGAACTGCTAATGTTTTTTAATTTTTTATTGATGTATTGTAGTCATACATCCTAATGGGATACAAGATGGTGGAGACATACATGAACACATCACCCAATTAACCCTTACCCAATTCCTGCCCTATTCTCTCCCTCCTCCCTCCTTCTCATGCTTGGCTTAGTGATTGACTTTGATGTGTTTGTTAAAGCATATCATGTGCCTTAGAAAATGTCCCTCTTCTCCCCTCCCATCCCCTCAGGTCACCATATTTGGTCATCTATAGAATCTCTTTCTTCATCTAAAGTTTTTCCTATGACCTATTTCTTCCTAGTTTTTGTACATTGGGGAGAGCATCTGATTTCTTATTTTTTGTTACTGACTAATGTTTTAGTATGTTCATTTCTTTTGGGATGTTCATTTCCTTTCATTTTTGTTTGGTGTTTTTTTTTTCTGATTCTTGTGCTAGGTGTTTTATTTCTTTGTGTTCTTGATTATCTTTGATCATATACTCTTTATAATTCTTTAAAAGATACTTTTTGAGAATATTTTGAGACTCAGGAAGAAGATGCCTTTCTTCAGAGAAAATTTGCCTTTGTTTTTGCCTGGTAACTGTTGAGAATACCAGTCTTGAATCATCTTGAGTTTAAAGCTATAGATAGGACTATATACACATTGTGAACCTGAAATATAATCCACTGGTTTTAAGAGCCAGTTATTTCTGCCAGCCATGCTTCTGGAAAACTGGCTTCCTTGCTCCCTTACCTGTCTGGCTTCCTATTTTACCTTCCCTTTGACAAGTTTATTCTCCACTTGAATCAGCTCTTTGGCTTAAGAAATATCTTGTTTCTTGTATTTTATTTAATAATTTTGATTATTTTCATGGAGAATGTTCATTTACTATTAGACCAAGTGGTACTAAAAATTGTTCTATCATTAGAAATAGGAATCTTGGAACCAACTAGGGGGTGTGTGGAAGATGGTGGCAGCCTTCGCTGCAGTGGTGACAGCTGGCAGCAGCCAAATAGGACATGTATTCCAATGAGAAATCCCGGACAACAGATTTTGGTTTAATATCAGATTGGGAGAACATACAGAGACATTTCCAGCCATCACTTTCTATCTAAAATATAAGAGAGAAGAGACAGATTGAGATGGCAGCAGCGGCGGCAGCCAATATTCGGGAGAGTCAGACAGATTCAATCCAATCCACGCTGAACTTTTGAAGACATCTCCCTGAAAGTAGACTGCATCTGCCCCACCTGCTAGGAACTCTGGACAACATACTATGTAAGAAAAGGTTTAGAGTGCGTCAGAGGGAGCACAACATAGCCGGGTCAACAGGTGTGCCACACATCCCGAGAGACAAGGGCTCTCCTCTATGCCACGCTCCTCTCTGCCACGCTCCTCTCCGCAGCGCTGGGGGCCCGGGTGCGCATGGAGCAGCAGAACCCACTCTCCATGGTGAAGCTGTGGACCTTTGCTCTTCTGCAAGGACATGTACTATTTTATTAAAAAATATTGAAGAGGGAGGAAGATGATGGCAGCTAGGGCCACAGCGGCAACTGCAGCTGCAGCAGTGATGGTTGGCAGGGGCTGAATAGGACATGTATCCCTCTGAGAAACCCTGTACAACAGATTTTGGTTTAATAGCTGATTGGGACAACATACGGAGATATTTCTAGTCATGACCTTCTCTCTAAATTATAGGAGTTTGGAAAATGGTGGAATTAGAGGCAAGACAGCAGTGTAGCACCCACCACTGCAAGAAAAGTGATTTTTGGAAGGATGTTCTAAAAAAGATCAGAAAGTAGACTGCTCCTGCTGCACATGCACAGGAATTCCAAACAACAACATACTCTAGGAGAGACCAAGAAGGAGGCTGCGTTGGTGGCCAGTATTCAGGAGAGGCAGACAGATCCAATCCAATCCACTTTGAACTTTTTAAGAAATCTCCCCAAAAGTAGACTGCTCCCACCCCATACACTCAGGAACTCTGGACAACATACTATGTAAGAAAAAGTTTTGTGGAGATGTACAAAGGTGGCGGTGGCAGCGGCCAGTATTCAGGAGAGGCAGACAGATCCAGTCCAAATTGAATTTTTGAAGAAATCTCCCCAAAAGTAGACTGCTCCTGCCGCACATGTTCAGGAATTCTGCACAACATACTATGTAAGAAAAATGTCCGGAGCAAGTCAGAGGGAGCCCGCCCTTATGAATGGGTTGACTCACTGCACCAGGTGTCCCAGGAGACCTCGGCACTCATGGCCTTCAGGCTCCTCTGAGCTGTGCTGCGCTGCAGGTGGAGGTGTGCTTGGAGCAGCGGATCCCACTCTCTGTGGTGAGACTTCAGCTTTTGGTAGGGAGATAAAAATCATTGCTGCTAGGGATTCGGGCTCCCAGCTTCTGCAAATGACATGTGCTTTTTTCTCCTACTACTAAAAAAAAAAAAAGGAAGAAAAAATGGGAAGTTCTGTAGACCTCCTGCCCATGGTGACAGGGACTGGAGCCTGCCACGGTGAAGCCAGGTTCCAGAGCCAGAGAGCTGGGGCCTGGAGCTTGTTGCATGGCCTGGCTAAGCCTGGGGCCTGATCCACAGCAAAGGACCAGCGGGTCCCTGCAACTGTACGGCCAGGAAGCAATAGAAGCTGCCACTGCCTCACCTCATCTCTCAGCAGGTTCCCAGATCCAAGTGACCTCTATTTAAAAAAAAAATTGGTCCCAGTTGCAAGGCCCTGGGCCCGGGGTGGGGGTCGCAAGGGGCACACCGGATCCCCGGAAGAACCGGGCCCGCGTCACAAGGGGCAAGTCAGACACCTGGAAGAACCGGGGCCCGGGTTGTAAGGCCCTGGGCACTGGGTGGGGGTCACGCGGGGCACGCCAGACCCCTGGAAGAACTGGGGCCCGGGCCTCAGTGCTACTCAGTGCCTGATCCCACAACTGCCTCAAACCACACATTACTGTCTTCTCTTACTTTAAAAAAATAAAGGAAAAGAAAAAGAAAAAAGAAAAGAAAAATATCGGAGAGGGGTCAAGAGGGCCGCGGCAGCTGCCAGGATACTGGAGATACAGACAAAACTTACTCAACTAAACTGGAACTTTTGGAAAAATTCCCCACAAAGGACTGTTTCTTCCCCACACCCTTAGGAATCCTGTACATCACCTGTAAGGAGAGAGTTTGGCGGAGACCTAGGAGGAAGGTGGTGTTGGAAGTGGTCATGGTGTTGAAAGTGGTCGCCACGCTGGCGGTGGAGACTTGTATTCAGGGGAGGCAGAAATCTGATCCTACCAACCTTATCTTCTGGAGAAATTACCCCAAACTTCGAATGCTACTGTCCCGCATGCTTAGGAACACTGAACAACATGCAGAGTGGAAAAAGAGCTTGGGAAAGATTTGAAATGGTAGAGGCAATGGCAATGGCAGTGGCCAGTACTCAGGGGAGGCAGAGATCTGATACCTGGAAGTTTTGAAGAAATAACTGCAGAGGCAGAATGCTACCACCACGCACCCTCAGGAACGTGGGGCAACCTGCTGGGTGAAGAGGGTGCTCGGATCGGAGACTGCCAAGGGGTGAGGCCGGTGATGGTGACAGCAAAGATGGGATTGGAGCCTGCCATGAGGCAGGGCTGGTGCTGGGGCCTCCAAGGCCATGATAGGAGCCTATCGAGGGGTTAACCAGTGCCAAGGCCAATGAGGCCGGGATTGGAGCCTGCCCAGGGGTTAGACTAATGCTGGGGCCAGTAAGGTCGGGATTGGAGCCTGCTGTGAGGCAAGGCCGGTGCTCGGGCATCCGAGGCCAGGATCGGCGCCTGCTGAGGGACTAGGCCGGTGCTGGGGCCAGCGAAGCTGGGATCGGAGCCTGTGTGAGGCAAGGCCGGTGCTGGGGCCTCCGATGCTGGGATCGGCGCCTGCCCAGGGGTTAGGCCAGTGCTGGGGCCAGCAAGGCTGGGATCGGAGCCTGCCTTGAGGCAAGACCGGTGCTGGGGCATCCGAGGCCAGAATCGGAGCCTGCGGAGGGGTTAGGCCAGTGCCAGGGCCAGTGAGGCCGGGATCGGAGCCTGTCATGAGGCAAGGCCAGTGCCGGGACCTCCGAGGCTGGGATCGGAGCCTGCAGAGGGGTTAGGCTGGTGCCGGGACCAGCGAGGCCAAGATCGGAGCCTGTTGTGAGGTAAGGCCGGTGTTGGGACCTCCAAGGCCGGGAATCGGAGCCTGCTGTGAGGCAAGGCCACTACTGAGGCCTCGGAGGCCAGGATCAGAGCCTGCCCAGGCGTTAGGCCAGTGCCGGGGCCAGAGAGGTTGGTATTGGAGCCTGCCATGAGTCAAGGCCGGTGCTGGGGCCTCCGAGGCTGGGATCAGAGCCTGCTGACGGGTTAGGCGGTGCCGGGGCCAGCGAAGCTGGGATCGGAGCCTGCCATGAGGCAAGGCCGGTGCTGGGGCCTCCAAGGCCAGGATAGAGGAGCCTGCTGAGGGGTGAGGCCGGTGCCAGGGTCAGTGAGGCTGGGATCCGAGCCTGCCTTGAGGCAAGCCTGGTATTGGGGCCTCTGAGGCCAGGATAGAGCCAGCCAAGGAGTTAGGCAGGTGCGGGGGCCAGCGAGGCCAGAATTTGGGCCTTCCATTAGGCAAGGCCAGTGCTAGAGCCACTGAGGTCAGGATCAGAGTCCTCCGGGTGGCCAGGCCACTACTGGGGCCATCAAGAGTGGGATTAGAACTTACAATGCGACATGCACAGAGAAGTATCACAGCAAATGATAACTAGATGATTCCCCTAATTAGCAAAAACTAGGATGAAAGGGGTAACAGGAGGAGGTCGAGTTATGGAAAGGGCCCTATAATGAATCAATTAAGGTGACCAATCAGAGGGGATGTGATGGGGGAGGATGAAACCTCTTTAAAAATCAGGAGGTACGTAGACAAATGTATCAAAGATAATCACCAATCAAGCATGGGATCAAGGGAGGGGAGGGAATGGGATGGGAATTGGATGAGGTCTAATTGGATGATGTGTGCTTGTATATCCTCTCATGTGTTGTAATCCAATGTGATGTATGATTACAATGCATATATATATATATATATATATATATATATATATATATATATATAAATAAATAATTGGTTATGAGTGGATCATCTTGTCAAAGTTACTCACCTCTGGCTTTCAGGATTTCTGTAAGTAGGAAAAATGTGTGGAAATTAAAAGAAGGAAAGATCTGCAATTGATCAGATGTGGAGAAATAGAGGCTCTAATACATTGTTGGTGGAATTACAAGTTGGTGCAACCACTTTGGAAAACAGTATGAAAGATCTCCAGAAGGAAAGCAAACTTACCATATGATCCAGCAATACCACCTCTGGGTGTCTACCAAAAAGAATAAAAAGCAAAATACCAAACTAATGCATGAACAACCATGTTCATAGCTGCACAGTTCACCATTGCCAAACTCCGGAACCAGCCAAGATGTCCTTCAACGGATGAGTGGATTATAAAACTATGGGATGTGTACACAATGGAAATTTGCCCAGCCATAAGGGAGAACACAGTTATGGCATTTACAGTGAAATGTCACAATAAGAAATCAGATGCTTTTTGTAATATGTGAAAACTAGGGAGAAATGGGTAACAGAAGGAACTCTCAATGAAGAAGGGATCCTATAGAGAAGCAATTAAGGTGATCTATCTGAGGGCACGGGACGGGGAAAGAGGGAAACTCTTTAAAGCACATGATATACTTAAACATATCAAAGTCAATCAGGAAACCAAGCTTGGGAAGGAGGGAGGGAGAGAGAAGGGGTTAGGGATTGGGTAAGGTCTTATTGGGTGATATATGCATGTATAGCTCCACAAGTTTTTTATCTCATTAAAATGTATGACTACAATTCACCAATAAACATTTATTAAAAAAATAGGAATCTTGTTTAGTTTTTAATTTCATAGAAGAATGCTTTCCACATAATTTTGCATGCTTTGTATAGTAATCTTTCTGTTTTATGTTCTTTATTATTTTTATTTTATTTTATTTTATTTTTTATTTTTATTTATTTATTTATTTTTTGCGGGTCTGAGATTGGAACCCAGGGGCATTTGACCTCCAAGCTACACCCCCCTGCCCTATTTTTTATTCTTTATTTTGAAACTGGGTCTCACTGAGTTGCATAGGGCCTCACTAAGTAATTGAGGCTGTCCATGAACCATGATCCTCCGGTCTCAACCTCCCAAATGCTAGGATTACAAGCGTGCGCCACCACGCCCAGCTTTTATTATTTTTATTTTTATTTTTTATTTAACTTTTTTTTTGGGGGGGGGAGTCTGGGGATGGAACCCAGGGGCATTTGACCCCCCAAGCTATACCCCTGCCCTATTTTTTATCCTTTATTTTGAAACCGGGTCTCACTGAGTTGCAGAGGGCCTTATTAAGTAGCTGAGGCTGTCCCCGAACCGTGGTCCTCCAGGTCTCAGCCTCCCAAATGCTGGGATCACAAGCGTGCGCCACCACGCCCAGCTTTATTATTTTTATATTCACTTTTACCATCTACTTTTTGTAAGAAATAAATTTTTATAGGCTACTTTTTTTTTCCCCCAGTACTGGGGATGAAACCCAGGAACATGTAGACCTCTGAGCTACATCTCCAGCCTTACTATTTATTTATTTATTTATTTATTTATTTATTTATTTATTTATTTATTTATTTTGTGGTACTGGGGTTCCTGGAAACCCTTCTACCTCCGGGCTACACTCCCAGACCTATTTTATGTTTTTATTTGGAAACAGGGTCTCTTAAGCCAGCAAGGCTGGCTTCAAACCTGCGCGATCCTCCTGCCTCCACCTCCAAAGCTTGGGGATTACAAGCGTGGTCCCCCATGCCCAGCTTTATTCTTTATTGTTTTTTGAAACAGGGTCTCACTGAGTTGCAAAGGATCTCACTAAGTAGCTGAGGCTGTCTTCTAACTAGGATCCTCTTGTCTAAGCCTCCCAAATGCTGGGATAATAAGCATGCACCACTATACCTGATGAATAAAGTTTTATTTTCACTCTTCATTGATGGTATTATAGGCTGGGCTAGTAAGTAGTTCAAATGTTTGATCCAATTTTTTTCCTATATTTTTCTCACTAGCATTCTTCTTAGACTATTAATTTTCTTGGCTGGCCAGAACTTCCCTGAAATCCATATATTATAGGTTCTTTTTTCTGTCTTTCATGTTCTTGTTATTCTTATTTTCATAGTAGATAGAAGATCTGGGCTTTTTTTTTTTTTAAATGAGGGACCTGTGTTGTTCATCTAGATGAAACTTCTCAGTATTCAGTATAGCTACACAAAATTTAAAATCTTAAAATTTAGTTCTCAGCCTGGTATGGTGACATATGCTTGTAATCCCAGTACTTGGGAGACTGAGACAGGAGAATTACAGGTTTGGGACCAGCCCCTGCAACTTAGTGAGACATGAGACCTTGTTTCAAAGTAAAAAATAAAAATAAAATAGGACTGGGGTTGTAGCTCAGAAGTAGCATGCTCCTGGGTTCAATCCCCAATACCACAAAAGCAAATAAACAAAATTGTGTTCTCTTGCTGTTTCTAAGCTTCTATATCCTAATTTTTAAAATTTTCTCTTTTAATACCATTATTATCCCTCTCCCTATGCTCAAAAGCCAGTTGATTGATTCATTTATTAGTGCCATCTTTCTAATGTTTTTTCCATTTCCTTATATATGAAGATTTGAATTAGTTAATCTTAAATATTCTCTCTCCAGTTAGTGAATTTTGTTCAGACTGACATAACACTTATTTTGTAATTTATCAGTGCCAAATTTAGTAGGTACTACAGGGAGGAATTGTAATTATTTTACTTCTTTTAAATCTTATATTAAAAGACAGTTATTCCCATAAAAACTAGCACATGAATGTATATAAAAGCTTTAATCAGCCAGGCGTGGTGGCGCATGCTTGTAATCCCCGTGCTTGGGAGGTGGAGACAGGAGGATCTTGCTGGTTCGAAGCCACCCTTACTGGCTTAAGAGCCCCTCATTCCAAAATAATATATAAAATAGGTCTGGGAGTGGAGCCTGGAGGTAGAAGGGTTTCCAGGAATCCCAGTACCACCAAAAAAAAAAAAAAAAAAAAGCTTTAATCATAATTGTCAAAAACTGTAAGTAACCAAGATGCCTTTCAATAGGTAAGTGGATGAACATCCTTACAATAGATATTATGCAGCAGTAAAAACAAATAAGCTATCAAGTCATGAAAAGACATGAAAGAAACCCAAATGCAAGTTACTAAGTGAATGAAGCCAGTTGGGGAAAGCTACATACGATTCTAACTATATGACATTCTTTTGCCAAAGGCAAAAGTATGAAAGGATCAGTCATTGCCAGAAGAGAGAGGAGGGATAAATAGGTGGACCACAGGCTTATAATAAAGCTGAATTGCCTGTCAACGTTATGGTGAACATATGATTTTATAAATATTTTCATAATCTATAAACCTGTGGCTGGGTGGAATGTTTGCTTAGAATCTACAAGGTTCAGAGTTTGATTCCAGCAAAACATACACACACACACACACACACACACACACACACAAAACTACAACTACAACACAAAGAGTTATCTCTAATATGTAAACAGTGGTCTTTATTTAATAATAACATCAGTTTAGGTTCATCAACTATAGCAAAGCTATCACACTAATGCAAATTGTTAAGAGGGGAAAGTAGGTAGGAAATAGTGGAGATGGCAGGGGTAGCATAATAGAACTCTGTACTTTCTGTGCTATTTTCCTGTAAACCTAAACTTATTCTAAAAAGAAAATGTATTAATTAAAAAGAATATTCCTGATGAAGAGTTCATAAATATTGGCTAATCAAAATAAGCAAATAACTTTGTATAGTCTGAAAAAAGTAATATAACTTTTTGATCTGTTCCTTTTTTAAATATTTGGAACTTTTCTTTCACTTTTAGGATATCTGCAGTCATTCTCATTCTTACTGTTTTTTTCTGTTTTTTTTCTTATTTTTCTATTAGGAGTACTAGCCCTATCTTGGTATCCACCTGATTTAAGTGATGAGAATGGAGAAGCTACTGATAACTTAGTACCAACTATTTTGAATAAAGCTCATAAGTATGATCTGAAGGTATTTAATTTATTTTCAATTTATATATAATGGACTCTTGGAAAAGAAGATAGTAAAAATTAATTTTGCAATGTTCATTTTAATTAAGAAGTTGATGTATATGAAAATTATGACAGAGTCTTTTTGAATCCTATTATTTCATAATGTAAATGCTTATAATTCAATATGCTTTAACCCTCATCCAAGTCATAATACTTTAGAAATCTTACTATTTTTCTAACCATGTTTTATATTAATCTATTTATTATTTATTTTGTCAAAAAGAGGAGTAAAGGTTCTTTTGTGAAGATAATACATAAATCAGAAGATTTGTGTTTAAAAGTCATAGAGTTCAAAGATCTACTAAAAAGAAGTATTGTTCGTCATGACTTTATATGTTTATAAAATAGTCGGAAGCCAGTCATGGTGGTGCACACTTGTAATTCCTGTGCTTGGGAGGCGGAGACAGGAGGATTGCGCAGGTTTGAAGCCAGCCTCGCTGGCTTAAGAGACCCTGTTTTCAAATAAAAATATAAAAAATAGGTTTCTGGGAGTGTAGACCGGAGGTACAAGGGTTTCCAGGAATTCCAGTACCACCGAAAGAAAAAAGAAAAAAAATTGTTGCCCAAATGCTTTCCAAAATCTGATTTTCAGTTAATTCTTATTTAACATGCATATGTACACATGCACCTGTATGCAGTTATTAAGCAAGGGAAAGTTTGAAGAAAACATTAGAATAAGTATATTCTATCTAGTTGTTAAGATGTATGAGGAAAAATTTCTCACAGCATGTGCTTTGTTTTCCTAATTAATGAATTATGGAAACAAATAGAGGTGATGATTAAAAACATTTAAATAGCAGTACAAAGGAACATTTTATATAAATAGCAAAATAACAGGAATTGTTTTTCAAATCCCAAAATTGTTTTATGGTAGCAACATTAATGTTGTAGGTAGCAACATTAATTGCATTAAATTCACAAAAAATACAGTCTATATTCTCGGACCACATTCAGTATAACTAAAAGTTAATAATTAAGTGAAAATTTAAGTGTAAAACTGTTTAAAATTTAAATAATACTAGATTTCAAGAAAAAAATCAAAAATTAAAAAATAAAATTGAAGATGACATAAGAACAAATACTGAGGTTATTACATTATTAATACCAGTGGGACGCTGATAACAAAGTAAAGTGAAGAAGGAACTCATAAATATGAAAATTCACTAACCCGCTTTTAATGTCACATACTTATAAACTACTAGGGCTGGGGAAGCTGAGCAGGAGCATTTCACGTTTGAGATGAGCTTAAAAAACAATGAGACCTTTTTAAAAAAATAAAGACAAAAAATATAGCAAACACACTGAATAATGTTATATATATTTTTGAATGTATCATGAATCTCACTATCTTGTACAATTTCAGTGCACCAATAAAAATTATAATAATGAAATAGAATACAAACGTTTAAAAATCAGTAGCCTCAATAAATTCACTCATATTTTTTTTTCCACTTTAGCAGAAAGGAAAACAAAGTAGGCAAACCACTGGTAAGAGAAAAGTGAAATAATAAGGATTATACTTGTAGGTGTAGAAGAGAATTTAAAATTTTATATCAGCATTTTTGAAATTTGCAAGACATGGGTATTTTTCCAGGAAAATACCTAAAAGAAGTTCTTATTTTTTTTTTTACTTTATTTTTGTGTGTGTGTTCTTGCACACACACAAAAATAAAGTAAAAAAAAATGTTTTTCTTAAAGTACTAGATTTACCTATCAGTTGTATTCAACCCTCGAGAAATGGTTGATTCTTGTGACATGGAAATATTAACACTATAAAGTATAATCATCTTTTGTTGCATAAGAGATTGCCCCAGAACTTGGTTGCTTAAAACAACACACTTTTGAGGGCTTCCAGGAACCCCAGTACCACCAATAAATAAAAATAAACAAAAACACACTTTTGTCACCTCACATAGTTTCTAAGGGGTAAGAATCTAGAAGTGTGTTAACTTGGGTCTCCAGAAGGTTACAGGCCCGTTCAGTTGTTGCCTACTGCTACAGTCATTAGAGGCTGGAGGATTTACCCACAAGCTTTTCTGTGTAATATTTAGCAGACCTTATTCCTTCCAGCTGAAGGACTAGCAGTTTAAGTTCTTTGCCTCATGGACCTTTCCACATGGCTACCTGAGTTATCTTAAGACATGACAGCTAGCTTTTCCAGAGTAAATTAAGTAGTCTGAGAGAGAGAGTGAGTATAATATAGAAGCTTCAATCTTTTTCTTAATCTTGGAAGTGACATATTAGTATCTCGGCCCTATTACAATGTAAGAAAATATGAGAACTGCATAGGTTGTAATTACTAGGAGATGGAGATTAGTGGGGCTGTTTTGGAGATAAAAAGAAACTTAGGAAATGTCCTAATTTATTCTATAATAATGACACAATCCTTATTCAGAACTAAACAAGGATAGCACAATTGGGAAACTTAAAGATCAATTTCACTAATAAAAATAGAGGATACCAGTGGTACTCCAGATAATGGAGGGGAAATACCAGCAATGCTTGAATGGAAAGATAGGAGAGGAGGAAGGCTGAATTTGATTAATGAGGGTCTACATCCAAATATGTGTAAAATTATGAATATGGCATGGTTACCCTGGACTATCATTGGTGGGGGGGGGAAGGGAAAACAGGGGTGGGGTGGGAGAGGGCACCAAGTATAGTTTAAATGTATACCATTTATGTTCAATAAAAAATTTTTTAAAATAGATGTGAAATTCCTCAGTACAGTTTGTATTAAAGTGTTCCTTAGAAAGTGACCTAAGAATGTTTTCAGAGGTATGGAATCAAAATTCAAGTTGTATTCAAACCTGACTCAGTCACCTTACTGATTTATATTATGTATCTGTACCTCAGTTTCTTATCTCTAAAATGGGAATAATAGCAGAAACTTATAGAGTGGTTGTATATTTGCATAATATATATAAATCAATAAGATTAGTTTTTCTAACAGGGTAAGCTCTTTATAAATGGTGAACAAATAAACTTCATTGACTTCAAAAATTTATCATTTTAGTGGATACTATAAATTTGAGGAAATAACTCATTACTAATAAAATCTTAATAAGCTAAGTAACTAACTGATATTAGTCATTATACCTGTGTTAAAATTAATGGTATTATGTTCTTTTAACCAAGACTAATATTCAAAATGAAGCTATTTCAATAAATTATACCAAAAAAGGCCTAAATAAAATATTCTTTGCAAGTAGCAAATACCTACAAATCCTATGAAAATTACCTAAAAACTGTTAGAGTTCAGTATGCTGCCTGGAACCCCAAAATGTGTAATTCAGTAGGATTCCTATATTATATAAAAAATGGGGGAAAGTACAGTGATAATAACACATAAATCATAAACATGCTGGGTGTGGTGATGGAAGGCTATTATCCCAGGATTTAGGAGTCTGAGACAGAGGATCAAAGGTCCCAGGCAAGATTCAGCAACTTAGACCCTCAGCAACTTAGCAAAACTGTTTAAAAAATAAAACATTAAGAAGGCTGGGGGTCTGGCTCAGAAATAGAATTTACCAGGTTCAGTTTTTACTAAAATCAAAAATATATGAAGAAACACAAATTTGATGAAAATATTCAAAATTGCAGAAATGGTCATTGTATCAAACATTTATATTTTTTCATTTAGTAAAACATAATTTAATCCCACTTAAAAATTTCTATGAGATTTTAAACACAGAATTTGATATGTTAATCTCAGAGCTTCTATATATATTGAAATAAAGTAACTTTAATGAGATCAGCCAGAATCAGAAAAGTCAAGGGCCATATATTTTCTCTTATATGTGGAAGCTAGAGAGAAAAAAAGGAAAAAGAGACCAGTAGTATAGTGGAAGGGGACTGAGGGAAGACAGCGGGGAAGAAAAGTAGGAGGTCCTAAGAAGTAAATAGACCAGATAATGTGATTGGCATATATGAATGTGTCACTATGAATCTTGCTATGATTTATAATTGCAGTATACCAACAAAAAATTATAAAAGAAAATAAAGTTGTATATAATGTTTAAAAATATGGAGAAGAAGCCAGGTGTGGTGGCTCATGCTTGTAATCCCCGCGCTTGGGAGGCAGAGACAGGAGGATTGTGAAGGTTCGAAGCCAGCCGAGCTGGCTTAAAGAGACCCTGTTTCCAAATTAAAAAGTATAAAAACAGATCTGGGAGTGTAGCCCGGAGGTAGAAGGGTTTCTAGGAACCCCAGTTTCCAGGAACCACATATGTATGTATGTATGTATGTATGTATGTATGTATGTATGTATGTATATATATATATATATATGGAGAAGATTAATTATAAGGACAAATGCATACTGTGAGATAAGCATATTCAAAACAAGATATATATTATGAATGTATAAATTATATGTGTTTGAGAGTATGTGCATGTTGTGTATTAGGATAATTTGCCAAAATAGTGACTTGGTTTTGTTGCTGTTGCTGGCTTAGGAGTAAATGAGATTTTAAACATTCTTCCTCATTATAAAATAAATATGTAAATATTTTAAGTAAATAAACTGGGAATGGTGGCACATACCTGTAATCCCAGTACTGGGGAGACTGAGACAGGAGGATCACAGTTTCAAAACAGCCTCAGCAAGTAGTACTACTCAGCAACTGTGTAACCCTGTCTCAAAAAACAAAGTAAAAAGAGCTGAAGGTCTACCATAGAGATAGAATGCCCCTGGGTTCAATCCATAGTACCATTAAATAAATAAATACATACTTTAAAATATTTATTAACAAAAGAAAAACTTGTCTTTCCATATAAAAAGTATGCTATAAACTGGCAGAAATTAATAGAATGAGTAAGGCATTATCCTCACTATGGAGAAAGAAATCAGTGAAACTTATTAGAGTCCAAAAACTAAGGTACTTAATGTGAGAGTCTAATATGTAATTCAAGAATAATTTAAATAGGAATGTTTATTCATGATCTTGTCTTTACAATACTTTTTTTCTTTTTTTTCTTTTTTATTATCTACTCTTGTTTTACATTCTTTGACAACAATGTCTCATGTTTGATGCTTCTTATTTTCAGATTGCTCATGTTTCTTCAAGTTTATTCTTGTTCAGTGCAGTTTATTTGCAAATTTTAATGAAAATGTGGAAGAAAGTGCCTTTTAGCTAAAGATCATTTACTCTGAGTTCTCATATTGCTTCCACTCTTAAAAGTTACTGACGCTTTTTATTTGGTCTGTAACTTCTTATAGCTTATATATGCCAATAGTGGGTAGTCTGGTTTGTCCATTATTGGTAATTGAAATGTGAGAAATTATTTGAATCATGAAGGCTTTTTTATTTATTTTATCTTTTTTTTTTTTTTTTGGTAGTACTGGGGTTCTTGGAACCCCTTCTACCTTCGGGATACATTCCCAGACCTATTTTATATATTTTTATTTGGAAACAGGGTCTCTTAAACCAGCGGAGCTGGCTTTCAACCTGCGCAATCCTCCTGTCTCCGCCTCCCAAGTGCGGGGATTACAAGCATGCGCCACCACGCCCGGCCTATTTTATGTTTTTGAGGGGTGTACTAGAGATTGAACCCAAAGGCATTCTACCTCTAAGCTATACCCTCGGCACTATTTTTTTTTTTAACAGGGTCTTGCTAAGTTGCAGAAAGAATCACTACGTAGCTGAGGCTGGCCATGAACCTGCAGTCCTCCTATCTCAGCCTCCCAAGTACTGGGCTTGCAAGCATGTGCCACCTTGCAAGCATGTGCCACCATGCCTGGCTTACAAAGATATTTTTCAAATGAAAATGAAAAATCAGTTTTATTTTAATTTTATTTTTTCAGCTTAAATATTCAGTAGTTATTAGGAAATAGACATGGAATTAGGGAGACAGACATAGTTAACATTTTAATGTATTCCTTTCAAAGGCAGCTGGCTTAGGAGACCCTGTTTCCAAATAAAAATGTAAAAAAAATAGGTCTGGGAGCGTAGCCCGGAGGTAAAAGGGCTTCCAGGAACCCCAGTACCACCAAAAATAAATAAGTAAATAAATAAATAAATAAATAAATAAATAAATAAATGTTATGGTTTAGTTACTTTTTATATTATCTTCAGAAACTATAGATTAAGTTCTTTTTAGGAGTATAAACTAGTAAAGCTGAAATCTTAAATCATGATTTTTTTAAAAAATATTTTGATTATTTGTTCCTTAATATACTTGTCTGCCTATTCTCTGGAGCAAGGGCTATAGCACTGTCATTCAGTAGGTTGGTTTTATAGAGAGTATAAAAATCAGAGCTGGATGCTTTCCACTCACTCTTTTATGCCCTACACCATCAAAAATACATCAGAAACATAGGTTTTTTTAAGTGAAATATGATAGAGATTTGGGGGAGATTCTGTCACTCGTTTTCAAATATTTCTGTTCTACCTTCCCTTCATGGAAAGAGCAAATATACTTCCTGCCCCATTGATGACCTGCTTTGGCTAGTGAGATGTAAGAAATAGAATGGGTTTGAATGGTTGTGCTCCTGTTATCTTAAATTAGAAGAGAATGCCTATTCTGCTTAGGACCCAATATGACAAAAATGTGGAGCTGATTTGAATCTGACCCATAGCTCAATACAGATCCATCCTAGCCAATTCTCAGGTTTTATATGCAAAACTCAAATGTGCCTTTGAAAGCCACAGAAATTGTGGAATTGCATGATATATAGCATCATCTCATCATGAGTGAATTAAACTAAATATCTACTAAATGAAAATCAGTTGGGAGCTATCACTTCTTTTCCTTTGCTTACAATTATAGGGTAAGGAGCCAACTCAGGTACTGGTTATCTTCTAGAGTTTTAATAACTGTAATATTTTATTTGAAAATAGAAAGTACTTTTCTACTTTATGCATAAACCAGATCTTCTACTATTGGTATGTAAGGATCCATTATTTACTTGCCTATGACTAATGCTATCAATTTATCTGATTTTCAGACTAATGCAAAATTTCAACCATGTGAAAGTTGTATAAAATATGTCTGATTTTTTAAAGTACTCAGCTTTCAGTAAAACATAGTATATTATCTATGACCTCTCCTTTTGGCTTTTCTTAAATGAGTAATATGGATTTATAGTGAAAATTCAGTAGAAGGAGTATAAATGGCAGGTTTAGAGATTAATTTGACTGCTGTACATTTTTTTGCATACAGTGCCTACTGTATGCCAAAGATGGACAATATTAAGAAGAGCAAGGTATTATCTCTATCCTTAGAGTTGTACCAAAGATCAGAGACAAACAAGTACATTTCAGAAAGAAAAAAGTACAAAGTATTATGATAACATGTAATAGTAGAAAGACCTCATTCTTAACTGTGGCCTGAAATAAAGGACATAGGGGAATGGAAGTGTTGAAGAAAGGAAAACATGACCAGATTTTCACTTTTACAGTGTTCTTTTTGGCTGTAGGGTAGATAAGAGACTTTTGTATTAGTTTGCTTTTCCATTATTATGACCAAAAGAACAACTTGGAAAGGAAAGGTTTATTTGGGCTCACAGTTTGATAAGTTTAGTCCATGTTTGGCTGGCTTCATGCTGGCAGAGAGCATGGTGGGGGAAGCCTGCTTATGGCAGCCATAAAGAAGGAGAGAGAAAAGAAAGGACCAGGGATCCATATAGTTCCCAAGGCCACAGCCCCAGTGACCTAGCTTCAAAATCACTTATCCTGCCTACAGTTACTGCCCAGTAATCCCGTTCACATTATTGATCCATCAGTGGGTTAATGAGATTAGATTAGAGCCCTGATTCAATTACTTTACCTCTGAATGTTTTTGCATTGCCAATACATGAGTTTTTCTGGAGGACATTCTATATCCAAACCATAACAACTGGGCAGGTGAAAACTAGAACCATGGCATGGAATGTTTATATGATCCTAATTTCCTAATCTTAAAATAGACTATATTCTATAGATAATAGAGACTTAAAATTGTATGACTAAAATTCATTTTATAGACTTATTTTAATACTGAGCTCATGAATTATTTCTGAATTCAAGAGAGAAAGGTGACCAAATCACAGGATTAATTAAAACTAAGAAGTAATTTTATTGTAATTTTAAATTAGGAATATATGAACAAAAATTATTAATATGGGTTTTTGAATCTGTTGCAAATACATAGATCTGTTCTTTACAAAATACACATGGCATTTATGTTTTGCAACTTTAAAAGTAAATAAGTGAGCTCAGGGGTATAGCTCAGTGTTAGAATACTGGCCTAGCACGTGCAAGGCCTTGGATATATCACCAGCACCTCCAGTATATTTTTAAAATATTAAAAAAAATTAATTTTAATATAGTTTATTTGCTTAAATTTGTTGCCTTCATATTTAAAATGAAAATTTACTCAGGAAATGAAATTTAAATCTGAAGGAAGAATTTCCCATGGTAGCTATTAATGCACTTTATGTTACTATAATGAAATTCCTGAGGCAATTAATTGACACACAGGAAGTAGTTCATAGTCCTAGAAGTTACCTCTGGCAAACGGTTTACTTTATATGACAGTAAAAAGAGAGACACTGGAAGACTGGAGTTCCCAATTTCTTTTCAGGTTAATTGTATACTTTTTGTAAACAAAATAGATATGTTTAAGTATAGAGTGTATCCTTATATGTTTTATGTATAAGCATATAAGGTATATTAACATGAAAAATAAATTCTAGAAAGCACTATTGAACAGTGAATAAACTTTTGATCATTGCCTCCAACAAACTAGGTGAGCCTGGGCAAGTTATTGAACTATCTTAACATTGAATTGCCTCATTTAGAAAATGGATATAAGCTGGGTGTGGTGGCACATGCTTGTAATCCAAGTATTTGGGAGGCTACGACAGGAGGATTACAAGTTCTAGGACAACCTCAGCAAGTAGTGAGAATCTAATCAACCTAATGAGACTGTTCCAAATAAAAATAAACTAAGGCTTGAGGTGTAGCTCAGAGGTAGAATGCCTCTAGGTTTAATCCCCAGTGCCACAAAAAAAGAAAAAAAATAGTAATTGTAGTTGCTTTATTGAATTATGAAGGTTAATCCAAAGTTTCACATATTACTTATTAAAGGAACCCTTAGTAAATGTTATTACTACAATTTCTCTGTACCTTCCATATTCAGTAAATAGGCATCTTAAAGTTAGGTTATTGAAGTAATCACTTGAATAAATATGTAGAATATACTTCATTTTTATTTTTACTTCATGGCTAATAATTTCTCTAATTGGTTATTTTCTTTCTTTTAGGTAACTTTTCACATAGAACCATATAGTAATCGAGATGATCAAAGTATGTATGAAAATGTCAAGTATATTATAGACAAGTGAGTTTTTTCTATGTTTATAATTACTGTTATATGATTCAATCATAATTTTATAGATAGAGTACACTTATACCTGAGAGATTTGAATGGTTTACATTCTGATATTTTTAATGAAATTAATTTAAAATTATAATAAATGTCTCAGTCACTTTGAAGAACATTTCTAAAGTTTCTTACAATTCACTTTTTGCATGAATAATGATTACTGTTTTTACTGCTGAGTCTAAGGCCATTTATGATTTCTGTCTTATCAATATTTTAATATTTCAAAAATCTTATGAATAAAGAGTTCTAACTTTTTTAAGGTTCAGATTATAAAAGCTATTTTTAAAGCAATGAACCTGGGTCTCTATATCTATTATAATTAAAAGGAAGGAATTTATTATTAGAGTTTCATTTTGTTAGAGGATTTTACTGATGATACTCTGGTATATATCATAACCTACAAAGAAATTTTTTAGCAATAAAGGGACATTTACTACTGATAGAAAAGAAGCTTATGTATTTAGAAAATACTGGGCTTCTTATGGAATTAGTAATCGTTTGTAAACCTCAGTATAATTTCTGTCTTGTTTGGTAATGTTCTGCCTAGTAATATGTCTACTATCTCATTTTATAATATGTGTAATTAAAAGTGCATTTTGTTTATTGTATTTGTATGACTAACTCTCTGGAGATGGGTAATGATGTACTTAAACTGCATTGATTACTCTCACTTTCAGTACACAAATAATTTTTGTCTATGACAAGCTGTATATATTCATATTTCTTTTACATATGTTTGTATTCTAGATATGGAAGTCATCCAGCCTTTTACAGGTATAAGACAAAGACCGGAAATGCTCTTCCTATGTTTTATGTCTATGATTCCTACATCACAAAGCCTGAATTATGGGCAAATCTGTTAACCACCTCAGGGTCTCGCAGTGTTCGCAATTCTCCATATGATGGACTATTTATTGCACTTCTAGTAGAAGAAAAACATAAATCTGATATTCTTCAAAGCGGTTTTGATGGAATTTACACATATTTTGCCACAAATGGCTTTACCTATGGCTCATCACGTCAGAACTGGGCTAGCCTAAAATTCTTTTGTGATAAAAACAATTTAATATTTATTCCAAGCGTGGGCCCAGGATACATAGATACCAGCATCCGTCCATGGAACGCTCAAAACACTCGGAACCGAATCAATGGGAAGTATTATGAAGTTTCTCTGAGTGCTGCACTTCAGACCCACCCCAATTTAATTTCTATCACCTCTTTTAATGAGTGGCATGAAGGAACTCAAATTGAAAAGGCTGTTCCCAAAAGAACTAGTAATACAGTGTACCTAGATTATCGGCCTCATAAACCAAGTCTTTATCTAGAACTAACTCGAAAGTGGTCTGAAAAATACAGTAAAGAAAGAACAACATATGCATTAGATTTCCAGCAGCCTGATTCTTAATGCATTGATTAAGCTTTAATAATTATCAAAATCACCTAATTTGAATAAATGCCTTTTGTTTTTAGTTATGGAATAAACTGTCAAAATCAATATATATTATTTCTCTTATCTGTAATAATTTTTTAACATTTTAAAAATAGCATTATTATTGCCACTCTTCACAATATTGCACTGAGAAAAATATATAAGAAAAGTTGTGTAAATAACATTCCAATGACATAAATTTCCTGACTGAATTTGAAGTTCTCAGTTGACAACAGTTTAATTTTCATTTTACTTTAAATGTTTGTGTTACATAAAGTAGTTAGTATATAGTTAATTCCTTCTTGTCCTGAGTCCTAAGAAATCAGACTGAGTGTATATTTAAGTTAACACATTATGTTTAATTTCTAATTTTTGCCTATGATTTGATCAACTTTATTTATTATGTTCAGACTGGATAACTTTCCCAAAATGACGAGAATTTTAAAACTACAATAATTATTTCTTTCTCTCAGTTTTGCTGTAAACTTAAAACTGCTTTGAATAAGTCTATTAACTTTTTAAAATTATGTAATTAAGTCTTACTGTGAACTATATTGTGTTAGAAATCCTTGCTTTTGGCAGCACAAACTGTATTATCATTTGAAGATTTGCAGTTATTTATAGCATGCTAGGTGTTTTTGCATGTTTAGTGTTTCTGCTTTAGTATTCTATTTATGTAACATATCTTTATAAAAGCGATTGCTGGCCAGTTTCTAGGAAAACAGCTCTTTGACAGTTGTCATGGAGATGTACTACCCCAAATATTATCATTTTTAGGGTAACTTGCTAATCTTTAACTAGTTACTATTCTGTTATTTGTGTTTTAAAATTGAATGTTAAAGACCAAGTGTTAGCTAGGAAAGAAAAAAGTTAATACTCTGTTTGGATTTTATTTATTATTTACCAAAAGTAATACTGAAAATTTACTTATCATTTCAGATATTAGAGGCATGGAAACAATTTTTTTTTATATTTAAAGTAATTATTGGAAAAGACAACACTTTATATTCTTGTACATAATGAAGTACCCATTTTAAAATGTTAAGCTTTTATGGTATCTAGCAGGATAAAATACTGTGATCAGTACCTGTCATATGGTGAGAAACTAGTCACTTGTAGACTAAAATTAATCTCTTTACATTAAAATATAATATCTTATTAAATAAATGTTAGTTCTTATATATTTGGTTCTACTAAGAAAAGCAACAGGGAAGTGCTAACAAATAATGTATATAAACCTTCAAGATATAAAGACACTCAGAAACAAATTAGTACTGGAATTTATTATAAAAAGCCCACTAAATGATAACATTTATTTTTAAATGGTAGTTTTAAGGTAAAATATCATAATACCATGTTTGTGAAAAGTTACATCATTAATATTAAGCTTATTTATATTTAAAAACTTGCTATTTCTTGTACAATGGTCAAGCCATGGAAAATTAGTATAATAGTAATAACCTGAGAATTTTCCAGTGGGGAATTATAAGAATAAATCACTATCCTGATATTTTGATGTAACCAAGCATCTTCACAGGAACAATCATACAAACATAACCTGTGGATTTTTTCTTATATCTAGTTAGCTACTATATGTTATTTTAAAGATAAATTATGTTTCACACATAATAATCTTTTATACCATATCTTATTAAGTTTATTTGGAGAAATATCTATTACAGAGGAATTTTATTAATTGCTTATGGCATTTATTTTAACCTACTGTGAAAGAAAATTATTTATGAAATACTTCTGTAATTAAGGGAGTCTATAAAAACATGATCAACAAATTCTTGATAGAGACACCACTACTTTCTGCCCTGTTCCCACTGCAGAGATGAGTCATCCACCTCAGCATACTTTACCTCTGTGGTCTACTGTGATTCACCAAAACCTTCTCCAGACTAGTCAGTAGCAGTCAGTCAAAGTAAGATAAATTAGATTCTGTCGTTATTGTTGAAAGTTATCCTAAAGGTAAAAAAAAAGTTGGAATATCTTTTTATAAAAGCTTTCTAATAGAATTATCTGAATATCTATTTCTTTCCTCTGTTTTGAAAAAAAAAAAACTGTCACCTTTTTGTATCCATGAGTTTCACATCTACAGATTCAAACAGCTGCTGATTGAAAATATTCGGGGGAAAAAATTGTCTCTGTAGTGAACATGTTACAGACATTTTTCTTCCTGTTATTCTCTAAACAATAAAGAATGCCAACTATTGACATATCATTTACATTGTATTCGGTATATAAATAATCTACAGGTGATTTTAAATATATAGGAAGATGTATGTATGTTAAGGGACTTGAACATTTGTAGAAAACATTTATTTTTTTGTTCACTGTGATCCTGTTAAGAATCCCCCACAGATATCAAGGGGTGATGATTAGGAATTATCTCCATTTATTTTGTTAAGTGTTTAAGGAGGAATGTTTTCAGAATCTTTCTCAGGTATTCATTATGGCTGCCTTTACCGTTTGACTTTAGCAAAAGTTTAGATTGTAGTGATGACAAGTAGATATGAGCAAAGGACTGATTTCTTACCTAAAAAAAAGCAATGTGTTTGAATTTTACCAACTAACTTTTAAAATACAAAAGCAATATAATACAATGCATTAATTTTAATGGATTTTATAAGCTATTCATATTATGTTTTAATCAGTTTGTTTTGGTTATGTAGATATGAACACTTGTATTGCTCCTTTAAAGGATTAATGTCAAAAACTGCTGTAATTTATGTTTATATGAGTTGTATGTTACATTTTAAGACTGTAATTCAAAAATGACTATTTTGTTATATGGTGTAGTTAATTTTCACTTAATAAAAGTATACATGAAAAATATTGTATCTTAGATATTAAAATCTATTTCTCTGCATTAAATATGCTTTACTTAATTTTTATATGTGTGAAACAAGGTCTCTCTAACACACCATATGCTGTCTTTGAACCTGGGATCCTCCTCATTCAGCCTTTTTAAGTATTAGGATTACAGGCATGCCCCACCACACCTGGTTAAATTTCTTTTTTAATAGATAACAGTATTAAGTCAAAATTCCATATATAGCCAGGAATGGTGGCTCACGCTTGTAATCCCAGCATTTGGGAGGCTGAGATAAGAGGATTGCAGTTCACAGACAGCCTCAGCTACTTGGTGAGGCCCTTTGCAACTCAGTGAGACCCTGTTTCAAAAATAAAAATAGGGCTAGGGGTGATGCTTGGAGGTAGAGTAGCCCTGAGTTCCATCCCTAGTACCACAAAAAGAAAAGTTCATTCATATATACATATATATATATTTGCTTTTATATACTTTTATTGGTGGATTATAGTCCAATAATGTAATCCATAATGGTAATGACACACATGCACACATGCACACAGCCTTTGTTGAGATTGGCATTGGTGTTCTCACATATGCACATATTATAAATTGAAGTAATCCCTTCATTACTTCTCTTTCCTCCTTCCCCAACTCTTCCCTTGATCACTTACTTCACTGAAGTTTCTCCATTATCCAAAGTCCTTCTTATATCTTGATTTTTCCCTTATGAGAGAAAATATATGACCCTTTGCTTTCTGTGACTGTCATCACTTGATATACTCCAGGTCTATCCATTTTCCTTAACTGATGTCATTTTGTTCTTTTTTAATGCTGAGTAGAATTCCATTGTGTGTATATCCCATAATTTTTTGTAATCCATTCATCTGTGGATAGATATCTAGGCTGGGCCCATAATCTTGCTATTATGAAATGTGCTGGTATAAACCTGGAGATGCCTATATTACTGTAATAGTCTCATTTTAGTCTCTTTGGAACGATATCTAAAAGTGTTATGGCTGGATCATATGGTAGAGACATTAGCAGTTTTCTATCCTGAGGTATACAGTGCTTACAAAGACAGTATTATTAACCGTATATGCTTTTTATATGTGTTTTTTGTGCATACAAAGCCTTTTTTAAAATTTTTGTGAAAAGTTTCCTTTTTTTCTGTTTTATTCAGGTGTAGTCAATGTATTAGCTTTGAAATTAGTTCGAAAACTAACCTAAATATCCCAGGCGTGGTGATGCATGCTCATAATCCCATCATTTGGGAAGCTGAGACAGGAGGATCATGGTTCAAGGACAGCCTCAGCTACTACTTAGTGAGGCCCTTTGCAACTCAGACTCTGTTTGAAAATAAAGAATAAAAAATAGGGCTGAGGGTGTAGCTCGGAGGTAGAATACCCCTGGGTTTCATCCCCAGTACGGGAAAAAAAATAAAAAATACTAACCTAAAACAGCAAAGTAAGAAGGCACTAGATAACACCAATTTATAACCATGTGCTTCTTCAGAGTGATCATGTTTATTCAATTTGAGGGTAATGACTTCTCCCAAACTCTACAATGCCTCCAGAAACAGTTTAAATTTTGAAGCTATTATAAGCCAGATTTCTTTTGTTTGTTTGGTTGTTGTTTTTTTTGTTTTTGTTTTTGTTTTTGGTGCTGGGGACTGAACCCAGGGGCATTCTACCTCCAAACTATACCCCAGCACTATTTTTTATTCTTTTATATTTGAAACAGGGTCTCCCTGAGTTGCAAAGCTTCACTAAATAGTACCTGAGGCTGTCTATAAACCACAGTCCTCCTGTCATCCTCCCAAATGCTAGGATTACAAGCGTGCACCACCATGCCTGAATTTTGCTATTGCCATAAAGAAACACTACTGACACTATTTTGTTGATATTATATCCTGAACTTTGCTGAATTTTATTTATTTTTTTTAAATTGGTGTACTGTATTCATACATCATAGTGGGATACAAACTTTTGTAGACATACATGCACACATCGCCCAGTCAGCCCCCACCCGATCCCCACCCCATTCTCTCCCCATCCATCCCTCCCATGCTTGGCTTAGTGGTTAACATCTAGTATTATAGCAATTTATCCAAAATTAAAAATGATAATCTCACATAAAAGTTTCATTTGTCTGATACCAAGCTTTTGATGACTTAAAGATAACATTTCAATATTTCTTTTTACTTTCTTTCTTACCAGAGAATATTTTTTTTTAGGTGAAACTATCATATATTTATATATTTATTTTTCAGAAAAAAAATCTATCCTAATATGGAATATGGACTCTAGATACCCAAAACGATCTTGAAAAAGAACAAAGCTAGAAGATATATATTTTCTGATTTCAAACCATATAAAGCTACAATAATTGAAACAGTGTAGTACTATTCTAAAGGCAGATATATAAACCATTGGAGTTAAATACAAGCCTAGAGCTAAATTCTTCCCTATATTGTCAAGTTATTTTTGACAAGGTTTCCACGAAGATTTGGTGGTGGAAATAATAATCTTTTAACTAATATTGTTGAAACATAATAATTACATGGAAAAGAATAAAGTTGGACCCTTACCTAATCCCATATACAAATATTAACTCAAAATAGATAAAAGACCTAAATATAAATCTTAAGACTATAAACTTTTAGGAGAAAATCTGGGTCATAAAACCTCAGAACATTGAAATTGGCAGTGATTTCTTGGATATGATTTCAATGGCACAGGCAACAGAAGAGTATACAAACTCCCTAAAAAATAAAAAAAAATTGTATATCCAAAGACAATGTAAACAGAGTTAAAAGTTACTAATAGAATGGGATAAAATATTTCCAAATGCTATATCTGAAGGTATATTAATATTCCAACTAGAAATCCTAAAAATTAACAACAATAAAGGCAAACAATACAATTTAGAGATAGGTAAAAGACTAACATAAATAATGAATCTCCACAGATAACCAATCTTAGTTGTCTATTGGATGGAAAATCTTGTTTCTCTGGTTCTGGTGTGTGTTACCTATTTCTTCTTTGTAGTTAATCTCTTTGAGTATTTTCTCTAGTGCTGGTTTTGAAGACAAATTCCTTCAGTTTCTGTTTGTCATGGAAGCTTCTTATTTCTCCATCTAATTTGATAGAAAGTTTTGCTGGGTAGGAAATTTTTGGCTGGAAGTTGTTTTCTTTCAGAGTTTGGAATATGTTACTCCAAGCCCTTCTGGCTCTCATGACTTGGTTTGGGAAGTCTGGAGTGATTCTAATTGGTTTGCCTCTGAATGTCACTTGGCCCTTTGTTTTTGTTGCCTTTAAGATTCTCTGCTTGGCTTCCACATTGGTCATTTTGACAATTATGTGGCGTGGGGATCCTCTTCTCCGATCCTGTCTAAAGGGAGTTCTATAAGTTTCCTGGATCTGTGTATCAACCTCTTGCTCTATGTTTGGAAAATTTTCTGCTATTACTTCCTTGAAGAGATTGTTGATCCCTTTGGTTTCACTTTCTTTTCCCTCCTCTATTCCAATTATTCTTAGGTTAGCTCTTTTAAAATGGGCCCATATTTCTTCAATACCAGATTCCTGCTGTTGGATATTTTTTTTCTAGATTAGAAACTATGCGTTCATTTTTGGAATGATCATCTTCTAAGAGCGAGATTCTGTTCTCCATGTGGTCTAATCGGTTGTTTGTGCTTTGAATTGAGGCCTTTACTTCATTAATTGCATCCTTTATCTCTTTTTGGCTCTCTCTGAGTTCTTTTCGAAGCATCTCTATTATTTCTACAGTTATTTTTCTGATTTGATCTTCTAGAAATCTCTGATTTTCTGTTTTATCGGGTTCTGATGTTGTGGGGTTGTGGGCATTCATTGCTCCAGTATTATTCCTCTTTCCCATGATTTTGGAAGTTTGTGCCTTCTCTGGGTTCTTCCCTTGGGTCACTATGACTTCACTTAAGGTGTTCTGGATCTCGAGTCAATAGTATCTCAGACCCCACTACTCCTTTACTGGGTTGTATCACAGAGTCTCTGACCCAGAGAGTCGATAGAGGCTGATTTAAACTATGGGGGGTGCCAGGTTGCACGTTCTCCTATGGTGTGATATTTCTGCCACCGCCACTCCCCCACTGGGTCAAGTCCCAGGGAGTACAGTACTGGGATTTCTCCTCTGTGGCCCGCAATTTGACTCACTGTTGTTGAGTACACAGATGTAGCTGTACTGGACTTGGTGAATTTGCTGCTGCCGCCGCTGGTGACAATATGGCGCCACTGCTACGCTCTCGGCCGTGAGGCTGGCGTATTTCTTCTTGGTTTTGATTTCCACTCTGAATCCCTGCAGCGTGTGCTGAGCTCAACTGGCAGTAAAGCGCTGCTGCCGCGTCCTTGGGCGTGAGGCCGGTGTATCTCCTCTGTGGCTCTGAGCTCTGTTCTCAGTCCGCTTTCTCTCTGGAGCCTGGTGATTTTTTTGTTTCTCTGGTGATGGTGTTTTCTGGCTATGAAAGGTGCTGATTTTGTGGTAATGGAGATTGGTTGTTAGCGGGGCTCTTAAGCCCCGCTTTTCTCAGTCACCATCTTCCCGGAAGTCCTTGTTATCTGAATTTTAATTTTCTCTAACTTTTCTGAGAAGTATGGGGTTTTCTGTAGTTAAGATCATGACATCTACAATAACAATTTTACTTATTTTTTTTTTAATTTCTTTCTCTTGCCTGACCATTTTTACACTAGTATAGATTTTATTTTAAAATGTATTAAAATGACACCAAGAAGAGAATGGTACATTTGGGTCCATACTGATCTTTACAATAATTGTACTAATTTACAATTTCATCAATTGTATAAGAGTTAAAGTTTGAATACTGTAGTAATTTATTACTACAGTATTAAACATTGTGATACGTTTATTGTATCACAATGCAAAATAGCCAAATGATAGAACCAACCTTGGTATCTGTTCTGGTCAGCATTCTTGCAACTCTAATATAAAAGGTTGACCACATAACTTAGAGGAAGGTAGATTTATTTTCTAATGGTTTTGAGCTCATTCCTTGTGAGGCCAGGACCTTGGACCTCAAAGCATGGTGAAAGAGAGAGAGGGAGAAAGGGAGGGAGGGAGGGAGGGAGAGAGAGAGAGAGAGAGAGAGAGAGAGAGAGAGAGAGAGAGAGAGAGAGAGAAAGAAGAAGGAGGAGGAGGAGGAAGAGAGGAGAGAATGGGGGAGGGGAGGAGAGAGAAGAGGAGAGGAGAGCAGGAGCACATGAGCTGTGCTTCTCACATCTTGGAGGCCAGAAGCAAGAACAACCATACTGGCCAACTGAGTACCACCCAGTTAAACCTATTACAATAGATTTATCCACTGCTGGAGTTAAAACCCTCAAGACTCAATTATATCAACCCCAAACACCAATTTATGAGCTCTTCAAGGGGACTTTTTATATCTAACCATAACAGTGTCTGTTAACAGATGAATGGATAAAAAATATGGTGTATACACTAAATAGAAATGTACCCATAAAGAAGAAATTATTTGCAGGAAAGTGGATGGATAGATAATATTATGCTGAGATCAGCCAGTCTCAAAAATTCAAGGGCTGTGTTTTCTCCCACATAGGTGGACAAAATGGGAAACAAAAAGGATTTCAGATAAATAAGTGAGATACCAGTTGAATGGTAGGTGACTGGGGGAGGAAGGTGAGAAGGGAAAAAATGTTGAAGGGAACAGTTTAAATAATGCTATGTCCCTGTATGAAGGAATTGCTAACAATCTCACTAACATGTACTTAGAAGTAGGAGGGGTGAGTGGGATGGTATGTGGAAGGAAATACAAATGATGTATGTATCACTTTGAGTTTCACTATAATATATAATTATAATGCAACAGTGTAAGTATGGGATCCATAAAGAAGCACACTGAATAAAGTGGATATGTTTTTTATCACTTTGAAGTTTGCTATCATTACAGTGAACCAATAAATGTATAAAAAGATTAAATAAATAACAATATTGAAATCCTAATTTCATAATTAAGCTAAATATAAATATAATAATATAGAAAAAAGTCTTTAGAAATTACCCTTTGAAATGAATATATCATGACACTAAGCAATAATGTATCATGCTAAGATAATATTATACAACTCAACTTATGGCATATGATTTATTATTATATTTCTGTTTTTTGCTTTTGAAAAGAATAAGTTAAAATATAAGCACATAATAGCCAGGTATGGTGGCGCACGCTTGTAATCCCCGTGCTTGGGAGGCGGAGACAGGAGGATCGCGCATGTTAGAAGCCAGCCTCTCTGGCTTAAGAGACCCTGTTTCCAAATAAAAATATATATTAAAAAATAGATCTGGGAGTGTAGCCCGGAGGTAAAAGGGCTTCCAGGAACCACAGTACCACCAAAAAAAATGTGTGTATGCAAATATTATATATTTATGCAAATATATATGCAAATATTATTGTAAGCTACAGTGACATCAGCTATTCAAGCAGGTTTAAATTGTATACACTAATTATTAAATATAATTATGCCCTTGCATAAACACATTTGAATCAGTTATAACAAAAGTACTATCAGAACACTGTGTTACCATTAATTTGAAAATAGGGTATAATATTGTATTTTTCTTGATCTTAAAAACATCAGGTACTAGCTGGGTGTGGTGGCGCACGCTTGTAATCCCAGCATTCGGGAGGCTGAGACCGGAGAATTGCGATTTGTGGATAGCCTCAGCTACTTAGGCCCTCTGCAACTCAGTGAGAGCCGGTTTCAAAATAAAGAATAAAAAATAGGGCAGGAGCTGTAGCTCGGAGGTCAAATGTCCCTGGGTTCCATCCCCAGACCCAAAAAAAAAAAAAAAAAAAAAAAAAAAAAAAAAAAAATCAAGGACTGAAACAAACTAGAAGATACTTAATAGAAATATATGGAGTGAACTTTATACATACTTGTTTAAAGTATGTATATATGGACATAGTCACCTGTAAGTGTGACACACCACAACTTTTAAAAAATAGAATATTAGACAAGTTGTTTATAGTTTTTTATTCATTCAATTTTTATTGGTGCATTGTAGTCATACATCTTCCTAGAGTACATGATTAAAATTTTCCCTTAAAATAAATTAACAGAAATACTTGTAAAACTGAAAAATTAAAAGGCCAAATATGTTTTTCTCATACACTTTTTAACCTAGTGGAAATCTGCTGATTACTTATCCATAACTTTGATAAATAAATTACTAATTTTTGTTTGTGATTTCATGAACGAGAGTCTACAGAAAAAAATGATATTGAAATATTTTCCTTGAAAATTTATTTTTAAAGGTCAGAAGCAAAATTGGAAATTTTTTTGAGAAGTAGATATATGGACTTATGCTATAAGTCAGAGATAAAGGGCTTGCCTAACCTGTGCATCCCCAGCGTGGGAAGAAAAAAAATTTGGAAGAGAAGAGAAGCAATACTGTGCTATTACTTTGCATGTGTAAGAACAAAATAATGTAAACTGAAATTTGCTATTTGATTAATTTATTTCTTTATAGAGAATTTAAAAATATTTAAAAGTACAGAAGAAACAGACACTAAATGTCAAAATTAGAAACTGAAGAAATAGCATGCTTCATTAAAAATTATACAATGTTAAGAGTGTCCATGCCATAGTATAGAAAAATGAGAAACATTCCTCATGAAGCTGGTATAAGCACAACAACAACAAAAATTATAGGGCAACGACACTAACACAAAAAATCCTAACCCTAATATTAATAAATTAAATAACTAAATAAAAGTATCATCATCAAAATTGAATTTAATATATGGGTTAAAAGAGTGGATTAACATTAGATAATTAATTTAATAGACTAAAGGTAAAATGTTATGGTAATGTTATAAAATTCAATATTTAACTATGCTTACACCTGGAAAACTAGAAATTAATTTATTTGCAATGGGATATCTACTCAAAACCCTACAGAAAATATCATAAATAGTAGTAAAACTTGACATTATTTCCTTTGAAATAGGGAACAAAGCAAGGCTTCCTATTGTCATAATTTTACCTGATATTTTACTGGAAGCCCCTAGCCAACACGGTAAAGCAAGAATAATTGAATAAAATATTTTCGATGTGTAAATCCAAATTTTTCTACATATAAATTAGAGAACTTAGCTGGGCATGGTGGCACACCCTTGTAACCCCAGCATTTGCGAGGCTGGCACAGGAGGATTGCAGTTCATAGACAGCCTCAGCTACTACTTAGGCCCTTTGCAACACAGTGAGAGCCTGTTTCAAAATAAAGAATAAAAAATAGAGCTGGGGTGTATCTCAGAGGTAGAATGCCCCTGGGTTCTATCCCGAGTACTAAAAAAAAAAAAAAATAAGAAAGAGAGAAGGAAAGAAAGAAAGAGAAAGAAAGAAAGGAAGGAAGGAAGGAAGAAAGAAAGAAAGAAAGAAAGAAAGAAAGAAAGAAAGAAAGAAAGGAAGGAAGGAAGGAAGAAAGAAAAGAATATTAGAGTACTTGGCAAAGGTGCTACTTATAATCCTGTAGGAAAGTGTGATGCAACAATTTCATAGTGTTTCCTATGATGTTAAAAATGAAAATGAAATACAAAGTTTTTTGTTTGTACCTATAAAATTTATATTGATTGAAGCTCTTCTACATGTCATTTTTAATTTCTCAGACTTATATTCACCACATGTGAGGATATCAATAGATTTCAATAGAGCTGCTTATTGCCAGACATGGTGGCACATCATACCTGCTATTCCACTTCACAGGAGGCTAAACCAGGAGATCCCAAATTTTCACTTTTTTTTTTCACTACTAGGGATGGGACCCAGGGACTTTGTACCTTTGAGCTATACTCCAAGCCCTATTTTTTATTCTTTATTTTGAAACAAGGTCTCACTGAGTTACAGAGGGCCTCACTGAGTAGCTGAGGCTGTCCATGAAACTTGATCCTCCTGTCTCAAGCCTCCGGAATGCTAGGATTACAAATGTGCACCACCACGCCCGGCTATGGAGATCCCAAATTGAAGTTCAAGCTGGACAACTTATGAGGACTCTGCCTAAAAATAAAAATAAAAAATTTTAGATTGAATCTCAGTAACCCTAAAGCTGGAAAACAAAATGGAGCTGTTATAAGCCAACTAGTGGCTGAACTAGTTTGCACTCCCACCCACAGTGTAAAAGAGTTCCTCTTTCCCCACACTCTCACCAGTATTTGTTATTATAACAAATGGTGCTGGGAGAACTGGCTATCCATTTGTAGAAAGATGGAACTAAATCCTTACCTCTCACCATGCACAGGCATCAACTCAAGATGGATCAAAGACTTCGAAATTAGATGAGAGACTGTGAAGTTAGCAGAGCATAGGGTCAACACTTCAACATATAGGCACAGGCAGTACCTTTCTCAACAAGACCTCCAAAGCTCAGGAAATTAAATCAAGAATTAACAAGAGGGATGGCATCAAACTAAAAAGTTTCTTCTCATCAAAGGAAACCATCAAGAACCTAAAGAAAAATTTTCACTTTTTTTTCTACAGAATGGGAGATCTTTACCAGCCACAACTCTGATATGGGGCTATTATCCAGAATATACAAAGAGCTCAAAAGACTCTACACTAGCAAAACAAATAACCCAACCAAGAAATGGGCAAATGAATTGAATAGACACTTCACAAAAGAAGAAATAAAAACGGTCAATAGATACATGAAAAGATCAAAACTACACTGAGATTCCATCTAACCCCAATCAGAGTGGCAAGCATAAAGAAATCACAAATATTTTCACAAAACATTTAAGTTTTCCACTGAGTTCTTTGCCTACTATTACAGGTTCAACATCTGCTGCTTCTTCAGAAAAATTTCTGCTACAATATTTTACTTAAAATTGAATAGCAACAAAAGTTTTTATTGCATAACCTCATGAAGATATATCTTTTCCATTTTCCTGCATTTAGGTTACTTGTACTGGAAAGAAGAAAGAATTGGATAGAAGGCAAAGAAAGAAATGAAGTAAACATTTTAATAAGTACCTAATGTGTACCAAATACTGCATTAGGCATTGCACATGTTATTTCATGTAATATTCACAACTGAAAAAGAGTATGCATATATATGTATAATCTTGTATATGTATATATGCATATATATATATATTTTTTAACCCATGGACATTCTACCTCCAAGTTCTCCAAGTTACACTCTCAGCCCTTTTGATTTTTTACTTTGAAACAAGGATCTCTCTAATATGCTAAGGGTTTTGCTAAGATACTGAGTCTTGCCTTGAACCTGTGATTCTCCTGTTTCATCATCCCAAGTACTGGAATTACAGGTATGTGCCACTGTGACTGGATTATATGTTTGTTTTAAAGAAACCATACATCACAATTTGCAACAAACTCTATCATTCCACCATGGAATCAACTCATCCATAAACTTTTTCTATACCCACTCTTTCTCCTACTCCCTCACAGGTAAGGCATTCAGAGTATATCCTTTTCTACTCTATTCTTTCACTACTTAGTACTGAGATAAGTCTCATAAAAGAACAATTTTATCTCTGCAATAAGCATGTTGAGGACAGGGCACAGATTTTGTTTAACATTTTAAGAATATAGAATATATATAGATGGGAAGGATAAAAATAACAGATATGTACATTATTTCAAAGATATGGACCCAGCACTAACATTAATGAAATATAGCACCCCTGTTACTTGAAAACCTGGATCCAACTAGCAAATATGTCTTCCATCTTTATATTTCCAGTGCCTGTAGCAGAGTAGGTTGCAAATTAAATACTTGTTGCGTCTGGGGTGGTGGCGCACGCTTATAATCCCTGCGCTCGGGAGGAGGAGACAGGAGGATCACACAGGTTCGAAGTCAGCCTCGCTGGCTTCAGAGATCCTGTTTCCAAATAAAAATAATATAAAATAGCTCTGGGAGTGTAGCCCAGAGGTAGAAGGGTTTCTAGAAATCCCAGTACTACCAAAACAACAACAACAACAACAATGCTTGTTATTTAAAAAGATTTATAAGATGCTTTGCATATGCAAAACAGTGTTATATAGAGGGCTCTGTAACTATTTTTATTGTCATTAATTTTATTTGCTTGAGATGCTTGAAAGAAGATTGTAGATGTTTTCTCTGATTTGATATTTGTAGTCAAATAATACTGTACTGGTATATGTAATTTCTTTTTGTCTTAATTAAACTATTAAAAATTAAAATACCAGTTCTATTTTATGAGTTTTTTTTTTTTTTTTTTTTTTTTTTTTTTTGGTACTGGGGATGGAACCCAGGGGCATTCTACCTCCGAGCTACACCTTCAACCCTATTTTTTATTCTTTATTTTGAGACAGGGCCTAACTGAGTTGCAAAGGGACTCACTAAGTAGCAGCTGAAGCTGTCTTTGAACCACAATCCTCAAGTCTCAACCTCCCAAATGCTGGGATTACTTTGAGTTTTTTAATGAGGGTTGTTTTGTTTTGTTTTGTTTTGTTCTTTATTTTGTTTTTTTTTGGGGGGGGGTTGGTGGTACTGGGGTTCCTGGAAACTCTTCTACGTCCGGGCTACACTCCCAGACCTATTTTTATACTTTTTTTTTTAAAGTTTGGAAACAGGGTCTCTTAAGCCAGTATAGCTGGCTTCGAACCTACGCGATTCTCCTGTCTTTGCCTCCCAAGCACGGGGATTACAAGTGTCCGTCACCACGCCCAGCTTAATGAGTTTTTTTATGCACAATTTTAGGAAAGTTCTATAAAATCAAAAAGAAATAATAATCAAACAAAAAAGAGCTTCATTGCCTACATGAAGTAAACCAATTATATTGCTTTAACATTTTGGTGACAGAAATTCTGCAAGTGTCCCACTTAAACTAACTTTAATCAGTCATTTATGCTAGCAGTATCACGCTTGAAAAAGTCATAGCTTCTGAGCTATTTGAATAATCCCTGTGCTCTTTCCATAAAATTTTTGCTAAATTTAAACAGTTATTAAAGCATAACATGCACCAGAAGGTTTTCAAAAGTAAATATTGACATGCTTATCAACCAATATTAAAACTTAGAAAACCATGTGCTGAATACTTTTTTGTTAATCAGTATCCTCATAGTTCAATATGTCTTAAAAATAAAGTCAGTCCTTTCTTATAATTGATGATAAAATAATACAACTGTCAATTATAATGTTTAGTGATTGACCAAAATATAAGAACTAGGTTAGAAACTACATGTTAGAGGTTCTCTCCAATTTTTTTTTTTTTGAGGGGAGGGTGTAGGGATGGAACCCAGGGGCATTCGACCTCCAAGCTACACCCCCTGCCCTACTTTTTATTCTTTATTTTGAAACCGGGTCTCACTGAGTTGCAGAGGGCCTCACGAAGTAGCTGAGGCTGTCCACAAACCATGATCCTCTGGTCACAGCCTCCCGAATGCTGGGATTAAAAGTGTGTGCCACCATGCCCGGCTTCGCTCCAAATTTTAAAGAGCTTGTTTATATCAAAAAACTTACTCATTCTTATATATGCATTACTTTTCCCCATTTCCTAGGACCTCTACTAGCTTTTCCACCATCCTCACTCCCAACTGATGATTTGATAATTTTACTTTCTACTTAACTGAGGAAAGAGACACAATTATAAATGCCATCCTGTGAGTCACTCTCCTGAACAACCTACCCATCACTTTCAGTGTGGGCAGGATCTATAATTTGCTTTTATTGGAAAGGACAAAAGTGAAAGTATTTTGAATATGTAATTGAGATCCCCAAGCAGTTAATTTTAGGTTAATCAAAAGCTAGAAAACCCTAGGTGAGTTGACCTAACTAAGTCAGCCTTCTAAGCAAAGTTTAGGATGTAAAGACAGAAGAAATGAAAGATATCCTCTTTCATTCGAAGAATTAAGGCACCCACTTCTGTAGCTTGGGGAAATGAAGTCTACCAACAGATAAGTAGGCTTGGAAGAAGACCTTCAGTGAAATCTTTGGGAAGGAAGTTAAGTCATACTTAGCATCCTAAAATTCATAAATTATGAAAAAGTAAAATATGTGATTTTAAGCTGCTAAATTTGTGATAATTAGTGATATATCCATAATAACTAATATACAGTAAAAAAAAAAAAATCATGAACCTCTTTCTTTCTTTTTCTTGTGGTACTGGGGATGGAACCCAGGGCTTTCTTCCTCTGAGCTACACCCCAGCCCTACTTTTTATCCTTTATTTTGAAACAGGGTCTCACTAAGCAGTGGAGTGCCTCACTAAATATCTGAGGCTGGCCACAAACCTACACAATCCTCCTATTTCAGCCTCCCAAGTACTGGGTTTACCATGCTGGGCTAGACATTTCTTTTTATTAAGCTAATTTTAGTTTGTGTTTGTGTCATAGAACTTAAAGCAAGGCCGGGCCCGGAGCCTGTTGCACGGCGGGCCTGGAACTGTGGCCTGCTTCACAGCAAAGAGCCAGCAGGTTTCTTCAACTGTGTGGCCAGGAAGCAATAGAGGCAGCCACTGCCTCACCTAATTTCTCAGCAGATTTCCAGATCCAAGTGACATCTATTTAAAAAAAAAAAATTGGTTGTGAGCGGATCATCCTGTCAAAGTTACTCACCTTCTGGCTTTCAGGTTTTCTGTAAGTGGGAATAAGTGTGGAGAAATAGAAGCTCTAATACATTGTTGGGATTGCAAGTTGGTGCAACCACTTTGGAGAACAGTATAGAAGATCCTCAGAAGAAGGAAAACGAACTTACCATATGATCTAGCAATACCACCTCTGGGTATCTATCAAAAAGAATGAAAACCAAAATATTAAACTAATGCATGAACAACCATGTTCATAGCTGCACAGTTCATCATTGCCAAACTGTGGAATCAGCCAAGATGTCCTTCAATGAATGAGTGGATTTCAAAACTATGGGATAGGTACACAGTGGAATTTTGCCCAGCCATAAAGGAGAACAAAATATGGCATTTACAGTGAAATGTCACAAAAAATAAGAAATCAAATGCTTTTCTTAATGTGCAAAAAAATTAGGGAAAAATGGGCAACAGGAGGAACTCTAGATGAAGAAGAGACCCTATAGAGGAGCAATGAAGGAGACATATCTGAGGGGATAAAGAGGGAGGATAAGAAAAACTCTTTAAAGCACATGATGTACTTAAACATATCAAAGTCAGCTGGGTGTGGTGGTGTACGCTTGTAATCCCCATGCTTGGGTGGCAGAGACAGGAGGATCAAGCAGGTTTGAAACCAGGCTCGCTGGCTTAAAAGACCCTGTTTCCAAATAAAAATATAAAAATAGGTCAGGGAGTGTAGTCCCGAGGTAAAAGGGTTTCCAGGAACCCCAATACCACACACACACAAAAAAAAATCAAAGTCAATCAGGAAGCCAAGCATGGGTAGGTGGGAGGGGGAGGGAAGGGGCTAGAGATTGGGTAGGGGCTGATTGGGTGATGTGTGCGTTTATCTCCACAAGTTTTTTTTTTATCCCACTGAGATGTATGACTACAATGCACCAATAAAAAATTATTTAAAAAAAATCAGATGCTACTCATTTTACCCCTGAGAAAAAAAGACTTCTGAGAAATAAAATTGCATGTAGTGGTATAAGTCTCAAAACAGAGGAATATATAGAAAAGACATAAGGAAAAGAATCAACACTTGACACTTCATGAAACTGCTCACAATTTAGTCATTCTTAAGTTTAAAACTTCAATTAAGATATATGGATAAGAGCAGAGAAAACTCTAAGAGATTATTGGTTCTTCTCCTGTAGCAGGCACTGTCTCAAGCCTGTTCTAAATGTTGTGAAACAGATTGATTTATTGTCACTAGATTACTAATAAAGGGAGAAAACATTTAAGTAAATTATCCAAGTCTAGTTAAGTAAATTATTTAAGTTTACTTAAATAGTTATGAAAATTATCCAAATTTTAATTCACCAAATGAATTAAAGCCTTGTCACCTTTTTCTAGTATGCTCTTTCTGGGAAAACAAATTTTACAATTCATAATTTTTGAAAGGTTTCCCATTATCTAAAATTCATTATACTAGCACACAATAATCTTATCATGGGTAAAGGGTATAATTTGGACCTGAAACTTCTAATTTCAGTCTAATTAAGATGAAGATTATTTTAAAGACCAAATGATAAAACCAATGAGTCATAGTTCAGAAGAGAAGAATACCAGTTATTTTGCCAGTAGTCTCTTAACAGTGGGAGTCTAAACCCTGAATGGCATGGATATTGCTGAGTATGTTCAATTATGTACAGTTTCTTGTGAGAACCAAGTATTTCCTTGAATATGCTGCAGTATTGCATCACAATTGTCTAAATGAGGTTTCTTTCCATTAATGCAACTTAGTCAAAAAAAGAAAAACTTAGGAAATTTTAGGACATTGTTTTTTGAATGGCTTATAACAAATCCTTGTTGAGTCCAAAATTAGTTTATTAAAAATGAAGAAAAGATAGTCCAATTATATTGAATTAGTGAAAGTGATTTAAAAGTGAACTTTATTTTTCACAAACACAGGGTCTATTATTTCAATGAGTTTTAAAATTAAGTTATTCAGTATGTTTTATGATTTTTAGTTAACTTTAACTTTTAAAATTGCATTTAGCTTTGTTATGCATTTAAAAGAGCTTTTGTCAATGTGTATTATGTGTCTATCTTTTAGAATGTGTGAGGCAGGGATTGTGTGTGGGTGGGTGTTTGAAGGATCAAAATATTAACAATATTTACAATCAAAACATTAATATTAGTGGAATTTTAGATTATATTATTGCCTTTTTCTTTTCTTATGCTTGCTTGTTTTCCCAGTTTTTACAATAAACATAAACTTCTTATTCATAAAACACAAGATATTTTTACAATACATATTAATTTTTGTAAAAAAAATGAAAAAATAATTTTTTTGAAAATCCATGAATATTCCTACAGGAGCTGACAGCTTTGAGAGAACTTCATAATTCTTTATTTACTCACAGAATCTAATAATATAGTTATAATATATTAATAATCTAGTTGGTATATTTTTCTATATGCTAAAGATTCTTTAATTTTTCCTCTCATAAATATTTCTCTCATTAAATAATCATTTTCATTTAAATATCTGATAGGCTACAGATGAGATTTTAATGCAATAGATTAAGTCATTTATTTATTATTAATGAAACACCCCATTTTTCTTTTATTAAGGCATCTTTTACTAATTAACTATTCTTTTGTTTCTCAGCATTATAATATCATTCATTGTTAAGATAGATTAAAATTTATTTTCTTCAATTATGCCCTATAACATTTTGTAATTTTTCAAATTTTGAGTTTTATGATCACTAATATAATAATTCATAGGCTTAAATATATCCTTTTTTAGTAAACAAATTTCTAAAATATCTATGGAAATACATTTTATACACCATTTAAAAGCAACATACTTTCTTAATGCTAATTACTATATTTAAGGAAGTAAAATATTTTCAACAATGAATTTGACACATTTTCTATTTTATATAAGTAGCTTCAAGTGATCTGATGATTTGTTATTGACACTTCACTTTATTTCTCAACTTCTTTCTATTTTTTGACACTTACAATCTACCTCAGAATGCTCTTTCACATGATATGTCCAAGGCTCAGTAATCCCTTGTTTAATTTAGTTTCTCCCCAAATATCTTAGATTTCCTTCCCTGTATATACAGTACAAAGTAACAATCCTATTTTCTTGCACTATTTTACTCTTCTTCAAGGTTCTTTCACCGAAGAGACAATACTGTGTTTCAGAGTCTGGCATCTGTTCTGGAATATTAGCTCCATATCCAGGTGTCTCCTTATTTACTCACACTGTATCCCAAAGCAGACAAGGTCATGGGCTGGGAGTACAGGTGAGTCATGAGCAGGGAGGTAAGTTATGGAAATACCAAAACACTGCCATCTAAAAGAAATATGATTTCCATTAAATTTTTTATAGCTTGATAATAAATCTGCTGTTTTGAACATCTACGTGAAACAATTTATTTATAGCTGCTTTTTTGATGATCTTTTCAAACTTCTGATAGTTCCAAAATTTGTACTGAAGGAAGCAGGTTCTCTTGTTTCCTTTCTGCTTAACCTCAGTCATTGTGATCTACTTAAGATACTTCTCTTTTAATTCAGCAAACTATCATAGCAGTATAAATTTAGGCCTTTAAAAAAAACCACCAGTTGATCCATTTCTGCTCCTGGACTTTCAGTAAAGAAAAGTAATTGGTTAGGAAACTTTGTAAAATCCATTACCTAATCAGTAATCCTCTAGTGATCTTTGATCTTTTCCAGATGGTAAATGGATTACAAAGACCTTTCAAAACTTTTTAAAAGAACTTTGTCTATGCTGGAACTCCCTCCTATCTGCTGACTCTTTAAATGTGCCAACTTTTCCACAAATATTTTTGAGAATATCACAAAGGTTTTTCTTTTCTTCCCATTGCTTGATTTTTCATTTTGAATATTACAAAAGAATCCTATTCACTCATCCTAAGTCTTTGTTCATACTTCTTATATTCTGACCTTTTCATATAAAGTTTGTAGGGCACAACAAACTCGCCATTTAGTGCCTAGGAACAGTGTTATGCTTTCACAAAGAGGAGTCCCTACCAAACTCTCATAATCCTTTCATGCATAATATAAACACAAAACTATCTCTTTGTAATATTCCTACTTTTAAGTAGCTTTCTCACATTTTCTCTAAAATTGAAGGTGAGAGAGGTTCACTAAATGCACTTAATTTTCAATGTGCCAGGACCACTGACAATGTCAATCTGAATACACAATTTATAAACTCTATACCTGTACATAAAATATATATATATATAAAGATATATATAAAAATATATATATTCTAAAGATACATATCTTTAGAAAGAAGCTGTAAATTTGAAGAAGACAATTACTCTTTTCCTTATAATTAGCATTTCCTCCACTACTCCTTCCCTCTTCTTCATTTAGAAAGTACAGTTTTGTGCTTCCTGCATTTGAGATTAAAATCTGGCACTAAGAGTTGTTCTTATGACTGCAAGTGGTTTCCATGGAAACGCAGCATGCTTCTCAAATGTCATCTTTCTCAAACTAGCACTTGCAATTTATGAAGGAATCTTCACTGAAGTGTGACAATCTCTTCTACCCTGTAAGGTAAGTAGGGAAACTGGAGCAAGAAGAAATATCAGGGCCAAACAATATGGTTAAATTGCATTTCTTCATCTAAAAAACTGAGGTAAAAACCCATTGATTAAAGTGCATTGTTTTGTCAATGCATAATTACCTTCATGCATACTAATCAAAAAGCAGTGTCAGGGAATCGTATTGATTTTCTTTTGCCGCAGAACATATTAGAGTAGTTGTCAATTGCATCTCCCACTGCCCTCAAACCTACTTCACAAGGTGAGCCATTCCCTCCAGTGGGTCCAGTGGGGGCTACTGACCCCAGGGAAAGAAAATGGAAAATGGGCATTATAAAAAATGGGCGATAATATGGGATGCTTGGCCTGTGGACCTCCACATATTGGGCAGGACTCCTGTTTTGAAGGAAGTATGCAAAATGATGAGCTGAACCTGGGTCCTGTACTCTGCACACATCATGCCACAGGGAAGATGCTCATACACAGGAAGGGCTCTTCTGAGTATGACTAGCTAGTAATCCTGTATATCTGGATGTCTTTTCAGGAGCACAACTAGATGCTACCTGCTGGTGATGCAGATCATGATGGAGTTCCCATTTCTCTTCACCATCTGGAGACTATGCCAGTGTCTCTGATTTTTTATGGTTCTTTCTGGCTTCACACTTCTAACGTGCTCCTTCCCTCATGAAAGTGGTATGCAAATGACATAGAATAAATCAGTGATTTCTCCCAATGTAGATGTGGCTCTGGCCTCACAGATTACCCTTGTAGGTGCTCCAGGGAATTTCTAGCGATACAAGAAGGTTGTTTAAGGATTTCCTCTCTATCAACCCCAAGACAGAGAAGAAAGAATTCAGCATATTTTTGTCACTCCAGCCAGAACTCTGCTAGTAAAATTGAATAGAAAATTGAAGCCATGAATCCAAATAAATGAGACTAGAAGCAGCTGTGCATGTGTGTACATGCACATGCACATCTGTGAGCAGTGCTAGGCGTTGAACTCAATTCCTAGGGCATGGTGGGTAAGTGTTAAGAGGCGTCTTAATTGATTATAAGAGTTTAGTTAAGCAGTTTCTTAGCATTCCTTAAGCCCAAAATTTAGTTTCCTAATTATTTGTTTGTTGAGTTCTTCTAATTAAAGACATAAAATACTTTCTGAATTCATTAAGAACATTGGAAGTTTTCTTTCTTGGAGAGTGATTAATAGAAAATTGGTTTGGTTAACTACATCTCTTACTCAAGGTAGCCTGCGAGTCTCCTCCATGTAACCTACTTTCTCTTCATTCTGTTTTTTTTTTTTACCCCTCTCTTTTTTGTCCCTTTTTATTTTTTCTCCTTTGAATTTTTTCCATTTGTATATCTTCCCTCATCTTTCTAAATATTTTGGTAACTTTGTCATCTTTCATTTTTAAATTTAGTTTCACTTTTAAAAATACATAAAGGTAGTAAAGACACATGATTTAAAATACTAAATATATCTGCTGGGCGTGGTGGCGCACGCTTGTAATCCCCGCGCTTGGGAGGCGGAGACAGGAGGATCGCGCAGGTTCAAAGCCAGCCACCCTGGCGTAAGAGACCCTGTTTCAAAAATATAAAATAGGTCTGGGAGTGTAGCCCGAAGGTAGAAGGGCTTCCAGGAACCCCAGTACCACCAAAAAAATAAAAATAAATAAATAAATAAATAAATAAATAAATAAATAAATAAAATACTAAATATCTCTATTTATTTTCTTATGTAAAAACCTTATTCCTCCTGAGCATGGTTGGCATATCTCTGTAAATCCAGGAGTTGGGAAGCTGAGACAGAAGATCACAGGTTTGAGATCAGCTTCAGCAACTAAGCAAGATGCTTAACAACCTAGAGAGACCCTGTTTCAAAATAAAGGATAAAAAGGGGCTGGGGGTGTAGCTTGGAAGTCGAATGCTCCTGCCTTCAATCCCCAGTGCCACATATGCAAAAAAAAAAATGTATTTCCTTTCCATCTAACTTGCTATGTACTATTGTGTACTATGCACAATCACTTTTTAACTATTTTAGTAGATTTTCTTTGAATCTACTTCTGTATCTATACTGATACTTGTTAAATTTGTCTTTAAGAAATTATTACTGATTCTTGTTATGAAAAATAGTTTGCCTCTCACTCTCCTTGCATTTGTCCCATTCACGTATGCCAACTACTGACTCAAAGTTTGGCTCAACAGAGAGTTCTTGGCTGAAAATCAATTTTATTTCTTTCATAACTTTGAATATGTTGCCTTTTCTCTCATTTTTAGTGGAAAAAAATCTAATAGTGTTTTGACTCTGAAGTATATTTTGGTTTGGATGTTTTTTGTTATTTTTGCTGTTATTTGAATTTTGTTCCAATTAAAAGCTTTCAAGAGTTTCTTTGTCCCTAGGGTTCTGAAGTTTAATAATTTTGTGTCTTGTTGACAGCTACTTCATTTATTGTGCTAAATTGCCTATGATCCTTTCTAAAAGAAAATTACATGGTTTCAGATCTATAATTGTTTTATTTTTAAAGATTTCCCTTTTCTATTTTTGTTTGTTTGTTTGTTTGTTTGTTTGTTATATGCTGTTGAAGTTACTTTCTTTTCTCGGTGGAATTACCATTATTTTGATCATAAAACTCTTGAGTTATATAATTTTATTTTTTGTCTCTGATATTTCTTAGTATACTTCATATTTGCTCTAAAATTTTATTCTTGTTACTTCCATTAAGATCTTGTTTTCTTGTGTATACTTTATAACTTTCAAAAATTCATTTTCTCTCTGAAGCTTCTTTTTCATAGAATTATATTCTTATTTAATGAGTCTAATAGACTCTTGTTTCTCCATAGAGGCTTAAATTAGTAATTTTGACTATTCTCATTGTCTAAAGTTCATTTCCTATAAATTATCTTTTCATTCTATTTTAAGTATTTGTCTTAAACTTTGTCTTTCAGTCTTTCATTGTAAGTAAATTTCTCAAGCATCAGGACTTTTTTTTTTTTTTTTTTTTTTTTTTTTTGGTGGTACTGGGGATGGAATCCTTCTACCTCCGGGCTACACTCCCAGACCTATTTTTATATTTTATTTGGAAACAGGGTCTCTTAAGCCAGCAAAGCTGACTTCGAACCTGCCATCCTCTTGTCTCCGCCTCCTAAGTGCAGGGATTACAAGCCTGTGCCACCATGCACGGCAGGTTATTCTTCAAAGAACTGAAGATTCTATTTTTTGGTTGACTGCTACCATTCTTAGTGCCAGGTGAGAAAGAAAGTTGGGGGACTCACCAATTAATATGTGTGCTTTTACTTTTTTTTCTCTGTGTATCCAATCCTTCAACCTGGCTTGTTTCCCATACTCTAGAAACCCATAGTTTGACACAAGACACTTAGAAATGTAATTGTTGTCTGGATGGGCAAGAGCCTTTTATCAGTTGCAGAAATAAAAAGGGTATATGGAGGTATATCTGCTTCTTAATTTATACCCACAAAAGTCTAAAAGAATCTCAGATATTTTTTTTTTAACAGTACCGGAGATGGAAAAAACCGGGAGGATTCTACCTCCAAGCTACACCCCCGGCCCTATTTTTTATTCTTTATTTTGAAACAGAGTCTCACTGAGTTGCAAAGGGTCTCAGTACATAGCTGAGGCACTCCTTGAACCTGTGATTTTTCTGTTTCAGTCTACCAAATGCTGAGATTACAAGCATGTACCATTATACCTAGTGAATCTCAGAATTTTAAAACAATAAAAGACTCACAAATATCTCAAAATATAAACTACATTGATTCTCTTTTTTAAACCTACCCTTTCTACCTTTAAAAATATTCTATAAAACATTTATGAAAATACAGATTGGTTGTCAAGAGACTTAAATCCTATCTGACAGACTGAGCCTGGATAATTCTCTTTACTTCTCTAGTATTCAGTTCTTAAGATGAGAGTTTTGATATATCATTTCTAGAGTCTTTTATTGTTTTAAAATTCTGAGATTCTGAGTCAAAATTTCAATGTAATAATGTCTCTATCTAAGTCTCAAACCTACTCTGATTATCTCTATCAATTGACCAACTAACTTCCAAGAAGCTAAATTTTTCATCTGTGAAGTAAGACAGGGAGAATCCCAAACAAATTATAATATAGTCGAAGTGATTTAACATTAACAGTTTTGATACAGGAAATGTTGTTTCCAGATATACGTGACCCAAACTAATATTTTTTTTTGAGGCATCTCTCATTTAGCTTTATTGATTTCCACATTAATATTCAACAAGAGCTTGTTTAAATCTCCCCCATACAAACAGTTTCTCCGTGATCTGAGATGACCTTCCCACGCCACATCCCGTTACACCCAAACTTGAACACCTAAGTCAAATGCTATTCAGTCATGAAGCTCTTTATTGCCCTTTATTGTTTTGAAGAAAATATGTAGGTGTGAGCAATCAATCACGAACTATGAGGACTGTGGGGCTTCTCAATGCACCTGAGGATGACACTTATCTCTCCAATATGAGAGATATATAATGCTGAAGCCACAACACTCCCTGCAATCAACCCAGTGGTGTAACAGAAGGATTTCCTGGATCGTTTCCCTTTCTGTTTAAAGACCTGATGAGTTCCTTTGGAATGAATTAAAATAATGATTACCAACCTTGGACTCTGCAAACATTACTTATCTCCTCCTAAACTCTGGTCTTTTTCCAATGACATTCCAGTTGCTCAATTTGGAACTATGGGATTCACCTCCCTTGACATCTGCTTCCATATCATCCCCAAATCTCATCATTTTAGCCATTTCCTGGCTTATCTCTATAGTTCCATTCTCCCTTTTCCAATCCCTCACTCACGGAACATTCATCAAGATCTTTCTTATGTGTGTGGCAGGGACATTCTATCTTCAGGCTACACTCCCTGCCCTATTGTATTCTTTATTTTGATACAGGTCTCACTAAGTTGCCAAGAACTTCCCTAAATTGCTGAGGCTGTGTGTGCCACCACGCCAGGCTTCCTCAAGGCAGTTTTAAAAACAAATTTCAGACCATGTTATTCCCCCAGTATACTTAGAATAAAATACAAATTCTTAATACAGCCTGTGAGGTTTTGTGTGATTTGGGTTTCTGATAGACTATAAAATCACTGTGAATTGAGACGCGTGCCGTTTCGAGTTCTGACTACATCTGGATGTCGCCTAATGCCCTCACACCGACTTTGTTCTTGTCCATGGACCTGGCCAGCCCTTCTCTCCCTCAGGATCGACTCTGCTCTGCTCATGTAGTTTTATCCCTCCCTGTGGACTTTGATAAGTCCTACCCCTACCCACTCAGAACTTGGTGTAGGTATCATTTCTCGAAGAGATTCTCCAAGATGCTTCCATCTGAAATGAGTCCCTGTGGCTCACATAGTGCTTTAGTATATATCTCTATCAATGTATCAATATTTATAAATGTCCATTTGTTTGAGCATCTGTTTGCTTAAAATCTGTCTCCCCCTCTAAACTACAATCTTCCTGAAGGCAGAACAATATCTGCTATATCTACAAGTACCAAACATGGAATGGAGGATGATATTTTATTTTATTTTTATTTTTTTTTATATAACAATTTTTTTTATTGAACATAAATAGTATACATTTACACTATATTTGGTGCCCTCCCCCCCGCCCACATTTCCCCCCACACACACACCAATGGTTGTCCAGGTTAACCATGTCTTATTCATAATTTTACACATGTTCAAGTGTAGACCCTTATTAATCGAGACCGGCCTTCCTCCTCTCCTATCTTACCATCCAAACTTAGCTAGTATTTCCCCTTCAATATCTGGAGTCCCTCTGGTATTCTTTGTGTTTCCTAGTTTGGGCATATTAGAGGAAACATATGTATCTTCTTCTTCTGTGCTTGGCTGATCTCACTTAACATAATGTTCTCCAGGGCTTTCCATCTTCTTTCAAATGATATAATTTTGTTCTTCTTTATGGCTGAATAGAATTCCATTGTGTGTATTTCCCATAGTTTTGCTATCCATTCATCTGTTGATGGTGATCTGGGTTGGTTCCATATTTTGGCTATTACAAATTGTGCTGCTATGAACATAGGTATGCATATGTTGCTGTAGTTCTCTGAATTCAACTCCTTTGGAAAGATACCCAGGAGTGGTATAGCTGGATCATATGGTGGATCTATTCCCACCTTTCTTAGGAATCTCCACACAGATCTCCATAGTGGTTGAACTAGTTTGCATTCCCACCAACAGTGTAAAAGAGTTCCTCTTTCCCCACATCCTCGCCAGCATTTGTTGTTATTTGATTTCTTTATGCTTGCTACTCTGACTGGGGTTAGATGGAATCTCAGTGTAGTTTTGATTTGCATCTCCCTGATGGCCAGTGATGAAGAACATCTTTTCATGTATCTATTAGCCCTTTGTATCTCTTCTTTTGTGAAGTGTCTATTTAGTTCATTTGCCCATTTCTTGATTGGGTTGTTTGTTTTGCTAGTGTAGAGTCTTTTGAGCTCTTTGTATACTCTGGATATTAGACCCAAACTAATATTAAGAGAAGATAAAATAATGGTTAATGAAAAAGTTCAATAATTAAAGAATTGCATAAGCTTCAACTTGATGTTAAGGAAAAAAACAAAAAAATGCAAAGCTTTCTAAACTTCTTATTATCCCCATTCTTAGGGAACACAAACACACATACACACATGAATAAATATATATTTCAATATAAAAATGCAAATAATTAGGTAGGTTAATATTAACTTCAGGGAAAATTTACTGTTATGTTATAAAACTTAGAAAATATGATTTTATAATAAAGCACTAACTTTAATTATAGCAAAAAGAATAATAGCATAATAAATAACATTTAAATAATATGCAAATTTTTATGTAAAAATCAAGTTGAGGTTCGCCACTAAAAATTCAGATGGTTGGTGAAAACATAAAAAATATGATTAAGACAATATATTCTCAGGGTAGCTTCAGATAATATCCAGAGGATCACAGAAATTGAAGAAATAGGTGATAACTTGTATTAGTAAAAGAAATAACTCTATACAAACATATACATTTGACTCAACTGTGTCCTAAGAAATAGAAAATGGCTTTCTAATTGTATTAAATTCTTAAGTGGGCATTGATTTTTTTAACTACGTGATTTCTTTGGTTAATAACTTTAGTCAATAGTGAGAATTTATCCCTGTTTATTAAGTAATTTGTTTAACCCACAAATGACTTGAAAATCATTTGCTTGTAAAGGGAATGGGTTAGTGGCCACACACCTGAATTCTGCAGTAAGCTCTTAAATGGCAACATCAGAAACATCAGAGTCAGCATTAGAGTCTGAGGAGACCAACACCCAGAGTTAAGACTGATGTTAGAGAGACATGAGTTACCTATTTGCTGTTCCTTGAACAAACTTTCCGTCGGTACTTTCTAAAATATATATGGACTTCTGAGAAGAACTGATTTTGTTTTTCCTAAATCTGAGACCAAGTTCCTTCTATTTAGTGTGAAATATAAGCTAGTCAAAGAATGAATTCTGAAAAATTCTGATTCTTTTTATCCCTTTTTTCACTCTTTTGTTGTTTTGTTTTTGTCTGTATTATTGGTTAGTGATTGTTTCAAATGGTTAGGACAGTTTTTACCTTTTTAAAATTATCTGTTTAACCAGAAGCCTTTACTTCTAATCTTGTCTGAACTTCTGAATTAGGGAAATATCCTGGATCATCATAAATAGTGGTGATTGTCATTAGGCAAAGACATAAATCTGTTGAACCATGTGCTTTGAACAATATATCTACAGTGGAATAATACTCAGAAGTATAAATTAATGTAGTTATTTTCTCTAATTCCCTAGATAGATTTTCCCTCATATCTCTTACCCAAAGAACATTTTTATCCTCCTTCCATTTGCTTGTGGAAGATAAAGAAACATGATATAAATTGACAGTCTATGAGAAAGAAGGATTTATATAAATACACAGACTGTTTATTAGATAAAACAGACCAAGAAAGTGATAAAACTTGTTATAGAGCTACCTCCAGAGACCACTCAGATTTAGTTTAACCTCAATAGAAAGTCTTTATTAGCCCTACCCTGCAGGGTGTTTAGTTCTGAGTGCAAAAAAACACAAGCTCAAGGTGAAGAGTTTAGGTTCTCACAGATGCAGACAATCTCCAACAAATTTCTTTCAAGTGGGTGTTCAAGTCAAGCGGAAAGTACGGAAGCCAGGAACAGCATTGTGCAGGAGCTCAACCACCCATATGTGTCCCTTTTATTACCCAGATCCTGACTGTTTAAAGGATGGGAAGTCTCTGACAGCCTTTGTCTCTCAGCAGGTGCAAGCTAAGCAGGAGTTACAGAAACCAAACAGAAAGTTATGTGTGACTAGCAAGGTAACTGGTGACCCTTATCTCAGGGTGATGAACATTAGCTGTTTGCCTTGGGATGGTACATCTAGGGTACCATCATGGTGTTGCTGTAGCTCAGTCCAAGCCTCACATTATCACAAACTGATGTAGGATAGAAGAAATAGGTAAAAAAAAAAAAAAAAGAGAGAGACAGACAGGAAGAAAAAGTAAAACAGAGCTTTAATATTAAAGAACCTGGTTGTAAATTGCCTCAGCCTTTACTTCCCAAGCCAATTGTTTTCCCCAGGCTTCTCTCAAATTCCTGGAAAATCTATAGATCTTGGAGTTAACTGAAAGAAATTACAATTGCCCTGTACATTGTTAACAAGACAAATATGATATTTTGAAAAACCCATAATTTAGGATACTTTCCAGTTTATATGTTGATCAGATAATGAACACTTGGATCAAACTGAGGACCCTATGGCTGATCAGACCACCGGAAACTGTCTCAAGTCTATGGACTGAGATCATACTTACACACCTCCTTTAACCCACCTCTCAAAAAAAGTCCTCTGTAAAAAAGGAGCCAAGCAGAGCATGGTGGCACAGGCTTATAAACCCAGTACTTGGGAGGCTGAGACAGGAGAATCACAAGTTTGTGGCCAGCCTCAACTCTTTAGTTAGGCGCTCTGCATATTAGACCGTATTTCAAATTAAAAGAATAAAACATAGTGCTGGTGGTATAGCTTAGAGATAGAATGCCCCTGGGTTCCATCCCCAGTATTGCAAAAATAAAAGAAAGGAGCCCTGTACTCCCCAATGTGTCTCTATCTCTTTTGAAGTTGCCTGCTTTCTTCTTTGAATGTTATTTCCTACTTTGCTAAGTAAACTTCATTCTATACCTCTGACTGGCATGTGCTGAAATTCTTTTCCATCACGTTACCTAAGGATCCCATCAATGCTGAGTTCCTAAGTTGACAAATCAGACTATCATTCCTGATAGAACAACAACAAAACGGATAAAGACGAAATTTGGATGGGTTAGCAGGACCTCCAACAAGAAACTGTAGCAGGTTATGAAGCCCTTCTCTTGATCTATCAGTATCCAAAAGCTTCAACAATCCTGCCTGGACTCTTGCAAACTCCCCATGAGGTTTCTTTCTTTCTTTCTTTCTTTCTTTCTTTCTTTCTTTCTTTCTTTCTTTCTTTCTTTCTTTCTTTCTTTCTTTCTTTCTCTTTCTTTCTTTCTTCCTTTCTTTCACCAGAAATTGAATGCAAGAGTATTCTACTTTTGAGGTATATACCCATTCCTATTTATTTTTTATTTGATTGAGGGTTTTAAAATTTTTGATTTTTCATTTGATTAGGGTTTTACTAAGTTTCTGAGGGTCTTGCTAAGTTGCTGGGTTTGGCCTTGAATCTACGATACTTCTGTCTCAGTTTCTCAATTCCTGGGCTTATAAGCATGTGCCACCATCCCCACTTCATCCTTTTTTCAAATAGAGTTGAAAAAGAACCTCATTTCTACCAAAGCAGAACTAAATTAAGCCAGTAAGATATTTTCCTATGAACAAAGTTACTATTCGATCCACTATGATTACAGATAAATTAAAAAATGAGAAACAGGAAGATTAAGTAACTTTTACAAGATCAGTGATAATCCAGTTATTTTTTAAGTTTATGTATAAACTCATACAATCTACTATTGGAGCTTTTATTCATCATAATATTCTACTGCCTTTAATTATCCACTGCAACATAAGTTAGGGTAAAGATTTAGCTATATGGCGATATACTCTTGCCCCTAAAAATTATTTTTTCAGAGGGCAGTGTTGGGCTTCATTTTGTCTCTTGTTACATGCTTATTTTTCTCACAGGGAGATCTAGACCAAGGGCATTTTTGACAGTAAGAAAAAAACACACATAATTCTCAATTCCTGGGAAGCCTGGGCTTTAAAATGTCAATATGACTTGCAGGTGTTCACATTTCAGATTTGTGGGAAGCCTAATACAATTTAGATGAATGAGTTTTTAATTAACCAAAACTGAATTCCAACACAAGGGAGAGTACTTCAACCTTAAAATTGGCTGCATGATAAATCTAGTTTAGAAAATGTCAGCTATGCCCACCCACCTGCATTTCTGATAACTGTGCCATGGTTTCCAAGGAGTCATCTATCAATCTGGCCTCCTGGTATCAATTGCTAAAGGAAGATTTGCATAAGAATAAAGCAACTGCAGTTTGTATAATCAAGCCAAGTTACTTCATAGGCAGTAAGTTTGGCATAAAACCCACATTCTGGTATTGAGCTACAAATGCTATGGCAACTAAGCATTTGAGAGTATACCATGTGCAGCCAACTCCAGTTGGTACCTTCTCCATATGATACATCCCCCCCCAAATCAACCTAAAGTTATAGGAGAATGCATGCTCATCACAGACTCAAAAATAAAGGTGCCTTGAGACTTGGCAAGTGGGTCTTAAAACACAAAGGTAAGGCTTGGTCCTAGCCATTACCAGATCTATGGCAAGTAAAAAAAATGCTGTAAGAATTTTGGTCTAGCCTACTTCTGGTCAACTGATTCTAGGGAGTCTGCTTATATGTCACCTTAATCTCTGGCAGCTAAACAATCACCAAAAAGGCTTGGGAAGTCATCCTAATAACAATAACAAAAAAAATGCGTAGGTGTGCACTCCCAAGAAAAAGCATGTCCTAAATATAAAACAAAAAAACTATCAAAGTTTTAAAATAAAAATATATGAGAAGATCCATGTCACCCTGAGTTTATTGATTGATTTTAGATGCAACACTAAAAGCCCAATTCATAAAATAAAACAGTTGATGTGTTGGACTTCATGAAATTAAAATTTTCCTTGAGAAAGACTTTGAAAAAAGAATAAAAAGCAAATCAGAGACTAAATAAAATATTTAAAAATCACATACATATATATTTGATAAATTGATAAGTAAATATTCAAAGGAACCATAAAACTCAAAGATAAGTTAAATTATTGCATTATGGGTTACAACATATCTGAACAGACACATAATCAAAAAGTGATAAAAATGATCAAATAAGTCTGGCACAGTGGTACAGGTCTATAATCCCAGTACTTGAGAAGCTGAGAAAGAGAGATCACTATTATATGCTATTAGAATGGCTGAAGTCCTAAAATTTACTATTCTAAATATTGATGAGGATAAAGATCAATGGTAATTTTTATTCATTATTGTTGGGAATGGAAAATGATACAGACATACTAGAAGATACCCTAGCAACCATGATTACAACTAATCTCAGATTTTGGTTCCTAATATTATTCTTTAGTAGAGAGAACTAAAATTCTTCCTGAAAAATTGTCTATTTATGCCTGAAACAGAGAATATGCAAGATTAGTTCAGAACATCTTATGAGCCAGAATAGAAGGGTGTACATATGTTTCCCAATGATGGGAAGGAGCATATGTTATAAGGACACAAGAATCAACTAAAGTAGCACCCAATGACCAAGTCTGGGACAATTTGAAAATAAAATTAATAAAATAAAACTGAATTCAATCCAAACTACAGTGTCAATACTGATGAGTTTAAGTTATATAAATATGCCAGTTAACTGAGGAAAACCAACAAATCTCCAAGTAATTTATACAGCTACTCTACATTCAAGTAGGTGAGACATAATTTTCTACTCCCTTAAGTGTTGGCTGCATTTTGTGACTTCATTCTATGTACCAGGATATAAAAAAAATCTATAGTTTATATATGTTTTTCTCTCAAAGCTTCATGTTTTGGATGCTTGGTTCCAGTTAGGTAGTATTAAGAAGTGGTGGGACCTTTAAGAGATGAAGTCTAATGGGAAGTGATTGTGCTATTGGAGTAATTGCCCCAGGAAGAGATTAAGTAGTTCCCATGGGTCCTCACTTCCCACAAGAGTAGGCTGTTAAAAGAGAGCGAGACTATTCCTTCCTTACTTCCTAGCTTCCAATTTCAACATATGATTATTCCATTCTACCATGATGCCATCCACCATGCTGTGATAGGACAAAAAGAACTTTACTAGAGCAAAGTGGATTTAAGCACCATGCCTTTGGACCTCAAAAAGGTGAGCTACATAAACATCTTCTTTTTATAAAGTACCCATCTCAGATTTTCTTATTATAGCAAAAGAAGAGAAACTATAAAAGAAAGGTGGGGAATAACTTAATAGCAGAAACCTAGAAGTCATGATCTTAGCAGGTAATAAAGGAGAGCAACAAGAGTGGTGAGTAATGTTGATTATAGTTTAGACTCTTGATATGATGTCATGAAAATGACACTCCTCAAGCTTGGTGAGGGAGAGCACACCTGTAATCCCAGAACTTGGGAGACTGAGGACTGCAGGTTCACAGCAAGCCTCAGCAACTTAGCAAAGTCCTCAGCAACTTAGTGAGACTCTGATTCAAAATTTAAAAATAAAATACAGCTGGGGATACAGCTCAGAAGGAGAATGACCTTGAGTTCAATCCCCAGTATTACACACACACACACACACACACACACACACACACACACAAATAAAACTTCCTCTTGAATCCATAACCTAAGTGTAATGATTAGAAAAAAAAAACATTAAACAAATTCTAAATGAGGGAAATCCATAAATAACTCACTAATATTTCAACTTTTACAGTAATTAAAACCAAGATAAATCTAAAACTGTCACAGTCAAGAGAAGCCTAAGAAGAGACGATGCCAACATGTAATGCAGAATCCTGGATGGAATTCTCCAAAAGAAAAATAGGACAACTAGAAAAAAAACTAGGGAAATCTGAATACATGAACAAACCTGACATCTTAATAATAAGGGAAACTATGTGGGCTATATAAAAATTATCTTCACTATCTTTGCAATCTTTCTGTCTTCTCCTTTATGCCAGGTATGAAATAATTGGTAAATTTTCTTTGCAATATTTCTAAAACTCTGCTCAAACGAGTGTGTGTGTGTGTGTGTGTGTGTGTGTGTGTGTGTGTATGATGGTTCATTTTATGTGTCAACTTAACTGAGCTAAGAAATGCAAAGATCCCTGGATAAATATTATTTCTAAATGTGCCTGTGAGGATGCTTATGGATAGGATTAGCATTTGAGTCAACAGACTGAGTATAGAAGATTCACTCTCCACAATGGAGGTAGGCACAATCAATCCACTGAGAGCTCAAATAGGCCAAAATTGAGGAAGGATGGCAAATTCTCTGTCTTCTTTAGCTGACAAATTCATCTTCTCCTGTCTTTGAACATAAACGTTCTGGTCCTTTCTGGCCTTTGGGCCCTGGGGATTATACCAGGGTCCTCTGTCTCCCTCATGGACTGGCAATTATCTTATCAGATTCTCTGCTTTCCCAGCCTTGGGACTTGGAATGAATGTCATGATGTGTTTTTCTGGTTCTCTATCTTATTGATGGCAGATAATAAGACTTCTTGGATGATCAAATATTTATAGTACAACTTTCACAAGAAAATAACTTATTGAGTTTTGTAAATCAACATATATATGGTTTGTTTCATTTAAGAAATTTAAAATTTAATGTCTTCATTCAGGAAATGATTGAAAAACTATAATGTGGAAAACACTTGGTAGAAATCATGGTTCTAAAGATGAACAACAAACAATTTCCAAGTACAAAAAGGCTTTATGAGTCATAAAATATCTTCTCTATTAGGCAAGAAAGCAATGATTGCTTTCCATTGAGATAATTTCCAGGGAGAATGTTAAAGTCAAAATACTTACTTGGAAAGTGAGTCTGAGACAATTGCTGGTAGGCAGGTGGTTTATTTTCAGAGATAAATTTAGGAAATAGAAGCAGCAAATCATATAGGATGGAATAGGGATATAATAAAAGCCAGTTCCGGAGTACAACCTTAACTTGCTTATCATTGGAGGCTACTCAGCTCGATTCTGCCGAGACTTCTATAAGGCCAGGAAGCTTATGTCCTAGTACTTCCTATTTGTAAGACAAAGGAGTTGAGAACTTAGTAGTAGCCATGTTCCACTGTTAAATGGTTGCCTATTATAGCATTTACTGCCTCATACTTCTGGGTTGCACAGTGGCTAAAATGATTCTAGCAGGTGTTCTGTGTCAAAGAAGCTTAAGACTGAAGGCAAAAGGTACCTGGTGCAGCTGTCAAGTTATACTTGTATGAAGCTAGTTACCATGGTAATGAATGAAATAAAATGATGACTGAGAGAGCATGTGAGGGGATGGAGCCAAGGAAAAGATGTTATTAATTTAAAAAAAACTTAGAAGAAGATACAATATGAGCTAAAGGTCAGTGATGCATCTTTTTTTTTTTTTTTTCAGTACTGGTGATGGAACCTAGGGGCATTGGACCTCTGAGCTACATCACCGGTCCTATTTTTTTGAAACAAGGTCTCATTGAGTTTCAAAGTGCCTCACTAAGGAACTGAGGCATTCCACAAACTGTGATCCTCCTGTCTCAGCCTCCACCATACCTGGCTTTCAATTGTTTTTATACACAAGATTAAGAAGAGTTATAAAATTTGATAAATTATTTAGAAATGGGTTTCAAATAAAAAAAATCTAGTGAACAAATATGTGAATTTGGAAGACCAGAGAGTGCATCAAAGTGTTGCTGTTGGTAGGAGAAAGCTTAGTGTACTAGTAAGACGATTATGACAGTGTGGGTTTGTCTTAAGATAAAGAATGGAAGACCAATAGTCGTAGACTCTGGAGTGAAGCATCCTTTTACAGTGAATGGAAGTCCTGTCCTGGTCTGATCATATGCTCAGCCATGATAAATTCAGGAACGAACTAA